>NW_027555625.1:185439226-186073934 GCF_003287225.1 Phascolarctos cinereus
ATTTATATCCTAGGCAAGATACATATTTAAGTAGTTATTGATCAATCTACTTTTCTGGATGTATAAATAGGTAACTTGATCTTATAGCAAAATGTTTGGCTCATGGTTTTCCTTAATTATGATACTTGTTAATTGTTAAATCAGTGCCTTCAGTGACTTTAATTATAAAAATAACCCTAGTGCTGACATAATATACTTTGCCCTGTAATAACTGTCAGATGAAAATAAGCAACCAATTAAATTTATGATACAAAGTAAAGATAATTATCTTTCTCTCTTACAGATGATGAAAATAAGATCCAACCCAGGAAAAAAATGTACACAGTCAGCACACCTCCTGATGGATATGCCCCATGTTCTCTAGAATTCACTGATAGCAGAAAATCAGAAAAATCTGGTAGCACTGATGACACAGAAGGTAAAGAGTTGTTTTTTTTTTCCATATGCTTTTGAGTTGAAAATTTTTCTCTCTTTTCCTCCCCCCCACCCTCCCCAAGACGGCGCACAATCTGATATAAGCTTTACATTTACATACCCATTAAACATATTTTCACATTAATGAAGTTGTAAGTAAAAATTAAAACCAATAGGAGGAACCATCAGAAAGATGAAACAAAACTCAACAGAAGGTAAAAAATAAGTGATAGCGATTCAGCTTCCATAGTTCTTTCTTTGGATGTGGACAGCATTTTCCATCCCGTGGCCTCTGGAGATGTCTTAGATCCTCGTAATGCTGAGAAGGGTTCAGTTTAACAATCTTAGTCATTGCATAATGTGGCTGTTATTGTGTACAAAGTCCTCTTGGTTCTGCTCACTTCACTCAGCATCAGACCATATAAGTCTTTCCAGGTTTTTCTGAAGTCAGCCTGTTCATCATTTCTTATAGAACAATAGTATTCCATTACATTCATATACCACAACTTGCTCAGCCATTCCCCAATTGATGGTCATCCTCTCAATTTCCAATTCTTTGCCACCACAAAAAGAGCTGCTATGAATATTTTTGTACATGTGGGTCCTTTTCCCATTTGTTTGATCTCTTTGGGATATAGCCCTAGAAGTGCTATTGCTGGATCAAAGGGTATGCACATTTTTGTAGCCCTTTGGGCATAGTTCCAAATTGTTCTCCAGAATGGTTGGATCATTTCACAACTCCACCAACAATGTATTAGCGTTCCAATTTTCCCACATCCTCTCCAACATTTATCATTTTCCTGTTTTGTCATGTTGGCCGATCTAATAGGTGTGATGTGGTACCTGGAGTTGTTTTGATTTGCATTTCTCTAATCAATAACGATTTAGAGCATTTTTTCATATGACTATAGATGGCTTTAATTTCTTCATCTGAGAACTGTCTGTTCATATCCTTTGACCATTTATCAATTGGGGAATGGCTTGTGTTCTTATAAATTTGTCTTAATTCTCTATATATTTTAGAAATGAGGCCTTTATCAGAGAGACTAGTTATAAAAATTCTTTCCCAATTTTCTACCTTCCTTCTAATCTTAGTTGCATTGGCTTTGTTTGTGCAAAAACTTTTCAATTTAATGTAATCAAAATTAGTCATTTTGCTTTTCATAATGTTCTCTATCGGTTTGGTCATGAATTCTTCTGTTCTCCATAGATCTGATAGGTAAACTATTCCTTGTTCTCCCAGTTTACTTATGGTATCAGCCTTTATATCTAAGCCCTGAACCCATTTTGACTTTATTTTGGTATATGGTGTGAGATTTGGGTCTATGCCTAGTTTCTGCCATACTCTTTTCCAGTTTTCCCAGCAGTTTTTTTCAAAGAGTGGGTTCTTATCCCAGAAGCTGGGGTCTTTGGGTTTATCACAGAAGGTAAAGAGTTTTAAGAGTTGGTCATTGAGAACATAGGCATTTTTAAAGGTTAATTATTTTTGTTTTACAAAATATTAAAAGTTAAACCCTCCTTTATACCACAATTATAACTATTGGCCAATTTTCAAGAGAATATGTTTAGAATAGGTAAATCTAGCCTACTTGGAAGAGAAAATGATTAATTAATAAATTAATGATAATTAATCAATACCTTATTAATGTTGGCATAGTTCCATTATCTTTATGAAGATAGTACTACCTGTGAAAATTACAAAGAAATAGCCTTATAATTTCAATATCTAACTATAACATTTAAAAGTATATATATTAAATGTATGCATACTTTTACTTATTTTTCCTAATTCATGAAAAATGCATTATAATTTATCTCATGTCAGTAAGAATATATGTTTCTTTGAGCAGTCTAGTAATGGTTTTGTTTACATATATTAGTTGTATGTGAAAGGTAGGTGATATTCTGAAATTAAATCAGTTAAATATTCCCTTTCATAATAAATTTCATTAGATTTATTACCTTGTCTCTTTTATTTTTAAAGGGTACTTAATAAAAGGAAACTATAAAAATATAAATTTGTTCTTCCTCTTACTGCAGCACATATATTTAAATCAGGGTTTTCTCTGGTCTTTTACCCTTGTTCTGGTCTTTGATGTTACTTGAAAATTTCTAGCCCAACCTACATCCGTCTGCCAGGCTAGTTTTGCCCATGTTCCAGGCAGTTGGTCAGCCCCTTAATATAAATACTTGTTAAATTGAAGGGGAAAAAGATTGTCATTTCAGTGACAGCAGTCTAGGTTGTGTTGATATGATATGCAGGGAATTATTTAGAATATTCTTCCTATATAAAATGAAAAGGCATTTGAGATGAGACAGTTTGAATTTTCCTTTGAGATAATAAATGAATTTTACTTGCGTCTACAATATAATGAGAGACCCATCAGTTGCACCATTCTCAGCTAGGTGGCACAATGGATAGAGCTCTGGACCTGGAGTCAGAGTTCAAATCTTGCCTGAGACACTTACTAGCCATGTGAATATGGGCAAGTCCCTTAATTTCTGTCTTCCTTAGTTTTCTCATCTGTAAAATGAAGATAATACTAGCATCTACCTCCCAGGGTTGTCATAAGGATAAAATTAAATATTTGTATAGCAATTTATAAACCTTAAAGCACTATTCATTATCATACATTCCATATCACAACATATAATTGTTTACTAGATTATAAATATATTTGCTTTTTTATTATAATTAATATATTGAGTATAAATATGTTTTTTGTTATTATTTTCACATTTATTTTATGTAACCCATGGCTCAAGGACCTCCAATACTCTGGGATCACATAGACCATGTTAAATACTGGGGTCTATCCCATTAGGACTGGTTTGTCTCTTCGGTTTGTTGCCCCAACATGGCATTATTCCAGGAACATGTCTAAATATACTTTACATCTGGCTTTTATCTGTGGTTATCCCAAACCTGATATTCTAGCTTCAAAACAGACAAGCAGGGTTGCAATATAATGCCAGTCTTTATTTCACTCAAGAGAAAACCTAGAACAGAAAGGATTCAAGGGAGCACATAAACAAATGCGGAATTCAAATGTATAATGAGCTTCCCCCAGAAGTAGACTGAATTGGTAACTGATACTGGGCCAACTCTTTGATATCCCTTATGAGACCTTCTTTCACCATACCCCCAAGACGTATATCACTTTGTTATTTTTCCTGCCTGCAAAAGATGAATATATTTTGAGGACTACTGAAGAAATAGTACTCTTTTCACTTCACTTGCACTAAGTTCCTCAGGGTGAGGAGTGGGGAGTGTTGGGGAGACAGTGTGCCATGGTCCTGCTCTCTTGCCACTGCCTGTCAGTCAGTCAATAAATATTTATTAAGAGCCATCTATATGCCAGACAGTGTGCTAAGCACTGTAGCACCCCCATCCCCAAGATGTGGCTTTAGATATTCAGCTACAGGGACCTTGTTTGCAATCCTCTTCCTTTTGGGGGGGGGGCAATTGGGGTTAAGTGACTTGCCCAGGATCACACAGCTAGTAAGTGTCAAGTGTTTAGTCTGAGGCCATATTTGAACTCAGGTCCTCCTAACTTTAGGGCCGGTGCTCTATCCACTGCGCCACCTAGCTGCCCCTATCCTCTTCCTTTTTCAAGAAGCATAGTATTGAGAGAATCTTCTAGAAGGGTGGTTGCCAATGCCTTAAAATTTGGAAATTCTTTTGCTTGGAGTTATCCATGGAACAGACCATAAGGTCTGGGACTCCCCTCTTCGGCCAAGTTGGCACGCATGTCTGTTTCTACTATGTGCTTCTGCAGATATGCCTCAGTACTCTGGCTGGCTACACCATCTCTTGTTCTGGGACAATCCACTCTCATCAGGATCTCTTCTCTCAGGCTTAGCAGATCTGCATGCAACTTCCATGTTTTTTACCCAAGACAACCACTTCCAGTTCCTGGAAAAATGGAAAGTGATAAAAATCTTCCTCTCTCCACTAACCCTTGCAGTTTTTTTTAAAAGAAAGACTCAATGGAGAAAAGGCAAAGAAAAACTACAAAAGAGCTTGAGCTGATCTGCTAGCTTAGTCTGAAACTTTTGTAACAAAGTTTCTGTACTCTTAAACTCACATTGGTGCTGGCCTTTCCCAACCCCAGAAACAATTAGGAAAGGGGAAAAAATTAATAAAAGTCAAATGAACAATTAGTAATAGCAAAATTAGATAAAAGAAAAAGAAAAAACCTCCCCTCTCAGAGAGGAAATCTCATTCCAGATGAGCTCCCAAAGCTTATGGGGCTGTCCCAACAAGAAATTGAAGCTTGTATTCCATGAGAAATCTTCCTCTCTGAAAAGGGAGAGAGTACCCTGAATTATCAGGTCTTAAGACAACCCCTATAAAATGGAATTGAAGTCCATAACGACCCTAGATAAACTGTCCAAACGCATGCCAAGATAGGGTATATGATCTACATGTTCCAAAAAAATAAAATGAAACATGAATGAGTCTCCAAAAATATATGGATTCCAAAAAAGGGACCAGAAATTTGATGTTGATTGGCAGTTAAGCCCTTACATCATAGATGAGCATCCAAGCACCAATATAATTCATAGACAATCAACTTTCCTCCTCTGCTTCCACCCCAATGCTGGGCTTACGTAGACCAGGTTCTGATTCTGGGAGCTCATCAGTGAAGAGTTATTTTCTCCTTTTAACTCATTACTCTCTGTTAATCAGCCCCTCACACTAAAGAATTTTGGTGTAAAAGAGATGAGGGAACTCATACACTCATCTCATAAATAAAATGGTCTAGTGGGGTTGAGATGACAGATTGATTAGCCCTTATCATGACAGTTGGCAGTGTTCTTGGATATTAATATTTTAACCTCTCCATTTTTCCTCCTTCTCCCCATTTTCATTAATAAGAATGGCTCATATTTATGTAGTGTTTTATGGTATCCAAAAAATGTGAATTAATGGAAGACTGAGAGGGTTCTCAAAGAAAACAGACTTGCTTCATTTTCATTCCTTCAAATACTGAAGATAACTTATTGTAGGACTTTTCCTTAAGAGTTTTTAAAGCTTCCTAACTTTCTCTGTGCTTGTTATTTTTATTCCAATCAGTTTATCTGTAGTTCCTAGCAGTAAAAACACTAAAAATTATAAAAGGGTTCTGTGCTTATTTCAAATATAGGATAGTAGGAAAGAACTTGTGAAACTCTACTTCTTTTCTTCAGTGGGTCAGAATGGAGAGAAACTGTTTAAAAGAAATGCAGGGTGACATTTGGAAGGAAAGAGCCAAGCTAGTCTCTGGAGAGGGGGAAAAAATGTTGTGATTAGATTATTATAGTGTAAGGAGACTTTACCCCTTAATGTCAGGCTGGTCTTGCTACTACTTCTGTTAACATTTGACACTTACTTTGACTTCTGATTTAGAACTTTTATTTTGGCTCTTGGCTTTGTTAGCTCTATCAGCATCTTACTACTTTGGGGAAGTTATAAATGTTTTAGTCATATCTCCAAGGTTATCTAAGTAGATATTCCAAAAAAAAATGATAAATTTGTTTACTCTTTGTTTATACTTATTTTTCAATTTATTTTCTCATCTTTTTATTATAATTAGCTTTTCTAAAACTATATCATATAATAGTGGTGATAATGGAAATCCTTACTTTACCTCTGATCCTTCTGGAAAGGCCTTCTTGTGTTCCTCCATTACATATGATAGTGGCTCTTGTTTTCAGAGAGTTAGCACTTGCCATATTAAGAAAAGATGGGGCAGCTAGGTGGCGCAGTGGATAGAGCACTGGCCCTGAAGTCAGGAGGACCTGAGTTCAAATATGGCCTCAGAACAAACACTTGACACTTACTAGCTGTGTGACCCTGGGCAAGTCACTTAACCCCAGTTGCCTAAAAAAAAAAACATATTAAGAAAAGATCTATTTATTCCTATGCTTTTATTTTTGCTTTTTTTTTTTTTGATGAAGCAGTCGGGGTTAAGTTACTTGCCCAGGGTCACATAGCTAGTAAGTATCAAGTATCTGAGGCTGGATTTGAACTTAGGTCCTCCTGACTCCAAGGCCAGAACTCATCCACTGCGCCACCTAGCTGCCCCCTATTCCTATGCTTTTTAATTTTTAAAATATAAATTATTCTTCAATTTTGTAAAAAAACAAAAAAAAACATTTTTCAGCATTATTGATATAAATATGTGATTTTTATTGTTTCTATTTTTGGTAAGGTTTATGCTATTTATAGTTTCCTTAATATTGAACCAATTCTGCATTCCTGGTATAAATCCAAAGTAGTCATATTTATCGTCTTTTTAGTATGTTGCTATATAGATTCTTTGTATATGGTTCTTTTGTTCTCTTTCTTCATTTTATGTCTCCCTGCTTGGACATCAAGACCATATTAATATCATGGAAAGAATTTGGAAGAGTACCTTCACTTATTTTTTGGAAACAGCTTATATAATATTAGATTTAGTTTTTTGAAAATTTGGTAGAATTCATTTGTAAATTTATCAGGTACTTCATTCCCTCACCTTTCAAAAGTTCATATATGATTTGTTCAATTTCCTTTTATGAGATTGGGTCATTTGAATTTTCTATTTCTTATTCTTTTAATCTGATTTTTTTTGTATTTCATTTAGTCATCAGTTTTGTCAGCATATAAGCAGGCAAAATAATTTCTAATAATTCTTTTGTTTCATCTTAATTTGTTGTGAATTCTTCTTTTTCTTTTTTTGATATGAGCAATTTTTCTTTTTAAAAATTAAATAAGTCAATAGATTATTTTTTAATGAATTCAATGGATTTTTGCTTTCAGTTTTGTTAATCTTGTTACTGATTTTCAAGATTTTTATTTTCATGTTTAGTTGGGGTTTTTTGATTTGTTGCTTTTCTAGATTTTTTTTTTGTTACATACTCAATTCATTGATTGTAGAATATTCTCAGGTCCTTCTGTTCCCTAAAAAGGTGAGACTAATTCAGTTTACATAATACTAACATAACCAATTGAATAGCGAAAGAAGTTCAATTCAACAAACAACTTTTTTTCCCATTGAGTTTGATGACATTGAAACACTGTGTTCAAGTTTCGAAGATAATATTTGCAATAAGATTATGATTTAATGAGTTATTAAAGCAAGAGCTAACACTTTGTCATATATAGTTCCTTTGTGTGTATCTTGGTATGTATCCCCCCCAAATATTTTCAAGGGAAAGAAGTAAAAAAAAATCACAGATGGTAACGTTTTCATTTTTTAATTTTTTCCTCCATTGGGCATCAGCTTAAGTTGTGAAGTGAGTATATGACATTATTTGACAGATCCTAACAAGGTCCATTTAAATTTATAGTGGACAACTGATAATGCAAGATATAAAAGACAGGAGATTGTGTTTATATAAAAAATTATTTATTTATAACATTTATTTATTTATTTGGCAGGGCATGGGGTTAAGTGACTTGCCCAGGGCCACACATTTTGGACATGTTGAGTTAACTTGTCTATTGGATATCCAGTTCAATATATCTAAAAGGCAGTTGTAAATGTGAGGTTAGGACAGGATAGGTAGATTTTGAAATCTTTATTATGGAGATGGCAATTAAATATATGGGGTCTGATGAAATCACCAAGTGAAGAAGTAAGAGGCACAAAAGAGGGCCCAGGATGGAAGCCTATGGGGCACCTAGAGTTAGAAAACATGATCTGGATAAAGATCTATGAGGAGAGATTAAGGAGTTTGCCCTAGGGACTGAACATGTTTAAGAAATGAAGAGATCATGCCAAAGACTTATAGAAAACAAAGAAGAATTTAAAAGAAATTAGTGGGATAAAAATTTTTTTTGTATTTTGTTTTGTATTTGGGATTCCATCTTTCTTTTGTTTTATTAGAAGTCTATAGTTGGAATAATTCATTATATTTTCTTACCCTAAAAATTTTGGGGGACTAGATTGGAGAGGACTTATTGGGAGAAAAGCTTTTGACATGCTAAATGTTGATTTAAAATTATGGCCAAAGTGTATTTTGTTCACTTCCATTCCTTACATATCGTTGTATTTTTTTTCAATTCCCTAACAGAGTGTTACACATGGTAGGAATTTAATAAATACTAATTGAATGAATGGCTATGAATGAATCACTGTTTACACTTTTTCTAAGTATTCAGGGGTTTTGTGACTGGTGAGAGACTGGGATTAGAATAATTCTTAACTGGTTTAGATTTTGAAGGTTTTGTTCTTGTACTCAATTGTATCATTCATAGAGTATTGGACTAATATTGTAGATCTGAAATTGAAGGGACCAGCATTCTAGTTTACATTACATTACATTACTCAGTTTACAGATGAGGGAATTGAAGCCTAACATATTTATGGTCAAGTGACTTGTTCAAGGTCACACAGAGAGCAAACATCAGAGGTAGAATCATTTGGTTTCTTTTAAAAAATGAACATAAACCAATATAACATCAGGATCACAGTTGAAGATGGTAGACTGAGATTTAGAGACCTGTTCTGTCTTTTCTATTCTCCCCCCCATATCCATATATCTCTTATATCACATATAATTTTTACTTTTCCAGGCATGTTTATGTACATATTTTATTCTGCATTTTATAACTGGGCATGAGTTGAGTTGTAAATCCATGAACCCCAGGGCTTGTTGTATAGGGAAACAGGTCAACAAGAAAGGAAAAAAGAATGCCCAAAATTATGATAACAGTTGTGTATGTGTATATAGGAGAAATTTTCAACAACTCCCTGTTTTGGTTCAGAATTAAAATAATAAAGTTTCTCTCAGTATTCCATGTAAATCCAAGGTAAAGCAAGAAACTCAAGATGAATCATTCTTTACCAAAATTTTCCATCTCAAAATTTAAATAACCACATACAACTAATTAAAATTGAGAATTTCTTATATAACTAGTCTAGAATGTATTAAAATTGAGATTGATCATTAAATAGCTTGATACATCAAGAACTTCAAAAAGTTTTTTGATTGAAAGTATTTTTCTCACACATTGTGAAGTTGGCTTCCCTATGGTAGTTATCCTCTGGATTTTAAATAAAACAGAAACTAGCATGAATTTTAGTGTACCCAGGGCACTATGGAGTCTTCTCCCAAATGATATTATGACAGTTTATTTTACAAAGAGAACTTTGGGATTAAAATGTGGTTTGAGGAGTATAGTTGAGATTGGAACTAACATTTAAAAGTATATATTTAATAGGATCTGTACACAACATCAGCAGTTTTCCATAAGTAAGATACTCTTCTAAAAATGTAATTCTGATGGGAAAGTCATTTTCTAGGGAAAGATCAGAAACTTTTGGAGAATAGAGGTTATTCCCCAAATAGTTACTTTTTTCAGCGATACTCACTCTATATTCTCTGTAATTATCTTTTCATTTGGTACTCTTTCAAGGAATATTTAGTATAAATATTAAAGCAGGTATTAGTATTACAATGTTATGTATTTGGAATTATAAAAGATATGAGGCTTTGTTAAGATTTCTTTCTATCTATATGTCTGTCTGTCTATCTATCTGTCTATCTATCTATCTATCTATCTATCTATCTATCTATCTATCTATCTGTTTTTGCCTTTAGCTGCAGAGTTGAGCTGTGAAATGGTCCTTCCTTTGCCTGTGACTGCTTGCTAGTCTAGGAATGAGAACAAGCAGATAAAAAGCCAGGCAACGTATAGAAAAGAAAGCAGAATAAAAGCCAAAATAAGAGGAATTGAGGACCAAGAAGGACAGTTTGTTCTAATGCTGTAGATAGATTTGAGAAGGAAAATTCCTTATGCACATGATGACCTTCAAGGAGTTTTTCAGGAGAGATGTTGAATCATCCAACATGTAAGGCAAGTCTGAATCACATGCAGCAGGAGTGGACTGGTGTACTTCTTGTGGAGGTGAGCATGCTCTCTAACACCTTACCAAAAGGCATATGTAACCTAGCAACTTCTGATTGGGTCCATGGTTCCAATGACTGGAGTCCAAAGATGATGGAGCTCAAAATCAGGAGGAATGTCTCATCTCAATAGGTTATAAGGATAGCTCTAAATGAAGCTCCCTTGATCTTTGGAGCACATCTATTTGGAATTATCAACTCTCCCTTGGACTTCTAGTAAGGAAGAGGGAAAGGATTTTTCTCCCTTCTCTCCTTTTTCCTCCCCTCCAGTAGCAGTTGTGACTGCCTTCGTGTTTCTTTTTGAGTATACAGTTGTGAGCAACAACCAGCAATGCTGAAAAATGAACACTTCCACCTACCTGTTATGGACTTAACACCTAGTTCATAAGTTTGAGAATTCTGGGTTTGTGAGTCAATGCCAACTACCCAATGGGGAGGTGCTTTCTGCAACTTCTTCTGCTGCTGCTGCTTCAAGAAAGAAATGGACTCATCCTGAACCAATAAGGTCTAAAGACCCAGGTCTGGTTAACCAGCAGATCTGACTAAAGTTTGTTTAAATAGCAAAAGTCTGTAGTGAAAAATGAAAAATCTGTTCAGCAGTCCCACAAAGTGCCAAGGTACCTTTTGGAGAGATTATAATAACAGGAATGTTTTAAGTCTTCCTTAATGTGTGCTTGTAAGTCTTTAGTGTCTTGAGAACTTCTTGGAAGAAGAAGTATCTTCCCAATTTGTGATACCTGTTTTGTACATTTAGTACCTTAAATTTGGTCTTGCAAAAGCTTTTAAATTCCAGAGCAGTATACTGCTGAGGGAGATATAACTGAGGAACATGTTCTTCCCTTTTGCATAGAGGACTTGATTTCTCAGCTGTCCACTCCCTCCTTAGGGCTGTGTTGGCTCACTACACTTGTTTGCTGCTGCTACAGCATACACTGCTATAGACTCTTCTCATTGGTCTTCTGGTGGTTCTTCTGACCTTTCAGAGCTTATAGGGTCATTCCGTGTCTGCTGCTTATTCACCTGGAATCAGGAAAAAACAAAATAGAGACAGGAAAACCAAAGATATAAGTATTTTAGACCACAGGGCAACCAGGTTGGGGAGTAGCTATATCACCCAAAGGCAATTCTGCATTTTTTCACTTTCACTATGTAGATGCCAGAGAGACAGAGACTGAGTTTCTGTCTTGGAGCCTTTATGTGCTCTCTTGCATTCAGGCTCAGTAGCCAATCAATGTGGCTTTTCTTCACCATGCACTAAGGGGACGGGAAACATTACCTACCTGATTTGAATCAGGGGCAGGATTTCCCTCCGTTACAGACACTTTCAAAAGCAGGATTACCAAGCCCCCAACAAGGGCTGTGAGAGCTCCCTGTTCTCAGTACTGGACTTCCAGTCAGCTACTAAGTGTTATTCCAGGCAGCTGCTGGGATTGCATATATGGTATTCACCTTGTAATCTTTTTCATTTTTCTAGTAATTTTAAGTAGATTTTTACACAAGTAATTTTCTCTAATTCATCTTCAACTTCCTTCTCTGTGATTCCATCTTTCCTACCTTTGTTAAAATGGATGTTCTTGCCTGTGCTATTCAACCTGTTTTCTTCATGTTCCTCCTTGCCTTTTATTTTTTGTTCGCCTGTCACTTGAGGAAAAGTGAACTGAGTCATATTTATCAGCTCCAGATTGAAGATTTAGCTCAATTTCAGTCCATGGTAAGCTTACTCATTAGGAAAGTGACATTTTTTATCTTACCCATTCATGACAACGACTTCAGCTGCACAGAAAACAGCTTCCTCTTTTTTTTTTAAATAAGGCTAAGTACCTGCCTATCAGTGATAAAATTATCAAATTCAGTAATCCAGTGCAAAAATATCAGGAAGGACCACCTTGACCTTTGTTAACTTCACATTAAACAAGTCTCTAGCACCAAGGGCAGTCTCTTTCATCAGTATGCAATGGAAGAATTGTTTTGATGGTATTACATTCTGTGGATTGGCCTTTATCTAACATTAGATTTTTAGTCAGGCAATTATTTGCACATAAGAGACATTCTCTTCCCTCAAGAAGCTTACATCTTCCCAGGGGAAACCACATATTATACAAATTAATTAATACAAAGGAGGACCAGAAATGAAGGAGTCAGAAAAAGTCTCATGTAGAAATCATTACCCAAGTTTTGCCTTGAAAGGAACCAGAGATTTCAACAAGTGGCTAAGGAGGAAAGACATTATAGGCATGGGGGTCAACCTGTATTAGGTAGAGTGATAGGAGCTGAAATGTCATGTAGAGAGAACAGCAGATAGGCCCATTTTGACTGGAACATGGAGTGTGGGGATTGGGTGGAGGGTATTGTTTAAAAATAATGAAAGACAGATTGGAACCAGAATGTGGAGGTCTTTAAATTCCAGAGGAGTTTATATTTTATCCTAAATGCAATAGGGAGCCACTGAAGCTTCTTGAGCAGGAGCACCTGAGTTCATATTTGACCTCAGGTATTTCCTAGGTATGTGATCTTGGAAAAGTCACTTAATCTCTAAGCTCTATCTTCCTCAGTTTCCTCAACTGTAAAATGCAGATAATAATGACACCTTCCTCACAGGGTTGTGGTGAGAATTAAATGACATGATATTTGTAAAGCATTTAGCATGGTGCCTGACACATAGATGGTTAATAAATGCTTGTCCCTGTCCTTTCCCTTCTGATCTCCTGGCCATTCCACTAACAAGACTCTATCTCTTGTTTCTGGTCATTTCCTCTGGCTGTCTTCCATGCCTGGAACACTCTCCATCCTTTGCTCCACCTACTGACCTCAATAGCTTCCTTAAAATCCCAAGTAAAATCCCTTCTCCTAGAAATCTTACCCAAACCCTCTTAATTCTAATGCCTTCCTTTTGTTAATTACTTCCTATTTATCCTGTATATAGCTTGCTTTGTATATATTTATCTGCATGTTGTCTCCTCCATTAGATTGTCTAAGCTCCTTGAAGGGAGGTACTGTGTTTTGCCTCTTTTTATATCTCCAGTGCTTAGCAGTGCTTGGCATATGGTATGTACTTAATAGATGCTTGCTGATTCTTCTCCCAAAACTACTTCGTATTCATTTTGTGCATATCATGTACATGTGTTATCTCTTCCCAATAGAATGTATGCTCTTTGAGAATAGGTATTATTATTATTTTTTTTGTATTCCAAGCACCCACCATAGTTCCTGGTTCATAGAAGGGGCTTAAGAACTGCTTGTTGTGAATGAATGATTGATTTAAATGCCCAATCAAAGGCAGCTAGCTGTGTGGAACAGAGCATAGAGCACTGGGCCTAACTTCAAGAAAACCTGAGGTCAAATTTGGCCTAACGTACCTACTAGCTTTGTGACTGAGCAAGTCAGTCAGTCTTTCTCGCTTGTTTCCTCAGATATAAAATGGAAATAATAAAAGCACCCACTTCCCAGGGTTGTTGTGAAGATCAAATGAGATATTGTTTAGCACAATGCCTGACACATAGTAGGGTTTCATAAATACTTGTTCCCTTCCTTTCTCCCCTTCAAAGTACTCTTAAATCCCGTCCACATGTCACCTTCTTCCTCTACAAATCAAAACTTAGCTGCCCTTGGAACCAGGTTAAAAGTGGTATAAGTGTGAATAGCTTGGTAACCATGGCTTTCCATTTCCCTCAGAACAAAGCCCCTAATCAAGCTGGCTCCAGGGAGCCAGATGTGGTAGACAAACTGGATTATGAAACAACTTCTAGCATTCATAAAATATAAAAATAACTTTCATTTATATAGTACCTTGTAAAAATGCTTTTAAAAACTGCCAGGAAAACAATGGAGAGTAGTGTTATCCTTCTTTTATATATAAGGAACTGAATTCAAGGGCAAAATAAATTGTTTGTGTTACATAGTAAGTCAGTGAGAGAGCTTAGAATCAAACCTAGGTCATTTGACTCCCCAGTTCAATGTTTCCACCACACCATGCTATTTATAGAAAGGTTGGAAAGAATCACCCATGCTTTTAGAAGAATATTACCTACAGAGTTCTTCATTTTTGAAACAACACTATAGTAGTTACCTTTATCATCAATCTCTCCCCCTTCCCCAAATTCAGTTCTACAACTTACCTGAAATTAGTTGAAGTCTAGTTTCTCTTGGATACTTATTTCTTTTATTGATAATAAAATAGTGTGATCTAGTGAAAAAAGAACATGACTTTTAGTGCTGGCAGTACTATTAACCAGCCATGTGGCTTCAGGCAGGACCAGGGCAAAATGTATGACTTGAGCAAGATTTGAATATTACTGTACCCCATGTTTGAAATTTTTTCTCTTTTCTGCAAGAGACTCAAAGTTTCCACTATAACTCATTCTATTTAATATCATAATATAAATACGTTCTATTGAGAAGAGAATTTTCTGGCATCATGCAATAATGTATGTACTTACAAAAGTATCCCTCATTCTGCATTCCCAGCCACATGGTAATCCTCCAGGCAATTGCCCATCTCATCTACACCTTATCTTGTTTTGGTTTTAGATAAGTCACTCAACTTATCTGGATCTTACTTGCCTCTTCTGTAAAATGAATATAATAATATCTGCCTTAGTTACTCCACAGGGAAGTTAAAAGCTAAAAATGAGAACAAATATGAAATTTGAAAAGTTAAAAATCTTTTAATATGTAATATATTATTTTACATATTTGTCAGTCTTTGAAAAATACTAAGGATTACTTTGGAGATCAAACTATCTTAAAGAAAACTTCATATTGCCACGTCAAATATTCATGTGTTTCCGTGAATAACTTTCTTTTATGAAGATTTTTATATAAATACCAAATTTTCACCTTTTTGAATTTTTAAAAACCCTGTAATTGGGTTACTTTGTGGTACTATGGCCAATCTTTTAAATTTTGCTGTGAAGAAATCTGGTGACAAACGTCTGACTTTCAGAAATTTAGAAGGGGAAAAAACACTCTACTAAGGTGAAAAAAGATTGTAGAAGCAGTTTAGCTGATATTGCTTAAGATTTCAGTTATAGTAGCAAGAATACCAAAAGTCTCTGGATATCTGTGCTAAAAATTACTTACATTGTCTATTGATGTTAAGTGACCTTGATAATACTGATATAAACATAGGTGAATAATTTTCATTGTGGAAATGGTTTGCTTATTTGAGACCTGAGTGGCTTTGATTGAACAGATGTTTAATAATTCAGATCCTCTGAGATTTATAGTAATTATATTATACTAGACAATGCTGTAATCTACTATCCTATTATATAATTTCTTATACTGTATTTTGAGGTTTTTAGAAAAGCTTGTTATTCAAATTTATCAACACATACATGTAACTATATGATTTATGTTAGAACTATTACAGCAGGTCATTATTTTCACCAAGTCACATATTACCATAGGTCAGTTTATAACAACACATAGCACAATTAATGTATATAAGATAGAAGCCAGAGGACTCCAGATGAGAAAAGTATATATGGGAAATATATAAAATATATTTTTAAATACATTATATATATATATATATATATTATATATTATATATTATAAATATATTTTTATATATTTAAATGTATATAAAATACATATGAGGGAAATATATTTAAAAAGTATGTAAGAGAAATATTAGTCTTATTCCTCAACATCAGGTTTCATAAAGGAGCTTCTCAATACCTAGGCAAGTGTTAATATTAATTTATTCTGCAAATTATTAAAATCAAATCATTTTAATAGTGGAAATAAAAATAAAAAATCACAAATTTAAATAGTTTACAATTTGTGACAAGAATTGAATATTTTAATTAGCCTAGATCCAATTTACATTATAACATATGGTTCTTGAACTATGTCCATCTTGACTGAAAGTAGGCCATTATTCTGATGCAGTGAAGTTTCAAATGATATTGACACCTTTCAGCTTTTTTTCTCTTTCTAATCTGTGTCTTTCTTATAGTATATCGAAGTGCCATTGTAAGGCATTGCTTGGCATCCTAGCCAGTTTGATTAATTTGGTTACAATTGATTTGATTTGATTTGATTTGATTAATTTGGTTTCAATTACTTAAAAAAAAATGAAGTCTGAGAGTATTCCTGGAGTTAGCAGGTTTTCATTGACCAGTAATCAGTGATGGGTAGGCATGTATAACATCATTAATAAGGTTTTATGCTTATTCTTATATTTGTGATACTCTTGAAAAATTAAAAAGCAAGCTAGCCCTACAAAGTTAACAATTATCACTACTTTTTGTGGCAAACTTTAGTAACATAAGACTTTTAACATCTAAATCTCTTAAAACTTTTCCCCTTAAGCAGATGTCAGACTGGAAGACAGTGAGTGTTTACAAGTCTGGAGTACTGTGGCTTCTATCACATTGCTGAGATTCAGGGGACAGTCTCATTTAAGAATTTTTCTTTATTCATTTAAGTCACAGTGTGTGTGTGTGTCAACTGGTAGAAATGGGAGATAGCTTTAAAACATTTCATAGAATCATAGTTTTTGAGACATAATCTCAAATAGGATTTGATTAAGGACAGAGTGAATGTAAGATATCAGGAATATAGAATTTATCCGTTACTGTGCATAGTCAAAATTTATGTAGTGCTTTAAGATTTATAAATTTATATATGCAATCTCATTTCCTGTAATCCTTACAATACCCCTGTGAGGTAGGTACAATTGTTATCCCCTTTTTATAGGCAAAGAAAATGAGGCACAGGAAGATTAAGGATCACACAGCAAATGTGTCTAAGGCAGGATTCAAACTCAAGTCTTTCTAATTCCTGGTACCGAACTCTAGCCACCACACCATGGCTAAAAAGCTTCAACATAAGCTTTGCATAAGGTCATGCAAAGATCTTGCTCTAATAATAATCAATAGCATAAAAGGACAACTTGATTTTCCTGAAACCTTGTCACTGTGAACCAATATTTGGTAAAAGTGACCATTTGGAACTGTTAAGTATCTCTTCCACTTCCAACTAGTTGGCCACCCTGTATTAGAGGGTGAGTTTCTAGGCTTTTTCCACCAGAGGGCTCTCATCTTCTAGTTTGGTTCCATCAAGGGCAATTCTGGCTGCATCTTAGAAAAGGAATCCTACAATCATAGAATGGTAAAGCTGGAAAGGACCTTAAAGACCATCTAGTCTAATCTCAGTTCACAAATGAGTAAACTGAGTTTCAGAGAATAAAGGTAACTTGCCCAAGATCATACCACTAGTAAGTGGCTAAGCTGAGAATCAAACCCAGGTCTTCAAGTTCCATGGGGATTCTTTCTCCTTCTATTCTGTAGAATACTATCTTTCTCATCCTGTTTCTTAGGACAGTTGTTTTATATATTTTATTGACTGAATAAACCAGTAGACAGTGTACAGCTGTTGAGTGAATAGCTTGAGTAAATTCATTGATGTCCCAATAGATTCCATTTTTTTTACATCCAAGGAGCCTTATACTACATGTGCTATAATTTTCATGAGAAACTGAGTAGGAAAAATAGATCCTTGACAATGAAACATATTTTTTAACCTAAAAATGGGGTTATTTACTCTATTTCCTCTTCTGCTAATCTAGGAAATTTATATTTTTGTAAATATTCATCCATTTCACTTAGATTGTTAGATTTATTGGCACACAATTGGGCAAAATAGCTCCTAATTACTGTTTCATTTCCTCTTCATTAGTAGTGAATTTGCCCTTTTCATTTTTTATACTGGTACTTTGGGGTTTTTTTGTAATCAAACTAACCAATGGTTTATCTTAGTGGGTTTTTTTTTCATAAAATCAGCTCCTAGTTTTATTTATTAGTTCAATGGTTTTCTTTCCATTTTATTAATCTCTCATATGATTTTCAGAATTTCCAATTTGGTATTTAATTGGAGATATTTAATTTGTTCTTTTTCTAGATTTTTTAGTTGCATGCTCAATTCATTGATTTGTTCTTTCTCTATTTTATTGATGTAAGTGTTTAGAAATACAAATTTTCCCCTAAGTACTGCTTTGGCTGCATCACATAAATTTTGGTATTTGGTCTCATCATTGTTGTTCTCTTTAATGAAATGATTGATTGTTTCTATGATTTGTTCTTTGACCCACTCATTCTTTAGGATTAGATTACTTAATTTCCAATTAATTTTTAATCTGTCTTTCCATGGTCCTATATTAAATGTAATTTTTATTGCATTATGATCTGAAAGTGATGCATTTAATCTTTCTGCATTTAATTGTGAGGTTTTTATACTCTAATAAATAGTCGGGTTTTGTATAGGTACCATGTACCACTGAGAAAAAGGTACAATTCCTTTCTATCCTTATTCAGTTTTCTTCAGAGATCTACCATGTCTAACTTTTCTAAAATTCTATTTACCTCCTTAACTTCTTTTTTGCTTATTTTGTGGTTAGATTTATTGAGTTCTGAGAGGGGAAAGTTAAGGTCCCCCACTAGTATAGTTTTATCGTCTATTTCCTCTTGTTGCTCGTTTAACGTCTTTAGAAATGTGTATGCTATACCATTTGGTGTATATATGTTTAGTGTTGATATGGTACCTTTCAATAAGGTATAGTTTTCTTCTTTATCTCTTTTAATTAGATCTATTTTTGCTTTTGCTTTGTCTGAGATCATGATTACTACCCCTGCTTTTTTTATTTCAGATGAAGCATAACTGCTCCAGTCTTTTACCTTTACTCTGTGTGTCTCTCTACTTCAAATGTGTTTCTTGTAAACAATATGTTGTAGGATTCAGGTTTTTAATTCACTCTGCTATCCACTTCTGTTTTATGGGTGAGTTCATCCCATCCACATTCATGATTATAATTACTAATTTTGTATTCCCTCCATCACATTTTCCCCTTTATTCCCCCCTTTCTATCTTTCTCTCCCCCCACACCCCCACCCCTCTCTCTCTTTGTCTCTGTTCCTTCCTCTTCCCTAGTGTTTTGGGTCTGACTACCACGTCCCTCAATCTGCCTTCTACTCTATAAGCCCCACCCCATTTCTTGTCCTCCTCACCTCCTACTTCCCTATAAGGTAAGATAGATTTATGTAGCCTACTGATCATGCATGTTATTCCCTCTTTGAAACAAATTCATTGAGGGTATGGTTCAAATGATGCTCACCCCTTTACTTTCTTTCATTCCACTGTAATTGGTCTTTTGTACCTCTTCATGTGAGATAATTTACCCCATTCTACCTCTCCCTTCCCCTTCTCCCAGTGTAATCCTTTTTCTCACCACTTAATTTTTTTATATCATCCTATCAAATATACCTGCACCCTGTGATTATGTATACTCCTTCTAAATGCCCTAATAGTAATACAGTTCTTAAGAGTTACAAGTACAGTCTTTCCATGTATGGATATAAACAGTTTAACCTTATTGAGTTACTTATGTATTCTCTTTCCTGTTTACCTTTTTATACTTCTTTTGAGTCTTATATTTGAAAATTGAATTTTCTGTTTAGCTCTAGTCTTTTCATCAGGAATGTTTGAAAGTCCTCTATTTTATTGAATATCCATTTTTCTCCTGAAGGATTATGCTCAGTTTTGCTGGGTAGATGATTCTTATTTGTAATCCAAGCTCCTTTGCCTTACAGAAATCCTTTAATATAGAAGCTGCTAAATCCTGTGTAATTCTGAATGTGGTTCCACAATATTTGATTTGTTTCTTTCTGGCTGCTTGTAGTACTTTTCTCCTTGACCTGAAAGCTCTGGACTTTGGCTATACTAGTCCTGAGAGTTTTCATTTTGGGATCTCTTTCAGGTAGTGATTGATGGATTCTTTCAATTACTATTTTACCCTCTGGTTCTAGGATATCAGGACAGTTTTCCTTGCTAATTTCTTGAAAGATACTGTCCAGACTCCTTTTACTGATCATGGCTTTCAGGTAGTCCAGTAATTCTTAAATTAGCTCTCTGGATCTGTTTTCCAGGTCAATTGTTTTTTCAATAAAACATTTCACATTGTGTTTTATTTTTTCACTCTTTGGACTGTGATTGATTTATTCTTACAGAGTCATTAGCTTCTACTTACCTAATTATAATTTTTAATGAATTATTTTCTTCAGTTAGCTTTTGTATCCTTTTCCATTAGTGAAATTCTACTTCCTAAAGAGTTGTTTTCTTTGATGAATTTTTATACATCTTTCTATTTTTGGTGCTTCTCTTACCATGCTGTTGACTCTTTTTTCATAATTCTCTTGCATAATTCTCATTTCTTTTCCCAATTTTTCTTCTGCATCTCCTCTTTTGATTTTTAAAATCCTTTTTGAGCTCTTCCAGGAGTTCTTTTTGGCCTTGAGACCAATTTATATTTTTCTTTGAGGCTTCACATGTAGACATTTTGACATTGTTGTCCTCTACTAAGTTTGTGTTTTGATCTTCCCTGTCACCATAGTAGCTTTCTCTGATCAGGGTTTTTTTTCTGTTGTTGTTGTTGTTGTTTTCATTTTTTGCTCATTTTCCAGACTATTTTGTGACTTTTAAAGTTGACCTCTGCTCCTGGGATACAGAGAGCACTGTCCTAAGCTTCTTACTACTGCTGCACTAGGGTCTTTGGGCCTGGCAGCTCACTTGTTGCCTTGGGGACTGAAGGTTTCACAGCTGACCCACTATGCCACTGACCTGCTGTGCTAAGGCTGCCTCAGTTGCTGATCTGTGCTGGGGTTAGGGGACTCCCATTGGCTTGCCCAGATACTGCCTGCACTGGACTGTGCTCCCCTTTTACCCAAGTGAGAGAGAGTTTTCATACGTTCCTAAGTTATTTTGGGCTGGAAAATTGTTTCATCATATCTCTTTGCGGATTCTGCTGCTTCAAAATTCTTTGTGAGGCTTGATATAAAATTCTTTGGAGGGAAATTTGAGCCTTTTCTCTGCATCTTGGCTCCACCTCCAAGAAACATCTTCTCAGTGACATCAAGAAAACAGTGATGATAATCAGTATATATAAAATGGATCAGGTATACCTAATTCAAAATGAAAAAGCAAAGCAGTTTTGTCTTTTGACTTGGGAAACATTGATAGTGGTTTTTAAAATCTACCTAAAAATTGTAGAACCTTCTAATTTTATAGCATCATAGGAGGAGCAATCTAATATTATAATTTTTTTTTGAGAATAAAAGGACAAATGTATCATTTCTCTAGATTTGGTTCATGCACTCTATGTATTTTCTTTGAATGTTACTGAATCCACATTTCATTGCTTATGGGTTTTTTTTTTTGGTGGGGGTGGTGAGGAGAAGTCTTCCTAGAGCGATATTATAGTTGGGATTTTTGTCTTGAAACAGCAGGAGGTAGGCCAGAATCCTAGACCTAAGCTCAACAAAGGAATATCTGAAGAACATGAGTCAAAAACTGATGTCAAAGAGATCTAGAAGTAGGGTAGGCAGTTAAAGTGAGACTCTGGGAGCTCAGAGAGTAAAATCAAAGGATATCAGAAGGACATCTGGCGCCATGACAAAATGGCTCACAGGCAGGTAAAAACAAAGAGATGTTCTTATGTTCAAGTGTTATCCTTGCCCATCAACATCTCCTTAAGTCCAGGAACCTGGCAATAACCCACAAATGTAGATAAATTACATTGATTTGTAGATACTGCAAAGTTTCTAGCCTCTCAAACTTAATCTGCAAACTTGTATATGAAGTATTATCCATTTGTTGGAGATTAATAACAAATTTCATTTTTAAAGAGAAAAATCTTTGGATAATGCTTATGTTACTAGAATACATTTTCTAAAAACAGTTTTTTAGTTGTTTGTATACGTAAGTTAAATTACAAATCTTCAAAATATGTTATTCATACAAGAACAAATTTTGAGTTTACTTCAAAGAAATTATCTGTAAACACCCAGCTAATTATGTATGTAAAAAGATAGTTTGGGTGGCAGAAACCTATCATAGTTAAATGTTCTTGAAACAATTTGTTGTGTACTGAAGTAAGCAACAACTTCAGTTGCCCAAGTATAAGAAAAGTAAGAAATGTGGTGGAGAGTCAACGAGCAAATATTTTTTAAAAGTGCTTCAGGTAATAAAACGTTCTTAAAATTAATTAGTTTCATCAAAAATCTGTTCTCAGGAGCAACCTACTGCAGTATTATAATCAGACAGTCTGGCATCTGATAGTGAGATGTTAATTCAGATTCATCATAATTATGCCTAATTATTAATCAAGGAGGCTGAAAGAGTGACAAACTCAGTTGCATTTTAATAAATCTATGGGTTCATACAATGAATAGTACCAAATTTGGGGGGTCACCAGCAGTATTGGCAATAGGAAGGCTCAAAACATTTTCTGAGTTATAGGAATAGTTCCTCTAAAGCCCTAGGCTTCAATCTAAAAGTATTGAGCAAAATGACAAGCCTGTTATCATATAACTAGACTCATCATCAGTAGCTTTTATCATGAGTTCTATAGGATCAAGATTGGTCATTATAATTAATCAATTCTACTGTTTATAATGCTTTCATTTACATTATTTAAGTAATTATGTATCTTGTTCTTCTGGTTCGACTTGCCTTGCTCTGCCTTAGCCCTTTTTAAAAAATTTGATCATTTTTATTTCACTTTTATCTTTTAATAAGTATTTTTAAATTAATCTATCACACTACTTCCTGTCCAGAACAAATTAAAAAAATAAGATAAAATAAAATTGTCTGCATAGCTGCATAGTTTGAAACAAATTCCCACATCAACCACATAAATACATATATATATGTATATGTGTGTGTGTATACACACACACACATACACACACACACCACAATGTATATGTATGTATGCATGTATTTAAGTTCATACTTTCTCTGTCAGGCGGTGGATGATATGTTTCATCTTCATGCTTTTGGACTCATTTATCATTGTGTTGATTAGTAGATGTAGATGTATAAATGTTGTTGTCATTGTGTAAATTGTTCTAGTTCTGCTCACTTCACTCTGCCAAATGAGAGAGTTTTTCCCTAGGTAACATGTTTCCCACTTTGTCAAACACTGAGTTATTGAGTTCTGTTTTTTCTGAACTCCCTTGTCTAGTCTGTTCTATCAAACTATCTCTGTTTTTTAACCAGTACGAGAGACCAAATTTTTTTAAATTACTGCTGCTTTGTAATATAGTTGAAACTCTGAAAGTGCAAGTCTCTCTTCATCTTTATTGTTTTTCATCATTTCTCTTGAAATTCTAGATCTTTTGTTTTTCTGAATAAATTTTGTTAGCATTTTATCAAGCTCTGTAAATTACCTCTTGGTAATTTAGGTTGGTATAGCATTAAAAGTATAAATTAATTTTGATAGTGTTGTCATTTTTTAAAATATTGGCATGGCCTCTCCATGAGCACTGAATATTCCTCCAGCTAATTAGGTTGTTTTTTAATTCTTTAAGGAGCACTTTGTCATTGAATCTATATGTCTTTTGTGTGCTCAGGGAGGTTGATCCCCAGATATTTTATGCATGTTGTAGTTATTTGGAATAGTATTTCCCTTTCTATTATTGCTTCTTGTGTCTTATTATTATAAAGAAATGCTGTTGATTTGTGAGAACTTATTTTATAGCCTTTAACTTTGCTGAAGCTGTTAATTGTCTCAGTTGCTATCTTTGCTGATTCCTGGGCTTTTCCAAGTAAACAGACATATCAGCAAACAGAAATAGTTTTATCTTCTTCTTGCCTCTCTTTATTCCTTTAATTCCTTTCTCTTACCTTATTGCTATTAATAGCATTTCCAGAGCTATATCAAGTAATAGTGGGGAGAGCAGTTCATAGTGATTTAACAGCATGTGATACACAAGATCTCACTGCCTCCCTCCTTCCTTTAATATCCCTTCTCAGTTATCACTCCCAAGGACTTCTTCCCATCCTTCTACTTTTTTTTTCTGTATCCAGAGCACTCTAACAGATTGGTAAATTAGAAAAATCAGTTAGAACTTAGAGGATCTTTAACCCACTAAGACCATCTTTTTAATGCTCTGTTGTAGGGGTGGAAATGTGATATTGGTAAGTAGCTATGTCTTTGTATCCTTCCTGCCATCT
Organism: Phascolarctos cinereus; assembly: GCF_003287225.1. NCBI lineage: Eukaryota > Metazoa > Chordata > Mammalia > Diprotodontia > Phascolarctidae > Phascolarctos > Phascolarctos cinereus. The sequence goes on from NW_027555625.1 coordinate 185,463,536, forward strand.
GAGATGGTTAAATAGTTAATAAATAGGAAATCTGAATGATTTTTAAGCAGAAATTTAATTATCAACTTACAAATCAAATTTGAAAATAACAATATGATAAACCCAGTTATATTCTTTATTTTACTAAAATATTGTTATTTGAAATTCTGTATGTAGCTTTACTTATTTGGTTAAATTCTTTAATCCCATTCAGTCTCATTCACTTGCTCACTTTTAATACAAAGCATATGCTTTGATCACTGTCTTTAAAGAAGTAAAATATACTTGGTTAGCCTGTAAGAAAAATGGTATTACTTGTAAATGACAACTGACTTGCCATGTAATAGTACAAACTAGCTTCTGTTTTTATGTGTGCAAACTGAGCATTTCTTTGAGATCTTTTTTAACTAAGGTGTTATTATGTAACTTGTGGTTTGAGTATGAACATATGCATACTATAATTACTAAAATGATTGGATTGAACTAGAGAGAGTAAAAACAAAATGTCTACAACCAAAACTGTGACAATTGTCAAATATAAAAATCTGTGATAAATCTGTAAACTCCACTTTTCCTTAAATATAGGAAAGATTTTTATATAGATTTTTCTTTATGCTGATATGAAGTTTAAAAAAAAACCACTAAGTCTCAGTTTTTAAGCTAAGTGGACATACAACTAATTGTGTATAACCTAGCTACAAAAATTTCTTAAACAAAAATTTTTCTTAAGCAGTGGAAAAATATAGTCATAAAGATGAAATATAGACAGTGTGATCACATTAAAGGAAAATATTCTATAAAAAATTATTTATTTTATCAAAATCCCAGGCATCTTTTAAGATCCAATAAAAAGTCATGTCTAAACTTCTATGTCATTTATTATCTGTAATATGCATGTGGTATTTACTTACTCTGCTTTGTTAGTTCTTTTTCATCCTCATGTTTCCTTCAAAGCTCAGATCTAGTGCCTCTTATCTCCCTAAAGCCTTTTCTAATGCCCCAGATGCAAGTCCCCCCCAAAAAATTTTTTACTTGCATTTATTTTGTATTTATATATTTTCTATGTACTTATGTATGTACATGTTGTATCCTGTGATAGAACCAAGTTCTTTGAGGGGAGGGACATTTTTGATTTTGTCTTTCTAATTTCCATGCCTGGAACAAGGTAGAGCTTCATAAATGTTTGCTAGTCAAAGAATTGATTTTCAACTAGATTAACCGTCTAGTGGCCAGGGTTGCAGTATCAGGGCTCATTGTATGCCCTTAAGCACCTGATATAATGTTCATAGTCAATGTTCAGTAACTACTTCTTTATTAACTGATTATCTCCACTTCAATTTTGATCACTTTACTTCTCTGAGCCTCAGTTTATTCACCTGTTATGATGGCAATAATAATATCTACACTCCCCATCTCACAGGGTTGTTTTGAAGAAAGCATTTGTCAACTGCTAAAGTAGTATATAAAAGTGAGTTTTTCTATCAAAAGGGCATCATGGAGGAAGTAGTATTTGAACTGAATTTCTAAAGATTGGTTGGCTTCCATGAGGTGCAGAGTATATAGAAGAGGGAAGAGGGGAAAAAAAGATGAGAAGTCTAAGGTTTAGAGAAGAGTTGTATAAGATGAGACTGGAAAAGTAGATTAGATATAGGCTATGGAAGGCCTTGAATGTCAAGGTAAGGAGCTGAATGTTAATTTGACATTTGATAGGGAATTACTGAAGGCATTTAGGAAGATTAATCTGGCAGTAGTATATAGGACAGATTGTAGGGAGTAGGAAGAACAGTAGTAGTAGGAAGAACACTTGCCAGGTAATTGTTCAGGTGAGACATAATGATGGTGCTAATGTGTTGGCAACTAGAAGTAGGAATGGATAGAGGGGAATAAACCTAAAAGATTTTGTAAAGTGATAGTCTATGGAATTTAGTGCATTTGAGACCCAGACAGAAAGTAAAAGCAAAGATAGCACTTCACATTTGAGCCTGGGCACCTGGGAAAGTGGTGGTGCCAGTAATAGAAGCAGCATAATGAGGAATAAGAGCACTTTGGGGAAAGAGTGATATGTTCAGCTTTGATAATGCTGAGCTTAAGATGTGACATGGTCCTTGCTCTACAAGAGCTAGAGGAAGTGGACATGGAACAGGACATGATAGCTACGTCCAGGTATTTGAAAGGCTATCATATGAAAGAAGAATTAAATTTGACCTCAGAAAGAACTTGGAATGAACAATGGAGGAAGTCAGAAAAGATTCAGATTTGGAATTGATATAAGGAAAAGCCTATTAACAAAGAGAGCTATTCAAAAGTAGATTAGACTATGTCAGCTGCTAGGGGGTCTGCCCTTACTTATGCCTTTGGTCTTCCAGACAAGGCTAGATTACCTAATTGGTTGTGTTGTCAGGAGGATTCATTGTTTTCAAGTTAGAGTTAAACTTGAAATGGCCACTTTTCCAACTCTTGAGAATTTATTATTCTTGATAGTGATATTAAGATGTATTGTATTTCCAGTAGAGCCAGCCACCAAAGTTTGTTATGCAATCTATAGTCATATGAAAAAGTGTTCTAAATCACTGTCAATTAGAGAAATGTAAATTAAAACAACTTTGAGGTACTACCTTTTACCTATCAGATGGGCTAATATGATAGAAAAGGAAAATGACAAATGTTAGAAGTGATGTGGAAAAATAAGGACACTAATGCATTGTTGGTGGGGTTTTGAACTGATCCAACCATTCTGGAGAACAATTTGGAACTATTCCCAAAGTATAAAATTGTATATAGTCTTCGACCCAGCAGTACCACTATTAGGATTGTATCCCAAAGAGATCAAAGAAAAGGGAAAAGCACCTAATATTTATAGCAAATCTTTTTGTGGTGACAAAGAATTAGAACTTGAAGGGATACCCATCAGTTGGGGAATGGTGGAACAAGTTGTAGTATATGATTCTGATGGAATTTTATTGTGCTGTTGATGGAATATTATTGTGCTATAAGAAATGATGAGCTCTAAGATGCCATTAGGAAAACCTGGAAGGACTTACACAAACTTATTTGAAGTGAAGTGAACAGAACCAGGAGAACATTGTACACACTAACAGAAATGTTGTAGGATGCTCAACTGTGAATGACTTAGCTGTTCTCAGCAATACAGTGATACATGACATCCGAGAACTTAAGATGAAAAATGCTATCCATTAACAAGGAAGGAACTGAGAGTCTGAATGCAAATTGAAGCATAGTTTTTAAACTTTCTTCATTTTTCTTTTTTTTCCCTCTGCATTTTCTTTTATAACATGGCTAATATGGAAATGTTTTGCAAGACTGTACATCTGTAATCTGTATAAAATCGTTTGCCTTCTCAAGGAGTTGTGAAGGGAGGGAGAGAATTTGAAACTCAAAATTTTTTTAAAATATTTTTAAAAATTTACATTGAGGTAGCTAGGTGGTGCAGTAGATAGAGCACCACCCCTGGAGTCAGGAGGACCTGAGTTCAAATCCAGTCTCAAACCAGATACTTGACACTTACTAGCTGTGTGACCCTGGGCAAGTCACTTAGCTCCAACTGCCTTGCCCCCCCAAAAAAAATTACATGGAATTGAGAAAAAATAAAAGTCTTAAAAAGAACAGGAAAAAATAAATATTAGCTTAAATACTAATTTTTAAAAAAAGACTGTCATTGTACAAATGTGCACAACCAACCCTTTCGAAGTTTCTAAGTTTGACTGAGTGGAAGTTAACTACCTATTTGGTACTACCCCAATTTCAGTGATTATCATTATTTACTATATATTTTTCTAGGCTGATAAAAATCTGAACAATGTAATGAAAATATCAATAAAGAGAAAATGAAATATCTGACTGAAAAGAGTTCTTAGTAATTATAGAAAATATGACCTTTGCAGTTTATAATAGAATTTACCTGAAGCTGAAGAGTTGATAGCCCAACACCTAAATTTAATTAGAGAATGACAAATTTGGAAGAGTATTTCAGTCCTTCTTCCAGTTAATCTAATCCTTGCCTTTTTTTCTCTTAAAAGTTTATTTTTCACTGTATATTTCATTGTCAGTAAATTTTTGGTCCATTAATATAAATTCTCTCTCTCTGGTGCAGAATACAGTGTAATCATACCTTTCCCTCCTGTTTAATTCCCATATATGTTTTGCATCAACGTTTGTACAACATATCTAATCAATTCTCTGAAGACTGGTTCACTAAGTCTTTTAGTATGCTATGGGTACTGATACTTTTAGTACTGATGCTATCCATTTGTCTACCTTGATTTTCCCGTATGACCAGTCTACCTCCTTTCCCAATCATATATTTCCTAGATGATATCCTTTAAGCCATTTCTTACACATAAACTATCATTGAAAATAGTATTGCAGTCTGTTTATTCCTAGCATTTGATTCTTCAGAGATGATTGCATTCTGTTTTGCAGTCATATTAGCATCATCAAAAGATTGGTGCAAAAAATATAGGGTGTTGTGTCAAAATTGTTCATAATTGTTGAAAGTGGCGTACAGTTTCTGCAATGCAGTCCAGCCTGGTCTTTTTCTTTTTTTCAGTTCTAGTCTCTTGAGTATCACAGAATCATAGAAATTTAAGGTTTGAAGGGAACTTGGTAACTATATAATTCAGTCCATAACCAGTAAAGAATTCCCACTATGGCATAGCCAACAAATGGTCAGCCCATTCCTTCTTGGGATAGTTAGGAAGTTGTTCTGGATAGCAAGCCAAAATTTGTCTCTACAAATTCTACCAACTGCTCCTAGTTCTTCCCTCAGAGTCCTAACAGGACAAGTCCTTTTTCCATGTCATAGTCTTTCAAATAATTAAAGGCTATAACACTAATAATAATAATGTTAGCAAACATTTATATAGCACCTACTAACCTACTAAGTGCTAAGCACTTTACAAATATTATGTTAAATTAAATAAATCTATCATGTAACTCTTCTCCAAGCTAAGCCTCTTATTTCCTTCAATTAGTCTCCCTATGTCATAAACTTGCAGCCTTTTAGGATTCTGTAACCAAGTAGATTTTTTTTTAAAGTCTTTTTTTTTTTTTCAGATTACAGTATCTGTTTAGATGGACAACCATATCTTTGATCATTTTTAGATCCATGAGTACAATGCAGAATTGAATAGTTTGTAAAGATTGAAAAAAAATAATTTGTAGAAAGTATAAAGTTCATTTAAGGCCCCTGGCTTTTCCCTGAAGCAAAAGGAACATCTTTTTAATGCCATAATTCTTCTGCTGCAGGCTCAGATTCTTATAATCTAGCCACTGCTCTGATTTTCACAATCTAGCCTATAGCTCACAGGTGCTCAGATTCCTTAAGTCTGGCCAATATGGTGCATCTTTAATAAACCTTGTCTTTGGCTGAAAGAAGGGTTGGGTCGAATTCTTTCGGACAGGACCCGCGTGTCATGATTTTGTAGTTCCAGCACCCCAAAACCTCTAGACTTCATCAAAGTGACTTGCCTGAGATCACACAGATAGTAATGCCAGAGGCAGAATTTGAACCCAGGTCCTCTGACTTCAGAGCCAATGCTCTCTCCATTGTACCATGCTGCCTTGTGCTGCCACTCTCTCCATGCTCCATCCCTCTCCCTACAACACTGAGGAATGAAACACCTTCCACCTCTATAAATGCTCCTCTGGTGCTCTCTTTAGGGGTCAGGAGTGGTCAACAAATCTTGTCTTGTCCTAATGGTTGAGACAGCTGGAAAAAACTTCTCCAAGCACATTAAGCCACCTATTCTCTCAATAACCACATTTAAATTAACTTCTTTTATTGATTTAATTAATTAAATTAAATTTCAATTAATTAAATTAAATTTTTAAAAATTACTTTTAAAAAATTATGTACTTTACAGACATAATTCTTCTGGTGTGATTATATGACTACAAGTACAACCCTTAAAGAATTGAAATTGATTACCATCCACCCTGCAATGGAGAAGTGAAGGTAGACATGTATAAAACTGCATCATATTACAAACCCAGGATTACAAAGGAGTAGCAGAATAATAAAAGATGTCATCAGTGAAATGTTTGAGACAAAAAGGTGGGCTTGTCACAGGGTGAGACTGAAGGATAACTAATTAATTGTTTATATCTACCATTGATATCTTTATTATGCCAAGAGAAATGAGGGAGGGAACTCACCACATTGGATGGATTATCTGTTGAAAGCTTAGAGAAACATGTAGAAAAGTGTCACACAGGATGGGCAAGCATAGACAAGTTACATGCAGCATTGGAATTCCCATAGTAATGAGATCCATTTGAGCATTACACTGTTATTTAGCACCAAAATGCAATATCAGTGGCCTTACTTTTAAATAGTTGCCAGAAAGATAGTTGTCTAGTATGTGATATTTTTGGTTGTTCTTTATCAAGCTAATTATCCTAAAGTAAGTCACTTATACTAGAAAAAAGCATAGACACCATCATGTTTATAGCATTACTACTTTAAGAGATTAGTCCATGAACCCCCAGAAAGACCCTTGACGACCATCAGTAAATCCTAAAGTAGACTTTGAGAATCCTTGAGTTAGAACAACATTTCAGAGTGAAATATAGAAAATCCAACAATGAATCAAATACATAAAACACTTATTTTGAAACAAATTATGTACTACAAGGTAATTTTATGAAATGGCCCTATGGGGAATAATTTGGACCAAAAAAGAAGGTGTTTGATACAAAGGGATGTCAGGCAAAGCTAGAGAAAGTGAGAACTTCCATTTAACACAGTAGTGATGAAATGCTTTTTTTTCCCTCCAATATTTTAAGCCTTTTTGTTATTTTCTGTCTACAGTTTGTTATTTGATTTGCTGTTATTCTTGGTCAAACCTGTAATTTAATTGATATAGGGAGTAACAAATCAGGAAATTCCCTCTATTAATGCAGATTGGCCCTTGCTCTACAACTTAAGAGTCTTAGAGAGTTGTCTGGGACACTAATTGTGACTTGCTCAGAGTCAATCAGTCAATAAACATATATTAAGCACCTCCTATGTGCCAGTGTCTGTGCTAAATGCAATACAAAAAGAGGCAAAATACATCATCCCTCAAGAAACTCATGACCTAATGCTGGTGATAACAAGCAAACAGTCAGGTTATAAATAGATAAACAGGAAATAATTTTAAAAGGAAAGGTACTAGAATTAAGAACCATACAGCTAGAACAAGTTGTGGTATATGAATGTAATGGAATACTATTGTGCTATAAGAAATGATGAGCAGGCAGACTTCAGAAAAACCTGGAAAGACTTATATGAACTGATGCTTAGTAAAGTGAGCAGAACCAGTAGAACATTATACACAGTAACAGCCACATTATGCAATAACTTTGATAAACTTAGTTTTTCTCAGCAATGCAAGGATCTAAAAAAATTCCAAAAGACTCCTGAAGGAAAATGCTATCCACATCCAGAGAAAAAAAACTTTACAGTCTTAATGCAGATGGAAGCATACTATTTGCTATCTTTTTTTGTTGTTTTGGTTCCTCCCATTGGTTCTAATTCTTCTTTACAATATGACTGATGTGGGGGTAAAGAAAGGACACTTCAGTTATGTAGGACCAACAAAAGAAAGCCTTATCATGAAGTTAAGAGGATAACACATGGAATTTTTATGCAGCATTCAGGTCCACAAAATGTTCAAAGAATGACATTAAGGTACTTCCTGTATATTAGGTAGATCAGCTATGGAGAATTTCTGAGACAGCAAGGAGAAGAATAATATAAGTTTAAAAGGCATGGCTGGGTGAACATCTTCATTGGTAAACAGAATATTGGCCATAATAAGATCATATATTCATTGAAGCACTCACTTATGTATAGCATTATTTGTTGTTTCATTTTAATCATATCTAACTCTTTGTAACATCATTTTGGGGTTTTCTTGCAAAGATATTGGAGTGATTTGCCATTTCCTTCTCTAGGTCATTTTGTAGATGAGGAAACTAAGGCAGACAGGGCTAAGTGATTTGCCCAGGGTCACACAGCTAGTAAGTGTCTTAGGCCAGATTTGAACTCAGGAAGGTTAGTCTTCCTGAGTTCAGACCTGGCACTCTATCCACTTTGCCACAACAACAAGGCTCTTCCTTGGAACTCCTAGACTAAAGAGTACCTTGCATTGGCTGGGGAGAAAAAAAAAAAAGAATCATACAGCTAGTTTGAGTCAGAAGGGAAATTTGAATCCGGGTCTTTTTAACTCTTAGGTTGTCTTAGGATGACTCTTAGGATGTTTATCCATTATGCTATACTGCCTCCAAGTATTGGATATGAAACCAAATTAGATTATTTAAATTAATGTTGACCAAGATGTTTGCTGCAATCTTGTTATACTGATTACTGTTTCATTTTAATGCTTTTACAGAAGAGAATCCTCAAGAGCCACCAAAGAGGAGAAGAAGAAGAAAGCGGAAACCAAAGAATATTTTGCAAAATCCCCATAATGTCCATGTAGAACAAACCAAATTTGAGAAGAATGAGAGCCATTTACAAGAAAAATTACAGCCACAGCATACAGATGGCCCACAAATAAGCAAAAATAAAAAAAGGAAACTGAAAAAGAAACAGCAAAAGGAAAGGAAGAGAGCAGCTGGCCTACTAACAAAAGCCACTGGCATCAGTTTTACATACCAGCCTGAGAGCAGCAGTGAAGGAGAAGATTCTAAAGACACCAATGAAAAGGCAGATGGCATCCTAGACTTCTTGCAGGCAACACAAGAAATTTATTTCTCTGACAGTATGTTCTCTCCTATTTCATCTTTAGAATAATGGTACTAGTTTCGAATTTGGAAAATAGGCAATGCCATTCATATGTTTCTCCATAGAATATTCAAAATAAATAAATAGCACAGAGACAAATTTAGGATGTTTTAATTCTTCCAAACAAATATATTTGTACCTTGGCTGCTGGCTGAAGATATACCTAATGGAGCAAATTGCAGTCAGCCTCAGCAAAGTTCTTAAGAAGGATAATGTACACAAAACAAATTAATAGTTCCATTTTAAGATAGGTAGTCAGCATTAACTATGCTTCTATATAAAATACATACAGATAAGAGAATTTGGAAAATTCTACAACTTTATTTTCCTAACTTCATTATAAGTAAAAGTATTAATAGTTTATTCCTTTCTCTTCTCTACTAACTTAATAGTTTTTAGCATGCCTTTATTGAGCACTTACTATGTGCATAGGAGTGTCTAATATATGATAGTGAAATTATTTCTATTTATTAATACTAATGATAATGCCTTACATTTGTGTAGGTTTTTAAATCCCTGCCCTTCCTGATTTAAAAAAAAAAAAGGTGATCTGTAAGAGCCAATATGGGTTTACTAGAGAGAAAGATATGCCAGATTAATTGCATTTCTCCTTTTGGTAGTTATATGACTGAGGGTATGTTATTCGTATGGTATATATTGACCAGAATCAGTCTTGTCAGTCTCTCGTGATATCATTGTGGACAAAATGGAAATTTGCAGACTAAACGATAGTCTTTAGATGGATTTAACTATTTAAACAACCATACTCAGTGTTTATCAATAAATGTTATTCTGGAGGGAGTCCCCTATGACTCATCCTAATTCAGTATTTTTATCAGTATCTTGAATAAAAACATAGAAGGCATGTTTATCAAGTTTGTATATCTCACAAAAATGAGAATAATGCCTAAGGTTCATTGACAAATTCCATGGATTTGAGCTTTTTGTATACACATGCTCTAGGAGTCTCATGAACTGAATTTTTTTGTCTTTGGCACTAGTATGACTTGGCATATTTTTCTCAACAATTCACATGGGTCCTTCATTGAAAATAGGAGTCTAAATTTATTAATTGAGCAAAATTAAAATGTAAATGATCACATCTGGGAAATAAACTGAGAGACAAATATGCAAATCATTGTTCATTAAAAATGAGTAATTTTACTCAATCAGATAACTATTTTTCAAAAAGTACTCAAAATTTTTCATTGTTAAATCAACTTCTAAAGATGTAACCAAAGAAGGGAAGTGAATAGAGAATGATATGAGATTCATGTACATGCATAAATGTGGATAGTTAAGCAAAACAGAAGTTGACACTTTAAGGAACATATTTCTTAGAATAAAAACACAGAGTAATAAAGATAACTTTCTAGGAGCTTACTGTACTGTCCTTGGTGTGGAGTGTTGAAACTCTTGGTTAGCCAGTGAGGTAGTAATAGACCTTCTCTTTTCTTAATTATTATTTGCTCCTGGGTAGACAGAATGTTTTCCCATAGTAACTCTGTAATATGTCTTCTGCTTATGGTCTTAGTTGGTCTGTTCTTAAAGCAGTATGTTCTGTTACCAAGTCTTTGGAAGAATAAATTTTATTCAGAAAGAACAGAATAAGTTAAGTGGGTGAGGAGGAAGTATTGGTGACACTATATATTAAGAAGATATACATGAAGAACGTTTGGTGAAGATGGACAGCAACAAAAATGGAAGGAATATTGTCACGGTAGTAGATTACATAAAGGAGGAAATAGGTATAACAGATGAAGTAGAAGGAAGATGGAGGAATTCACTTCATCATGTGCACCCCAGAAGTAGAATATTGAATCAAGATTTGGATAGTCAGAGATACAGAAAAGCTTGCTGGATTGGTAGCAAGGTTGAATTAGAAAGGTGCCTTCATACTCTAAGTATTCTGTCAACTTACAGACAAACTGTGTGGTAGAATTGGGAGTTTTTTCTGAATTTTCTTTTAGTATTTTCTTCATTTAAAAATTAATTTAGCTTCCCCATCATATAGTGGCTTTATGCTATCAAAATATGTAGTAACTATATAGAAGCTTATGATAGACATGGAAACTTGAGGCCAGGAAAGGTCAAGTGTCACACCTGAGCTAACACAGATAGCACAGAGCTGGCATTCAAACCTAAGGCTCTAAAGCCAACATTCTTTCACTGTAAATGAAGGTAATTGTTTTACTACTGCCCTCTTTCCAGTTCTTCCCAGAAATGTTACAAGAATTGATAAGAGAATACTTGTTAGATTGAGCTATAAAAAAAGTCTTAAAATAAGCTTTGAAATAAAATGGCCTTGTCTTATCACTCCTCCACATTTCTAGCAGCTGCATACTTTCTCCTCATTTCCTAGTGAGATGCAGTTGTCTATAATGGTTGCATTTCCTTGGCAAACCACCAAAAAAGAAGAATATCTCAGCAGTGGGATATGGCTTGTCCATGGTGGTCCAGATATGTGCTTGAAAACTAACTTTCCACCACATGCCAGTTCTAAAAGGCACATGTGCCTGAAGTTCTACATCTTTTTTCTCAGCTAATGGCTGCAATCACACGCCTGGGAATAGCCAAGCTTCTTTCTGAGGCAGCAACCTGGAACAGAGGGAACTTCATCTATTCTTAGGTGAGTAGTTCTGGCTCTGCTGAGAAGTGATATGCATACATATTTCTCAGATTCTATAGTTACTGGTGATAGTTCAGTTTCCAAAGGCATGTCTCCCTCCCCTTAATACCAACACGTTTCATAGATATGTTTTTTTTGTTGTTGTCTACCTCAACAAACCATAGTATATAGTATATCAATTATTGTTTTTTAAATTTAACTTGCTTTCAGAACTCTAAATATGTGAAAATAAAAGCTTATAAGTTAGATATAAGGTAGCTAGTCACATTGCAAAAAAAAATTCTCTAGTTCTCAAAGAATTCAGCAAAAACTTTTTTTTTAAATAAAGGCAACTTACAATACCATTAAATGCTTTAGTACAGTGAATTTAAGTGTTACTTTGGCAATCACTGATTACCTGGCAGAAACCATTTTTGGATACTTTAATTGTTAGAACACGCTTCCTTAAACCATGATAAAAATTTATCTCCCTTTAACTTTTATCTTCTGAAACAACACAGAATAGACTTACCCCCTCTACCATAGACTCATTGAGTTGGAAGGAATTTTTTGTCAAATATTCTCTTCTTTTTGATTAGAGAAGAAGAATTAATGGCCAGAAGGTAGAGCAAAGATACCCAGTGACTGACTGATATTCAAAAAATTCCAAAGATGAGGGAGCAAACAGGACTAAAGACTAATTGATCAAAGTCAATATTGAATCATGCCCAGAGAACCAGATCGAGATAAATAGGACTGGGAATAGAAGAACTAGGACAAGCATCAAGAAATCATAAACCAGAATACAAGACTAGATAGAGCTCAGTACTTCATGGGGAAAACTCTTGTGATGTGATAAAGAAACTGGGTGATGCCAACTCTACTGTCCTTTTGCATCTAAAAGGAGATCTATTTTTGGGATCCAGGAAATGGACACAACTGTCCCTCCTAGAGTGTCTCCCTAGAGACAGACTTTGACTTAGTAGTGTGCCAACTATGAAATAATCTCACCAGCATAGGATCATGGTTTCTCATGTATTCCTGCATTCACTATTCCAGGTCATACCCTTCCTAGTCAACTTAGACAGTCAATAAACATTTATGAAACACCTACTACTAAGTCACCCACTACTAAGCACCTACTGTGCTAAGTTATGGGGATACGAAGAAGGTGTGACAGTCCCAGCCCTCAAAGCGTTTACAATCTAACACACAAAATGAAGCTCAAAGCAGGGTGAGGGAAAGGTACCCCCTGATACAGGGACATAGTGAAGTCAGAGACATCCCAGAGTTATCCCAGAGTAGTGCAGCCAAGTGAGAAATGAGATGTTCTGAGTTAGTTACCTACTTAAATAGAGGTTTTGGAGTTCGTGTCTGCATTAACAGAAGATAGTGATTAGGTGGAGTACCAAGGCTGATGAGATCTTATAGGATGATGAGATGTACTACAGATGCTTCCATGTTAGTAATTAAAGACAACCCTGATAATAGACTTTTCTTATCTAATCAAATCAGGAGTGAGGCAAGCCAAGAAGCTAGGGAATCATCTTAGGATTGTATGGTGACCAGGGACAGATGGGAGTTATTGTGGATTTATAGGATAAAATGAAGATTGAATGTCCCAGGGATCATTATATGGATTACCATTGAAATAAGCCATACCTAGATATCTGCCTAGTGATTACCTAGGAGTGTGGTATTTAGATGTGCAAGGTGTAGAATATGTTGTTTGCATAAAAAAGGATATCCTGATTGTGGAAAGATATCTATTGTTACAACTATTTATAACTTCCTTATCCTCTCCTACTCTCTGAGAACAAAATATTCAGGTCTCTTAAGCATTGGATTTAGCAAATAACTCTTCCTTACTAAATCCTAAAGCCTTTTCTCAGTGCTTCCCCTCCCTCATCTTTCTGTAGCATTTGCTACCATCTACTGCCTATTCCCTCTTAATAGACTCCCTTCTTAATTTCCATGACATGCTGTCTCCTGTTTCTTCTATCTAAGCACTGCTTAAATTCCTTCATGGATTCATCTTCTTCCTCTTGTTCTCAAGATTGGCCTCCCCCAAGGCTATGTCCTGGGCCCTCTCCTCTCTTCCTTTGTGTGTGTGTATGTGTGGGGGGGGGTTTCCCCCCCTTCAATCTCTTTCACTATTGTGGCTTCAATTATCATTTCTGTGTAGTTAGCTCTGAAATGCATATGTAGCCAATTCTGAGCTCTCATCTGAACACCAGAATTTCCTGGCCTCCCTTCCTCCAGTCTCTGCCATCTTGACTCACTTCTTCATAAGATTATAGGTCTAGAGCAGGAAAGGATCTTAACAGAAATCTAGGACAATCCATGTAAATTCACAAGGAACAATTCATGTTAAATTAACCTAATTTCCTTTCCACTTAGGATTAGTTACTAGCAAATCAGAAGAATCCCATAGACAGTACATTTTGATTTCATCCAAGTATTTGATATGAAAAGTCATAAAAGCTTTGTGGACAAGATGGAAAAATGAGGGCTAGATGATAGTGTAGTTAAGTGAATTCATAGCTTGTTTGACTGTACTCGAAAGAGTCTTGTTGTACCTTTCCTTTATACAGCTGGTTTTTCAATTGCATAGATGCTAGAATGCTACATTTTAAAAGCCAGTACAAAAAATCTGAATAATTATTTTATTTTGTTGAACCAATCTTTATTTTATATAAAGTGAGGTTGAATTCTACTTATGTAAATTTTTTCTTCTTTTGAGTCCTGATTTTTTAAAAATAATTACTTGTGATGGAACCACTTTTAAATAATTTACAATTAAAAGCATGCAAAAAATTTTACAGTAACTCTACTGTCTGCAGTTGTTGCTTTATTTTTTGAGTCTACTAACTTGTTCTTTGTTTTTGACACATTTCACAAATATGGAAATGCCTTTTATCTTTGATTTGTCTCTCATTTCTCCCTAGCTTTGCACATGTTTTTCAAATACAGTGTACTGCAGTTGGGAAGACACTTGCACATACCCATTAATAACTCCATTCAGTATAATAAACATGCCTATGTGGTGAAAGTCAATTTAGATTTTTGTTCTTATTCAGTTGACTATTTATAGTGTATATAAATGTGTGCATGCATGTATGCATGCACGCATGCCCTGCCTTCAAATCATTGATCAGAGTACTGTACTTCAGGGAGGCAACATGGTATGGTCAATAGATTTTGGGTCAAGCCCTGGATTCCAGGTGCTGACTTTGCTCAGTCCATTTTAGAGAATTATTGTGAAAATCAAATGAAATAATATACATAAAAGTACCACTATAAAATTGTACATAAATATCAGGTAGTATTATGACCATTCCTTTTGTAACATTGACCAACAGTATTTCTGTATAAGGTTCTTCTTGAGTGATATAAAGTTATCGTAAGTTTAAAAACATCATAAAAATTAAATTATCATTAAATAGAATGCTAAGTCATCCTGCCTTGTTTTCTTCAGGTAATTTTAAATCTTCTGGTTCAACTGCCTGTTTGGAAACTATCCAGGAGATTTTTAAACATCTTAAATTTCATCGCATAGCTTCCTCAGATATTATACTTTTGGACCAGATGAAAACTCTGGTACTTTTGCAAGATACTGAAAGATTAAAGAGTGCTTTGGAACAGTTCCAAGAACAATGCATGATGCCTCCTGGTATGTACTGAAATTTATTAATCAGAGTGTTTATGTTTTTGTCAAGGTTTGCCTCAAAAAAAAAACACCTTAAGAAAATAATAATGAATTAGGATATACGATGATATACTTGTGGTTTGGTTGAATAACACAGAAAGAAAAACACTTTCATTGCTTCTTTGATTTGTTTATGGGATAATATACAACCACGCCAATTTTCCATCCTGTGGTTGTCATAGATCCCAAAGGGAAGTCTTCTGTAGTTTTATCTGTAGTAGGAAAACTTATCTCTTCCTCTTCTCTTCCTTTATCTTCTCTGCTGCAATAACTAGTAGATTTTCTGCACCCTTCAATTCTAAAAGCCAAAAATGGAAAATTAAGATAATCAGTATTTAACTTTCATTCAGATATTAAGTACCTACTATATCAGCATTATGGTAAACCCAAAGAAAGATGCAAAGAAGTATACACCATAAGTTCTGCCCTCAAGAAGTATAAAGTCTAGGACAGCGAGGTGGCGCAATGGATAGAGTACCGGCCCTAGAGTAAGGAGAATATGAGTTCAGATCTGACCTCAGACATATAATACTTCCTAGCTGTGTGACTCTGGGCAAGTCACTTAATCCCAATTGCCTCACAAAAGAAAAAAAAAAGGTGTAAAGTCTAGTTGGAGAGAGCCAAATACTAAAGCTAGCTCTTTGTGGAGGCAAAGAGTTGGAAATTGAGAGGATGCCCATCAATCAGCGAATGGCTGAATAAGTTATAGCATATGAATATGATGCAATGCTATTGTGCTGTAAAAAAATAATGAAGGGGATAGAAAAACCTGAGAAGACTTACATGAACTGATGCAAAGTGAGGCAAGCAGAACCAGGAGAACAATCTACACAGTAACAGCAATGTTGAAAGATAATCAACTACGAAAGACTCGATAACTCTGATCAATACAGTGATCCACCACAACTTCAGAGGACTCACAATGTAAAATGCTGTCCACCTCCAGAGAGAGAGCTGATAGTCTGAGTGCAGATTGAAACATTTTTATTTCTTTTCTTGATTTTTCTTGCTTTTTTTTTCTTTTTTCTTTTTTCTTTTTTCTTTCTTTTTTTTTTGGAATATGGCTAATGTGGAAATATGTTTTATATAACTTCATATGTATAATAAATATCATTTCTTTTTAGCCTCAATGGGTAGTGGAGGGGTGAAGGGAAGTAGAGAACTTGGAACTGAAAATAAAAATAAAATATTTTTAGAACTACTAATGCTAGACATAAATGATAGTATAACAATATAACAATATAAGTGATGTCATAAGCTTCTATGTAATTTGGTATCAAATGAATGGTACAAGTAATATGTGTTATGAATTTATGAAATTGAGAGATCAGTGGTTTGGATTGATCAGGGATGACTTCATGGAGAGAATGTTAATTGAGCCAGAGTTTGACATATGGTGTCAGATTTATAAGAAGAAAGGATTTTTTTTAAGAGAAGGTATAGCAGATTTAACTCTTCTACATACTACTTTTGAAACTGATAGTTTTTTAAAATTAATTTTCCCACGTCCATTTTTAATTCTAATTTAGAAAAAGAAGTTTTTTATTGAATGTAAGGTCAGTGCACATTTACTTTAGGATTAATATCAAACATATGAAGACTAATATCATAATACTCTAATGAAAAGATTATTGGTTCTGTAATCACTGGACCTAGGTTCAGATCCCACACCTGATACTTAACTACTTACAGAACCTTGGGCAAGTCATTTAACCTCCCAAGGCTTCAGTTTCATCATCCATAAAATAAGGAGATTGACTAAATGGCCCCTGAACTATCTTTCAGCTTCAGATCTGTGATCCCATCCATGATCACTTGCTTTTTTTTTTCTAACTGTCCTGCTATTTATTTAATAAGGTTAATCTTAAGCACCATACAAAAAGTTTATTTTATTACATATATACATGTATATGTATATATTTCAAAGTATAAATTGAGAAAGGCTATGCATATAGAAGTAATAGCATGATTTTTTAATAGAAAAAATCATTTTTAGGCATGTTATCACATATATGTACCTATAGATATATATATGTACATAAACTTAGTATTTTATGTTGTATTTTACTCTGTAGAGGTTTTTTGGGTTTTTTGTTTATTTGTTTGGTTTGTTTTTTTTTTTATTCAAGTGTTTTATTTTGCATAGAGCAAAAGTGCCTTACCTGACTTTGCATATTGAATTTCTCAGTTTCCATAGGTATATCTCACTGTATGTAGATACAGATATATTTCTCAGTACCTTCATACCAATGAAATGGTTGTACTAAAATACTAGAAATTATAGGGATTTTCCCTTCACCAACACCATGGCAGGCCATCTTCATGAGTTGTGTGGCTAAAAAAAGCCTTGGTCTCTTAAATGACCAAACTTCTGGTGATGAGGCTCTCTGCACTAAAGTTATACCATACATTCCATTACTGACCCTGAACATGGAATATTTCCAATTTGGCAGGATCTGCCAGAGCTTATGGCATATTATCATTTAGGACCCAAGGGTTGCCTCTATAGCGCAGTGAGGTATTAGAGAACTTTATGAAGGCTATGTACCTGACCATGTGTGTGTAAATCAGTGTTTTTTGTTGCTCTTCTTTTAATATACATGGAAACTTAATACGTAAAGGAGTCTTCATGTAAGTCCTTTTGTAATGCAAATGTTAAGAAAATAAATGAAATAAACACTTCTTATTAAAGTTCTGCTGCACTCATCTTATGATAGAGGTAACCCTAAGATCTCTTCTAACAAAGCATAAACTCTGACAGTTCATGCCTGGCTAAAGGCTTCAAGTAAGACTGCCAGGAAGATGGCTGAAATTTATTATCCCTATCTCTCATTGTGGCCTCTTCAAAACACTAAGAAATGTGCCAAGTAAAATAATGAAAGGAAAAGGAAAAGGATACAATTCTTCTCAAGGTAAGTCTTCTAGAAAAAGGG
This sequence comes from Phascolarctos cinereus, assembly GCF_003287225.1. NCBI lineage: Eukaryota > Metazoa > Chordata > Mammalia > Diprotodontia > Phascolarctidae > Phascolarctos > Phascolarctos cinereus. Next base: position 185,481,553 of record NW_027555625.1, read on the forward strand.
CACACATATTGTGCCCATCATTACCTTTTTACTACCTCCACCCACGGGCCCATGTTCTAAATTCCACACTGAGTGCCGCATAGCTGAATGGTATCAGATAGTCTGTCAGTTGCAGTCTTTTGTTGTCTCCCCCTTAGCAGTGATTCAGTTAAATTACTTCCCTATCTTCTTACATCACCTTTGTCCTGGAGATCTGTCCCAGTAATTTAAAGAGAGCAAGCTACTGGAGTAGAGAGGGGATCAGCAGTGTAGGGCAGATCATCGTGTTATCCAGAACCCAAAAAAAAGTGGCGTTTGGATGAAAGGACAAATGAGATGTAGGATATAAACCTTCCCCCCACTCAGCAGCCCCAAAAGAACTTTAAGGGCAGCAAACTAAAGAAAAGAAAATATAAGAAGTAAAGGAAGATGACTTGTAGCAAAGTTGCTGGGTTGAGAAGGTAACTAAGTCTCCTCTTTATATGGAGGCAAGTAACGTGCCATTTAGAGTAAAGGAATAAATAACAAAGGCATGGAGGGGAAAGGAAAGAACTCATGATGGGATGGACATTGCAGACCAGCAAACAAAGACTAATAAAGAAGGGAAAAAATTATTAAGCAAATGTAAAACTATTCCAATGCAAGAAACATATTCCGAAGTAAAGAAATCCCTGAAGAAAAGGAAAGGATAATTATAAACTGTACAGAGCCCTAGCATGTGACATTGGAACAACTACAAAAACCTCCAGAATAAGTCAAAAGAACAATAAAAGAATTAAAGGATTAATTAAGGATAGAAACTAGATTTCTCAAAGTAGTTAAGTTGTCAACAATTTAAGTTGTTGAGGCAGTCAAGAGGCACAGTGCATAGACTGTGGAGTCAGGAAGATCTGAGTTCACATGTGACTTAAACGTTTGCTAGCTGTGTGGCCTTGGGCAAGTCACCTAACTTCTCTTTGCCTCACTTTCCTCAGCTGTAAGATGAGGATAATAACATTTTCAAAACACTTCATACAGTGCCTAGTGCATATAAATGCATATAAATGCTATATAAATGCATATTCCCTCCCTAAGGAGAGAATGGTTATTCCCTAACTAACAGATAAGCTGGATAGTGGAAGAAATGTTCTATGTTTTCGAGAAGCTCCACCTTGAATTATGGACACAAAACAGAAGGAATGTGTAAAAAGATAAAGTCCCAGAATGAAATAATAGATACTAGAGTGTAACAGAAGGTGAAAGTAGTAAGGAAAGGGATTTTTTTTTTGAAAGCAGCACTACAAATGAAATGTTATTCAAATCAGAGGGGGGAAGGAGGTGGGAGAAGTAGTCTTCTGTACTATACTCTTTTTATAGTTTCATAGAAGGACTAGTAAAGGAGTGAAAGAGAATAATAAGCTCAGGGAATAAGATTAGGAAAATGGAAGGGAACATGAAAAAGGCTGTAGGAGGAGATGGATCAGACTAGTGTAGTCAAAATAAACTTCAAGAACTAAATGCAGATTTAAATTAGGAGGAATAATAAAAAATAAATTGAACAAAACATAATAATAACTCTAAATATAAATGGATTAAACTCATTAGTAAAATAAAATAAAATAGAAGACTGAATAAGAAAGCAAGCACAATTTGCTGTATCCAGAATACTTATTGCAAATTTTAAGGAGTGCTGAATTACTTACTCCAAAATATTTAACACAAATTGTAAAGCATATTTAAATATTCATAGCTGCATACTTTGTGATTGCACAAAGGGTATGCCTATCAGTTCAGGAATGGCTAAGAAAAAACCAAAAACTATGGTATATCATTATAATGGGATATCACAGTAAGAAATTACAAGTATATAAAATTCAGAGAAACTAGCATTTTTTAAGAACTAGTATAGATTAAAATTATTAGAATCAATCATATATACAAGGACTATGCCAGAGTAAATGAAAAAGATCACTGAAGCTGGACTCTGAGTAATTTGTAAACTCATGAAGGTATAGATAATGAAACATACGTCCTTCCTGAGATACAGGGGCACATTGGGAAAGAATGGTGTTTACATTGTCAGATATAGTCATGTATCAGATGTTTGTACTTAGTTAATTTTCTTTGACATAAGGGAAGATTCAATTTGGAGTAAAGATAGTTTTTTTTGTGTTTTTTCCCCCTCAACAAATGACTGTAATATAAGGATAAAAGCCATCAATGAAATATATTTTACCAGTTAATAAAATAAAAGATATAGATCCTTTTTGGAAGGATCCAGGTATGTGATTTCATCAGAAAAGTGAGTTCCCAGTAATGAAATACTTTCTGCTGCTCCAAATCAACAACTGATGATAGTTTCATAGAGTTTCCTCCAGGATTAAAAAATTAAATGACTTGCCCAGTATCACAATGGCAATATATGTCAGGGATGGGATTTGAACCAAAGATGTCCTGACTCTAAGGTCAGCCCCTACAGATTGAAAATTAGGAGCTGGAATAAAATGTATTATGTTTTAGTTCATTGCCCCCAAAACATAGGAACTGTGCTCATGATTTCAGTTAAGGCAAAGATAAAATTGAACGTGTCGAGAGAGGTAAACAGGAAAACTATATGATGAATAAAAGTGCCAAAGAAAGAAAATGCTATTATTAGATATAGATAGGTATGTGTACACATATATAGGCATTTTTAAATAACATAGCATCCAAGTTCCTAAAGGAAATACTAGCCAAATTGCAAAAGGTAACAAAATAACAATTATATGATGCTTAAATATTCTTCTTTCAGCTTAGGTAATAAGAGAAAGATGAACAAGTTAACATATAGATCCAAAAAGTATTGGAAAAATTAGAATTGAAAGACCTTTGGCAATTTCTAAATAAGAATATTGTAGAATATACATATTTATGAGCATCATAGTGCTCATTCCCAAAAAATGGTCAAGTACCAGAGCACAAAGACATCATAAATAAATGTGAAAAGACAGAAATGATAAACACATCCATTACAGAGCATACTGCAATAAAAATAACAATCAATAAAGAGGATAGAAACAAACCTAAATAGAAATTAAGTTAACACTATCCTAAATACCAAGTGGGTCAAAGAATAACAGAAATAATAATTATTTTTAAAAGCATTTTAATAACGAATAATGGAGCTAGAGACCAAACTTGTGATACCTTGATATAAGAAACTCCCATATGAGGAAACCCCTTTTATCAGTGCAGGTCAGCACCATCTCTGCAACTCATAGAGAAATTCCTAGAGCATTGAAAGGTTAAGTGACTTACCCAGTATTATACAACCAGTATATGTCACAGAGAAGGGACTTGAACTTAGATCTTCCTACTACCAAGGCCAGCTCTTTAGTCATATTAACAAAATAGAAAGAAAGCATTCATGAACTAAGTATGTGGTTTTTTAAAAAAAAATAACAATGCCCCAAGTCACCAATAATTAGAGAAATGCAAATAAAAACAACCCTGAGATTTCATCTCACACCCTGCAAATTGTAAAAAAATAACAAAAAATGGCAACAGTCAATGTGAAAGGGGGTGTGGAAGGAGAGACACACTAATATGTTGCTGCTGGATCTGTGAAATAGTATGACGTTTTTGAAAAGCAATTTAGAATTATGCAAATAAATTGACAAAAATGTCTATACCCTGTGAGCCAGAGATCCCATTACTGGGCTTATATCCCAAGGAAGCCTGATATCAATAAGAAGAAATTCCCCATATGCTCCATAATATTTATAGTAGCACTTACTGTGATAGCTAAGAATTGGAAACAAAATAGAAGCCCATCAATTGTTGTTTGTTCAGTTATTTTTCAGTTGTGCCCAACTCTTTGTGACCCCATGTGGGGTTTTCTTGTCAAGGATACTGGCATGGTTTGCTTCACTTCTCCAATTCACTTTACAGATGAGGAAACTGAGGCAAACAGTTAAGTAACTTGCTCACGGTCACACAGCTATTGACTAGATTTGAACTCACGAAGATGAATCTTCCTTATTCCAGGCCCAGCATTGCACCACCTAGCTGCCCATCAATGGAGAATGGCTAAACAAATTGTGGTACATTAATATAATGTAATATTGCTGTGCTATAAGAAATGATACATATAATGAATACAAAGAAGCATGGAAAGATCTATATTACTTGGTGCAAAATGAAGTAAGCAGAACCAAGAAAAAAAAATATACACAGTAAATTATAAAGATCAAATGGGACTCCAATGAAGAGATATGAGAAGATACTCCCAACTCACCCTTTCATGAAGGTTGGGAGGTCCACAGGCATTACACATTGCACATGTTATCCCTTCCACATCATGGAAGTTAGAGGCATGTCACCCCCATTATCTGGAAAATCTATGTAAAAGTTTTGGGGCCTCCCTTCAGCCTGGAGAAGAAATTGGAATTTTTTTCTTTTTCTTTTATGAGGTGTTTACAGTACCTTATTGCAAAATTTGGGTTAAGTATTTGGTCATAGGCTCTGTGTCATCTGCTGACCTTCACATGTCATCTGCAGTTTCCACAAAATTCCCCCCAAAATCTTACTTAATTTCTTATGCTGACCCATGCTACATCAAAACCACAATGGGGAAAGTTGTGATGTGGAAGTTCTGCTGATTTTTTTTCCCACTAAAATAATAATATTTTTCATATGGGATATCTTTCTGGGAAGGAGAGAGGGACAGACATGTGGGTATAACTATGGTGAGGTAAGAAAAAAAATCAATAAAAACTTTTTTTAAACGAATATAAGCTTCTTAAGGAAAGATGAATGAGTTAACATAGTTCCCTTAAGGAAAGGAACTGTTTCTGTATCTGAATCCTCTGCATGTAGCATGGTGCTTGGCACATAGTAGTGCTTAATAAATGCTTTCTGCCTTCCCTTAAAAAAAAAAAAGGCTATTGCCAAGCAAGCCTGACTTCCAAAGACTTCCAATAAGTTAGAAAGGCTTTGATTATTGGCCAACTATATCCCAATGTCTTTATTTTGAAGCCCAGTCTAGCAAAATTCAGAGAGGCTTAACACAAGAGTTGACCGTCTGGGGGAAAATGTTGAGGTCATAATGAACATCTATATAGGGATAAATTGAATATTTGGCTTACTATAGTTTCCAAAGTTCTTTTCTAGGAAAACTCTAAATCTAAAGGTCAGAACTAAAGTAACAAACACATTGTCAGAATTTTCTCATCTCTAAGTCACTTTTGTTACATCTGTGTGTAAGTTAAATAAGATGCTACTATAACAAATTTCTTGCTATTCCTAAATGTCAGGTTTGCATTCTGGTAGATTCTTCACAATTTATTTGGTTTTCAAGGGTTCATGTATAACAAAACACCAGAATTATAATTTATAATGTGTAGTTGTTGTTTTTTTTCTTTTCAGACCATGCAAAAGAAATTGCAATTCTTTTTCATTACTGGATTACAGATATCCTTCCTATAAGGAACAGGAAATAAGGTCTGGATGCCCATCTGCAAAGAGTTAAAATTTAATAATAGGAAAAAGCCTGAAGAAGACATATGAAATACCTGAGAACTCTCAATATTGAAGTTGCCAAAATTGGTTTTAAAAGAAAAAAGTTCTATATTTTTACGGTGTAAATCGAATGTTGTAAATTGATAAGATGTATCTGTTAATTTGCTTGTACAAAATAAACACTACGTCTTATCTAAGATTTTAAATGTTAAAATCAGGATATTAGAGTTGAAATGTTATTTATACATTTTTTCATTGTATACATCGTAAATTAACATTGAGATTCTAGTTTTTGTTCTATTTGCCATAAAGGAAACATAAAAATGTATTTTCTTTGTGGAATCAAATCAAGTATTGTTTTGAAGTGATAATAAATTTTTTAATGTCAAAATCACACTGAATTTTAAAATTTTTTAGAATGCTTTATTATCCCTCATTTTTGAGAACTGTTTTGATGCCACGTTTCTGTTGTTGAGCTTTTTGAGGGGTGAGTGGGACTGTGGATTTTAAGAGTGCTTACTGTGGTATAGACTTGGAGTCAGAAGATCTAGTTTAAAATCTTCATTCCTGCTCCTTATCACCTATGTTTGTTCTTTACATTTTTTATGAAAATTTGAAATTTTCACTTATAAATAAGGAGATTGGACCAGAAGACTTCTGAACATGCCTTCCAGGTCTGGCAGCCTGTGATTCTAACCATTTCACAACTTAGAGGTCAAGTGATCCAAAATCACAGAATTTTTGAGGTCAGAGGAATTGTTAATTTGAATCTAGTACAGCTTTTTCATGATACAGATGAGGAAATGGCCCAGAAAGATGAAACGATTTCCCCAAGATTGTACCAATAGTATAACCAGGTCTCCTAACTCTAGGGAAAGAGCTGTCAATATTATACTCTGAGGTCTGTCTGCAAGTTATAATACAGAAACCATTAGAAAATAGAAGTGAACAAGTACACCTACCTTGCTATCATAGTCCCAACCTCAAATCCCATTTCTATTATTTTTTTTTACCTCAGTTCTTTTACTGATAACACTTTTCACATAACATAGAATATCCTTTTACTTGACAGTATGAAGAGTTAAAGAATATTCACATCAGGAAATGGGGGCTTGAAGGAAGGGGACATAAAACTGAGTGACCAATCATGCTTCTACTAGAGTTTTTGTTTGTTTTTAATCAAAACCCAAAAAAGCCATCACACCACCATAAGTACAAGGCAACTGATTTCTTTGGTCAAATTCCAGCCATTTGGCAACCCTATTCTCTACCCACTCCCTTCTGTCTGCTTGACCCTTTCCTTTTCATTTATCTCACATCTTCCCTGAACTTTCAATCAACTTTGTATTACTTAGTTGGCTGTAATAACCTCCATTAAACAGACAGCAGTAGGTAGCTCCTTGGACTTGATCAGTCATAATGTTAGAGCCAGAAGGGGCTTTGGGGATTATTTGACTTAGTCTTCTTGCTTTTCATTTGACCTATGGCTGACAAAAAACATTGAGCAAAGAACACTTTTCTTAAAGATAGAAATAAGCCAGAAAAGGCCAGAGAAATAGCTTCCTTTTGGTGACCTTCCCTCTCCCTGAAGATCAGCACCAACACCACCAATTCAAGGTCAATCAAAGGACAACATCCCCCTGACATTATTCTACTTTTTTCTGGCAGGAGTCCACTTGTTTCCACTGCTGGTTCTGGTGCTGCCTTTGCACTAGGAGCCCTAAGTCTCCAAACACAGTCAGTTTTAGCTTCTTTGCTCCTTGTGGCTATCAGAAAGCATGTTTACTTCCCCCGTGACAGCTGCCACATTTTGTGGCTGGCTGACCACTAGTGTTATCCAGGCCTCCTCTTTGTTCTGCACAGCCATCTAATGTTATTGGCATCCCAGGTCTACTTTTCAGGATGCTCCTACCAGCAATTTGGACCTGTGCCTGTAGCATTTACTACCACTACTCTATCTGAGGAAAGAGCACCAGAAAGGGCCCACAGTCAGCAGCAACACTATTTTGTCTTTCTGTGTGCACTGCTTTCCTGTCCACCATGTTGCTGCTGCCTGATCTACCAGCATTATAGCCCCATGCTTAAAAATGAAAGGAAATCTAATTTGAGAAGAAGCACAGCAGGAGGAAAGGGTGCCAGATTTGGAGTATGAGGATGAGAATTCAAATTCTGCCTCACTACACCATCACTTAAATTCTTGGGGCTTCAGGTTCCTTCCTCTGTAAAAATTTGGGAATTTGGCTCAATATCAAAGATTCAATCCAACTCTAAATTTCAAAGATCATATCCATCTCTTGGCACCTTGCAAGTTGTTTTTCTCTTCTCTGTAGTTTCCAAGAATAATTCAACTTCAATAAGGTTTACAAAAACCCTTTCCTCAGACCAAAGTTGCACCTCAGGAGTGTAGCTTGCTTAGAGCTTGGTCAGACATAGAAGATGTCCTGGTGACTGCCATTGCCAGTTGTCTTGATTTTTGTCTTGCCACTGGACTTCGATGATTCTGGAGGAGAAAGTGATGATTTTGTGCAGCTCTGCCTCACTTAAATCCAATTCACCCAAAAGTCAAGCCATTGCCCTTGTGGTGTCATTGGTCTTCTGCTAGAATGAACAATGACAAACGATTCTGCATGAGGTCTCCACCCAGAGGCAAGGACTTCCAGAGTAGGTGCTGTGAGTTAAACCTTTGTCACACATATTTCTTACAGGTGTACCTCACTGTGGATGCTGTATTTGTGGAAAGGAGGGAACCAGGTTTCAGGAGAACATTTCATGTTAACTGTTTTTACCATGGTATCTGAGTGTAGTAGTAGCTGCCCTCTGGGGACCCAACTTGCCAATGAGCAGAAGGTGAGGAATGCTGCTACTTCTTCTCTTCTTCCTCTTCCTTCTTCTTCTTCCCTCCTTGCCAAATGTGGTCCACCACCTTACATGTGAGTGCTCTGTCCATAAGAATATAATTTTTGGTCACTTATATTTATAAAACATCTTGGGGTTTTGGGCCTAGATTTTTTTAAAAGTATTTTTTAATTTTTAAAAATGTGTCTATTTTTTATTGTTATTTTTTTCTCTTCGAAAAGCTGGGACAATTTACTCTTTGCAGTTTTCATTTATTATTTGAAATATAGCTGTGAAAAAACAGGCTTTAAAAAAGCCTATTCCATTGTGTTTCAAACTAGTCTTTAAAACCAAATCACTCTGGGTCTCATTGAATGGCCAATAAAAGCCCCCAACCCAAACCTTTGTGGCACATTATTTAGGTTTTGTTGGCTTAGAATGAGTGTAAATAGCAATTGTTTTCTTTTCTGGCCAAAAACTCTAAGGGTCTTTCCCTTAGACAAACTGAGACTCCAGAAAGACCTACTTTATAAAGGCCAAGGTCACCTACTGCAACCTGGCCATCACCAATCTTATCTTTTATCTTGCCACTTGGACTTGGATGACTCTGGAAGAGAGTAAGGCTCATCATGTCTTTTTGCAACTCTGTTTCACTTAAATCCAATTTCATCACACATGGAACACTTGTGAGTAAAAGTAAGATGCAAAATGTGACCGTCCCTATGGCCAAGGTGAAGTGAAAGAGTAATAATAAAATTATCATCATCATCATCATCATCATCATCATCATCATCATTATTATTATTATTATTATTATTAGAACAACAACCATTTTACAGAGCACTTTGAGATTTGCAAAGCACTTTACAAATATCTCATTTGATGTTCAAAACTGCTCTGCTAGTTAGGTTAATTTAAGAAAACTGAGGAATGAGGAACTTGGGGAAACCTCAACAGGGATGTTGAAATCCCTTAATATAAGGGTATGATTTGAGGAGGAACAAAAGATGATGAGCCAGGAACTAAATTCTTTGAGAAAGGAGGGTGAATGAACTTGGGAATATTATGCAACAGCCACCATAATCTGGACTGGGTAGAAAATGTTTATTCTGTTAATTTCAAAGGAGAGGAGGCTGCTGAGTGCTGGTGATAAAAGGGTAGTCTCCTACTAGGAATAAGGAACAAGGAGAATTCTAATTTCCCCACCAGGATCAGTGGGACAAAGAGGGAAGGGGAGAAGTAAGAGTGAAGTGTGTAGATAGAGCCATTGGTACTGAAGAGGGACAGGGATGTAGTTATGTAGTGTTATAGGGGGGAGGGAGTAGAGATCTGGTCTCAGGACTTGATGAAAATATAAGCCAAAAAAAATGTCCTGGATAAAGGGAAGTTTGTTCACTTGGAAGGGGCAGATTGGAGTGGGACATGGGTAGGGTAGGGCTGAGGAATATGAAGATGAGAGAACATACTGTGGGGGTTGGGAATAGTTTTCTTCTGTGTAGTTTAAGACTGATTAATACAGAGAAAGAGAAATAGGTAGTCATAGGAGTAGTATTGGATAATAGATGAAAAAACAAAATTGCCATTCTCCAAGGCATATTGATGCTGGTCAAGGGCCAGTGATTTAGGGCCTTAATCACTTTCCCCTACTCATGAAGGGGGCAAGGGAGCCTGCCCTGGGTCTCTCCCAGCTGGCAGAGGAGTCTGGGTGAAGCCCCTTCTCTTGAGTGGCTGGGAGAGGAGTGGACTAAAGGTAGTTGGTGGTGGTGCTGGTGCCTCTGGAATTATCGGCAAGAAGAAGGCACTGTGCAGGACCTGGGTCATGGAATGACCCCAGCCAGATGCCATTGCTGTTCCTCTGGGGATAAATGTAAAATCTTACACTTAGGTTGAAAAAAATCTTCAAGATACAGAACAAAGATACAATAGGAAGCAGTACAGCCAGTCAAGTTCTCCTTCACAAAACTAGTCCAAACACCTAGAAAATGCCAACAGACTGAATCCTGATAAGAATTCCAGAAAAAGTGACAGTGAGTCATTTGTTCTGCTCAGCTCAGCATAGGGAGACAGACAGAGAGGTCTATGAATACACTGCTCATGAGAACACTCCAGCACCTATGGAGAAGCTGTATACCGGGACAAGAGGAGGTCCCAGCCTCACATGGGGCACCACTTGACACCATACCAGGACACTTCAAAGGAGACAGGTGTGAACTGACACCTTTGTTGCTCACTACCCAGTTCCAAGAGCAGAAACCAACAACAGCTATATGATTCAGACCCCAGAAACAGAACACAGTCACAGTTTCAGTATCTAGCCCAGCCTGCAGAGGAATAAGTGCAGCAACAATCCCAGACCAAAGGTAAGCCTGTAATTCTGCTTCTCTGAACCAATAGAGCTTTTCTCAGCCACAGGGATTAGCAATCATCCCTGGATCAGACCATTTTGGGAGTACTGAAAGCATATAGATTTCCAGCCTTTTCCTGAAATTCTGAAGTAACACAACACTTAATATCCCAAGAAAGCAGCAACAGGACTAGCTCAGACCTTCCCTCCTGAGTTGAGAGAGCTCAAACTGAAGATCAAATCTGAAGTCAGAAAGTAGGCAGGATTAATAAGCAAACAAACAAAAAGAATCCCCTGATGAAGAGCTATTATGGTGGCAGGAAAGTTCAAGATAAAAACCTAGAAAAAGAGAATGATTCTAGAATATCTGCAATCAAAACCTCATGAAAAAAAACATAGTTTGGGCAAAAAATCAGATAGAATTCCTAAAAGAGATAAAGCAAAGTCTTTAAGAGAGTTTAAATTTTTTTTTATAAATGGAATGAGAGCATTTGAAGAAAAAAATAAAAAAAGAAATGAGAGTTATGGAAGGAAGAATTGGAAAGGGAATTAACAGCTTAGCATAAGAGATATAAAGCTTTCCCCAGTAACAAACTCCTTAGAAATTAGAATGGACCAAATAGAAGCCAATGACTTCATGAGGCAACAAGAAATATTAAAACAAAGTCAAAAGATTAAAATTATAGAAGAAAATATTAGGTATCTCATATTAAAAACAACTAACTTGGAAAATAGATTGAACAGAAAAATGTTGAGAATCATATCTGAATACCATAACAACAGCAACAACAATAACAAAAGCCTAGACATACTACTTCAAGAAATCTTCAAAGAAAACTGGCCAGAGTTCCTAGAACCAGAGGGCAGTGGAAATAGAAAGAATCCACAGGTCACCTCCTAAGAGAAACCCCAAAATGAAAATTCACAGTTACATCATAACCAAATTCCAGAGCTTCCAGATCAAATAAAACCTCACTTTCATTTGAACTGGTCAAAAAAAAAAAGGAAATACACACACACATGTGCACGCACACACACACACCACAGAGTTGGGCACAAAAACACAGTTCACTCAACAGGGAAATAAGAGGGAAAGGGAAGAAAAGGGAAGGAAGATTTACAGGGAGGATAGATCGTTTGTTCTTCAATTGTTCAGTCATGTCTGAACCTTTATGATCCCAGGGACCATAACATACCAAGCCTTCTGTCCTCCTCCGCTATCTCTCAAAGTCTGTCTTAGCTCATGTTTGTTGTTTCCATGACACTATCTATCCATTTCATCCTCTGCCATGCCCTTCTCCTTATGCATCTTTCCCAACATCGGGATCTTTTTCAATGGGTCCCATCTTCTTATTATGTGGCCAAAGTATTTAAACTTCAGTAATTTATTTAAGTATTGACTGATTTGATCTCCTTGCTGTCTAAGGGACTGTCAAAAGACTACTCCAGGACTACAATTTGAAAGTGTCAGTTCTGCAGCACTCAGCTTTCCTTATAGTCCAACTCTCAGAGCCATATGCTGCTTCTGGAAAAACCATAGCTTTGACTATAGGGATCCTTATTGGCAAGGTGATGTCTCTGCTTTTTATTATGCTATCTAGATTTGCCATAGTTTCACTTCCTTGTTGTGGTGGAGGGACTTGCATAGCTCAATGAAATAATGAGCTATGCTGAACAGGTCATAGAGGAGAGCTCTGAAAAAAGGTGATCCACTGGAGAAGAAAATGGCAAACCATTCCAGTATCTTTAAACCCCATGGACAGTACTAAAAAGAAAAAAAACAATATGACATCAGAAGATGAACCCCTCAGGTCAGAAGATATCCAGTACACTACTGGGGAAGAGCAGAGGACAACAAGTAACTCCAGTACTAATGAAGTAGCTGGGCCAAAGCCAAAAGGAAGCTCAGCTGCTGATGTGTCTGGTGACAAAAGGAAAGTCCAATGCTGTAATGATCAATATTGCATAGGAACCTAGAATGTAATATCTATGAACCAAGGTAAACTGGATGTGATCAAACAGGAGATAGAAAGATTAGACATCGACATCTTGGGTGTTTGTGAACTTAAATGGACAGGAATGGGTGAATTTAATTCAGGTGGTCACCACACATACTGTTATGGGCAAAAATCCCTTAAAAGAAATGAAGTAGCCCTCATAGTCAATAAATGGATGAGAAAAGCAGTACTGGTGTATAATCTCAAAAATGACAAAATGATATCTGTTTGAATCCAAGGCAAACCATTCAACATCACAGCAACACAAGTGTAACCATCGATGCTGAAGAGGCCAAAGTTGATCAGTTTTATGAAGACCTACAACATCTTCTAGAAATTACACACACACACACACACACACACACACACACACACACACACACACACAAAATGTCACATTCATCATAGTGGCTTGGAATGCTAACATAGGAAATCAAAACATAATTTGTATGACAGGCAAGTTTGGCCTGGGAGTACAAAATGAAGCAGGGTAGAGACTAATAGAGTTTTGTCAAGATAACTCCCTGGTCATAGCAAACACTCCTTTTCAACAACCCAAAAGGTAGCTCTACACATGGATGTCACCTGATAGTCAATATAAAAATCAGATTGGTTATATATACTTTGCACCAAAGGTGGAGCAGTACTATACACTCAGTTAAAACAAGACCTGGAGCTGACTATGGCTCAGATCATGAGCTTCTTATTGTAAACTTTAAGATAGATTAAGGGAAGGATTAATCCTAAGCAAAACAAACTCGTTAAGGATATATTAAAATGTTTGTAGCTCTTTTTGAAGTGGCAAAGAATGGGAATCTGAATGGGTACCCATAAATTGAGGAATAGATGAACAAATTATGGTATATAAATGTGCTGGAATACTATTGTTCTGTAAGAAGTTATAGGAGGGGTATGAATTGAGATGGGAGGTAGAGGGAGGGGATGGGGGAGACTGTTGGAAGGGTGGGTGAAGTGGGAGATGCAAGAGTGGGAGAGGAGGTAAGGTAACAAAGATAGGGTAAAAAGAAGCTAAGAAAGAAAATGGTGAGCAAAAATAAGAGGGAAATTCACAAATAGTAATTATAACTTTGAATGTGAATGGGATCTCTATAGCAGCTCTCTTTGCAGTGGTAAATAACTAGAAATTATAGGGATCCCCATCAATTGGGGTGGTATGTGGTTGTGATGAAATATTACTGTGCTATAAGAAATGATGAGCTCAATGATCTTAGAAGGGTCTGGAAAGACTTGCATAAAATGATGAAGAGCAAAGTGAGCAGAACCAAGAGAATATTGTATACAGTAATAACAATATTGTTTTAAGAACAACTCTGAGCAACTAAGTCATTTTGACTATTATAAAAATAAAGAACATATGAAGAAAGATACTATCTGCATCCAGAGAAAGAACTGATAAGTAGAAGTATGTATAGAATAATTTTACATCTATATACATGTATACATACACACAAACACACACACATACATATACATACCTATTTGTGTCTAACAGTAGCCATCTCTGGGAGGGGGGAAGAAAAAAAGGGGAAAAAAAGAAATTTATGTGATAACTTTGTTTATATTTGGAAGAAATAGCAAGTTGTACATGGCAGATTTGCAGTTTCATGTTCAATCATCTTTTTTATTGTACTGTGTTATGGAAATGCTTGTTTTGTTCCATGAATTGAAAATAAAATAAATTTGTAATACAAAGACAGGAGAAGAAGGAGGAGGAGGAAGAAGAGGAAGAGGAGGAGGAGGAGGAGGAGGAGGAGGAGGAAGAAGAAGAAGAAGAAGAAGAAGAAGAAGAAGAAGAAGAAGAAGAAGAAGAAGAAGAAGAAGAAGAAGAAGAAGAAGAAGAAGTTATAAAGGAAAGGATTTCAGAGAAACCTAGGAAGACTTGTATGAACTGATGCAAAACGAAATGAACAAAATGAGAACAAATCATACAACAGCAACATTGCGGTAAAGGCAAACAGCTTCAAAAGAATTAGGACCTCTCATCACCATAATAACTGGTTATTATTCCAAGGGACTAATGATGAAACACACTACTTAACCTCCTGATAGAGTGATGAAGGATTCAGAGCACAGGATGAGACAAATTTGTTATAGACATGGCAAGTACAGAAATTTATTTTGATTGAGTGTACCTGTTTGTAATGGGTTTTATTTTTCTTTTGTTTTCAGTGGGGGAGGGCATGGAGTAGGAGAGTGAGAAGGCATATTTTTGCTGATTGAAACAACATATATACATATATATATATATATATATATATATATATATACATATATATATATATATATATATATATATTTTAAGTCTACTTCGCAAGCATAAGATGAAAGGCATTCAAAAACAAACAGCAGTTCTTCTGAAAAAAAAGATCTGAATTGTTTATTGAACTGCAAGGCCAAGTTTGATATTGTAACCAAAAAAAACACAAAGAAAAAAGAGAGACATTACATCCAGGAGAGTGGAGATGATAGTCTTGCTGCATTCTGTCCCAATCAGACCTCATCTAGAAAATTGTGTTCTGTACTTGGTGCCACATTTTAGAAGGACAGATAAGCTGGAGAGCATCCGCAGGAGGATGACCAAGATGGTAAAAAGCCTCAAGACTATGCCATATGAGGGAGGATCTATTGAAAAGATTAAGAAGGTTTAGCCTGAGAATAGAAGTAATAGTGTTTAAGTATTTGGAAGGTTGTCATGTGAAACTTGTTTTGCTTGGTCTCAGAAGACAAAATTAGAAACAATGTGTGGAGAGGAACAAGGAAGAAATTCCCTTTTAGGTCTAGGAACAGGAAGAGTTCATGACTAAGCAAGAGATAGAGAAGATCACAGAAGGATAAAATGTACAGTTTTGATTACATAAAATTAAAAAGTGTTTACACAAATGCAGTTCAGCTAATCTTAAAAAGCAAGTTTCTCTGATATAGGTCTCATTTCCAAGATTAAGGAACTGATTCACATTTATAAGAATAAGAACCATTCCCTACTTGAGAAATGATCAAAAGATACGAATGGACACCTTTCAGTGGAAGAAATCCAGGCTGTCTTTACCCATATGAAAAAAATGTTCCAAATATATATATGTGTGTGTGTGTGTGTGTGTGTGTGTGTGTGTGTGTGTGTAGTTTTCACTTCACACCCATCATAATGGCAACATTGACCAAAAAAAGATATTAGAGGAGCTAATATTAAGAATTGGTATGGCCATTCTGTAAAATGATTTGGAACATTGCCCCCAAAATTACTCAGTTGTGCATATCCTTGATCCAGTAAACTTACTTTATAAAATTGTACTTTACAAAAATATTAGTAGATCCAGTAAAACTAACCTATACTTATAGAAGATCTAACAGAGAAACGGTCCTATAAGTATAAAAATATTTATAGCAGCTCTTTTTTGTGGTGGCATAGAAGTAGGAACTAGGGGGATACACATCTGCTGGGAAAGGGATGAGCAAATTATGGTATGTGAATGTAATGAAATACTATTGTATGAACAAAGAGATGCTCAGAGAAACCTGGGAAGATCATTATGGGCTGATGCAAAATAAAGTAAGCAGAACCAGAAGAACAATTTATACTATTAACATCAACACTGTACAAACAAACAATTTTGAAAGATTTAAGAACTCTGATTACCACAATGATTAGTCATGATCCCAGAGGACTGTTAATGAAGAATGCTACTTATCTCCTGACAGAAAGATGATGGACTAATATTCAAAATAAGACATACAATTCTGGACATGTTGGGGAGGGGGGGTTTGTTGGACTATTTGTGATAAGGGTTTTGTTTTTTCTTCACCCACCCTGCCCCTGGGGGAGTGGGAGGGGGGAAAATAGTTATTTTATAATTGAAAAAATAAAATTATATTTAAAAACCAAAATAAAGTATTGGCTTTTTTTTTTAAAGAAAAGTGATAATGAGTTAAATGAAGCAAATTTTGATCTGAAATTTTTAGAAAATTTTCCTAATGATGAAAGATACCCAGAAGTGAAAAGGGGTTTCCCCTTTGGAGGTTTATATGCAAAGGCTAGATGTCCACATTTGAGATATCTGTAGAAGGAATTCTTTTTCAGGTGTGGGTTGAACTAAATGGCCACAAGGATCTCTTTCAACTCAGTAATTCTGTCATTCTGTAATTCCTCCTGACTAAAGCTTTTATCCCCCTCTAAGCAGCACCTTTCAGAAGCAGATTGGAGCCAAAAAGAAGGAGAAGAAGAAGTCTTAGATACTCTAGGTCCCAATTAACTTCACAGTAGTTGCTTTATAACTCAGAGGGAATCATTTTTTATAAGTGACGATGGCCTGGATTAATGAAAGTTTTTGAGAATGGCCACATACCAAGCCAAAAAATGCTGGAAGCTATCCAATTCTATCTCCAGAACTTCCTCTTCTTAAACTGGATGGAAATACATGAAAGTGTTGATGAAGCCTAGCTGATGAGCAAGGAAAGTTAGAGCAGAGAGGTTAGTTGCTTTACCAAGTAGAACAGTGTGATGAAATGTAAAGAGCAGCCAACTTGAAGTCAGAGGATCTAGGTTCAAATACTAGCTGAGTGTACTTCAGCAAGTCATTCAGTTTGCTTTTTAAAATCACAGAATCTCAAAGCTGGAAGGGACCCAAGAGGTCATCTAGTCTAACCTGTATCTGAAAAAGAAGCCCCTCTATAACATCACCAACAAGATCTCAAATGAGAGAAAATCACATTTCCAAGGGAAATAGCACAACTGACTGGCATTTTCACCAGCCCTCTTTTTGCATGTCTTCTATCCCTAGAAAAGATGCCACCATTCATAAATTTTAGGATATGGTTCCAAAATCCAAATCCTGTTCTCAATCAATCAACAAGTGTTTATTAAGTGTCTTTTATGTTCCAGGCATTGTGCTATGTATGCACTGGAGACACAAAGACAGAAATGAAACAATCTAGGCTTTCCTGAAGTTTACCTTCTATCTTGATAGATCATCTATCTGTATATAAGTTTAAGTACTTATAATATATAAATATTGCATTAAAATACAGGCACTAGAAGTTGAGAGAATCAGGAAAGGCTTGATAAAGAAGGTGGTGCTTTAGCTGAGTCCTGGAGAAAAAAAAAAAGGATTCTAGAAGGCTGAGAAGAGAGATGGAGCCCTGTGTATGATACAATCTATTTACAATATATACAGAAGGTTAGTTTGACTAGAGCCAGGGGTGAGGAACCTGTGGCCCTCTAGGTCCTCAAATGCAACCTTTCATTGAATCCAAACTTCACAGAACAAATCTCCTTAATAAAAGGGTTTGTTCTGTAAAACTTGGACTCAGTCAAAAGGCTACACCCAAGGACCTAGAAGACCACATGTGGCCTCAAGGCCATAAGTTCCCCACCTCTAGAGACTGTTGAGTGAAGGAAGAGGAATAGTGTATAAAGACGCTGGAATGGAAGTAGGTTGGGACTAGGCTGTGAAGGGCTCATAAACAGAAGAGTTTATATTTTATACTGAAGACAATAGGGAACCACTGGAGTTTATTGTGTAGAGGGGTGATAACTTTGGCATCTGCGTGGAGAATAACTTTGAGCACATTTATTTTTTTATCCAGGAGCTTATTTTCCAAATTGACCTCTCTTCTAAAGCCCCTACCTTAATTCTTCTTGCCACCCTAAAGTCTAATTTCTGGTCCAAGACTTCATAATACCTAGTAATGTTTTCTAGGTTACTTCTGGATGTATTTGATTCTCATGAAACACCAGAAGTGAGTAGTGGTCACAGCAGATTTGACAAGTGTTTGCCCATCTTGTTCCAGGATACAAACACTAAAGAGATATAGACTTCCATTGTTAATGTCAGGTGGACAAACTGATGCTTCAGTATCCCTCAGCAGGCAATTACCAGCCACCACTATTCCTCTCTTCTTCCTCTGACTTTACTAAAAACTCTGATGATGTCATTTGTGAATCTACATTATCTTTTTTTTTAACCCAAGCAACTGCATCTTCTTCAGAGGATTCCACTCCCTCCACTAAATTAAGAGCCTAACTGCTAACTTAGCTCCCAGTGTTCAATGGTCCTTCATTTTCTCTCCCTCTTGAACTTAAAAAGTCCCTTTCAAATCTGAGTACATCTACTTTGGGATACTCATTTACCTAAGATCAGTAAAAGACAAAAACAAAAGCAGCCTAAACCCAGTCTCAAGCTTGCCTAAGACTGAACATTTGTTTTAGATGCCATGTGTTTACAGCCACAGGGATGCCAAGATAGAAAAATATACCAATCCCACTGCACCCCTTCCCGTCTTTTAGGACATAACTTGAAACAGTTCTGAACAGTTTACAGCCAGAAGAGAGGATGAGGAGAATGGCCACTCCATTTTATATATTCACTGAGTCTTCAGTTTTTCTGGCTCCTTAGGCAATAAGAGGATTCGTTATCTCATGGTGTAAGCCCCTCAGTAGTCATTCATGACTGGAAGCAGGTCCCACACAGCTTCCAAGTTATCTTGTAGAACCAGGAATGATCATTCTGAATGATCATGGTGCTGCATGGCAGTGGGATGGCCCCTGCTATACTCTTCTGCTGATTACTGCTCTTTCACAAATCGACTACATTTTTCAATATAAAAAACAGTAATAGAAAAAAATGGAATAAAATATATACACAGGTGATCCCTTTGGTTGACTCATATATTATCTTTATTCAATTTATAAAAAATATATCATATTTTATCAAGATTTTTTCATTTCATTTAAGTCCTTTTTTTCTTAAAGTCCTTTGATTTCATATTTGTCAGTTGCACTCAATTTTAATTGATAATTTTATATTTTGATTCACTTTTTCTTTTATAAACTCTTATTATTTTCAGAGGTATTAATAACTTATTTCAATCTTGAAATTATTAAAAAATAACAATTACATTTTCATATAATTAAAATATTTTAAGACATACATAAAATAATGGGATATTAGCCTTTTAAAAAGTATTATAATATATATTTTTCAGCTTTTCCATGTACAAAACTGAATTGAATTGCATATTCATTCTTTCCAAGCCTCACTACATTAATTCCTCCATTTAACCACTGTTCAGCCAACAAATATTTGTGGACTACCTATCGCCAGACTTGAATTCACTTTCCCCCTCTAAGCCTCAGTTTCCTCATCTGAAAAATGGGATAATACATAAACTACTTGCCTGACAGCGTTTTCATAAAGACCAAATGAGATAATAAAGATTAAAATAATTTTAATTATCACTTACAAATGACTTGCTGAACTTTATAGACCACTGAATTGGAAAGACCCTCAGAGTCCACCTTATCCATTTCCCTTATTATACAAATAAGTAATTAAGGCCCAGAGTTAAGTGAGTTGTCCAACATAAGTACAAGAATCATGACTCAAAGCAAGTTCCTCTGACTCAAAAGTGAGTGCTATTTCCATTGTATCACAAGAGCTTAAGTGGAGTGACTTTCTACACCAGGAAAATGGCATTCTATGCTGGTGAGATCTGGACTAAACAGACAAACAAGGTATTATGGATAAATATAAGGAGGTGCTGTGGAGATGGGAACTATACCTCCCTTATCAACTCACTATCTCACTTTCCACAATAGCTCTTCCAAACTTTTTCATCCCTCAAACCTCCCCTGACTCCCCTTTCCCCAACTCTCTCAGCTGAGAACCTTGCTTCGTATTTTATAGAAAAAATAAATGAGGCTATTTGTAGTAAACTCCCTCTTCTCCCTTCTCTCTCATATCATATCACTTATATGCCTTCTTCCACTATCTCCTCTTTCACCCGTCTCACATGATTAAGTGGCCTTACTCCTTACCAAGGGTAACCCCTCTACTTGTTCAAGTGATACCATTCCAATCCAGTCTCCTCTGATAGACTGTCCCCTTTTTACATGTCCACTTTTTCACTTATTTTCAGTCTCTCTTTCTCAATTGATTGGTTCATTTCCTAACTATCCCTATCTATCACTATTCCCTAACCTACCTACCTTATCTCATGTCTCCCTTATCTCAAAAAACCCCTCACTTAATCCTTCCATCCCAGCTCACTATCATCCTATAATCTTTTTTGCCTTTTGTAGCTAAATTCTTTGATTAGGCCATCTACAATAGGTGCTTCCACCTTCTGTCCTCTCACTTTCTTCTTAATCCCTTACAATCTGGCTTCTGACCTTACTACTGCACTAAAACTGTTCCCTCCAAAGCTACTAATGATCTCTTAGTTGCCAAATCCAATGGCCATTTCTCCACCTTCTCCTTGACCTCTCTATAGCCTTCAATACTTTCTTCTCTCTAGGCTTTTGGAACCACTCTCTTTTGGTTTCCTCTCCTTAGAAACAGCCTTGTTTCAAGGTATGCTGACTCTTTTTTGTTCTGCATCAGCCATTTGGCTGTAAATGGCTCCTAGAGAACTGCAAGACCAGCTGAAGAAGCTATTGTCCTTCTGTGTCTCTTTATCCTATCAGTACCAAAAAAAAAAAAAAGACTGATGCTGAAGATGGAGGATTCCAGCATCTTGGGAAAGTTCTCCTCCCTACTTGGCCTGATGGGCAGATTTCTTTGGGTTAGTGGGACCAGCTATACTCAGACAGTAACTCCTTTATCTATCTCCTGTAGTTAAATATACACACTTTTCTCCAACAAGCATACTATTCATTTTGTATAAACACTTTTGTTTTATGAACAGCCATCTTTCTTTTCTTTGTTTCACCTATCGTTTCTTTGAATAATGTTTAGCGTATGTATGCTGCACTAAAAATATGTATATAAAGAACTTGTTACTCCATCTTATACTCAATATGTCCAAAATGGAACTCATTATCTTTCTCCCTAAACCTCTCCCCCACACACAATTTTAGTAGAGAGGGCAACACCATCCTCCCAGTTCCTCAGGCTTGCAACCTAGGAGTTATCCTGTATTCCTCCCTATCTCTCACCTCTCATATCCAATCTGTTGCTAAAGACTATGGATTTCACCTTTTTGACATCTCTAGAATACATCCCCCTCTCTCCTCTGACACTGTCACTACCCTGGTGCAGGCCCTCATCCCCTAATGCCTGAACTATTGCAATAGCCTGCTGGTGAGTCTGCCTGCCTCAACTCTCTCCCCACTCAAAGCCATTCTCATTAAGTCACTAAAGTGATTTTCCTAAAGTGCAGATCTAATCATGTTACCCTGTTACATATATAGGTGTTTGCATGTTGTCTCCCCCATCAGATGATAAGCTCCTTGAGGACAGGAACTATCTTTTGCCTCTTTTTGTATCCCTAGTGCTTAGCACAGCACCTGGTATGTAATAGGCACTTAATAAATGTCAATTGATTGATTGATGACCATATTTTAATAGCAGTAGTAGCAGTAATAGTAATAATAGTAACCCTTGTCACAGATTCTTTTGACAAGAAGGCCCTGAGTACCTTGTGAAGGATTTTCTTACTTCTCTTGGTTCACAGCTTCCATCCAAGAAAAGTAGGAAACATCTTCATGGATGACTCATTCTTCTTGTAGGAGAGGAATCATTCAGAACTGACAGCAACAACAAGAGAGCATCCATAAAACATTTAAGAAGGATATAGATAAGCTGGAGCATATCTAAAAGAGGATGAACCAGAAGAAAGTGCCAGAGACCAAACCATCTAGTTATCATTTGAAGAGAATGGGGAAGTTTACCCTGGAGAAGAGAAAACTGAGTAACAAAGGCTAGTATTCTTTAAGTATTTCAAGAGCTGTTGTGGAGGAGGTTTAGACTTATTCTGCTTGGCCCCAAAGGCATATCTAGGAATAATGGGCTGAAATTTCAGAGAAGCAAATTTATATTTCATCTAAAGAAAAATTTCCTATAATTTTAGCTATTCAGAAGTAGAATGGGCTGTCTCAGGGGTACCATATTCATTCTCACTTCAGGCAAAGGCTAGATAAACACTTATCAGGGATTTTGTAGAAGGGATTCTCATTCAGGGATAAGGTAGACTACTAAATCACTTGGGAGTTCCTTTTTAACCTTTATAGCTCATAATTTGATGTAAGATACTGTGGCTGTGGTAATAATTAGTCAACCTTCTGGTGAGGAGTGTCTCCAAACTAGCTGGTTTGGTCTGGGCAGATCCATACTTGAAGATTTTCTCATTAGCAGCACATACTAAAGGTTACCCTCTACCATCTTAGCCTTCATAATTCCAATGTCCTCTCCAGTCAGTCAGTCAATAAGCATGCATTGAAGGCTTACAATGTGCCAGGCTATTTGCAAAGCAACAGGATTACAAATTCACTTATAAAGACAATCTCTGCTCTTACTTTCTAGTGGAAAAAAAGACACATTAAAAAGGAGCTAAAGGTCGGGGAGGGGGAGCTAGGGGAAGGAAAAATAAAGGGACAAGGCTCAGAGGCATAATAGAGAAAGTCCTATGGAGAGCCAGAAGGACCTATAGAAGAATGCAGAGATGATGGTATTAGCTAAAACAAAACCCAGACCTGAAATAATTTAGAAAGAAATTTAATAAACCTGGCAAGAAAAGAGAGATGAAAAAAGGGGCAGCCCACTTCCCACAGTGTCTGTAATTAACACATCATATAGGACTCAAACAAAGGAACAAGAAAACAGTAGCTGATTGGCCAGCACAGAGGCAGTTTCCAGATAAGACATGTGGGTTGCTTGAGATGTATAGCCAAAGAAACTGTTTACATTAATCTGCAGATCTAAGTAGATTTCTGGTCCATGCAAACTAGGTCCTGAGTTAAGCATTAAACAAATCTGGTCAATTGGCAACAGGTCTGCTTTCTCAGCCAGGCAGGTTCAAACAATGCAATAATATTTTTCCACTGTTATCCTAGGTCTCCTCCTTAAAATGGAAGGTCCAGGAGGAACCAGCCAATCAGAGAAGAGGCTTCAGAATCAAAGGGTACTTCCAACATGATAATCTAGGGATGGAGTAAGCATTAAAGGCAAAGAGGTTTGCATGGTAGACAAAGTCCCATGGAGAATCAGGGTACAGCCTAGAGAGGAATGCAAATCATAGGAAGACAAAGAAGGGTTTTTAGAGTATTTATTCTGAAAGGTCCCCACTTCTCAGAGTTCATATTATTTCTTCTTTCCTTGTTACATCTGATCCATAATTGGGATTTTGCCACCACTCTGTGACAAGGTGCTGATGTTAGTGCTCAGTCAAGATAAATGTCTTTGTGCTCTGTTGCTCTGTTGGATACCACTGCTCATAGACCAGGCTTTGTAAAGGCACAAATAGGAAAGACTGGCAATTCAATTCAATACACATTTTTAAGTACCTGCTATTGGCTCCCAATGTGCTAGGCCTTAGGGGTACAAAGGTGACTGAAAATAATCTTTGGTCTCAAAGAGTTTGCCTTCCTTTGGAAGGGAAGTCATTTATACACAGATAAGTATAAAACTTAAAGCAAGTAAATACAAAGTAAAGAGGGAAGAGGGTAGAGGAATGCTAACAGAATTGGAAAGCTTCCTGTAAGAACTGAGCCTTGAACTGATCTAGAGAATCCAAGGGACATTGGTGAAGAAGGAGAGCATTCCAAACATGGGAGACAGCTCATACAAAGGAAAAAAAAAAAGAGAGATGGTTTATTTCCTATAAGGAACTGCAAGTGGTTAGCATGGCTGGGGAGTAGAGTACATGAGAGAAAGGAAAGCGAAATATCAGGAGAGGCAAGAGACAGATTGAAAAGGACTTTAAATACAAAATGGAGGAATTTGTATTTCATCCTAGGGATAATATGCTAGGTGTTTCATAGGGTTTCATCTAAAACTGACTGATACATCCCTGCCTGTATGATGGTAGTGCCTCTTCATACTGTAAGTAGCTTTCAGACACTAAAACTTAATCACTAATTCTCAGTGAAATGTAAATGGGTGGATAAATACCCAGATTCCAAAGTCTCAGTTCTTTCAAGAGGGAGTTAATGGGCATCCCCTAAAGGGAACTGTGGTCAAAATATACATGAACAGTTTACAGATTCACAGGCTCACAGAATTAGAGCTAGAAGGGACCTAGAAGCTAAGCTAAACTCCCTAATTTACATATGAGGAAACTGAGGAACAGAGAGGTTAAATAATTTAACCAGGGTCACTTCTCTGAGAGTGAAGCAATGCCATACAGTGATAGTCATAGGTCTTATTTAGTTGAATGATGGACCAAGGTTACAGACATCATGGTTTGTTTGGTTTGTTTGGTTTTTTCACTAAAGAATAAATACCTAGTCCACTAATGCATGTGACTCTCCAAACACAATGTCTTAAGAACATCTGACTTTTAGGGAAGGTTTTCTCTAATGAACATCCATAGTGCTTTATGAATAACACTGAAACTGTCTCCTGGGAGTCTAGCCTCTGGTTCTGACTGAAGGCTCAGCACAATGCAAAATTACTCATCAAAACTTTACTGGCTTAGAGAAAAGAATGTGCATGGTTCAGGAAGCAAATATAGTCAGTCAATCAGTAGATAGGTAGTTAAGTGCCTACTATGTGCTATTTACTATGCTAAGCTCTGGGGATACAAAGAAAGATTTAAAAAAAAGGCCCTGCTCTCAAGAGGCTCACTGTCTAATGGGAACACAATATGATAATAGCTAATTTCAAATACAATGCAGACAGGATAAATTAAGAGATAATCAACAAGTGGTAGGCATTAGCAGTAAGAGGGATCAGGAAAGGCTTCCCATAGACAGTGAGATTTTAGCCTGAACTTGCAGGAAACCAGGGATGCCAAAAGCCAAAGATTAGGAGGAGAGAATTCCAGGAATGGAGGATAGCCAGTGAAAATGCCTGGAAGTTGGAGATGGAGTGAAAGAAACAGCAAGGAGGGCAGTGTTACTGTATTTCAGAGTACTGGGGGATGAATAAGGTATAAAAGCCCCAGACAGAGGCAAGTAAAATGACACTAAGGCAAATTGAGGCATGATTTTCTCCAAGGCAAGTTTGCAATCCGTTAACAATGATGCATATAGCTGTTAATAAAATGGGTCACTGACCACCACAGCAAAGCCAGGGACCTGAGCATGAATATTGATTAGTTGGGCTAGCAATAACCAATAAATGGGCCAATGTCCTCTCTCAGTGACCAAAGACCCCAAGTGAGGGCCAACGGGGTCTTTTAAACCTAGGTGTGTCTGCCCTCTGATAGGCCTAACAGAAAGCCATTTGGACGTCCCCTGGCAAAGGTAAAACAATCCCAACTGGTAGGCATTTTAATGAGAAGGTGGGTTGACCTCAGCTCCTCCCTATTACTTCCTTGTTGGGACTGGAGTAATCCTCGGGTAATAGGATTAGTTTGCAGAAGGGGAAAGACCTTCAGGTGTGGCTGAATTAAAGAATGCTAATTGTTTCATGGGCCTCAACTGTCTCTAGTAATCTTGGCCAGAAAATCAGAACTGCCCTAATCAGGATCCCCTAGGTAGCCTTCCCCTTGGAGACTAAATTACCCCTTGGAGAACCAAGCTGATTCTTTGTTTTCCTGTAAACAAAGCAAGGGTCCACTCTCAAGGGGCTAGGTGTGATCATATTATTCAACTGGGGGTTGACAAAATGGAGAATAGGATGGATTACAAAATAATACTGGTTATTAAACATATCACATGATATTATTTTCCTCAGGACCAAACAAAGATCTGGACCAAAAAAACAAGCAAGCAAATAGTTTCAAGGTACCATGGACAAATATAAGGGGACAAAGATGATGTAGTAGTAGTAGCAGTAATATAACTCTTGGAAAGGTAGGAGTAGGCCCGGTTATGAAATGCTTTGAATGCTAGAGAATTTTGTATTCAGCCCTGGAGCTGATAAAGTATCTTTGAATACAATATAAGCATTAAGGTCTGACTATGATCTCAAGTCAAACTGGTAACATTATAGGGACCTAAGTCTTTTTAGAGACATGATTCTGGGAAGACTGGAAATTTCATGTAGGTGAGATACTTGGCAGCCTATTCAGACACAACCGCGTTTGAATGATTAAGTCCAGTTGGTTACCATATTTCACTGCATAATTATTGCCACTGCATTAGCAACAAAAGTTCCACGAAGCCATTGGTTTACCAGAAAAATTTATTACTGGCCTAGCGAGGCCAAGTGTCCCAAGTGTGGGCACACCCTTCAGGCACGAAAGCACAGCCTTTTATTCCCTGTCCTGAAACACAAGTCCCTCCTCTGATTCCCCATTGGCTGGGTACTACAGAGGTTACAGCCTATGCAAAGCTCCTAATTTCCCCACGGAGTCTCTGCCCTTAATTACATCTCCTACTCCTCTCATTTCCTTGTCAACAGCCTACAGCTGTCAACACTCCAGCAGGTACTCATCACCCAGATGAGTGATATGCAGAAGCAACATTCCCAACCACATTTTCTACAGCACCCTGTTTTTTCAGTCCAAAACTTGGCACCCCCTCACACAAGGTCTTACAATCCTCATACCAATAAGAGATAAAGGAGGAAACTCCTGGAGGAGTAGGCAAATGATCTGAATATTATTCTCCTTCACTAAGTCCCTCAAGTCTATTCACTAAGTACTAGACCAGGACTAAATTCTGTTTGTCATACCACTTAAGAGTCAAACAGAGCAGCGATGTATTCACCAGTGGCATATAATTCTCAGAGCACAACTACTGTCCAGATTCAATTTTAATGTATATTCACAAGTATTCTGCGCATCTTGCACCAAAGACAGTTTAGTAAAAAATGATTTTTAAGTAATACCAGAACAAGTTTTTAAAGCTTCACATAATGGTTGTATTCTACTTTTTGCATAAATTTGCAATGATTATGCTGTGAAATACCATATTGTAGCTAGGCACAGTTCAGAGTGGCTCAAATCCACAATAGCCTAAGTTAATCTCAGCATTCTGTGACACTGAAACTTTCACTGATCCTCAGTGAAATGTAAACAGGTTGATAAGTAGCCAGGTCCCAGAGTCTTCCTGGCTCTCTCACAAAGAAGTGAATGGGCATCCCCTTAAAAGAGCTGTGCTCAAAGTGTATATTAATAGTTCATAGATTCATAGGCTCATAGGATTAGAGCTAGAAGGAATCTAGAGGCTGAGTTCAACTCCCTGATTTTATATATGAGGAAATTGAGGAGCAAGAGAGGCTAAATAACTTAACCAAGGTCACCTAATTAGTAAGTGCCTGAGGTGATGAACTTAAAGGCCAGTGCTCTTACCACTTCACTGTGCTGCCTCTAAAATTTCTACAAAACAAAAAAAAAATTGCAAGCTATTAACAGTCATTTGAAAGATTGCTTCAAATTGCTAATAACAAAAGAAATGCACCTCAAAACCACTCTGATGTTTTACCTTACACTCAGCAAATTGGCAAAGATGGCACTCATCAGTCTTGGAAGGGTTTTGGGAAGACAGGCAAAATAACATGACAGTAGTAGAGCTGTGAATTTGTCCAACCATTTTCAAAAGCAATTTATAATTATGGCTATGGATGTTTGAGTCACTTTTTTTTTTTGCATATTCCAAATTGCTTTTAGCATAGTTGGACAAATTTATAGCTCTGCCTCCTCTAAGGTATATACTCCAACTAAGTCAAAGACAGGAATGAAAGGTTTCATATACACCAAAATATTCATGGAAGCAATTTCTCTAGAAGCACTGAACTGGAAACAATGTGAGTGTCTCTTGATTGCAGAATGGCTGAACAAAGTGAATTCATAAATGTAATGATATATATAAAATGACATAAACCAAGAATTCAGAGAAGCATGGGAAGGTTTACTTCAACTGTTGCAGAATAAAGCAAGTAGAACCAAGACAACAATATACACAATGACTGCAATAATATCAAAGAAAATAATAACAAGAAAACAAACTGAACACGGTGTAATCATAATGGGTAAGCTTAGCTCTGGAGAAGAGCTGAGAAAATGAACCCTTCTCCCTCCCTTCCTTTGCATAAGGAAGGGCCATGAGAGGGGATTATTACATATACTGTCAGATACAGTTTATGTGTTGATCAGTTTTTCTGAACTCTTTTCTCTTGTTTAATCTTTGTTATAAGAGATGACTTAGGGGCAGCTAGGTGGTGCAGTAGATAAAACACCACCCCTGGATTCAGGAGGACCTGAGTTCAAATGTGACCTCAGACACATAAAAACACTTACTAGCTGTGTGACCCTGGGCAAGTCACTTAACCCCATTGCCCAGCCAAAAAAAAAAAGAGAGAGAGAGATGGCTTATTACAAGGGAAGGATAGAAGGTGGGCTATATTAGAAACTGAAATAATGTGAAAACGGTATTTTTTTTTAAAGGTTCACTTTCCTCTAACACTGTCAAATTGGTCAATCTCTTCCATTCAACAGTAAATTTGGAAGGTCTCTGGGAATACCTTCAGCTGTGAACAATAGTTTCAGAATGAGGTCTGATCATAATGATCTTGGATCAGATATGTCAAATTCATGGCCAACCATCCTGAGTAAAGCCCAAACCAAATTTAAGTGTAATATTGGGAAATATTTGATAATAGCTAATATTTGTATAGTCTTTAGTATATGTCAGGCATTGTGCTAAGTGCTTTACAATTATTATCTCACTTGATCTTCAGATCTGGGGAGGTCGTGTTATTATTATCCCCACTTTACAGATGAGGAAACTGAAGCAAAGGTTAAGTTACTTACCCAGGGTCATGTAGCTAGTAAGTATCTGAGGCGAGATTTGAACTCAGATCTTCCTGACTCCAGACCCAATGCTCTATCCACTGCACCATAACAATATAAATAACAGTATAATAATACAAAGATAACATTCCATTTTAAAACTAAGCCAACATGTGGTGCTAGTATACAGGCCCCCATTTCTATTTGAGTTTGATACTGCTGATCTGAGTGACATCAGTGCCTTGGCAAGGAAACATATTGCTGGAAGGGTGGGGGGCTCATCAAGTTATGAGGAGACACTAATACCCAGAATCTCCAGGTCAATCACCAAGCAGTTGCTGGGTTCATAGATGAAGCCAGTTAATCCAGTGTTTTCAGTGTAGCAGAGACTGTGACCTTTGTTGCACACAGGTGTATGTTCTCTGCCAGGCTGCAAGTGACTGAGAAGAATATGATTATAGGAGAAGCATCTGTTTTCCTAGCCAGAGGGATTCTCTCCATTTGGCCAGGGGCAGCTTTTGGGAAATCAAAAAGCCAGAACTAAGGTTGCTGAGAGAAATATCAACAATCTCAGATATACAGATGATACCACTCTGATGGCAGAAAGTGAAGAAAAATTAAGAAGCATCTTGATGAGGGTGAAAGAAGAGAATGTCAAATATGGCTTGAAGCCTAACATTAAAAAAAAAATACTAAGATCATGGCAACTGGTCCCATCACTTCCTGGCACATAAAGGGAGAAGAATGGAAGCTGTGTCAGATTTTATGTTCTTGGACTCAAAGGTCACTGCAGATGGCAACTGCAGTCATGAAATTAAAAGATACTTGCTTCTTGAAAGGAAAGCTATGGCAAATCTGGACAGCATATTAAAAAGCAGAGACTTCACCTTGCCAGCAAAGGTTTGTATAGTCAGAGCTAATGTTTTTTCCATTCCATGTATGGCTGTGAGAGTTGAGCTGTAAGGAAAGCTGAGTGCCACAGAATTAATACTTTCTAAGTTGTGGTGCTTGAAAAGACTTTTGGGAGTTCCTTGGACAATGAGATCAAATCAGTCAATATTTTTAAAAATTAATTCAGACTACTCATTGGAAGGACAAATATTGAAGGACAAATACTTTGGCCACATAACGAGAAGATGGGTCTTATTGGAAAAAAAAACATGATATTGGGAAAGATCAAAGGCAAAAGAGGAAGAGGATGGCAGAGGATGAAATGATAGATAGTGTAATGAAAGCACCTAACATAAGCTCGGGCGGACTTCAGGAGATAGTGGAGAACAAAAGGGCCTGATGTGCTATGACCCATGGGTTCATGAAGAATCAGACACTACTGAACAAATGAACAACAACAACAAGCTTTCTGGGGCTGAAGGAGAAACATTTCTGGAGAAGGCTCCCAGACCCTCATAGCACTTGGTGGTAGGACTACAGGAACTAACTGGCTGAAAGTGACCATGTCACCAACAAAGAAACTGCAAAGAGAAAGCCAAGCAAGGAGCTGCAAGTTCAGGGATTGTAGACTAAGAAAATTCAGAGTTGGAAAGGTTCTCAGTGGCTAGCTAGTCCATCACTATCTAAAAAGAAGTTCCCACTACAACATATCTGACAAATGGTCATCCATTCTCTGCTTGAAGACCTTCGATTAGGGAGGAAACTATTGACTTTCCAAGACAATCCATTCCACTTCGGGATGGTTGTAATTATTGGAAATTTTTCCTGGTGACTTCCTTCAAGCCACAGCAAAATCTCACCTTCTGCAATATGCATTTCCTGATCTGTCTTATGCTAGTACCTTCTCTTTGTCAAATGTCTCTGAATATACATACATATGTATGTATATACACAAATATGTATAAATATATGTACATATGTGTATTGTTTGTGCCTAGTTGTTTTTATTGCATCTCCCCTAATAGACTATAAGCTACTTGAGAACAAGTGAATAAGTGTGGTCTTTACTTATATTGTTAATGTTTAGCACAGTGCCTGGTATATAGTAGGTGCTTAATAAATGTTAATTGACTGACTGATGTCAAGGGTAAATTTTCCCATCATTCCTGGTTCCAGACCCTGGAGCCAAACAGAACAAATTTCATCTCTTTTCCACGTGACCACCCTAAAAATACTTTAAAATATCTATTTGGCACGCCCTCACACAAGGTCTTACAATCCTCATATCAATAAGAGAGAAAGGAGGAAACTCCTGGAGGAGTAGGCAAATAATCTGAATATTATTCTCCCTCACTAAGTCCCTCAAGTCTATTCTGGAGCCACTATCCCAAATGCTGCTCTCATTGAAGTCCAGTTCCCAAAGAATGGCTACTAAATCCCATTAGTGATCTCAGAGTAGCCCTAAGGGGCTGGTGGCAGAATGGGGTAAATGTCCTTCTCTAATGCTATGGGTCTCAAGCCCCCATCAATGTGCTTCTGGCTATGACTGACAATTGATCAATCAACCAGACTTAACTAGCTTTTAGAAAGAGGTGTTTATTCAGAAAAACAATTAGAATTAAACATTCCCCCCCAAAAGTCTGTGACTTAGACTTGTGTCACTGCCATAGTCACAGACTGTGCTTTATATATAGCCAACAATACATGAATTCAGGAAGAAGTAGGCTCAGTTCTTTAAGATCACATGGCAAATTCATTACTCCCAGAAGTCTTATTGCTAGAGTCTTCAAAGTGTTCTCTTTAGGTACAGTGTGACTTTTCTGCTAGGCCCTTTGAATATGCATATACCTTGCATCTGGCTCCCAATGCAGACATAGATCCAAGACACTTCTAGGATGGGTATGGGGTGTCCTCTCTGAGAAAATAAAGTGGAGGGGGAAGAGACCAAGACTGGAGCCAAAGTCTAGGGTGGTTGCTCCCATTCAATTCCTTTTTAGGTTTTAACTAGACCTTTCTCTCCTCTCTACTTGCTCAAATCTTGGGTTCTAAACTATCCATCTCATTTTATATAGACCCCACAGGACATTACCAAGTTTCTTCAATCAATCTAGACATACTTCCTGTGCACTTTTTTCTTTCACACTTATTCAAAGTCTGTGATTGTTTGATTGAGACTCATTATCCCCTGATTAAGATACTGGAGTGTAGTGTTTTGTCATTTACTTTAAATAAGGCTGGTGATGTGATTTACTTAATCAATTCACAACCATACCCTCCTATTTTCATAAATCAGTCCTTTGTTTAGTGGTTTTAGGAGAAACAGGGAAGCAAAAAAGAAGTTTCATATCTCTCTGACACAGACATGAAACATATTTCAGTGTTCCCAGGGACTAAAACCCTGGGTGGGGATTAAGCCATTGATGATTTAAAATTCTGAAAGCCCCCAAATCAAACCCAGTTAATACGAGCTGAGCTCTAAGATCCTGAGCCATGGGTTATATCTAAATGAATGTGCCAAGCAGTAGACTGGGCCCTGAAGGGATTTATGACGGCCCCTCCTCACAGAGTATGAAAGTAAATATGAGAACAGGAAAAACACAAGTCCATTTATAAGCACAAAGACCTATGACTCTGTTGTGTCATCATGTTGTTTGCAATCCTGCTGCTAGACTGCGGAAATTATAAGAATCAGCCTGCTCCTAATGCTAATAATACTGAGAAAAGAAGGGAGGAAAGCAATTCAACTGTCCCCTCAGTTGAACTTAGAAACTAGATTTAAGAGAAAGACAGAAGCAAGGACAGAGACAGACAAAGAGAGTTAAACCTAGAGAATGCGACATTTTAAGGAAGGAACAGGAAGATGAATGCACAAGAATCATAGGATTGTAACATGTTAGAGCTAGAAGGGACCTTAGTGGCCCCCTCATTTTATGGGTAATAGCTGGCATTTATATGGTGATTTAAAGCTTGCAGAGTGCTTTACATTTGTTATGCCATTTCATAAAGTCATAGATCTAGGACTAGAGGAAACTTCAGAAGCCCCCTACCTCATTTAACTCCCTTATTTCACAGATGAAGAGACTGAAGCCCAGGGAAGTCATTATTTCCCTAAGGACAGGTGGTAAGTAGCATGGAAATGGGGGAGGAAGTGAGAAAGAATGGAAGGATCTGCTGTATCATGATGTGTTTACAATACTGCTGCAAGAGGAACTTGGTCTGACTGACACATATATGCAGGGGTGTATGGGCTGTTCAGGAGGACTAGCACCTCCCATGTGAAGACTGCTGAGTCCTTTTCAGGGCTGCTCAGCCACCTTTGGTGCCCATCTTCATCCAACTCTCACCAGTGGCTTCAAGAAGCTGTAGCGTGCTCAGGAGCCACATCCTGGTAAAACCATCTCAGTGGATGGGCTAAAACCAGGTTGAGGGTAACCGACAGGCCTCAAACCCATCAGTGAGTCAGGGGAATGTCTACCCTAAGCACATGAAGATTTCCCCCAGCAGAATAGGTAAATGAGAATAATTTGTTCCAACGACCATGAAGGCAGCTGAAGGTGCTGTGGATTGCTTAGAGTTTGGTCAGACATTGAAGATGCCAAGGTCATCTGCTGTATCCCAAGCCATTGTCACTCATGTTGATTTTTGTCCTGCCACTGGACTTCCACGACTCAGGAAGGGAGAGTGAGGCTGATGACTTTGTGAAACTCTGTCTCACTTAAATCCAGTTCACTCGTAAGTCAAGACATCACCTATGATGTCTTTGATCCTCTTCAAAAACTGAAGGACAAACAACAACATATATGCATATGTAAGAATACACAAAGCATACACACAGTACAGATATAATATGGATATTTCACACTCTTTTAAAATTTTTAAAATTTTTATTTTTTAAGAGTTTAATTTTTTTATTAATTTATTTTGATTTATCAACAATCACTTCCATAAGCTTTTGAGTTTTAAATTTTTCTCCCCTTCCCTCTCCAAGCATTCCCAGCTTTGCTCTAGCAGGTCAAACAAAACAAGTCTAATCCCTTCTCTGTTTGGGGAAAATAGCTATATGACACATCCTAATGGAAAAAAGTCTCTTTTACTAATAACATCAATAATTCCTTCAAGTGATCTTCATTTGGTCTGATTGTACTCCTCTGAACATTCCTCGGCTTATCAACATCTTTCTTAAAGTGAGGCACCCAGAATTTAATGTAATATTCAAGATGCATTCTGACTTCTCCAGTCCTAGATCCATCAACAATGTATGCCCTAGGTCTAAGATTGCATATGCTTTTATGACTACCACATCAGCTTCCACCATATATTAGCCTCGTGGTCTATAAAAGCTTCCAGATCTTTTTTCAGCCATGCCTCTTCTATCCTATACTGGGATTCAAAAAAATCAACCTCGGGTGTAAAACTTTATATTTATGCCTACGAAACTTGATCTTATTTGATTTGGTCCAATGTCTTTGGGTCTCATTGCTCTGTGCAACTTTGTGTCATCTGCAAATTAGATGAGAATTCCACCTATACGTTCATCCAAGGCATTGATAAAAATGTTAAATAGCACAGGGACAAGCACAATTCTGTGGGTCCCTCCACTAGAGATGTCATTCCAAGCTGATATCAAACTATCAAATTTTCTTGGAGGTCCAACCATTAATCAGATCCAAATCTATGTATTAATTACCAGGCAGTTATTAAATACCTACTGCATGCCAGACACTATATTAGACATTGGGGAGACAAGGACAAAAATGAAACAGTTCCTGCCCTTGAGGAGCTTAGCATCTAACTGATATGAACATATAAGAATACACAAAATATACATGTGGTAAATATAGGTATAATATGGATATTTCACACTCCCAAGCCCAATTAATGTAACCAACCCTAGAACTCTGAGGGGAGAAGTAATTAACTGCCTTCTGGAGACCCAGCCTCTCTAGAGGAGTGGAAGTTGGGAGAGTAAACCCAAAAGAGATCCTACTAAAAGAATTTCAGGGTAGAGGAGGCATTATCAGCTGTGGGGATCAGGAAGGAGGTAATACTTGAGCTAAGGTTTGCTAAGCAATGGTTCTATGGACAGAGATAGGGAGAGCATTCTGGGCAAGGGGGACCAACCAGGGCAAAAATGTGGATGCCTGAGATAGAATGCTGTGGGTGAGAAACAGAAAGAAAGCCAGTTTGACTGGACCACAATAAGCTTGGAACTGCAGCATGGAACAATGTTATGAAGGGATTTAAATGCTCCACAAAGGAGTTTCTATTTGGTCGTAGAGGCACTAGGGATGGATTGGAGCTTCCTGAGCAGATGGAGTGAGGTAGTCAGAGCTGAGCTTTAGGACTATCACTCAGGCAAGTGTGTGGAGGAAAGATTGGAGAGGAGAGAGCCTGCTGTGTTATCATCTAACTCATGTCTCTCTAGCTTTCCCACAAACATACCAAAAGATTAGTGAGACTGGAAACGTACTGTACTTAGAGGTTAAAAAGACCTGAGAAGACATCTCTCCTCATTTTACAGAAGAGGAGTCTAACACCCAGAGAAAAGAAATAGTTAGTATGGTGTAGATGCCTAGGGAATGTGACTCCAAATCTAGCACTCTTTTCATTGTACCACATTTCATCTCCATGTGAGCTCCACGAGGACATGTATCATGTCTTACATAAACTTTGTATCTATTGCTTAGTACAGTGGTCAGTACTATTTTGTAGGTATTTCGCTAATACTTCTTGAATAAATTAATACAAAAATCTTTCTAAGAAGAATTTTCAACACATAAAGGCTCTCCTATATTGGGTTGTCAACTAGAAACAATCTTCACCTCACTCAAGACACAAAACCCTGACCCAAGGTCTTATATTTTCAGCAAACTAATGCCAGAATGCTCACTATAGCACAGGACTTTCAATGTTCAGGGATTTGCCTTCACCTCTTTAAAAGAGGATTTATGAAATTAGACATTCTGAATATTTAGATCTAGGGAGACAAAGAAGGTGACCAAAGGAAATGGAATGTATTAAGCAAAGTGATTGATAGAAAGCATGTTAATGTATCCCATAGCATGACAAGAAGAGTGATGTTGAATAGATTTCCAGATTTGGTAGCACAAGGACCTGGATACAAATCTCTCCTCTTATACTGTGTGATCAGGGGCGAGTTGTTTAACTTTGGGTGAGACTCAGTTTCTGCCTCTGTAAAATGGGAATAATGATACTTGCAGTACTTGCATCATTGGACTGTTGTGAGGTTCAAATGAGACAGTGTATATGAAGTGTTTGGCAAGCTTTTAAGTGTTTTGCAGGACGTTCAAAAATTATTGTAGTTTTAAGCTATTATTTTAGGGACACTATGAATTTTACAATTATTATTATTATTATTATTGCACATATATGCAAAATGAGATCATATACAGAGTCACACAGGGAACTGTTTTAAAATGGGGTGTGTGTGTGTGTGTGTGTGTGTGTGTGTGTGTGTGTGTATTTCCAAGTATTGAGAAGTGAAGGAGGGAAGGAAGTTTGGAAGTAATTGTAATGGTTTGAGTGACCAGAACTGGCTGGGGTTAATAAAGGAGGCCTTTTAGGAAGAGACTACCATATTATATAGGAGAAAGAAACAGGACTAGAAGATAGGAGATCTGGGTTCTAGCTCTGTCTCTGCTATTAACTAATTTAGCAAGCTTAAGTCAGTCACTTCTGCTTTCTGGGTCTCAGTTTTCTGCACCAACTAGGTGGCACAGTTGATTAGAGGGCTGAACCTGGAGTCAGGAAGAACTGAGTTCAAATTTAGCCTCAAATACTTACTAGCTGTGTGACCCTGGGCAAATTATATAACTTCTGTCTAATTCAATTTCCTCATTTTTTAAATGAGGATAATAATAGCACCTACCTCCCAAGGTTATTGTGAGGATCAAATATGATAGCATTTGTGATGTGCTTTGCAAACCTTAAAGTGCTATATAAATGCAAGCCATATGTAAAATGGTCTCTCAGGCCCCTTTTGGCACTAAAGCCTTACTTAAAGGATGACTTAATAGCATTAAAATGACAACAGCATTTTGTGCAAAAAATTTTAAGCCTTAAAAAGAGAATGAAAAATTGAGGTCTATGAAATATTATTTTAAAGGTTGTTAGATTTCTGGATGAGAAAGGCTGGGTGGTATTCCAATTTTCTCCTACTGCTACAAAATGGACAGGCATTTGAGCTTTCTCTGCTGGATTTCAAGGTTCCAGTTTCTAGGATACTCAAAACCAACTACCAAAATGTGCCAAAAATGAGATTCTGCATATTCCCACCAGCTACTCATTAATGTCAGTCCCAGACCACAAGCACTACCAGCCACTCATTTCTCCCCCTGATTCCTTCTGATTCCCCCTGATTCCCAAAGTACAGAAGCTGAGATGCACTGTGGTGTTTGCCATTAACAGTCACCCTGGGCCTTCATGAAAGTGCCAAGAAATGGGCAATTATCCAAACCAGTGACCTTGGATTCAAGATAATCACTTTGACCGAAAAACACAGAAAAAGTTTCACCAAAAAACATTGTGAGAATGAGTCTTATTGGTGATTTGTCCTGAGTCAATGAACTTGGAATAGTGGGATGTGGTACAGTGAAGAGAATATTCGATTTTAAGTCAGAGGACCTAGGTTAAAACCCCAGATCTGCTATTCACCAGCTGTGTGACCATGGGCAAATTATTTCATCTGTCTTGGTCTCAGTTTCTTCATCTGTAAAATGAAAAAGTTGGACTTGGCAATTCATATGGTTCGCCAGCTCTGAATGTAATAAATTTATACAATTTCCCTTTTCTAGGCCTTAATTTTCTCATTCGCAAAATGAAGGTTTTGGATTATATGATGTTAAATTCCTGTTCTAGCTCTGAAGTTCTAAGAGGCATTTTTAACATCTTTCTTTTAATGAATTATTTTTTTCATTTTATATCACAGACATTTTTCTACACATCCCCACAGCAAGGCAACATGGAATAGTGGGAAAAGCACTGTATCTGGAGTTGGAGGACCTGGGTTCAAATTCTTTCTCTGGTGTGTCATAACTCTATGACCTTGGACAAGTCATTTCACTTACCTAGGCCTCAGTTTTCTTATCTTAGAGGCAGTTAGATTGTATATTGGACTGACTGTTAGACATGAAGTCCAGAAGGCCTAAGTCTAAGTCCTGCCTCAGGCCCTTACTAACTGTGTGACCCTATATAAGTCAATCACTGTTTGCCTCAGTCTCCTCATTTGTAAAATGAGGAAAATAATAGCGCTTACCTCCTGGGGTTGTTGTAAGGAGAAAATGAGATGATATCTGTAAAGTGCTCCACAAATCTTAAAGCACTAGATAAATGTTTATTGTTGTTGTTGCTGTTATCACTATTATTATTACTATTATTATTATTATTATTGTTATCTGTAAAATAAGGAGGTTGAACTTGGATGATCCCTAAGGCCTTTGCAGTTCTAGCCCTATAATCTCAAGCCACATGTAATTCCAGCTACACAAAACTGATGAACATAATGAATATATGGCAGTGTAGGCAACATTCTGTACCTAATATCACCAACCTCTCTACCAAGAGAAGGGATATGTGCTTCATCTTTTCTGGAATTAAGATTGTTCCAGAAATATTCTTTTTTTTTTTTTTTGGCTAGGCAATGGGGTTAAGTGACTTGCCCAGGGTCACATAGCTAGTTAAGTGTCAAGTGTATGAGGCTGGATTTGAACTCAGGTCCTCCTGAATTCAGGGCCGGTGCTCTATCCACTGAGCCACCTAGCTGCCCCCAGAAATATTCTTAAGAATAATAATATAATCTCTCACATTTGTGTAGTACTTTACAAAATTCTGTCACGTACATCATCTATTTATTCCTTACAACAAAACCATTTAGGATGGCAGGAAAGCCATTCACTATTCCCATGAAAAACCTGAGGCTTGGAGAAAGAAGCCAGGTCTCCTGACTCATAATCCTGTGCCTTTCTGTGATAACATATTTGTTTCTTAAAGCACCAAGAGGCAATAGAAAGGGCCTTGAGTCTGGAGTTAGAGAATGTGGGTTCAAATTTTGTTTGTGACCCTCTCTTTGTGAACTTGGGAAAATCATTGAATTTTTGGAAGCCTCAGTTTCTTCATCTACAAAATGAAAGGTTTGGACTAGATGATCCCTGAGGTCCTTTCCATCTCTAAACCCATGATCTGAACAACACAGAGAATACTTGGTACCAGTGCCCTGTTCCTTTGTTAGTTCGTCACCTGTTTCCTAACTGCTTGCTTCTTCGCTAGAGCAAATGAGGGGATCTTTCAGACAGTAGTCAGACTGTTTACCCAAGAATGCAAACACACCTTTGCTCATGATTATGCCTAAGAATATAAACCTCTTCAAATTAAATCACCACCAACTGTGCTAGCAGCCTGCTGGTCCTAAATTAATAGATGTCTCCTTAAGGGCCGAGGATATCTAAACAGGAATTCAGACAGTAATTGATGGCATCTGTAAGAAATCAATCATCCAAAGCAATCATCAGTGAACAAACAGTAAGGAACTATGCCTGCAAAAACAATCAGAGCAGGGCCCTGGCTACATAGCCCAAGAAGTCAGAAATGAAGCTTTCCTTCCTTAGCTAAAAGTCTCTGAGTTTAAAATCAAGATTTACTCATTCACTGCTTCATTGGACATTTAATTAGTATCCACTATGTGCAAAGTACTGAAACTACAAAGATGAAAAAATATTAGTCCCCGACCTCAAAGAGCTTACATTGTACTTGAAAGATGGGGGAGGTGAGATAGATAGGACATGGCCATAGTCAACAGATTTTCATTTATATTCATGTAGCACCCATGCTGTACTTCCCTCATTCTGGACCCCCAGTTAGATACCCAAAGTATCAGATATTTTGTGGATTAGGGTCCTCTTCTCACCATAGTTGGTGAGTTCACACCAATGTGTTTTGTTTTGTTTTCATCAATCAACTGGAGAATAAATATAATGGAATCAGGCAAGCAGCAACTCAAGTGTCCTACTATGTGCTGGCATTAGCAATCTGAAGGCAAAAGCAAAACATTCCCTGTTCAAAGTTCAAAGAGTCTGCTTTCTATCAAGGGAGATAACATATACATATATAGTATAAATGTAATAATCATAATTATAGTTAAGTGCCTACTATGTGCCAGACACTGTACTAAGTGCTTGACAATTATTAGCT
Organism: Phascolarctos cinereus; assembly: GCF_003287225.1. Lineage (NCBI taxonomy): Eukaryota > Metazoa > Chordata > Mammalia > Diprotodontia > Phascolarctidae > Phascolarctos > Phascolarctos cinereus. The sequence goes on from NW_027555625.1 coordinate 185,521,915, forward strand.
CATTTGATCTTCACAACAACCCTGGGAGGCAGATGTTATTATTATCTTCATTTTAGAGATGAGGAAACTGAGACAAACAGAGACTTAGTGATTTGCCCAGGGTCACACAGGTAGTAAGTATCTGAGGCCAGATTTAAACCCAGGTCATCCTGCTTCCAGGCTTGGCACTCTATCCACTGCACTATCTTGCTGCCACCAATACACAGACAGATATATGCAGAACACATATAAAGCAAATACAAGGTTACCTCAAAGAGGAAGACATCAGTCCCCAGCTGTAGGGATCGAGAAAAGCCTCTTGCAGGAGAAGGTGTTTGAGTTGAGCCTTGAAGAAAACCAGGGAAGCAGAGATGAGGAGGGAGTGCATTCCAAGCCTGGGGGAGAGGGGACAGGGGACAGGGGACAACCCATACAAAGTTATAGTGATAGGAGATGGAGTGGCATTGTGAGGAATGACAAGTAGGCCACTATGGCTGCCCTGTAGAGTACTGGGGGACAGAGGTGGTAGAGAATCAATGTGGTATGGAGAAGGGCTTTGGATTTGGAGTCAGGAAGAACTGAGTTGAAATCCTACCTCAGATAACTGAGTGACACTAGACAGGTTATAGGGAAGCTAGAGGATGTGGTGGATAGAGTGCCAAGCCTGGAGTCAGGAAGACTCATGTTCCTGAGTTCAAATCTGGCCTTAGACACTTATTATCTGTGTTATCATGGGCAAGTCACTTAACTCTGCCTCAGTTTCCTCACCTGTAAAATGAGCTGGAGAAGGAAATGGCAAATCACTCCAGTATCTTTGCCAAGAGAACCCCAAATAGGGTCATGAAGAGTTGGTTATGACTGAAAAATGACTGAACAACAAAAAGAAATTGAGGAAATTGAGGGCTTTGGATAGCATAGCCTTTAGGGTCCCTAATAGCCCTAAATCTATGATCCTATGTTTGTTTGATCAATCTTTAAAAAGACAGGATGAGGCCATGATTTAAGGAATTTAAAATAACAGATTAATTTACATTTGATCCTAGAGTTAATATGGAATCACTGGAGTTTGTTAAGTAGGGGGTGACATGTTTTAGGAAAATCACTTTGGCAGCTGAGTGGAAGATAGATCATAATGCAGATATATAAAGGCTGCCTCAATAGTTCAGGTGAGAAGTGATAAGACTTGAATTAAGGTAGTGACTATGTGAACGAAGAAAGGGAGATGGATACAAGAGATTTCCCCTCTAAGGGGTAGAAAATGTGGAGAGCAAATTGACAAAATTTGGCAACTGATTGGATTATGTGAAGTGAATGAGAGCAAGGATGCTGTAAAATTGTGAACTTGGTTGACTGGAAAGATGAGAGCACCTTAAATATTAATAAGAAAGTTTTGAAAAGGACAGAGTTTTAGAGAAATGATAATGAATTGTGTTTTTGACATTTGAAATTGAGATGTTTCCAAGATAGCCAGTGTGAAATGTTCAAATAGCAGTTGGTGATGTGGGACTGGAACTCAGGAGAGAGAGACTAGGGCTGGAAATATGGATATGGGAGTCAACTGGATAGAGATGATGATTGAACCTATGGGAGCTGATGAAGTAACAAAGTTAAAGAATGTAGAGAGAAAACAGAATAGGACTCAGGAAGAGCCATGGAAGCAACCATGTCACAGTTGGGTGACATGACATGGGTGGTGATCCAAAGACTAAGACTCTAAAAGAGACTCTTTAAAGAGGCTTTTTCTAAAAGAGATTAAGCAAACAGGAGGAGAACCAGGAGAGAACAGTACCACAAAAATTCAGAGAGAATAGAATTCAGCAGAAGATTTTCAACAGTGTCAAAGGCTGCAGAGAAGTCAATACAGGTAAGGACTGAGAAAGAGCCATTAGAATTAGCAACTTCAAAGAGCAAAGTTTCAGTTGAGTGAAAGACAATGAGAAGACAAGTGAAGGAAATAAATACAGAGAGCTTTTTCAAAGACACTAACTAAAAAAGAGGAGGAGAGATGTGGAACAATAACTGTCAAGAATAGTAATCTCTAATAATACTTTTGTTTTTTAAAGGATGAGGGAGACCCGGCACGCCTGTAAACAGCAGTAGAGAATCCAGTTGATAAGGAGAGACCAAAGATTGGGAGAAATGGGTAAATCACATTGAGGGTGATCTGCTAGAGAAGACAAAAGAGGATAGGATCAAGTGTACATGCAAATAGGTTGGCATTGCCGAGAAAGGCCATCTTCATCACAGACTGGAAGAAAAGAAGAAACAGTGGGGTCCCATGTCAAGGGGCTATGAGATGGTTAAAATGCAGGATTCTAGATATAGAGCTGAAAGGAATCTCAGAGGCCATCTAATCCAACCCTTTCAATTCACAGATAAGAAAACTGAGGACCAAGGAGGCAGGAACATTTCAACCAGATTTCATCAATGTGGATAGAGCACCAGCCCTGAAGTCAGGAAACACTTGACACTTACTAGCTGTGTGACTCTGGGCAAGTCACTTAACCCTAATTGCCTAAAAAAGAAGAATAAGAAGAAGAAGAGTGCAACCATATAGAAATGATGTGTGGAGAACTGACATATAGGGAACATATACATTTGTACATGGTAGATGCACTCTTAGGGAATACCTCTGACTATATCCCTTTTAGTTCTCAATCAATGCCTCCAAATATATACTAATTTGATAAATTAATGCCTGCTAGGTGGTAGTATCACCTACTAGATGACAAATGTATTATATTTTTACAGTACTTTCCTTGGCTGTTTATAACAACTCTATGTTATGTGACAAAGAAGGGCAGTATGATCTAAATGAAAAGAGAACAAAACACAGGATCAAATGACCTGGGGCTGAATGCTGCCTTTGCTATTTAGGTAGAACCTATGTGACCTTGAGCAAGTCATTTTCCCTCTGGTCTGGAGTCAGCAGAAATATTTCAATCAGATTTCATCAATGTGGATACTCCCTATTTGAACACTAATTACAATCTTCTGCCCTAGCAGAGCTGTTAGGACCGTCCCCTGGGGCCCACCCTTCAGATGATGAGCCTCCTAAAGTTTAAATAGGCCAATCACAAAGTCCATCACTAAGCCTCTAATCCAAATCTTTCCACCTTGGTAGGATCTTCTAGTTTACATTCCATTGGTATTGCCTTCAATAACTGATAATCATCTCTAGATGACGAAGAAGTATGGGGGTTTGGTGGGGTGGTTAATGAAAAACAGGATGATATAAATGGTAAAAACCCTGGATTGGGACTGAGAAGACCCAAATTTGGATGCCAGCTCTGCCACTAACCAACTGTGTGACCATGGGGAAGTTATTTAATATCTCCAAACAACAGTTTCATGATCTACAAATAATAATACTTAGACTACCTAGCTCACAGGGTTGTTATGAGGAAAGCATCTCGTTAGTAACACTGGGGTGTAACCTCTTATTGATGAAACAGTTTGCTGTCAAATAGTCACTGAGGTTAGAAAGTCACCCACTCAACCTCTCAGAAGTCAAGACTAATCATTGGTGACACCTTTAAAAAGGGTGAAAAATATGGATAGTGAAGGAAAACCAAAAGACGGGATTTTTAAGTTGAAAAAGACCTAAAAATGTCCTGAATTGCACTGTGGCAGTTTGGGGTTTTATTTCTGCCACATTGCCATTATAGTTCAGCTACAGTTGAGTTACTATAAGAAGGTCTCTTAAATTGCCTTGAAGAAAAAATTCAGTAAATGTTCCTTTCTCAAGATAGGTGTAAGCATGAAGAATCTCTGAATCTGAACCATATGGACTATATTCAAAAATATATTTAATATCACAAATATTTTCTGAAGATTTTATTACATAAGAGGTCATTTTAATAGTCCTGTTATTTAGTTAAATGGTATTTTGGCAAGATAATAGAAGGAAAATGTGTTTGTAGAGTGCTTTCCCATTTAGCTTGTAAAATTTGGCCCAGATTATATTTATTCAATTGACATTTATTAAGTGCCCACACACTAGTGGGATAGGTTGGGCAGAACATATAAGGTGGTCCCAATCCCTCTTCTCTGCAAGCCTACAATTTAGTCTAGAGAAGACTAAATGAAAATGAATGAATTATATGTAGACACATGCAGGAATGGCAAAACCCCATCTATCTAGTAATCATTCTTCTAGCAATCTCTGTCATATGAAATCTAGTAATAAACTCGGAAGTAAATTTAAAAGGCCTACTTACAGAAAATAGCTATCACAAAGTCCACAAACTTTATTCTGTAAAACAACGGTGCTACCTTAAGCAATAATCTTTTAACTTAGAATTGTATATAAAATCAGAGTTATAGTCTTAGAATTCATTTAGGCCAATCTCTGCTCAAATCATGAAGCCTCTCTACAATATCCCTGAGACTTATTGCATGAGAAAAGACCACCAGTATGGTAAACTCACTTCAAAGACATCTTATATCAAGGTGACTGATTTAACAAGAAGAATCGGTATGATATGGGGGAAAGGGTACTGACTCTGAAGTCATGGGACTTTAAGTTCAAATCCTGGCTCAGATTCTGATAACTTGTATGACTTTGGCCCTAGGTTTCCTCTTCTGCAAAATAAAGAAGTTGGACTAAATGATCTTAAGTTCCTTTACAGATCTAACTTTCTGAATCTACATGGTTTTTTGTTTGTTTGTTTTTTCCCAGCAACCATCAGGTTTTCTTAGACTGCAGCAGGGATAGTAGATTGGGAGGTACATGGTTAAGGGAAAGGGGACCACTGGAAGCACTAATAACTGATGAATGAACAAGAAGACCCAGTAACTAGAAAATCATGCTAGTCTAGAGCCATTTTAATAAAGGAGCAAACAGCCTTATAAATCTTAATGGAAAGGCTGCTTGGTATAATGGAATAATCACTGGGTGTGGAACCAAGAAATCTGGATTTGAGTCCTGGCTCTGACAGTTGTTAGCTCTGTGACTTTGGGCAAGATTCTTTCCCTCTCTGAGCTTTAGTTTCCCCTCCTGTAAAATAAGGATAACAACAATCATTTTGCTTCTATCACAGAGTTGCCAGGAATAAAATACTTTAAAGCTCTATGGAAATATGAGCTATTCTTATGACACTCCCTTAGTGTACCACTTGATTACAGCACAGAATGAGTGATGTTCATTATAATGCTCTTGAGTCTTCAGTGAAATAGGTTAAGAGATGTGAGGTAAGTCCTTTGGAGGAAGATGAACATCTAAGTACTATGTCTCAGCTTGGAGTAGTAGGCACCAAATCAATGTTGATACATATTTAGGAAAACTTAATTCCAACGGGCATGCGTGATGAGATATTTGAATATGGCAGTCTTCTTGCCTATGCTTTCTCTATAAAACAACATATAGATTTACTTCTACTTTTAAAAGAATTCTACTACTCCACATATAAGCAATGAAATGCACTAGTGAGAACAAAGGTTAAGTTTTACAATCTGTTAAGCAATAATGAGAGTACTTAATTCGTACTTAGGAGTTTATATATATTTTTTAACCCTTGTTCTTCTTTCCTGAAGAAAGCTTACCATTTGAGCCCAAGTTATTAAAAATCCCACTTAGATGAATATTTTCTTTCTCATGCCTACAGGAAGGTCACTACCTTTCTCTTCCAGCCTGGCCTGTAGTAACACCTCGTCACAGCTCCTGACCCCATCTGTTCCAGCCTATTTTGAATGTTCTTCAGAGAAATAGAATTAATTACTTCCTTAACACCTCCCTAGTACTCTGTGAGAACTAGCTGCTCCTAATTACTCCATGGCCAGCTGCCCAGAGATTAGCACCCCTGAGTGTTCTCTACCACAGAGCTCCAAACAGCCCTTCTCAACATGGCAGCATGAAAAATCCCCAGAGATAACGGGAGCAACTGTGCAGCCTCTATTTGTCTCTCCCAGCCCTCTGTTTCCAAATCTATGTTCTTGGAAGATCTTATAGACATGGAAAGTTAAAACAAGAGAAATATTCATACAAGGATCTATGATTATAAATATCTATCCATTCACTGAAATATATTAAGTACCCTCTAGAAGTAATAACAAGTATGACATTTCACATTTATACCCTCCCCCTACAAAATTACTTCCAAAAAGAAAAAAATTATCTGATATCTCATTGTGGCATGAAGGTGACCATGAATTGTTAAAGCCAATGCCATGAGCTCTGGAAGTTCCTACCAAAATGGGAAATTTTGAGTATAGGCCCAGAAAAAGACTGTATCTGCTCTCTACAGGGAAGTCTGATTAATTCACTTTTCACCAGGTTGGTTGCAGGGAAATTATTATTATTGCCATTGTTATCATCATCATCATCATCATCATCATAATCATCAAAAATTGCCAGAGATTTTCTACCAACCACTAGAGAGTCTGTAATCTGCAGCAGTGAAAAAAGCACCTGCACCAATAAAATCAATATTCTTGATGTCCCGAAGAAATATATAGTTACAATGGCTTTCAAGCATTGTAATCATCTTAACTTATACTTCAGTAGTTCTTTGACCTTTATAAAGTGACTTCATTATGTAACAGGTATCCCACTTGATTCTAGAATTATACATTACTTAGGTTCTGCCTGGCTGATGCATAATAGGGCCATTCAGGCAGCTCTAAGACATTCTTTACTCATTCCTCTCAATAGGAGATTGCTGACTTTCTTGGCTTCCTTTAAGTCCCAGCTCAAATCCCGTCATACTGGAAACCTTCCCCAACCCTTCTTAATTCTAATGTTTTCTCTCTGTTTGTTATTTCCTATTTATCCTATATATAGCTTGCTTTGTGCATATTTGTTTGCATGTTACTTCCTCCATTAGATTGAAACTCTTTGAGTGTAGGGACTGTCTTCTGTCTCCTTTTTTTTTTTCCAGGCAAAGACAAGGTTTATTAGAACATCCATCATATTGGGCAAACTCTTAAGGAGTCTGAACATTAGTAAGTTATTGGCTAGATTTTAAGAATCTGAGCACCATAATGGAGACAAGATGGACTTTAAGATGGACTTTATATACAGAAAGACTGTGAGAGAGATCTAGGAGTGGCCAAGTAGTCAGGAGGGGCTGTGTGTGTGTGTGTGTGGAATTGTGAGGTAATAGAATGCCAGTGACCTGGGCCACATGGCCAAAGGAGAGTGGAGCCTAGCTAGGATTAAGGGTGGGAAGTGGCTGGGCACCACAGGAAGGTAAGACAAGGGAGGGCCAGGCTAGGTTAAGGATAACAGAGATTGGGCATAGCCACAATGAAAAACCAGTTGATGGGATTATAGCCTCAGGCTAACGCCAGAGATTTGGCCCTGTGAGAAAGTCCAAGGTTTTTCCTTTTTAGGGTCTAGATCCCATTCTCATCATTCCCCACTCAAACAAATGGGACCGAAATTCTTTTGGGATAAGGGGCGAAGGTATCGGTTTCTGAAACTGCTTCTTGCTGGCAAGGGGCATAGAGCTATCCTTGCCTTTATGCCTCTTTTTGTATCCCCAGCATTTAGCAAAGTGTTTGGAACATTTTCCAGTCAATTCAGTCATGTCTGATTCTTCGTGACCCTATGGACCATATGGTCCATGGAGTTTTCTTGGCAAAGTTACTTGAGTGGTTTGCCATTTCCTTCTTCAGTGAAGTACAGCAAACAGAATTCAAATGACTTGCCCAGGGTTACAAAGGTAATAAGTATCTGAGGCTGAATTTGAACTCAGGTCTTCCTGATGCCAGGCCTAGTGCTCTATCCACTGAGCCATCTAGCTGCTACTTAGTAGGTGCTTAATAAATATTGATTAATTGATTGGATGTCTCCAGTCCTTGTTCTTTGCTAAGAAATAAATCCCTTTCTCTTCTTCCCCACATCTTTTACTTATTCCTGGCCATATCCTGTGGGGTGTTGTTCTCTTCTTCCTTCCACCTTCTGCTTTCCCGCCTTCTGCCATGTGGCTATGTGTGATGAGTCTTTCATTTATTTCATATTTTGATTATCTGGGGTGCAAGGTGTGTTCAGGGAAGACTAATACCTCTTGTGTGAGGGCTGCTGAGCCCTTTTCAGGGCTGCTTTCCACCTTTGGTGTCCACCTCTTCCACCTAACTCTCACCTGTGGCTCCAAGAAGCTGTAGCATGTACAGTGGTCACACATGGGTAAACTGTTTCAGCAGACAGGCTAAAACAGGTTGAGGGTAACCAAGGCGTCTGAAACCCAATGGTGAATTGGGGGTGGGGTGTCCTACTCCAAGCACATGAAGACTTCCCTGGTGGAATGGGCAGATGAGAACAATTAGACATTGAAGATGCCAAGGTTATCCACTGCATCTTAAGCCATTGCCAGTCATCTTGACTCAGTCCTGCCACTAGACTGTGATGACTCTAGAGGAGAGAGTGAGACCAATGACTTTGTGCAACTCTGCCACACTTAAACCCATTTTACTCATGAATCAAAAGACATCACCCATACCATTTTACCACTTTTACATGGATTATTTATGCCTCACCTAGTGTAGAACCTTCCAAGCTCATGCTGGTCTGATCAGCCACCATCGGACACACTGTAACTTGACTCTAGCATAGTGATGTCATTTTGGTCCTCTATGAGAACGAAGGACGACAACCAACTCTTATTATTTTGACAAGGACTTAATCTAGTACTGTCATTTTCTTGATCCAATAGAGTTGAGTTGGAGCTATCTTTCAAATTCAGAGCAGAAAAACTTCTCTGTCTCTTTGTGACTCAAAAGGAAAAGAAACTCAGACCACATCAAAATGATTTTTAAAAATGCTACTAACTAAATTGGTGAACAGATTTAATGCTATGCCAATTAAATGAAAGTAACTCCTGGTGTCTGAGAGTCAAAATCACAAAGACTTTGGAAGACCTTCTAGGAATAAAAAATCCCCAGAGTGACAGAGATGTTAGCAGATTTTCCTAAAATGATAGAGAAACTTTGGGCTAGAGCATTGGCAAACATTTAGAGGAACTCACTTTTTTCAGGGGTGCAAGTGATTTTGAGGAAGGAACTTCTGCCCAAGTTTCAGGAAACCAGGAGAAGGGGGGAAAAGTGAGATGCAAATAAGAAGCAATCCAATAAGTGCCCTGACCAAAGAGTGAGAGGAGAGAAAACAGATGCACGGCAAGAGTGGGGTAAATATTGGTCTCTCTGGGACCAGGTCAAACAATCGTAGCTGTTAGGGCAGCTGGGGAGAGTTTAGGCCAGTCAACAGCCCCTTTCCTCTATTTTCTTAGTGTTAAAATCCAGAGTTTATATCTCAATCCTTTTATTCATCAAAATCCTCTCAAACTAACTGGGAGAAAAGGAGAAAAATGTGACAACTACTATGAACTTCTTTGCAGCCTTTGATACTATGTTTAAATGGATTTTCCCCCTGCATCTTACCTTACTTGATGGTGCTATTACATTACATAGCTATTAACAACAATTGTATCTAAGTCTCTAAAATAGAAGTTTGAGATTGAGACAGGAGAAACTAGTCCACGGAGGAAGAGATTTTTCTGGTTTACTCCAGGGTGAGGACCAGCCAGTTAGAAATTTCTAAATTTTTGTAATTTGGGAAGGGACATATACTTCATCCACTGTCATTTTACTGAACTGAGGCACTGCCTTGATCAAAGTTCTGAAATCTTTCAAGGCCATTTCCTTTTTCATTACTGTAATCATTCTGTAAATCATTTTCCTGGTTCTGCTCACTATAATCTATATCAGATTATATGACTCCTCCCAAGTTTTCCTGAATTCTTCACATCATTTTGGGGAGCACAACAATATTCTACTGCATTAATATACCATAATTTGTTTCACTTTGTCTGTCCTTTAAAGTTCAACTCAAGTAATGGCCTTCAACTCAAGCTTTCAGGAAGCTCACTGAGTCCCCTCATTGATAACTATCCTCCTCCTCAGATTCCACATAACCCTTTGTTCTTCCCCCTCCCCCACTGCCTTTTACCATTGTGAGACTGTATATTCTAGCTATCTGTGAGCTATCACCTTACTAGTTCCTACAGAACACAATGTTTTAACTGAACTTTGTATCTTTCTTAGTTTCAGGTACAATACCTTGCATATAGAAGGTTATTAATTAATACATGCTTATTGGTTTAATATGGTATAATGAGGCAGCCTGATGCCACAGTAGAGTGCCAGGCCTGGAGTCAGAAAGACTCATCTTCACAAACACAAATCTGGTCTCAGACACTTAATAGCTATGTGACCCTGGGCAAATCATTTAACCCTGTTTGCCTGAGTTTCCTCATCTGTAAAATGAGCTGGAAAAGGAAATGGCAAACCACTCGTCATTTTGCCAAGAAAACCCCAAATGGAGTCACAAAGCGTCAGACATGACTAAAACAACTGAACAAAAACAAAAACAATAAGGTATCTCTGTTGCAGTGGAAAGAGTAATATCACTACTGGAAGACAAAGTTTTCACGAGGAGGAGTTAGTAAAATTTCACCTGGTGGCCAACAAGAAGGATTGGAACATTATTTTTGAATAGTTTTTTTCATTTAAAAAGCATGTATTTTCATTCTCTCCTCTCCTCCTATTGGAAAGAAAAAGAAAAAGAGAAATGAAATTCCTGCTATAGATATGTATAAGCAAAACAAATTCCTTCACTGACCATGATCAAAAAAATGCATATCATAATCTGCATCTTGACTCCAACCCCTTTCTGTCAGGAGGTGAGTAGATTATTATCAGTCCTCTAGAATCATGGCTGATCATTGTATTGATCAGAAAACTTAAGTCTTTCAAAGTTATTTGCCTTATGATGTTATTCTCATACAAATTGTTCTCCTGGTTCTGCTGACTTCATCAGTTTGTGCAAGTCTTCCCAAGTCTCTCTGAAACGATCTTTCATCATTTCTTATGCCACAATAGTATTTAGTCACAATTCATATACCAAAGCTTCTTCAGCCATTCCCCAACTGATGGACACCCCCTTAATTTTCAAATTCTTTACCACCATGAAAAAAATGCTATCAGGGACTAACTTTTGCCTTTCTTTGCAATCTTATTATTTAGCAAGGTGCCTAGTACACAGAGGGTAATTAAGAATGTTTTGTTGACTGACTGAGGTGGAATTTGAATACAGTTGTTATTCACTTCAAGTCCAATGCCTCACTCTATGATGAATGAGAGGATGAATCATAAGTCACTCAGAGCTAGGCCACTGAGAAATTGGCAGTGACATTAAAACTAAAAGACAAAAGATAGAAATTGTTGTTTAGGGAAGTAGAATATAAGCAGAAGCTGTCCTACTTTTGTCTTTACTTCCTTACAAAATCGAAAGCTCTCTTTATAACTAATTGGGGATTTGCTGACAGAAAAAAAAAGTTTTAAGTCCTTACACAAGTTTAGCATAATTAGGCTCTTGGGAATGGAAAAATAAAAGATTTAGTGTTCCCTTTAACTCTTAAAAGCTGCCTACAAATGACCGTGAGCAAAGAAAACTGAACGTATGTGATGAGTTTAGTGTCATAATCAATAAAAGTTATCAAATTAACATGATACAGATTAATGACATGAATAACAATCTTATTAGGTTGTTCACTATCCATAAATATTAAGCAATTCTCACAAATTACTCTAATTAATATCACTTTGATATATCCACTGAGAGTTATCATAGTATAGAGCTGAGACAGGACTGGCCTCAGAATCAGCAAGACCTGATACATATAGATGGTATGATCTTGGCCAAGTCATTTTGCCATTTCAATGCCCTAAACTAGTCCTCTAATAGTATGTTGTAGAACAGTTGCCAAGTTATATTGATAAAGCTTCCTCACCAAGACTACCCTTCACCAATAAAATCACAGGTCCAGAAAAAATTTCTTTAAACTATGCATTGAAATCAAGTTTTCATTTTTTCTTCTCATTTTAACTTTCAGGTATCTATAAACAACAATAATATAGAGATTTTCCTCTTTTATCATATACTTTTATCATCACACACATTCTAAAAAACAATGGATTTAACTTCCTATCCTAAGGGAGTTTTTTATAGTTCTATCTCATCTAGCTTGCTCATTACGGTATTTGGCCAAAATTCTATATGCTTCTTCCATTTTCCTTTAGTCTTTTCCTGATTTTATCCATTACCTGAGAAGTATGAACCACAGGACAGCTTAAACAAGATCTCAAAGGATTAAAGTTACCCAAAGTCACACAGATTGTCAATGGAGGGACCAGGATTAAGAATCCATGTCTCCTGACTCTCAAACTCTTTCTACTACACCAAAATCTTCTCTAGCACTACTGAACTTAATCCACCTCTAGATTTCTCAAATTCACAAACTGAATTTAATCTAACACTCATCTTCTGAGACATTCAAGACTTTGTTTGCTCTGTGCTCCAGGACAACAGAACATCTATAATGTGTAACCTACCACTTTGCCTTCTCCCCTTTTTCCATGTGTGGAAAAGCTTTTGATTTGCTTCCTGGTTAAAATTTTATCTAGTCTTATATTATCCCTCCTTGCTCCAATGGAGGTGCTTGAGGTTTCCTTCCAGAGTCAGAATAGAACAAAGCTCTTCTGTCCTTGTTCTCTTTGTGACTCAAATTGAAAAGAAGTGCAGAAGAATGGAATCATATGTTGAATACCAACCTCTAGGACTGTCTCAATTCCAATGAAAGAGAATTTACTATAGCTACCATAGCAACCATGCTCTTATGGTCACTTACTTGCACAAGCTTTTGGTCTCTCTTTTCTGATGAATGAATCTTTGGCATTGAATTAGGTTGTTCACTAACCTAAGGTGCTTGAACCTTTTGGAGACTTGCCAATGTCTCTGACAGAAACTGTTCTGGACATAAATTGTTTCATCAAGGCTTGCCTTCTTCTTCTTGAAGATTTTAAATACATTTTGAACATAAAATGATAGTTTTGAAGTACAGTTGCCCAGTGGTTTGAATGAGAACACTCAGGAAAAAGTTTCACATTAAAGACTCCTTTAATTGGCAGAGTTGTGCTGTGTGGTTTGTCCTTAGTTCTTGAAGAGGACATGACATCAGGAAGATGATATCATGACTTGCAAGTGAATTGGATTTAAGTGGGGGAAAGCTGTGCAAAGTCACCAGCCTCACTTTCTCCTCCTGAACCACCTGGGTCCAGTAGCCAGATATAGATCAGAACAACTGGAGATGGCCCAGCAATTGGCAGAGAAATTCTACAGAAACAAAAGTTAACTTGAAGGAGGTTAACTTGAAAAAGACCAAGTAGAAATGACCTTCCTTCCATTTCCTTGGCTACTTGGCTTGAGTTCTAGAAAAGCCAGATAAATTTGAAATGACTTTCTTTGACATGCTAAAAGAAGCAGAAACATTATGCCCTACATTTCAGAGACTATCTCAGGAGGCTTAAGAATTGTCACTACTTATTAGCACTCATGCCTTATTAAGAAAGGGTCAATAGATCAGATCTTTATTTGTAATAATAGATTTGTAATAAGAGGAGGGTGTGCTGCTTTCTCCAGTGTCCTGTCCTGATGCACAAGTTGCTTTCTATGTACATACATATATACATATGTACATACATATCTTGTTCTACAATTCACTTCTATTTTCTATTGTAACTTGTACATAAGTGGTAAGACTAACCCCTGATTAATTGATGAGTTTTGAGGAAGTTCTACCATCAATTTGTCCCTTCTTTACTCCAAGTTTCACACCCCTTATAATTTGCAAATGGGTCAGTCAATGTATAAGCTACTCAAAGCAATTCCCACAAATTACTCCAATTAATATTACTTTAATATAGTCACTGAAAGGTATCATAGTTTAGGGATGAGAGGACTCACCTCAGAATCAGCAAGTCTTATGCTTGAGGCCTACATATAGATTGTACGATCTCAGCCAACTCATTTTACCATTTTAATGCCGTAGACCTGTTCTCTCACAGTATAAATTGTAGAACAGTTGCTTATATCCTTTATAAGCTAAAAAATTATCTATTCAAAACCTAAAAGGAATATTCCCTTTATAAACTGCAAATTCAACTGCCTTAACAATTCCTCATATCCATTGGTGGCACAGTGGATAGAGTGCTGGACCCAAAGTCAAGAGCTTCTTGTTGTTCAGTCACATCAGTCCTATCTGACTCTTTGTAACCCCATTTAGGGTTTTCTTGGCAAAGATGCTAGAGTGGTCTGCCATTTTCCTCTCTGCTCATTTTTTTACAAATGAGGAAACTGAGGCAAATAGGTCAAGTAACTTTCCCAGAGTCACACAGCTAGTAAGTGTCTGAGGCTGGATTTGAACCCATGAAAACAAATCTTCTTGAATTCCAAGCCAAGTGCTCTCTCCACTGCTCCACCTAGCTGCCCCCAAGTCATGAAGACCTGAATTCAAATGTGACCTCAGACACTTCCCACCTGTGTGATATTGGATAATTCACTTAATCAATGCTGCCTCAGTTTCATCATCTCTAAATAATAATAGCTCCTACCTCCCAGAGTTATTATAAGGATAAAATTACATGATATTTATAAAGCACTTTGCAAGTCTTAAATCACCATGTAAATGCTAGCTATTATTATTAATATTATTGGTATTAATTGGGAGGCTCACTTAATGAGGGGTCCCCTGACCCACCCCCTTAGTACCCATAGTTCACTTCCATACCTTATTAAGTCTCTATATATGCACATCCTGGGGTGTTTTTTTGTTTTTGTTTGTTTGGCTTGTTGGTTTGGTTTGGTTTTTACAGCCTAGTGATCTAGTTTTAGGGAGAAGGCCTTAGCAAACCTAGATATTTCAGCATCAGTCCTGAAAGCCCATGGAAGTGGGGTGGTCAGAATATGAATGGTGAGGAGGCATGCTAAAAGGTCCCAAAGGTCTGGGAGAAGGCAAAGGCCTCAAGGAATGATACCTGCTAGGTGACAATCGTAGTCTGAAATACAGAAATAAGGATTCTACAAATGGCTCCATGGTCTGACAGCACTGTGTCAACAGTCTGGCATCAGTAACTTGATCCAGGGTAGTTTAGTGAAAAGAACCCTAGACAATGGAATGAGACAAAAGGGTTAGCTTCTAGTCCGGGCTCTTCGAAGTTTATCTTGTATTTACTGATTTACAAAGATGTGCTCTGCCCCATTAGAATGTAAGTAAGCTCCTTGAGAACAGCTGATGTTTTTGCTTTTTATTTGTGTCCCCAGAACTTAGCATAGTGCCAGGCACATAGTAAGCACTTGATAAATACTTGCTGATTGCCTGATTATCAGCTCTGTGACTATGGTCAAACCATTTAACTTCATAGTAATCTTTGACCTGTCTACTCACAGGGTTGTTGTGAGAATCAAAAGAGCTAATGGAGATGAAAGGGTTTTGATGGGTAATAAATAATAACTATAAAAGTAATAACAGCTTACATTTCTGCAGTACTTCACGGTTTACAAAGTATTTTCATCACAATAGCTATGTGAGGTAGGCAGTAAGGCATGATAGGAATGTAAGGTATCATTACTATAATTATAAGGAAGCCAAAGCATATTGGAGTGACACCTGGTGGGTGTAAATAGGCTACAGTGTGTAACCAACAATAAATGGTGCAGAAGAAGTGTTGCAAGAGGCATTATCAAGAATATATATGACCCCAAAAAAGAGGTTGTCCAGGCCTGTGGTGAGAGCAAGGGATAACAAACAATCAGCCCAAATGTACCACTGGTACCCATGAAATTTTAGAAGAACCCCAAAAGGCCTCCAGTTCATTCTGTAGATCTTCTATGAAGGATTTCTGCATGAACATAAACAAGAATCACACAGAACTGGAAGACGTGGAGGGGTTGCCATCTCTAGCACAATGGGGAGGAGAGGACCTACATCAATGAGAGCATATAGTAGAGAGATTATTTAGTTCTATCCCACTCATTTTGCACATCTGGAAACTGAAACCCACAGACACTAAAAGACTTGGCCAAGATACAGATGGGGAAAAGCAGTCAAGAATCTCTCAAAACATCAAGTACAATTGCTAGTTATAATAGTAATTATATTGTAATGATATAGTTGATATTATTGTGTGTATGGCACATGCACATATGTACACCCCCCCCATTTTTCAATATCATTGATAGACAAGATGGATAAAAAGGGTTTGAAAGGCAGCAGGGGACCAAATAACTAATCCCGTTCAGGAGGACTTATTTCAGAATGCTCCAGATGGTAGAAAAAGTTGTAAGAGAGCAACGATCTTTCTTTTTTTTTTAAATGCCAACACATCTGTAAAATGAGGAGGTTGGATTAATTGATTCCCAAGATCCTTTCCCACTCTAAAGGTCTGTAAATCACTAAGTCTTTGTTTTTACATTATGAATCACTGTACTATTACAGTCCAATGATATTAACAAGGACCTGCCATTGCCTCTAAATAAGCATCTATTCTTCCTCACCAAAGTTTTTATTAACAAATATACAAATATTCCAAGGAGAAGGGAACCAGTCAATGACTCTGACTCTGTGGCTCCCATGGGCCATAAGCTGCCCATGGTAAAGAAAATGACCCCCAGGCCTATACCAGACCTGAAATGAAACAGAGTCTGGTCACCAAAGAAAAGCATTTATTATCCCAGAAAAGCCTTCTAGGGGAGAGAAGATCCTACAAGGGAAGGGAAGGAGAGAAGTTGCTCCCCTTCAGTTGCTCAAAGAGGAGTGGAAAAGGGGTGAGATATTACAGTTTCTAGAGGATTTTCGGTGGGGAGTAGGAGTTAAGGGAGAGGACATCTGTAGACACAATAAGCCAGGCAGCAGGATGTTTAGAAAGCCCTGAGCAAGGTCTTGAGTCTGTAGCTTCTGCTTATAGTTGCCCTTGAGCTGATCAAGGTGGGTTCTGTGGTTTCTGGCAGCTATAGGCATCTCCAAATTCAGCTAGAGTTCACTCATAAAGAATCACTGGGATGTCAGGCAGCTCTGAGCCTCAGAAGCCTTCTAATTGGTTGGTTGGCTGTTGTGTAACTCCAATATCCTGCTCCCCTGTGAGGAAGGGAAGTTTTAACACATAATATAGGCATTACAAAGCCCATGTCCACACACCCCAGAGCCTTTGATTCCTTGTGCCAACTAAAAAGTTACTTATGTTTTTAAAATGACTGAGCAATTAAAATACACAGATCTAAACCCAAGTTTCAAGGAATAGAGCTAAACTTGAAATATAGGCAAAGTTACAAATTGCCCATAGAATGTGATTTGAGGCATTACTGCAAAGTTCCCTTGTCTCCAGACATCTCTCCCACAAGCCTTCCAGGGTACCTGAAACTGTCCTATGCAAGAGTCATTTCTTTGTTTTTGTGTTAGATAAGGCATTTTAACCCCAAAATTCATAGGATCAGAAATCTAAAAGTGAATGGGATTACACTGATTACTCTGCTGAGGGACCAGACTCACTTAACAGCAGCAGCAGTAGTAGCAGCAGCAGCAGCAGTAACAGCAGTAGTTAACAGCAGCAGCAGTAGTAGCAGTACTAGTAGCAGTGGCAGCAGCAGCAGTAGTAGCAATAGCGGTAATAGTAGTAGTAGGCATCATCGTCATTGTAATAGGATAGCTATGGGGCAGCTATATAGCCCAATGAATAGAGTGCCAGGCTTGAAGTCAGAAAGACCTGAATTCAAATCCAGTCTCAAACACTTACTAACTGTATGACCGTACATAAATCACTTAACTTTGGTCTGCCTCAGTTTCCTCAACTGTAAAATGGGGATAATAATAATAGCATTTACCTTACGGGGTTGTTTTGAGATTCAAATGAGAAAGTATTTGAAAAGGGGTTAGCACAGGGCCTGGCACATATGCTGGATGATCACTCAGCAGAAAAGAAGATTATTGTTCAGAGGTGAGTTGGCCAAGATGGCTCATGGAGAAATTCTGAGATTCTATGATTAGCATGTGAGTAAATGAAAGTGACCCAGAACCAGGACAATCTCCAAACTTAGATACTTTGGGGCTGGTTGCCCCTTGAAAAGTTAAGGTCCCAGATGGTTGAGGCAGTGATCCCAACTGAATAAAAGTGTCAGAAGAAAAACTCACACCCAAGTCATCTGACTCCAAAGCCCATCTTCTATTGACTGACATTCTGCCTCTGACCTTTTATGTAACAGGACTTTAATAAGTGTCCAAATGAATCTTGGATCAACATAGAGATGTTTCATATTGTCCTGGTACATGAATGTTTGCAAAGGTTACATGCTTTTCTGATCCATCCTCAAGCACCCCATGAGGAAGACAGATCAGGTCTTTGTATTTCCACTTTACAAAGGAGGGCATTGAGCCCCAGGAAGTGAGTATCTTGCCCAGGTTTCTTCTTCTAGAAAGTGGCAGAATTTATACCAAAATGGGATTCACAGCCTCACAAGCATTTCCTGTCACTGGAAGGCTCAAAGCAGACAGTAGTTGACCATCACTTGGGATTTTGAGGAGTGGAATCCTTCTCAGGTGTATGTTGGACTAGGTACTCACTGAGGTCCCTCCAAACTCTGAGACAGTAGACCCATGACTTACAGTCTGATGTTCTTTCTACTGTTGCCTCTCACTACCACAAGGAGAGGAGGTACCAAGATGTAATATTATTTGACATTCATTTAAAAAAAAATTGAGTTCCAAATTCTCTCCCTCCATCTGCCCCTCCTTGACCCATCAATTATACATCTGAAGTCATGCAAAATAAAATTCATTTATTTATTTTTAACATTCATTTTAAAAAAAAGTGAATGGGTCCTCAAAAGTCCATGCATTCAGTCCAACCTCCTTGTTTTACAAATGAAAGGCCCAGAGAGATTTAGTAATTTATCTAAAGTCATACAGGTAGTAAATATCAAAGTCTGCCTTTGAAACATAAGTATCCAACATACGAGTTGAGGTAATTCTCCAGGTTCTTGTTGATTATTAGCTTCTTTGACATTTCTAGGACTGCTAGAATGATTCATAGGCTCTCCCTTTACCAATATAGATCTTAATCCCCAGACACATCTCAGTAAAGAAGTCTCACACAAGTGGTGTAAAATATATCCTCAAAAACATGCAGAGGAAGACAGGAAGAGTTGGGCCAATCATGCAAGTATAACAGAATGTCCCTTTCATACACATGAAATAATAGATGACCCAAAAGAAGACTTCCACCTGATCTGGTAGGTCCTCTATGGAGGATTTATGGAAGGACACAGAAAAGAATCATACAGGATTAGAAGCTATATGGATAGGTGGCAATCTATATTGTTAGGGGAAGTATTCACACTGATGAGATCAAAGAGGTAAGGGAAAGATTACAGATAGGCAGGTCCATAGACAGTTTGCACAGGTATGCATGACAATGGGGAGCTTAGAATAAACAAAAGAACTCTGGAGGCCTGCCTTAGGGTATGGGAGAGGGACAAGGAACACATAAAAAGGGGAATGAAAGAATACTAGGGACAAGCTTAGCTTACTTCACAATTTGGATAATATTTGTGTCTCCTTCGGTCTAGGAGCCCATTGGTTTATTAATGACCCCACTTTCTAGGATTCCTCTAGGAAACCCTAAAACAAAACTTAGGCATGACTCATGGGTACAGTTTCCCCAAATATAGGTAACAGGTTTCTCCCTCAAAAGTACTCATTATAAAATGAGGGTATTGGATACAGGATAGCTTTTTAAATTTTATTTATTTTATCTTCCACCATAGAAACTGTATAAGACACAAGAAGACACAGGAATGCATGAACATTTACACACAGAAACTTAAAACCCTGAAATAGGCTGTTATACTACAATTGGCCCATTGTACTCACCCCAAAAGTTAAAAGTCTGCTGAAGAGATATTTTACATTCACTCAGATCTGCACTATGTAAGCAACTCACAGCTTATCAAAGAATGCTGGCAAGATTCAGCTCTCTTGGCCTCTTGTTACATAGCTGGGTAATTTTGGCAGTGATCCTGTTCTCTAAGACCTGTGCTCTGAAAAGGAACAGTTAAGACAGCCAACCTGCAACTGGATGGCCAAGAACCTGCGGTCTTTGCTGGGTAAGCATATGTCTTTCCCTGCCACATGCTTCTGTCAGTCAGATAGTTGTTAAACATTTATTAAGCATCTACTATATGCCAGCCGCTGTGATAAGAACTAGAGATACTAAGAAAGGCAAAAGGCAGTTCCTGCCCACAAGGAGCTCACAACCTAGTGGGGGAAAACAGCACAAAAAAGGACCTAAAGGAGGTGGGGGTGGGGGAAGGTACAAGTACAGGGGCATGAAGTCCAGGAAATGAAGAAATGGCTGGCTTGGACACCCTCCTTAAATGGAGAACCTGGGAGGAGCGCTCCACTCTTTACCCTCTTACAGTTCACAAAGCTCACTCTTCTAGTTCACATAGAGGGAAGGTTCTTCTGACAAGAAATCATTTCTCCTTATTCTAAATTGCCACTCATCTTCAAGGCAGCCCAATTACTGGAGACCAATCAGAAGAATTGCCTGGGTTCTTTCAGCAAAGAATTAAGGCTCTAGGGGGTTGGTGCACACAAACTTGACTAGTTTTTCCTTTAAGAATATTGATACATTACTGGAGACTTGGTTGGCTCAAAGGACCAAGGTCTCAAACTGTTTCATTTTTTTTATTCTGAATATAAAAGCAGCCATAAGGACCCAGGGAGAGAGGAGGGTCTCTCAAAAGATTTGTCTGATGGATCAAAATGGGTAAAGTGGGCAAGAGAGCTTTACTGAAGGGAATTGACTAAAGGTGTTCTCAATTCCTCTCCTTGTTGAATATTATCAAACACCAATTTAAAAACAGAGTCTGTCCTAAGAAAGAGACAAAGGAAATTAGGGTGCATGTGTCCATGATTTAATTTCTCTCAAGCTGGCTTGATATGCATTGCATGGGAGTTCAATACAAAACTGTGCCCTCCCTAAGGGTGCCAGTTCAGAACAGGCTCTATTTGGATTTGGGGGGTACAGGGTTATATAGTCTTCGAAGAGGAAGTGTTCCCAAGGGATGCAAATCAACTCTGATTGGTCAACACACTGGAAGGTGGGCTATATTAAAATGAGGTATATTGGGGAAGGCAGTGATCAGAAGTAAAACATTTGTGAGGAGGAAAAGAGTGGAGGTGGGGGTGGGAATAAACAAGCAAGAAATAGCATGGAGGGAAATACACCGCTATCATAACTGTAAATGTGGATGAGATGAACTCACTCATAAAACAGAAGTGGATAGCAGAATGGATTAAAAACCAGAATCCTACAATATGTTGTTTACAAGAAACACATTTGAAGCAAAGAAATACACACAGGGTAAAGGTAAGAGGCTGGAACAGAATCTATTATGCTTCATCTGAAGCAAAGAAAGCAGGGGTAGCAATCATGATCACAGACAAAGCAAAAACAAAGATAGATCTAATTAGAAGAGATAAAGAAGGAAACTATATCTCATTGAAAGGTGCCATATCAATACCAAACATATAAGAACCAAATGGTGTCGTATCTAAATTTTTGAAGAAGTTATGGGAGGAAATAGATAATAAAACCATACTAGACCTCAACTTTTCCCTCTCAGAACTAGTTAAATCTAACCAAAAACTAAGCTAGAAAGAAATTAAGGAGGTGAATAGAATTCTGGAAAAGTTAGATATGGTAGATCTCTGGAGAAAATTGAATGGGAATAGAAGGAATATACCTTTTTCTCAACAGTACATGGCACCTACACACACACACACAAAATAATAAAAAAAAATTCATCTGGAAAAACAAAAGCTCAAGGATATCAAGGGAATTAATTTTTTAAAAATGAGAAGGAAGGTGGTCTAGCCATAGCAGATTTAAACTGTATTATAAAGTGATAATTAGCAAAACAATCTGGTACCAGCTAAGAAATAGAGTGGTGGATCAGTGGAATAGATTAGGTACAGATTGCATTATAGTAAATGACCATAGTAATCTAGTATATAATAAACCCAAAATTCAAGTTTTGGAACAAAAACTCATTACTTGACAAAAACTGCCAGGCAAGCTAGAAAACAGTATGGCAGAAACTAGATATAGACCAACATCTCACACTGTATACCAAGATAAGGTCAAAATAGGTACATGATTTAGACATAAAAGGTGATACTAGAAGCAAATTAAGAGAGCATGGAATAGTTTATCTGTCAGATTTGTGGATAAGAGAAGAATTTAGGACCAAAGAAGATGTAAAGAACATTAAAAAATACAAAATAAATAATTTTTATTATATAAAATTACATTTTTTTTGCCCAAACAAAACCAATGCAACCAAAATTATAAGGAAAGCAGAAAACTGGGGGGATATTTTTGCAACAATTATCTCTGAAAAAGACCTAATTTCTCAAATACATAGAAAACTGAGTCAAACATATAAAAATACAACTCATTCCCCAATTGACAAATGGTCAAAGGATATGAACAGGAAATTTTCAGACAAAGAAATCAAAGCTATTTGTAGTTATATGAAAAAATGCTCTAAATCACTGTTGATCAGAGAAATGCAAATTAAAACAACTCTGAGGTACACCTATCACACCTATCAAAGTGGCTAATATGACAAAAAAGGAAAATGACGAATGTTGGAGGGGATGTGGGAAAATTGGAACACTGATGCACCTTTGGTGGAGTTGTGAACTGATCCAACCATTCTGGAGAGCAAATTGGAACTATGCCCAAAGGGCTATAAAACTGTGCATATACCCTTTGATTCAGCAATATCAATGTTAGGTCTATATCCCAAATACGTATATATAAAGGGCAGGGGGGAAGGAGCAGCTAGGTGACACAGTGGATAGAGCACCAGCCCTGGATTCAGGAGGAGCTGAGTTTAAATCCAGCCTCACACACATAACACTTACTAGCTGTGTGACCTTGGACAAGTCACTTAACCCCACTGCCTAGCCAAAAACAAAAAAAAAAGAAAGAAAGAAAGAAAGGAAAAGGAAAAGGACCTATTTGTACAAAAATATTTATAATAGCTCTTTTTGTGGTGACTAAGAATTGGAAATCAAAGGGATGACCATCAATTGGGGAATGGCTAAACAAGCTGTGGCATATGATTGTAGTGGAATATTATTCTACTATAAGAAATGACAAGCAAGATGATTTCAGAAAAACCTGGAAAGACTTACATGAATTGATGCATAGTGAAGTGAACAGAACCAGGAGAAAGTTGTACATAGTAACAGCAATATTATATGATGAAGAACTGTGAATGACTTAGCTATTCTCATCAATACAATAATCCAAGATAATTCCAAAGGTCTAACAATGAAGCTTACTATCTGCCTCTAGAGAAAGAACTGATACTGTTTGAATACAGACTGAAACATCTATTTTTCACTTTCTTTGTTTTTTTTCTTTTATTTGAGTCTTCTTGTACAAAATGACTAATATAGAAATGTTTTACATCATTGCACATGTATAACCTATATCTGATTGTTTGCCTTCAGAGGAAGGGGGGAGGGGAGGGAGGGAGAGAGGGATAGAATTTGGAAATCAAAACTTTAAATAAAAATGTTTAAAAATTTAAAAAATAAATATTTGTTGAACTAAAAAAAAATTTGCAAAGAACTTTCCTTAAAACAAGTACATAGATTTTGTGAGAACAGTTAATGATTTTCCTGCTTACCAATGTTTTCAAGAGTCTTCAGCAGCATATGTCCTTTAAAATTGTGAACATTACTCATGACCTTTAACTGGGGAAGGATTATGGCAGTAGCATATTTTTAGTAAGAAATAATATTAAAGCACCAGTAGCCATGGCCTTCAACTTTGTGGAAATCAGAAGCAATATATTTAATCTGAAAGGACTTGAAATATACATGATGCTTTCTAGACATCGTTTCTGAAAGTAAGGAAGCCGTGTGTGTGCAATTTAGACTTTTCCATGTTTATTTTTCCTGCAGATAACTAATATTGAATATATGTATATGTTAATATATGTAAAATGTAAATTATGTGTATACATTTTTTAAAAAACAAGTACATAAGGTAAGCAAATATGGCAAATATTATGCCTATTTTACTGATGAGGAAACTGAATCCTAGAGCAGTTAGGTAATATACCTAGGATCATGACTCCTAGATATCCTGGGGGTAGAGGGAGGAGATTTGACAGTTCATTTCCAGACTCTAAGGCCAACATTTTCTCTAGTGTATCTATTGATAGGATAACCTTTGTAGCCTTGTGGGTTCTCAAGGACTTATGAAAGAACACAATATAGAGGACACTTTGAAGTATAAATTACATTTTTATTGATCAAATATTTCTACTGATGGACTCATACCCATGAAATACTATGGGATATGACATAATACTATGAATTACTAAGAAAATATATTCCTCCTTACATAATTTCATACTGTGTGATAATATTTCATTACATTTGGGGCCATAGTTTTTCTCAAGCGTTCCCTAATCATTGGGGAATAAAATGAAATACCATACAATGAAATACTATAAGCATTTTAGAGAGGTTTCTGTATGAAAGGGCATGACTCATTTAATGAACAGTTTTATCATCATTATACTGTAACTCCTTCTCCAGAGATATTTTCAGCAAGACACTGGAGGAACAAAGGTTAAAGGTTTGCAGGTTGCACCATGAAAGTTTCAATATTTTCTACCGACTTTGTAAGGGATTTTGTTTTTCTAGTAAAAATTCCCCATTCTTTTTTAAAAATTAATTTTATAAACATGAATGTTTCCAAATACAAAAGAGAGTGGAAAGAGAGGTTTATATATGAATCTGTGAATCCCTATTGCATACCGCCTTTTTTTTTTTTAAACAGACTTCTGGGAAGTCACACACTGGAGACAGGGAAAAGTCACTTGGAGAGATGGACTGGAGGAGAGAGATGACTGGGAACCAGCAGCTGTGGTGTTCAGTGAGACTACTGTAGTCCCATCCATACCTTTCTTTCCCCACTCCTTCCCTAGAATAGGATAGCCACCCTTCATTTATTTACTGGCCTGTCCACTAACTTTCTATTTCTCCTTGGCTAGTGGCACAAAAATTAGGTTGGGAAGGAAAGAGATTCAACCCCTGCCAGCTTCAGCCATCAGCACCTGTAAATGGAAACCTATTCTTCTAAACGCTTATTGTCATTTTTGTTACATGAAGCTACTGTAAAGCGTATGACCATTAGGCTTGTGTCCAAGTCTGTCTGTGTGCAGTTTGAAACCGAGCAAGAGGAAGGTTTTTTTCCTCACCTCAGACAGAGGTAAGGACAGAAATTTTTAGTAATCTATGAAATACCCATGCCCTAGAATTTGTAAACCTGGAGGGAGATGGAAAAACTTAATGAGGAAACAAGTCAGTAGCCATGAGAGGTGGGAGGTGTTGTGTCTGTTCATTGTGTGTCCAAAACACCTAGTCAATGACAAACCTGACTGCAATTCTAATTGTGACTTTTTGCCAGAAGGGGTCTTCATGATAATCTAACCTAATCTCACTCATTTTACAGAAAAGGAATGGGACCTAGAAGAAGAAAGTAATTTACCAAATATCAAATAACTACTAAGTAGCAAAACTAGGATTTGAACCCAAATCCCTGAGTACAAATTACATGCTTATTCCTTTTTGTCAGGTTTCCTCTCTTTTCCAAATCAATTTCTTAAAATATGAATTTTCCACCTTCTAATAAGTACCATTGCTTTGTACTTTTTGCAAATACCAATAACAACTTCATAGTGGCATTACTCATTAACCTCTTTCTTCCCAAATGGGTTGATATTTCAGTTGGTTCTAGACCCCTAATGCTGTGGTGTTCTGGACATCTTCACACCATGCTCCCTAACCCCACCCCTCTCCCTATATCACTCTCCTTTCCTCCTCTAACACTTAGAACAATAATCAAAACAACACTATCATTCCTAGAGAGAACATGTCAATCAACTGCTCTACAATTCCACTAACCATTTATGTGACTTCCCTGACCAAAACTTGAACATGTGCTCCTTGAGGGCAGGAACTTTCCCTTTTAAATACACACACACACACACACACACACATATGTACAGAGCTTAGCCCAGTACCTGGCACAAAGTAAGCGCTTAATGCTTTCTCATGTATTCATTCATTTTTCAGCCTTCAGGCATTTTTCAGAGAGCTATTTGCAAATGGGATGGTTTCTGCATGTAGGCTGAAAATTATATTTCTTATAGAATCACAGGAAGTCACTGTAACAATAGACATTAGTGCATTTCCCTCATGGATGAACTCAACAACACCACATAAGGTTCACCAATTCTGAAAACACTGAAATTGGATGATGCAGTTAACACTGCCTAAAAGGAAGGTCAGGATTCTTATTTGCTGAGCAAAATTGCAAGAGCAAGGAATTTTCTTTTTTTTAACTGGTTAAGATGGACATAAAGCAGAATGCCCTCTGTGGATTAGTTGTTTGAAATGTGGAATTTATGCTCCTTTGCAAAGTATAGTCTTGACATCCTTAGGGAAGAACAGGAAGAGAAAGTATGAGAATCATACTAAAATTTTTAAATGTCAAAAGATTGTAAGATAATCCCATGTATGCCAAGATTCAGAATCAAACATTTTCTGCCAGTTAAATATTTACATATTATATTTGATTTATTTAAAATCTGCCTGTTGCTTTAAGGTCTCTAGGAGCAAGAATGAAATAGAATTTGGGAAATGTAAACCCAGTAGCTAAAATCGCTTGAATAGAAAAACAGCTGAGAAAATGTCAGGGCTGGAAGCAGAAACTGTATAATCCCAGAGTCCTTTTCACACAAGGTAAGTGAGGATCACAAGATAATGTCTGGATACTGCACTTAGGATACTGTAACTTAGATACCTATCACGCTTGTGCACGAGGAGGTTCCACTTATACTCAGGGGAACAGGTGCCCTGCATAGGTCAACACAGACCTGGGTATCAATTTCTAGTTCCAAGAAACTAATTGGTATAGATTGTGGACCACAGCAATCTCTCTCTTCTGAACTCAATCAATCAATTGATTACTGGTTAATTTTTCATTTTTCAGCCTTCTTACTATTCTTACCTATTCCACTCATTTGACATATCTGCTGCCTAGTACTACTTTTTTTTTTCCTTTTTCATATATTTCAAGAAGTGAGACAATAAGAATTTATTTAGCATGTACTATGTGCCCAGCAATGTGCTGTGTGCTGGGGACAAAATGAAATGCAAAAAACGTGGTCCATGCCCAAAGAAGCTTGTTTTCTGATGGGAGAGACAACATACAAAAACTTGTACATGTAAGATATATACAGTATAAATGGAAGGGAATCTCAGAAGGAAGGCATGAGCTTGAGGGGAGTGGAAAAGGCCTCCTGTAGAAAGAGGGATTTGAGCTGAATCTTGAAGGAAGCCAGGGAAGCCAGGAGGTAGAGGTGAGCAGGGAGAGAAGGCCAGGCATGGAGGCCAGCAAGAGAAAAGGCATGGAATTAATTGTCCCAAAACTACAGAATAACAGAATCTCAGAGTTGGAAGGGACCTCAGTGATCACCCAGTCCAACCTGTACTTGAAAAATGATGCAAGATGATCTCTACAACATGCCTAAGTTGTCATCCACCCTTTTCAGGGTGGGAGAACCTCTTACCTCCTCAGGCAACTCCTATTTTTGCATAGGTTTCATTGTTTGGAAGTCTTTCCTTACATCAAGCCCTTATTTGCATCTTTGCACCATCCCCTCACTGCTCATTTTAAGTTCTTTTCTCTGGACCTAAGGAAAGCGAGTCTAACTTCTTCAAATGACAGCCCTTCAAATGCCTAAACACAGATACCATGTCCCCTCCTGACCTAATCTTTTTTGCTCCCTAGCCTCAACAAAAACACAACTAAAGAATAAGATCCTTGAGGGTCAGGCATCATGTCACACCTTTAACTCAGCATGTCCAAAGCTGAATTTATCAACATTTCTCCAAATGATGGCACCACCATTTTCCCAGTCACCCATGCTCAAACAAGTTAAGAGCTATCTTTGGCTTCTCCTTCTCCACAGCCCTCTATGTCTACCCAGTCATGAAATCCCTTGGGCTATTTCTCCACATTATGTCTTAGGTTCATCCCCTCCTCTACATTTCCACTGCTACATGTCACCACCTTAGTACCACTGTAATTTCTCCCTTCCATTACTGCAAAAGCCTCCTCTTTGGTTTCGCATTTCCAATCTCCCCTCCCTGTAATGCATCCTATATTTTTTCCAGAATAATTTTCCTAACATACAAGTCAATTTACGTTACTTCCTTTCTCAAAAACTTTCAAAGGCTCCTTGTCAAATAACAAATGTAACATTCCTTGGCCTGACATTCAAAGTCTTTCAAGCAAACAACCTTTCTAGTCTTATCTAACATAGCTTTTTCTTGATCTTTAATGTCTTCATGTTGGGGTCCTCATTATTCCTGTGATGACTGTTACATATGTTATAATAAGGATTCCATTTAGGTGTGGTTTGAACCAGACGTCCTCTGAGTTTACTTCTGACACTTCAATTCTATGATATCTCTCCACTTCTCAGAAACTAACCCAGAGGTGTCAAATATGCAAATGCCACCTAGCAACACTTCTAAGTATGCCTGGACCAGATTAATATGTAATTGAGAAATAGTCAATAAATAAATAAAACTACAATAGAAAGTAGATAATGTTAATATGTGGTTTTCTAAGTCAAAATGTAGCCTGCAGTGATCCTTACGTTCAGTTTAGAGGCTCCTGTTTCTACATGAGTTTGATACCACTGATCTAACCCATCCTTAGAAGCCCAACCAATTCAAATGCTATCTCCTCCAAGAAGCCTTCTCTGATATGACTCACATTTCCATAGAACTTTAATGTTTAAAAAGCACTTTCCTCACCTGGAATATTATTATTTCAGGATTCATTTTTACTTGTATGCTTACTGTTGCCATTTACATTGCTGTAGTCATGGTGTATATAGTTTCCCTGATCTTGCTTATTTAATTTTGCATCAGGTCATGTGTGTCTTCTCATGGTTCTTTATATTCATTGTTTCTTACAGTTCAATAATATAACATTAATTCATATACCACACCTTGTTTAGCCATTACTCCATCAATGGACATCTACTTTGTTTCCAATTCTTTGTACTACAAGAAAAAAATGCTACTACAAATAGGAATGCACATTTTCAGTACAAAATCCCCCTTTTACAGGTGAGGAAATTGAGGCTCAGAGAATTGAACTGATTTACTCAGGATCACAAAGCTAGTATGCATGGAGGGGACATTCCATTCCAACTATTTTGCCTCCAATAATTTTTCTACCAAACTACATGTCCTTTTGTTCCCTCTCAGGCTTCATTGTTCCTAATCTGTTCATGGCTTTGGCATCATAAGCTCATTTAGATCAGGAAAAGACCTTAGAGCTTGCTTGAGAAGTTGAAAAGTCAGCCTGGCATCTTCTGAAAAAGAAATGTTTTCTAAACTATTAAATTCTTCATTATTTACTATAAATTGTATTCTTAGTCATGCTAGGCTGAAAATCTAGGCTAAGGTAAGTGAATTATATTATTATCCATGCATCGATTTTGAGGGAAGCTTCAGGATCAACTTATTGGATCTCTTTTTCTATTTCTTGGGCCTGTGCAGCTGCTTAAATCATGCTTTGGGATTTTAAGTGTTCACTGTGTCTAAATTCAAAGGTTCAATAAACTTTTGTCCATGCTGATCCCAGCCACATTCATTTGACCCAATATTTTCCAATAGTGATAGCACAATACTTGAAATCCTATCATTGGTAATTAGGTTTGTGACACTTCAGTCATTTATCTACCTGAGTTTCAACCATTTCCTCCTGGGTAAAGACACTTCTGGAGCTAGCCCTGTGAAGTAATCTACTGAACAATAAGGGGAAAAGCTTAGGAGAAATATTCCTTCTCATCTCATTCCACAACCTCTCAAACATTAACCCATTAATCATTACCATCTTTTACCATCTTTGCCTGTTTGGTAGGTATAAGGTAAAACCTCAGAGTTGTTTCTATTTTCACTTCTCTTGTTATTAATTATTTAGAGCATTCTTCTGTGTGGTTAAGATTTTACAATCCATTGTTTGGTCATATCCTTTGTACATTTATCTTTTAGGCAATAACTTTTGGTCTTATATACTATAAGCTCAATTCTTTGAATAAAATTCCTTATACATCTTGGCTATTAGACCTTCATCAAATTTATCTTTTGTAACATAGGATTCTAATATTATCAGTCTTCTGCTCCAAAATCTGGAGTGGTTTTATTTTCCCTTGAGTAAAGTTCAAATTCCTTGCATGTAAAGCCAAGATACCTTTATCTCATAATAACTCTCCTCACATTGTGTGATCCAAACTGGATAGCTCTCAGCCCCCAACACCTAGTATACTCTGATAGCTCCATGTCCATGCCCTTTGTTCATATAATTCCATATACATATAATACATGCTCTGTAGTCATTTCTAACCTCTTTTCAAAACATGATGGTTATCTTATGTAGATACCTTATCCTTCTACTTGTCTAAAAGTTCCTTGAAAGCAGAAATTGTGTGCTACCTAAACTTTATATCTTCTCTAATGCCTATAAGGAGCAGCTGAGCACAGTAGATGATTAATAAATATTTATTGTGATTTTAAAATTAACATAAGAGTGGGGTGTTTTCATAATGGCCAATGAACTCTTCTATTAATTGTTTCACAACTTCTCTTCCATTTTCAATTCAGAAGTAGTCACTGGAACGATGAATACAAGTTTTCCCTACGCTGTGGAATCAATCCTTGTCTATAATCCAAAATTTAACTAGCACATATCCTATTCCCCAAGAGCAGAGAACTTGTGGCAAGAAACTGGTAAGTAAAATTGTTATAATGGGGAATTCCCAGAAAAGGATGACTAGAATAGTGAGAAAACTGGAGAACAAATGGTAACTAAGTTCCTTGAGGGAACTTGAGATGTTTACTATGGAGAAGAGAAAGTTTAGGAGGGACATGTTAACTGTCTTTAAGTGTCTGAAGACAAGCATCATGTAGAAACTAAATTCAATCACTTGTTTGTTTTTTTCAGTCATGTCCAACTCTTCAGACCTCATTTAGGGTTTCCTAGGCAAAGATACTGAAGTAGTTTGCCATTTCCTTCTCCAAAGAAAATGGATTAGACGTGTTCTACTTGGCCCATAAGGGCTGAACTAGGAACAATAGGTAAATGTTGAGAATCAAATTTGGGCTTAATGTAAAGGAGACACTAACAATTAGAAGCCTCTCAGAAGTGTATTAGGCCACCTCATTCATTCAACAAATATTTCTTAAGTGCTTTGACCTCCAGGAATGTACATGGGGGACTGGAAGGGGACAACCAATGTACATAGAAAATTTAACACAGTAACCTCAAGGGGAGTGTACCAGCACCCAGGGGAAGCATGATAGGCTTCCTGTAAGAGGTTGCTCTTGAACTGGGCTTTGAAGGATGCTAGGGACTCTATGAAGTAGAGGTGAGTTAGGAATGTATTCTACCCTTGGAGATCAGGGAGCTTCATAAAGTAACAGTTACCCCATCACTGGAGGTCTTTAGGCAGAAGCTTGATGACTATTTATTAGGAGCTCAGTAGAAAAGATTCCCGTTCAGGTTGGACTATGGCCTCAGAGGTCTTTTGCCTTTGAGATTCTGTTTACTATTTTAGCTAAGAGCTCTCTATATTTTTTCCAGTCATGTTTCTTTTTTCCTGTTATGCTTCATTTATAAATGGGTCCCCTGTTTTCCTGCAGTATTTTTTTAGAAATATAAAATATTGTTTTATACACAGGTTGTATTTTAAAATTCCCTTTACGAGCAGCAGGGAACAACCCAGAAACTGTGGAATGAGATATCAAACAGAGATGAATAAACTTCAAACCAGGAAAAAGGAGAGAAAAATCAATTGGCTAAATTCCAAACTACAATTTTACAATTGATTTTTTTTAAATCACTGATTCCAGATGTCTAGTTCATTTCAGAGCTGATGTGATAGGTTTTTTTTCCCCTTAAAGAAAAAAGAAATGATTAAGTAAGTTAAACATTTCCTGAGCTTCTGTTATGTCCCCAAAACTACTAAATGATAAATTAGCTATATGGATTCAAAAGCAAGAGCATGTCTTTTTTCTTCTTTTCTTCCCAGCAGTACCATAAGTGCACAGTAGGCGCTCTAGAAATATGTTAAATGAAGGAGTGAATGAATTATTTAAGTTACTTAATCTCTCAGACTCAGTGTCTATAGGAGACACATAATTCCAGGTAAGAAGGAACTTACAATCTTGTTGGTTTTACGTCTTGACTAAGAAATCTTTCTTCTATCCATGCCACTGACCAGAAAAAAAAAATCAAAGAATGTATCCAAAACAGAACTTGTGACCCCAAAAGCTGTCCCTGACCACAACTCCCCAATATTCAGCCAACTTCAGAACTCATCAAGGCAGTACAGAGTAGGGAGTAGACTTAGAATCAGGGGACCTAGGTTTTAATCTTGACTCAGATACTTAACAATCAGTAAATTCAAATTCAAATTGAATTCAAATAGAAAGCGATCCCTGTGGGCACATCTTGACTTTGAAAATCACAAATTAATCATCTATGTTGCAATATATTTTTATTTATTTTGTCAAACACTTCCCAATTACATTTTAATCTGGTTCAGACTACTTGGTATATACCAGGCCATAAATTTTACTCCTTTGACCACAGACAAATCACTTCATCTGTCTTCTCAGCTTCCTTATCTGTAAAATGGGGGTGATGATACTTTCAGTTCATATTCCCCACCCCCACCCCACCCCTTTTCCATGTAGGGTGCACGCAAGTGAAAACTGGCAGAGTCACCAAGGCTATTTTGCCCATCTGTACAACCTCCTTAAGGGGGCTTTATTACTCCTTTGTGGTTTTGACTAATGAAATTATACAGGGCCACGTGAAAGTTCTTTTGCCCTTAAACTTGGTTTTCCACCTAAGTATAAAATGACATAACTCCTCTGTATGAAAGAAAACTCACTAGAGACTTCCTACTACACAAGTGAATTCTAAGATCATTGTAACTGGAGAACATTGAGCTAGTCATAACCCTGTTTACCTCAGTTTCTTCATCTATAAAATGAACTGAGGAAGGAAATGGCAAACCACTCCAGCCTTTGCAAAGAAAACCCCAAATGTGGTCACAAAGAGTTGGACACAACTGAAATAACTGAGCAACATAAATACTTATTGTTATTATTATTATTATTATTATTATTATTATTATTATTATTAACCTTTAAGGTTTGTGACATGTTTTTAGGTCCTAACAAGAATTCTGTGAGGTAGATGCTGCTGCAAGAGGCAAAGAGGGACACACAGCCATTAAGTGAGGTAGGATTTGAACTCAGAAATTCCTGACTCCAAGTCTACTGTGCCCGCCTCCTAGCAAGGACAAGCAGATAGTCAATTAAAAAGGGAGGGGAAAGAAAGGAGAAACATAAGGAAAAAAGAGAGAGATTAATAAAAAGGAAGCTTGTTAGCATGTGCTTGATTTGTACACATTATCTCTTCCAATCAGTGTATTACTTTGGGATATTGAAATACAAGTATGGCTCGGAGTATATTGAGTCACCAGTAGGGAGAGAGAGAGAGAGAAGGTGGGGGCAGTGGAGAAACAGCTAAGCAGCTCTTTACACAAAGGTAACTGAAGAGAAAGGTGAGGAAAGGGGAGAAAGGATCTGAAGAGAGACAGCTAATCAAAAGCCAGGGATTCTAAGGCGAAACTTCAGTGAATCTAACAGGAAGAAATTGCATACTAAGGGAGGAACTCAGACTATTAGTACTGACACAGGTACAATATCAGCAGAGCCCCTGGACAGGGAAAGAGGAGGACTGGGAATTCTTGCTTCCAGAACCTCTCCTCTCTCTATGGAAAGCACAGTGCTTATCACATAGTAGGAGCATAATAAATGTTGATTGAATGATTGATTATGGAAGAACCTAATCACATGAGCATTTTTGTAATTGATGAGTTCTAAAGTGTCTTCTAAATTATATCTCTTCAGCGTCCTGGGTTTTCAGAGTTAGGGCTGGAGCTAAATAAGCAGAGAGGAAAAAAAATCTCTGGAAAGGTAACAGAGCCCTTTGTACCACTCATTGCTCATTTCCCTCTTTTTCCCCACCCTTCCTGATGCCACCACTGTGCCCATCACCAAGGGTAAACAGAATCACACAGACACAGAAGAGGAACTCTGTATTTGGAATATGAAAACTTGGGTTTGATTCTTGAATCTGATAGCTGTTGGTTGAAGAATTTATTTCCCTTCTCTGGGACTCCCAGAGCTCCCATAATCTATAACAAATATAGAAGTTAATCCAAAAATTAATAACAGTAAATTACATTTGCATATGACTGTTCAATCTCTTTTCTTCACAACACAATCCAACAAATATGAAATGCCTACTGTGTGCCCTTCCCTTTACCAGGTCCTGAGGTTACAAAGACATAAGAAAATATCTGTTGAAGTAAGCAAGGTCACACCCTTCAATTCCCTGAGGTTGTAGGTTTTAAAGTGTGATTAATTTATCCCCAATTCCCCTTTGGGATTTTGTTTAGCAGATTAACTCTTGTTCACCACTGATAATCCTTAAACCTTAAAAGGCTTCACTCTAAAAAATATGATAATCTGAGCTGCCCAGACTTTAATTAACTTCCTCAAATATTATTAACCATCTGCTATGTTCTAAGTACTATATTGAAGGTGCAAAGATAGATTTAAAAAAACATAGCCCAGAACACATGAGCAAACAAGTCTGGTAGTGAGAAAAGTTTCAGGATTGAAA
This sequence comes from Phascolarctos cinereus, assembly GCF_003287225.1. Classification (NCBI taxonomy): domain Eukaryota; kingdom Metazoa; phylum Chordata; class Mammalia; order Diprotodontia; family Phascolarctidae; genus Phascolarctos; species Phascolarctos cinereus. The sequence goes on from NW_027555625.1 coordinate 185,556,658, forward strand.
ATCTGGTGAAAGAGATCACTTCTGGGGAGGTGGAGAGTAATGGGGGAAGGCTACAAAAGAGGAAGTGGTAACTGAGTTGACTCTTGAAGGAAGGAGTTTCAACCCAAGGAAAAAGGAAGCAAATCATTCCCAGGGAAAGGAAGGGTCAGAAAGAGAGGGATATAAGGGCAACAGAAGAGGGCAGAATGAGACTTGGGGATAGAAACTGTGCCATTTGGCTCATAGTAGTGGATATTTGATTTGAAATCAAAGGATCTGAGTTTGAATCCAGATCCTGCCATTTACTACCTGAGAGAACTTGGGCAAGTTACTTTACTTCTTGGGTCAAAGGTTTCTTCACCTGTAAAATGACCAAGGTTTGGACTGGACACCCTCTAAGGAAACTTCTAGTTCTAAATCAATGGTCACATGATCCAGTCTTACAAAAACATAGAGTAGGTGGCAGGGAGTGGTATGAAATAAGTCTAAACTGATAACCTGTAACCACAATGCAGGAGGTTACCATGGCCAAAATAATGGAAAGTAAGGTGGGGTAGGAGGGTTGGAATAAAACCTAGACTAGGGTCAGGAGTTCTCAGTTCTTTTTCCCATTTGTGTTAAGTAAAGGGCAAAGCTTTCTAAAGACCTCCTTTTAAAGTTGCTTCTCCTTGAAGGAAGGCTGTCCCCAAAGCTCAGATCTACAGGTGGCATCCTAAGCAGGAAGCCCAGGTTCCAGTGCATTCCTAGGGGTAATGAGGAAGGAGTCAGTATTTACACACACACACACACACACACACACACACACACACACACACACACACACACACACACACACATTTTCCCCTGGCTTTTTTTAAAGCCATCGGAGAGACATTTTTCAGTTTGTGTTCTTTCAGAATCAACTCCATCTTTCTTTCTGATCTGTAGCAAAATCATGTTGTTGGTTTATGGCATATAAATCAATTTAAAGGCAGGTGACTAGAAGCCCAGTTTGTCCTTCCAAAGGCAGAATTCCTATTACTCTCAATAAGAGTCTGGCCTGAGTAAATAACAATGGGGTTTGGAACCTATGAAGTGATAAGCACTGGATAACAGATTTAAATGGGATCAAGCAAAGCTGGTAGAAAATAAGGCTCTCTTGTCTATCTGTTTCCATCCACAAATATTAGACATCATTTTTCCAAAGATTATTTGGCAATGTAAACTATTTCTCCAATCCCCAGTTTATATTCTATGTCAATTCTTAGTTAATTGGAGAGGAGGGGCACAGGAGACACTCTGAATACATTGTAGTGAATTGACTGAATGATTAACTTAAGAAATTCTTTCCCCACACTCTCGGCATTGGTTGCTTTTTGTTTTTGTTTTTTGTCTACCTGATTAAGCAAATGGTAGGACCAATAAAGAGTACATCTCTTCTGAAGGGATTTAGCCCTGGGCAGAACCACTGCCTCATGAACACATCTTGCCCTGAGCCCAAAGGTTCAGCCCTTCTGCCAACAGCTAAGCCTTCCAGATGGATCACATATGATAGCCTGTGCACTTGACTGAAGTTTTAGAGACTGATAAGACTGTGGAGTGTACACGGCTTATGAAAGGAATTGTATCAAGTCAGAAAGGATATTTGTTTGAGACTGTATGCCTGCTCACTCTGATATTGCTTTTTAACGTACTAGGGGATAGAAAGTCCCAAAAAAACTAAATTTGGTTTCATATTTCATTAAATGTCAACTTAAGGCACATTGCAGTGTCTGTGAGATCCTGAAGTTCTTTTGCCAGGAGTCTGATAGCAAGAAGAATTTGAGAAGATGTTTTTTTCTCTCTGGAAGATTAGGCCTGCGTACATAAGGTCATTGCAGGTAAGAAAAGAATTATTCCTTTTTTTTTTTAATTAGAGCTTTATAATACTGATGCTATTTTGCTCAAAGACATTTTAGCTTGTAATGTGACGGTAAACTCATGAGAACATTGATTTCTGGTTAACTTTCATATTAGTTCATGAAAGTCTTAATTAAGCAGCTGCTAAAAAGTAAATGAGTTATTATAATTTTTTTTTCACAATTGGTATCATTTTGGAATACTCAATGCTGAATATTTGGAAGGTGACTTATTCTGTGCTCTTAATGTGTAATTAAGTGATAAACATTTCTCCCCTAGACTTCAGGCTGGCTGCAGCAGATTTGAGACAATAGGGAAATTTGGAGAATAATGAGAGTGGCAATGAGCCAGGAGAGTAAGAGGAGATCAATCACAGGCCATGGTTGCCTCCCTGAATGACTGACTTAGGAAAATATTGATCAATTAGAGCTCTATGGAAACTCAAATAACTGGAAGTTAAGCTACTGAAGAAAGGCAGGGAGAAAACTAAGCTTCAACTTGTAGTTGGGGAATGAACAACAATGAAGGAAACTGAGGAACAAGTTCAGAAATTCTCCTCAAACCAGTCATCTGCCTTCTAGAGAGACAACTGTAGGACACTGGGACAGCGAACAGTGTCGTAGAGCCAGTAGAAGGCATTGAAAGCAGCTAAAACTTTACCTCTCCACTGAATATTTTTCTTCCCATGTCCATCTACATTCTTTCACAAAGAGAGGGGCTGAAGGTCAATACATCATATAGGTGTTGGGGATTATAAATTTAGAGCCAGAAGGTGTCCCAGAGGTCTTCAGCAGACACTTTCATTTATACACTGAAGCCCTGGTAAGTCATGTGCCTTGTCCAAGATCAGATGGATATTAAGTAGCAGAATTGAGATCTGAGCCAAGCTTCCATGGTTCCAAATCCAACACGCCTTTTACTGTTCCTTGTTGACTCTACCAAAAAGTTGTTATTTTTGGATGTCACACTTTTTGGAGAGAGAAGGGTCAAATCATCAACAATGAACCTGGATATTCTGTAAGTTTCCCAAAGCATTCCATACTAATTGCCTATTTCCTCTAATAAGATGATGTTTTCCACAAAGCCAATTTTAGGAAGAAAAAGGAAGGGCAGGAGGGAGGAAACAAACTTTACTGTGGGCCTTTCTGCCTTCTTTCTCTTGGAGCGGCACTTAGGCCTAAGCCTAGAATGTTCTCCCTTCTCTTTGTCTAACTCAAAAGCTACCTCTTCTCTGAACCTCCAACTGCCACTTACCCTGAGGCCTCATATACACTCATCTTATGACACCATAGTACAAAGGCAGAAAGGAATCATAGGCAAGAGTCTTGGATTTAGCCAAGAAAATCTGGGCTTAAATTCTACCTGTAAGGCGTGACCCCAGGCAGGTCACTCAAACCTCTTTGTGCCTCAGGTAACACCTCCCCCTCCTTGGATGGGTTGTGGTCTGATAACAAAAAACCCAGATCCTCCTTATACTACTCTCTTGTAGTCACTGGTATTTATCTTATTCCTATACTAGAATGAACTGCTCCAAGGTACTGCATTTTTGCCTAAGCTTGGTATCTTCTCTAGTACCATACTCTGCACAAAGTAGTTAATTAAGAAATGTTTGTTATATTATCTTCTGTAAGTTGCTAGATGGCAGAATGGATAGAGCACTGTACAGGAAAACATAAGTTCAAATCTGGCCTGAGATTTATTACCTATGTGACCCCAGTAGAATGGGGAGGAAGAGGGGAATAAACATTTATATAGTGCCTACTATGTGCCAGGTACTGTGCGAAGGACTTTACAAATATCTCATTTGACCCTCACAACAACCCATAGAGGTAAGTGCTATTATCCCTGTTTTACAGATGAGGAAACTGAGACAAACAGGCTAAGTGACTTGCCCAGGGTAACACACTACTAAGTGTCTGAGTCTAGATTCCAACTTACATCTATATAAACACTATTTTTCCTGTTATTAATATCATCATCATTGTGTCAGCCTGAGGTGCATTTCAGTGAAGAATTCATTTCACAGACATAAGAAAAAAAAAGTGAGATGGTCATGGAAGCAAGCCAGTAAAAAGGAGAAACTCTTGAAGTCTCCTAGTAACGGAAGGTTCTATTTCTTCTCTTCTCCTAAAAAGAAAGCAAATCATGATCTCTGGCTCTCTAGCATGCTGGCAAGGGTGCAATATTTACTAAATTATGGGAAGAAAGCAGCAGAGATTGATTCCAAACTGCATGTATATGTATTGCCGATTTTTTTTAACTGAAAGTTGTCTCACGAAAATTAATATGTAGAGAATATTCACAATGTAACATAAGACCTATGTTTTTATGATATAGAATGTTATTCATGTAATACGTGTTTTATAAAACATTTAACTACATTATATTGCTCTAAACTATTGTGACTGGCAACAATTTGTCATGTTTTCCTCCTAGGCCCAAGCATCAAAGAAAGGGGTGATCTACACAACAGACGCATTGCTCCAACATACAGCTTTGCTCCTGGGAATGCTTGGGATTGGTTTCTCTTGCTATGGCACTCATCAACTGACCCAAGGGAAGCAGCGGACCTGAAAACTTACATTTGTGTTGGAACATGGACCTATAAGTGAACCTTTACACCGGGGAAATAAACTTTTTTTCCCTCAATTTTTTACCTTTTCTGTTATTTCAAAGGGCAAGGCAATCACAGAAACTTTCAGTCAGAAAAGGGCCTTAGAGGTCACATAGTCTGTTTCACCTAACTGTGAGCCTCATAACAATCATTTCAGAGTTCAGCCAGAAAAGAAAAGCCCCATGAGAGGTCTGTAAGCAGACATATGTTGTAGAGCAGTAGTTGCCAAATAGGGGGATTCAAAATGATTCTTCCACTACCTCTAGGTATGGTGTGCAGGTAAATGTTTAACAACTAGCTTGCTCTGTGTGTGTGTGTGTGTGTGTGTGTGTGTGTGTGTGTGTGGTATGTGTGTGACACTTTAAAGTTTGACCCATATTGTTAGTAGTTTATTATTGAACATTTATTAGGCACCTGCTATGCATCAAGCTCTATGCTATGCCCTGAGCAGATAAAGAACGATTCAAGACTGAAGCTTGACAAGGCTCAATAAGGGCCATATGATAAAGGGACTGTAGAACCTCAAGAGAAGAAGATAATGTAGAGTTGAACTGGCTCACCAAGCAGTTAAGATGAGGAAAGGTGGACAGTGGCTAGTGCAAAGGTGATGGCCTAGGAGAGAACCATTGTCTTAGATTCCATATGGATTTCCGATCATGCTTAGCAGAATTCCTTTTACACATTAAGTTGAATTGCTACATGTGCTTTATAGGTCAGTTCAAATACCACCACTTTCTAAAAGAATTTGAAGTCATGAAACTTGGATTTATATCCAAGCTCTGCTACTTACTACCTTTAGGACTTTGGGTATTTCACCTGACTTTTGCTAGTCTCGGTTTCTTCAACCATAAAATAAGAGGATTAGACTGGAATCTGGTCATTCGATGATCTCTAAGGTAATTTTCTATTCTAAATCTTAAAATCTTCCCTGATCCTTCTCTGTCTCACTCCCAGGTCAGTAATGACTTTCCTTCCTCAGACTTACCTCTCTGAGAAGTCTACATGTATTATTTTATAGTATTTGTGTATGTGCCCTAACTCTTTACCTGGATAGAAGTTCCATGAGGTCAGAGCCTCACTCTGTCTAAACTTTTTTATCTCCCCCAACTGTTAATATGCAGCAAGACTTGCTAAGCACATGCTAAATTGAATTTTTGCACAGAACAAGTGTTCAATAAACATTTGATTAACTGAAGGCCTGTCTGCCTTCCTCCTTTTCATTACAATGAGAAGAAATGGAGTAATGTGTTCAAAAGCACTGAGCTCTACAGAAGAGTTTTCTTTTCAGGTGGCTGGGTCAGACAATTGCAGTGTGGGGATCTGACAAAGGCATATGTTAACAAGGCTTGGGGGGAATGGGTGAGAAGGGTTTATTTAGCATTCCTCTTCAATGCCCAATTTTTGAGTCATCCTCTGATCTTTGCTACATTGTGGGTGGAGGCAGGTCTGGGAGGGTGCAGAGTTAGCCCAGTGAGGTGACTCATGAATAAGCTATCCAAACTGATTCACTGCTCTTGTGCACTTTCCTTAATGCTTCCTCCACCCACCCACCTACCCCTAACTTGGGCAACTGCCAACTCACTATCAAATCATACCTTTGCCTATAGGAGGAAATAACGACTGGGGCACATGTTAAGTGGTTAAATATAGTGGGTGGCTTGCCCTACCTAGTGTTTCCTGACTTGTAAAAGAAAAAAAGTTCCTAGCACTTTAATCCTGGTACTTTGTGCCTCAGTTCAGGACAACTGCTGAAATGGATTCTGGTTGGTGCAAAGAAATCTGTGGGGAAAGGGGAAGTTTTAAAGAGGCCTTTTCTGCTGGATTCTGAGAGATATCTATCCAAGACAGCAGTGGGCAAAACAAGAAAACAGGAGTTATGGTATGTTCCTAAACTCCTTTCATACAATGGAATTAGCACTACTTCTGGATCCAGAGGAGCTGAGCTCAAATCCCATCTGATTGCCTGTGTGATTGTTGGACATCTTGAATTTCCCTACCCTTTAGTCTTCTTTATCTATTAAATGAGAGAATGAAAGGGTTAAGATGGTCTCTGGGGTAGCTTCAAGCTCTATCTAGATCTTTGATCCCATGATGCTAAGAAGAGAAGATAACTAGTTTATCCCAGAGAAGAGATAGAGGCCAATTGGAGTAATTTTTTTTTGTGAGGTTAAATGACTTACCCAGAGTCACACAGCTAGTGAGTGTTATGTGTCTCAGGCCAGATTTGAACTCAGGTCCTCCTAACTCCTGGGCCGGTGCTCTATCCACTGAGTCACCTAGCTGCCCCTAGAGTACTCACTAAACAGCAATAGTCTAGTTTGCAACAAAAGCTCCAACATACCCCACCAGGACCTCCACCATTCCAACAGATTTCACTGAAATCTAATCTATTCCCTACACGAGAGCATGAGTTTTGAAGGATATTGTTTACCAATACAAGAAAAGGATAGAAAGGAACAAATCAATAAATCATAAATGGGTGATGAAATAAATTTCCTGGTGATTTGTTTTGAAACTTTGTCCATGGATCAGCTAGGTGGTGTAATGGGTAGAGTACTAGCCCTGGAGTCAGGAGGATCTAAGTTCAAATGTGACCTCAGACACTTGCTCTCTCTGTGATCCTGGGCAAGTCATTTAACCTCATTGCCTTAAAAAAAAAAAAGAAATGAAGAAGAAGAAAAAAGAAACTTTGTTCTGATTAAATATTTTATCACGTCGATCTTTGATTCCTATCTGATCTGTTAGTACAATGACAACTGAATATCTGTTCCAGATTTTGACTTTAAGCTAGATGAGGTCTCAAACCAAAGGAGAGAATTCTAATTGTCTAAAATCCTTTCATTCTAAACTTAAGTCCATGCAAATACAGAGTTGAGCCGAATATGGATTACAAGAGATATTTGAAATAATATTGGACATATCTTAGACGTGACCTTGGGCAACTCATTTAACTACTATGATTACCTTATCTAAAAAAAAAATCAATGACCTCTAAAGCCTCTTTCTGTTTTAAATATATAATATTATGATAAATACATCTAAACCAATACACCCTTTTCAGAGACTTCTTGAATTCATTTGTGCTTCCCTTAAGCAGAATCTTAGCAAAAACAAAGTACCTCCCATGGACCACTATGTCACTTGTACTGTTATAAATTTAGCAATGTGGGTTATATAATTTGTAGTATCTGACCACCCTAGAGAATTATTTCAATGCTCTTTAGTTAGTTGCCTGGAAATGTTCGGATGGTTACAGCCTATAAAGATGTGCTGGTAAAAAAGAATACACATAAACAGTGAAAAGTAAAGCCAGATGTACATGTATAAGGGTCTGACAAGCTTTCTCTTACACTTTCTCCTCCACGATTTTCAGTAGCCAATAGGATTTAGGCTTTCATAGTCTCCTCCAGCATAGCTTTAGATAAGTTATCACATTCACTGGCATAGCTTGGTGACCACATCTCTTTTGCTTGAGTTGAAATAAGGCTAAAACATTCATGCCCTTCTCCCAGCATACTCAGTTGGAAATATTCCTAGGGTAGAAATTGAATAAATGTAAAAAACAAGAATCTAGGAATGCTGGGGGTGGGAGAGGCCTTAAGGATGTTGAAGTCCAAGGCCTTCATTTTAAAGAAGAGGAAGCTGAGACTTTGAGAAGTGAAAGGACTTGCCCAGGGTCACCAACTCTGTAGATACGAAACTAGATCTAGAATCCAAGTCTCTCAGGGCAGTTAGATGGCGTAGCGGATAGAGTACCAGCCCTGAAGTCAGGAGGACCCGAGTTCAAATGTGACCTCAGATCAAACACTTGACACTTACTAGCTGTGTGACCCTGGTCAAGTCACTTAACCCCAATTGCCTGGAAACAAACAAACAAACAAAAATGAAGTCTCTTGACTTAGTGCATCTGAGAGCTCCTTCCACAGCACCATGCTCACAGACACAAGGGGCAGATGGGAACATAGATTCCTTAGCTTTTTTTTAAACATTTCAGAGATCTCATGTTTGTCAGTCAGGAACTTTTCTCTACATGCTCAAGGGAACTTTTGCCAAGTTAACAATTTGAATCCAGAATTGTCATTGTATATAAATGAGGTTTTTTGAGACAACAGATCATAGTAGAAATTCCTACTTACATGGATTTTTTTTGGGGGGGGCTAATCCTGTGATTTCTTTGGTTTAGGGAACTCTCAGTGAAAAAAGCACCCTCTACCATGCAGATGGGCACCTGCTTGGCAACTTTAAGCTCAGAGATTGCCTGATGTACCAAGAGGTTAAGTGACTTGCTGAGAGTGACATCAGTATGTGTCTGAGAGGACCTTAAACCCAGGTCTCCTTGACTATGACTGGCTCTCTTAACACATTGTCTCTCAAGTAGATTTCATATTTTCTAAAAAGTTTTAGAAGAAAATTTTATGTTTTCTATTTTTCCTTCCTTTCTTTTTAGAAAGGTATCATGGCATAGTGTCTACAGTGTTGGTTTTACGAGTACAGAGGAGGTGGGATCAAGTCTGGCCTGTGGTATATGTTGGCTGTGTGACCCAGGACAAATTACTTAACTTCCTAATGCTCTAGAATTAAGACTATATAAGTTACAGAAGAGTCACTGATTTATTTTGGTAGAGGGAATCTATGCATTAAGAGTTCACACACTGAAAAAATTCCAGATCTGGACCCTTAGCCCTGATTTTTAAAAAAAATTTTGAAAAGTATTTTTCTGTCAACACAATTTATATCTAGCTGCTAAGGGACAGCTGAAACAGAAGAATTTGTACTCATTGGGGCATTATTAATCAAAAACAGATTTAGGCTTGCACCATGCTGAGGATTTTTTTTTCCTTCAGAAGAATTAAACTGAAGGAAATTAGAAAACGAACTCTTGGTTGGTCAGTTTCCAAGAAATTAACCATCATCTCCCACCAGCCTATTTAAATACAAAATTATATAGTGGAGTGGAATTTTCAGGCATCTGCCTTCCCTTGTCATGGGGAAATGAGAAAACTTCAACCATGTCTGTCAACATTAAACTGAGAAGGTGCTCCAGGTAATACTTAATTGTGTTCGTTCTCAGAAGGACAAGGAATTAGAGTCAACTCCAAAGTAGACAGAAAAGTTAATTTGACCAGTGTGGAGGTCTGGTTGGATTTTTCCCTCCCCTCAAACTCTTATTGACCCTAAGCAGTTATTTTGAAGTCAAGGTGGAACTAAAAGTGGGAGTAAAAAGAAAAACAACCATTTTTGCTGGTTTTTTTTAAAAATATGAACTGATTTGACCTTTTTTTGGCTTGACTCACAATCATACTGGAACAAGTTCAGTCGCCTTTGCATCCACACTCACAATAAGTACAGGTTCTTTTCCTTAGAAAACCATGTGAGTGCTATGGGATCCAGGAACTTCTTAAACCCTACCCACCACCCACCATCTGGACTCTACTTGCCAAGATGCCTGTGGTGCTGAGTTGCAGATACAGGACGTGGAATATGGAGATTTAGGCTTGAGCTTTAATTTTGCCTGTAATCAGTACAGGTCTCATGCCGCTTCCTAAGACTCTTTCCTCATCTGTAAACAAGGAATGAGTTCACAGGTTGCTAGGAGACTCAGATATGCTAAGGTATGTAAAACACTTTGGAACTACAAAATATGATAAATAATTTGAAGGGTAAGTAAATAATGATTTGGGCAGCTAGGTGGTATACCAGATCAAGCACTGGGCCTGAGTCAGGAAGATCTGACTTCAAATTCTCTGGCCTCAGACACTTACTAGGTATTTGGCTCTAGGCAAGTCACTTACCCCCTATTTGCCTCAGCCCCTCATTGGTAAAGTAGGAATACACTGGAGAAAAAGATGGCAAACAACTCCAGTATCTTTGCCAAGAAAACCCCATGAACAAAATCCATTGGGTCACACAGAATTAGATATCTCTTAACTACTAAACAGCAGCAAGAGAATGACTCAATATACCTCCAAATCAGAGGAAAACTTTGTGATATAAGAGTACAAAAATTCCTGAGACCTGGCTCCTAGCTCTACCTAGCTCTACCTAGCTGTGTGATCTTGTGCAAATCACCCCCCCCTCCTTTGGATACCTTTGTTCTTACCTATAAAATTGACAGGTGATCTCTAAGGTCTTTTCCTGATCTAAGGTATAGGATTTCAATTTTGTCTCTTTATGGGAAGGTGGAATAAAGGAGTACATAGAGTGCTAGGCTACATCTGGATCCAACTATATTTTTTCTGATACTAGCTGTATGACCACAGACAAGAAACAACTTCTCTGAGTCTATTTATTTATTTGTAAAATGGGAATAATAATACCTATGGTACTACATAAAGGCCTTTACAATTGTTAAAGTGCTATAGAAATGTTGCAGTCAGGAAGATAAGAGTTCAAATCCAGCCTCAGACACTTAGCCAGTTGTGTGACCTTGGGCAAATCACTTAATCTCTGTTTGCCTCAGTTTCCTCAACTATAAAATAGGAATAACAATAACTCTTACTCTCTAGGGTTGTGAAGATAAAATAGTGTATGTGAAGTACCTGGCAGATAGTGCCATATAAATGTTAGCTATTATTATTATTATATAGTGAGTGATAAATAAATGTTACCAATTATGTCCCAGAGCTACTGTGAAGGAAGTGTCTTATGAAGTACTTTTGAAATATGAGTCTTTATTGATATTGTCATCTGCTAGATTGTTATATGCTAATGTAATCTGCTCCACTAATTCAGAGTAGTTACCTGTTTATATAATATAAAATGTATCCCATTAACTTTCCACTTTAAATAAAATGAAAATGAGGAGCCCATCTTGTATCTTGCATTTGAATTAATGATTTTGATGCTGAATTTTACTGACCTGAGAAATGTGTTTTACTATTTTACACTGATGAGTTGAGAATAAATCTCCCCTTTAACAACAAAATCTGATTAAGGCATTTTTCAGGAGAGCCTTGGTTTTCCATATACTAAGCAGGAAATGTAATAGACAACTAACCGCTACAGCCATGTAGTTACAGTATTTGGGTACAGTACTTCAAAAAAACTAAAAGGAAGTGGGGGGGGGGTGCTGGGGAAGTGACAAAAAAAAACCCAGGAATCTGTGACTAGACCTAAGAGTCTATTCCTAACCTTTGATGTGAGGATTCCTGAAGGTTTTGCTAGTATGGCATCCTCTCTTTCTGATCTTATCAAAATAGAAAGCTGTCAAGTTTGGGCTGGATAATGTGTTGGTCATTACAGGATCCGCTTAGCTAAAGAGGGCTGGGCACTAAATGATAATGGGAGGTGGGGTGGGAAGGAAGTATAGCTACTCCAAAAACCGGCTACTAAGAGGTGGAGGGGGTTGTGATCTATTTAGAACAAGCAACATGGCCTAATGACTAGAAAGAGTACTGGACTTGGGAGTCTGAAGAGACCTGCTTTTGCCAATCTCTTTTGCTTTTGAAACTTGCTGCTATTCCTTCTCCTTAAATGCCCATGAGAAAGTCACTTAATCTCTCTGAGCCTCTGTTTTCTGTCTCTAAAATGGGTATAAGAGTGTATTAACTAACTCATTGGATTCTCAGTAGAACACATTGAGATAAAATATACAAAATGCTTTAGCCATCAATCTATATATAAATATAAGCTATTGTTATTAGTATGGGGCGATTTAGGTGGTACGGTGGAGGATCTCAATTGAAATCTTGCCTCAAATATTTATTTACCATAGCTCTATTGTCCTGGCCACATCACTTAACCTTTCTTAGTCTCAGCTTCCTCACCTCTAAAATGAGGATAATAATTTTATTGTTGTCATGTCCAATTCTTTGTGACCCCATTTAGTTTTTTCTTGGCAAAAATACTGGAGTGGTTTGCCATTTCCTTCTCCAGCTCATTTTACAAGTAAGGAAAGTGAGGCAAACAGGGTTAAGTGACTTGCCCAGGGTCACACAGCTAGTTAAGTATCTGAGGTCAGATTTGAGTGCAGGAAGATGAGTCTTCATGACTCCAGGCCCTGTACTCTAACAACTGGACCACCTAGCTGCCCAGGAAGGATAATAATAGCCCCTACCTAACAGAGGTGCCAAGAAGATGAAATGAGATAAGAAATGTCAAGAACTTTGCAAATCTATCTATCTAGTTACAAATATGAGTTATTATCAATGAGAGGATCTACATCAGTTATTCAGTAAACGAGCCTTTACTGAGTACTTACTATGTGACCATGTGCCCAGCTTGGTGCCAAGCACTGGGGATACAAATACAAGCAGAAAGAAAGTCTCTGCCCTGAGGAAGTTTACTTTCTAACCAGGAAGACAACACATAAAAGAGAGTTGAAAAGGGTGGGGGGAGGGGAGCAACATGAACAGAGTGCTAGTGAGAAAGTCTTGTCAGGAAAGAAATGAAGTCCTGGCCGGCCTGGATGTTTTGCTTAAAATGTAGGTACTAGGAAGTACCAGCCAATCAGAGGAAGGGACCCCAGGGAAAGAGAGTATGTCCAGGGTGAGAAGTTCCAGGGTGAAGAGGTTTCTATAGCTGCACATAGTTGAAAAGAGCTGGAGAGTTAGAAGTGGAATCTGGAGCAGAACTTTCAATCTTTGGAGATATGTGAAGCACAAAGCTACTTGTAAGTAAAATTATCAGATATATTGATATCTTATTATGAATAATACTACATGGTACAATGGATAGAGCGCCAGGCCTGGAGTCAGGAAGACCTGAGTTCAAATCTGGCCTTAGACTTAGACAAGTCACTTAACCCTGTTTGCCTCAGTTTCTTCATCTGTAAAATGAACTGGAGAAGGAAATGGCAAACCAGTCCAATATCTTTGCCAAGAAGACCCCAAATGGGGTCTCGAAGAATCAGAAAGGACTCAACAACAACAACAAAATTCATTTATTCCATTGAACAAATATTTAACAAGCACCTCTAATGGACTAGGCACTGGGTTCCACAAAGATGAAAAAACATCACTGTCCCTATTGTCAGGAAGCTTACATTCTGACATGGTGAACAGGACACACACAGTTAAATACAGTATTAATTAGGATATGATGGAAGAAAAGGAGAGATCCAAAGTGCTTTAGTAAACCTTGAGGAGTAAGAGATCATTTTCATCTTGGACAGATTGAGGAAAAATTTGTAAAGTAAGTTTAACAGCTGAGCTGGACCTTGGATGAAGAGAAAGATTCCAGCAAATAGAAATGGAGGAGGGAGTCCTTTCTAGGCATGAAGATGGTAAACAAATGCTTCAGGGTTGGAGAGGATAGGATGTTCCTATGGATCTAGTAGTCCTATTTGCCTGTAATATAGGACACATAAATAGGAATATGGTGATATGTCTGTAAAGGTAGATTAGAGACAGAATGCAGAGAGGGCCTTAAATGCCAGGCTGAGGAATATATATATATATTATCTGGAAGGCAACTATCCATTTTTAACAGCAAAACAATGAAATTCTATTTTCTAAATGCTAAGTGTTATTGACATAGGCCCCAATCATAGCTGGAGCCAGAGGAAGGAAAAAAATGTTCTTCTGTGGAAAGGGCAGATGAGGGGGAAAAATGCATTTTTCAAGGCACCAAATCATAATTAAGTGTAGATAGATAGGCAAACAGAGATGATAGATAGATAGATAGATAGATAGATAGATAGATAGATAGATAGATAGATAATATAACAGTACTCTGGACTCATTCTCCCAGAGCAAGGCCAGATAACGTTTACCCTGTTAGATTCTTGGGGTACCTCTGAGGGATTAAGGTATCTATTGCAATCAGTTTTAGCACCTATTCTAATATGTATCCTCAATTGTTACCTGTCAACAATTAGTACCTCTGTTCATTTAACTAATTAACATTAATTATCTTTTACCAAGTGATCTTTATTAAGAAGATAGAGCAAGAACAGAATTGCAGATGTTTCTCACAAACACGTGAGTGTACGCTCTCCCCTGTGCCACCTCAGTCCTTTCGGGGAATGGACTGAAACTTAATGCATTTTCTACACAGCATTTACCCCACCAGGTTCACCTGCAAAAAATCTGAGTAAGTTCTTGCCTTAGCTATACTGGATGGCATTCTGATCCTTCAAAGCCAGAATAAACGCAAAAAGGCAAAGAAGGGAGCCTCCGTGTTGGTGGGCTATACGTAGGTCTCAAATGGGGAGGGCTATATGAGGGCCTCTCACCTTACATAATTGTCTCTCTCATTTGATAGCAATTAGGCAGGAAAGTGCCAGATCAAAGCAAGGGATTTTTGCTGCTTAGTGCCTTTTGAATGCATCCCACTTCAGCCCAACTCTTCCACATGTGAGCTTAGCAGAGTAGAACTTCATATTCCAAACTCAGGTTCAGGGCATTTGTATTACACAACATTATGCTGGCTTCCTTTAGATCCCAACTAAAATTCTATCTTTTACAGGAAGCCAACCCCTCTTAATTCTAGTGACTTCTCTCTGTTAATTCTTTCTTATTTAATCTATGTATAGTTTGCTTTGTATATATGTGTTTGCATGTTGTCTCCACCTTTAGATTGTAAGATCCTTGAGGGCAGGTACCATCTTTTGTCTCTTTTTATATCCCCAATGCTTATATACTGCCTGGCACATAGTGGTTGTTTAATAAATATTGATTGATTGATTGATTGATTTTAGGGAGTCTGGTTCTCCAACCTTTTCCACATGGGGATTATAGCCTGTTACAGATTGATAGATAGGTAGATAGATAGATAGATAGATAGATAGATAGATAGATAGATACATAGATACATAGATAGATAGATACATAGATAGATAGATAGATACATAGATACATAGATAGATAGAAAGAATATGTTCAGTGTTTTGCCAGCCTTAAAGGTATATAAATATTAACTCCTTGCTAAGGTTAATTACATGAAACAATCAATGCTGAACCAATCACAGTCTTTTATTTGGTGTCTTCAAAGGAAGGTTTAACTAGAGCCACCCAAGGGAGTATCATGGAGGAGGGAGGGAGGAGAAACAAGGGAAGGATCTTAGGGAAATTTCATCCACATAAACTAAGACAGCAAATGGTAGTTTCAAAACTATAGTAGAATAAATGGATCTCCCCACACTGGAGCTGGGACTGATACCCTCAAAACAGGATGGGAAAAGCTACAATCAGAGGTATACCTGGGGAGCCTCAAAGTCTGAGTTGGGCCCACTGAGGCCCATCTGCTACATACATAAAGGCAGGTCAGTGTATCAGTTCCTCTTCAGTCATTTTATCTAAAGAAAGAGGTCTCTCTCTCAAACAGGTCTTATTGATTACCCACTTCTGAAGGCATAGGCAGAGAGCTTCTAATTAGCAAGCAAACTAGCAATTTCTAGGCTAGAAGTTTCCAGGAATAGAAAATCTAGACATAGGGAGTTTTATAAAGCAGGTAAGGTAGGCCAGAGGTGGTACTAGGCAGAAGGAGGAGGTAGTGACTGGGAGAGATTATTGGATGGAGAAAAAGAATAGCCCTTGCTACGCAAGAAAGGTTTTTCAAGACTATAACAGTATTGTCTTAGATGTTGACATCATCATCATCATCATCATCATCATCATCCAGAGAGAGAAAGGGCCTTGCAGTCAGGAAGGCCTGACACATTCTGGTCGTATGACTCTGGTAAGTCACAGCTTCTCAGTGCCCCAAGTAACCGTCTAACATTCTAAATTACTGATGATAGTAATAGTTAGCATTTATAAAGCACTTAAAGGTTTGCAAAGCACATTACATGTTATCTCATTTGGTCCTTACACTATCGTTATGAAGTAGGTGTGATTACTATTTCCATTTTATAGATGAAGAAACAGGCTGAGAGCTGTTAAGTGACTTGCCCAAGGTCACACAGCTTGTAAGTGTCTGAAGCAAGAATGAAACAACACTTTATCTACTGTGTCACCTACCTGCTTTATCTGTATTGGTAGATGAAATTCCCTCTACTAGAGAAATCTCTCTCTCCCTTTTTTTTTTTGGTTAGGCAATGGGGTTAAGTGACACAGTAAGGGTCACACAGCTAGTAAGTGTCAAGTGTCTGAGGTTATATTTGAACTGAAGTCCTCCTTACTTCAGGGCCTGGTGCTCTATCAACTGTGCCACCTAGATGCCCTCTACTAGAAAAATCTCAAGTCTGGACAAATATATAAAAAAAAGAATATACGTACACAGAACAAGAAGAAGAGCATTATGAAATTTATGAAAAAAATTTTTTTTCATAAGTATCAGTTTTCTATGGGAAAAATTAGTTTAGAACTACTGTAACATTTCACTGTTTAGTCACAATCTTAGACATTTGGACATTTCAAGCCTGGATCTGAAATTATTACTTCAACATATGTGAGTCTGGAAGATAACACCTGGATATAACTATATGTCCACATATCTTGTGGCCTTTTGAGTGGCGGTTTCCATTCAATTAAAATGTGCTGCTCCCAAACAGAATTGGGATTCCCTATGGCACTCACTGATGTCCCATTTGTAAGGATAATTCCTGCTCTGAGGATTCAGCAGAGGCTATCACAATCATTTTATGCAGAGAACATCCTTCTCACTGTCATCTAAAGGATTCCAGAAAGAACAGATTGGTATTTGAATTTCCTTCATCATTCTAACCTTCTTGACAATTCCTGTCACCCTTTTAAGTTCCCTTTCTCTGTGATCCTACATAAAAAATAATGAAAAAATATATAATATTTAAAGTATTTTCAGTCTTGGGATATGGTAGAAAGAACAAATGGTTTGGGATTAGAGGACCTGGCCTCATAAAAGCTTAGTTTCAGAGTCAGAGGTCAAGTCAAGAGAACAAGCATTTATTATTTTGACAACTACGGCCAAGGGACTGTGATAAACCCTGCAAATACAAAGAAAGGCAAAAAACAAAAACAAAATAAAAACAAACCAAAAAAGACAGTCTCTGCTATAAAGGATCTCAGTTTAATGGAGAGGAAAACATGCAGACAACTATGGACAAGCAAGATAATGTACAAGATAAATTGGAGATAATCTCAGGGGGAAGGCACTAAGATTAAGGAAGACTGGCAAAGGTTTCTCTCCTAGAAGACAGGAGGTTAAATTAGGAGGGAGAAAGTTCCCAGCATGGAGAACAGCCAGCTAAAATGCCTGGAATTGGAAAACGGAGTGTGATCCTAGAGCAGGTGGAGGGGAGTAAGGTGTAAAACAACTGGAAAGGTAGGAAAGAGGTTATGAAGAGCTTCAGAAGCCAAACAGTGGTTATCCAGTCCCACTTCTTCATTTTATAGATGAGATGACTTAGACACTAAGACATTGCTTGCTCAATGACTTACTCGCTCTAGGTTGGTTGCATAGATATTTGGGAGTCAAGATGGGAACTGAACCCATGTCCTCTGATTCCAACTTCATTGTTATTTCTATGTTATTATATTTCCTCAAACTCAAATAATAGCTTTGCTGTTAACTGCGTGACCTTGGACGAAGGTCTTGACCTCACTGAGCATTAATATTTTTGTCTATAAGGGAAATGGAAGAGATGACCTTTAAGGTCCACTCCTGTTGTAATAGTTTATAGTTTATTTACTTTGCTTTTGAAAATATTGCCAATTCATGGGGCAGCTAGGTGGCCCAGTGGATAGAGCACCGGCCCAAAGTCAGGAAGAGCTGAGTTCAAATTCGGCATCAGACCAAACACTTGACACTTACTAGCTGTGTGACCCTGGGCAAGTCACTTAATCCCAATTGCCTAAAAAAAAGAAAAGAAAATAAAATTGCCAATTCACAAACAGTTTGACCCTAAGAGAAAGTCAGTTTTAGGAGCCAAGCCCAGTGGTTTAAGGTCAAAGAAGAATAGCTAGTATTTTAGAATTTTCTTTTTATTGAACAAAATGGAAAAAGAAGCCTCAGAGTTTTGAAATGAAAAAATTAAAGCTATCTATAATCACATGAAAAAATGCTCTGAATCACTATTGATTTGAGAAATGCAAATTAAATCAACTCTGAGGTACCACATCACACCTATCAGATTGCCTAACACAACAAAACAGGACAATGATAAATGTTGGAGAAGATGTGGGAAAATTGGAACACTAATGCATTGTTGGTGAACTGATCCAACCATTCTGATGAGCAATTTGGAACTATGCCCAAAGGGCTATAAAATTGTGCATGCCCTTTGATCCAGTAATACCACTACTAGGTCTGTATCCCAAAGAGATCATAAAAAAGGGAAAAGGACTCACATGTACAAAAATATTTATAGCAGCTCTTTTTGTGGTGGCAAAGAATTGGAAATTGAGGGGATGCCCATCAACTGGGGAATGGCTGAACAAGTTGTAGTATGTGAATGTAATGGAATACTATTGTTCCATAAGAAATGATGAGCAGGCAGATTTCAGAAAAACCTGGAAAGACTTGAATGAACTGATGCTGAGTGAGGTGAGCAGAACAAGAACACTGTACACAGTAACAGCAACATTGTGCTATGACCAACATTGTTAGATTTAGCTCTTCTGAGCAATGCAAGGAGCTAAGACAATTCCAAAAGACTCATGATGGAAATTGCTGTCCATGTCCAGAGAAAGAACTATGGAGTTTGAATGCAGATTGAAGCATACTATTTTCTCTCTCTTTCCTTTTTTCTTTCTCGTGGTTTTTCTCTTTTCCTCTGATTCTTCTTTCACAACATGACTAATGTGGAAATATATTTAATATGATTGTACATGTATAGCCTATATCAAATTGAATGCCACCTTAAGGAGGGTAGAGAGAGGGAGGGGGAAGAACTCGAAATCTTATAAAAGTGAATGTTGAAAACTAAAAATAAACAAATTAATTAAAAAATAAAACAAAAACAAAAAAGAAGTGTCGTATTTAATTGAGCATATTGAGAAGCTGTATGGCATAGTGGATACAAGGCCAGCCTTACAGTCAAGAAGACCTGGGTTTAGGTCCATATATACTAGCTGTGTGTCCATGAACAAGTCACAATTTCTTACTGTTCCTTGGGCAACTCTATAAGACCATAGCATTGAGTAAATTCTTGTTGACTGATTAATCTGCATTAGTGGGAGATTATTTCCACATTGGGAGTTCCCTACATCAATAAAGTCACAACTCTGGATCAGAAAAAAAATACTATTTTAGTCTGGAAAAAAAAAATAAGCCTAATGAGAATTACCTTTTATTGCTTGTCCCTCTCAACAGTAAACTATAGCTAAATCACAGGATTTTCAAAGTATAAGCACATACCATTTATGAACATGTTTTATGATTCTGTAGATCTATAAAAAGCAACTTTATATATTTAATATCTTGCTCTCCTTAACTCGCCATATCAGGATTGCTCATATAAGGCCTTCTTTCTTGTACACCACCTTTAATGGAAATAATCCACTCTGGTTAGTAAAACTCAGAGATTTTGCTTTCAGCCAATTACTTTGTCCAACAAACCCATCCAAATGGTTCTCTGGCATTGCCTGCAGATTTGGGGAACAGAATTTATATTGAGTAGCATCCCAGCTAAACCCAGCACCCCAGTATTTTTGAGTAGGGTATGAGAAAGGAGAAGGAACTGTATTGAGTCTGGTGCTACAATATGCTCCTGAATACTTAGCACACTTGTCTAACTTAGCTAATCAAGGGCATATTAAGGACACCCTCTTCAAAGGTGGTAGACTATGGGTGTTGAGAATTGCATTGTCACATTTGGTTGTTATATGATTAGTGTTACTTAACTGACTCATTGTCCTCCCACAGGATCCTAATATCTTTCCCAAGTTCATTGTTACCCCTCAAAAGACTACTCATGTATAGATTAAAATAATTTATTGAAATAAAATCGGAAGTAAAAAGTATAATATTAAAAGCCTGACATAGCTTGAGTAAGTCACAAGCTCTTGAGAGAGGGAGGGAGAGACAGAGAGACAGAGAGAGAGACAGAGAAAGACAAAGAGAGACAGAGAGAGACAGAGATAGAGAAAGGAGGCTGAAGCAGGCTCTGCGCTTAAAGTCTGGTCAGACGTTAAAGATGCCAAGGGCATCCTCTGCATCCTGAGCCATAGCCAGTCATCTTGACTTTTGTCATGGACTTCCATGACTCTGGAAGAGAGAGTGAGGCTGATGACTTTGCGCAGCGCTGCGTCACTTAAGTCCAGTTCACTCACAAGTCAAGACATCACTCTGTGATATCATTGGTCTGCTTCAAAAATGAAGGACCGACAACGACAGCCTCAGTTGACTTTACAGAAGAAAGCAAAAGACATACGAAGCAGTTAAAACTACTCTGATATATGAGGTAGTTGTCTGTTAATACGGGCCTGAATGTTTTATTCATGAAGTTCTGCTCTCCATTTGCTTGACCACTGCCAGAAATATTGACTTCCTTGGGTTGTTCTCTTAAGTAATGATCAAAGGCTCCCCAAAAGATGTGCTAATAACTTTTTCTTTCTTAAGAATGCTTATCATGGGGCCAGGGAAGTAAACTTTAATGTACAAAAATACTAACATGGGAGAAAATCCTCAAATTATTCATCTAGCTATGTATAAAATTGTATATGCTCACATATATATATATATTCTCTAACAAGCAAAGTCAATTCATTTGCTTTCCCCCTATTAAGAAGTACCTGAAGCTACAAAATTCTGAAAAACAAGGATATCTTTATACAAATCACAGGAAGGATCAGACACTATGAAATCAACTACAGCAATGCTGGGTTGAGGGGCCTACATTACCACTCCTGCAAATCCTCCACTGGGGTCTACCCAATATGCTGAGATACTTCCTCTAGGTCTCTGAAGATTACTTGGGCACCAATGTACCATATGGGCTGTCCATCCAATATCTCTCACTCAGCCACTTTCTTTTCTAGTCATACATTTATTTGATGAAAACTTATGGGAATTTTGTTTTTGGTAATATACTAGAGCCTATTTATGGCCCCTGTACTAGTCACTATTGCTCTTTAGATGAATCACAATTTTGAAGCATCAGAGATTGTGGTATCCATGATCCCAGAAGAATATTGGTATTAAAAAGATAGATTTTTAGGGTCATTTAAAGCACTGCAGAGTTTGCTAAATGCAATTCATCCCACTCATTTCTTCCTATTAAAACCTAGATTCCTTCAGTGCCTGCCCAAAATAGATTTCTGTTGGGCCTGCTCTATGGACTATCTATCCAACTACACGTCATAATCTAGACGATGAGCATTCTTCATCCACTTATTTTTTTTTTGTAGATTATTGTTACTCTTTTTATTGATCAGTATCTAGCATTTATATAGCACTTTAACCTTTATAAAGCACTTTATATATTTTCTATCATTCAATCCTCACAATGACCCTGTGAGGTAGATCCAGTTATTATTTACATTTTATAGACAAGGAAACTGAGCAGGGGTGTGCTGGAGCCAGCTCATATCAGCTCTCTAAAGCCCAGTGTTAAATTTTCAGTGTGAGCATTTACACCTCAGACATAGCAAATGCTACAAATTAAGTCTTTATTAGTTGTTTTGTTGAGTGTTTAGACAAGAAAATGATGGAGAAAATGTTAATACTGCAGATTAAACTTTTGTGTGTTTCCAGAGAGGCACTTGTTAAACACTTACAAGCACATCACTAAGGCAAAGGAAGGGTAAATGACTTGCCCGGGATCACACAGCGAGTATGTCTTGTCCAAGACAGGATTTGAACTGACTTCAAGTCCATTTCTCTATCCATTGTACCACCCGATTGCCTGGAAACGTCTCTTTCTACATGTTATTCTGTTTCAACTTTAGAGACAGAGTGGCTCAGTGAAAAAAACAAACAACAAAAAACCCCACTGAATTTGGAGTCAGAGGGCCTACATTCAAATCCTGATTCTGCTATTTGTGTGACCTGGGGTAAGTTACTTGTTTCCTCATCTGTAAAACAAGGGGGCCAGAATAGATAGGCTCCAAAGTGTGTTTCCAGCTTTAAATCTATGCTTCTCTATGAATTTTTCTGAGTTTAACTCGGTTGAAATAAGGTAAGGGAGTTTGCTAGCATTGCTAGTTACTACCTTGGGGCAGTTACCTTCTTATATAATCCTTGATTTCTTCACCTATAAAACAAAGTTGTACAAGATAACCTCTAAAAGTCCCAACTAACTATTATACTCCAGTTAGAAGATCAGAAGGATCATTCTAGGCTTCTTCAAGGGTCAGGTTTAGCCCAATGGCAGCAAGAGAAAGAGAAGTGAGAAATCCTGGCTTCGGACTTGGCTGTAGATTGTTTGGACTCCTGCTCTTGAGTCACCTTCACAAAAGTATACACATTAACAAAGACTTGGTTGAGTCATCCAGGAGGTCAGGAACTTTGTACTGTATTTGTATAATAATGTAATCTTTGAGTCAGAGGCTATCACATGACAGGAGGGACATGGGTACACTTAGGGGGATTTCCTAACTCTCTGGTTCATTTCCCTAACCCAGGCAATGTGGGAACTTCACCATCTGACACCATTTGGTGTGTTGTCGACAACTCCCCACGAAAATACATGGTTCCTAAGACCTGAGGAAAGAGAAATATTGTATCTATAGGTCAGAGAAAATAAACAGGGTTGATACAGAACTCATTGAAAATAGATACAGTAGAAAGAGAGCTGACCTTCAAGCTGGGAAGACCTGAGTTTGAGTGCTACATATGGGTTGTATGACTCTTGTTTCCCTTGTTTGTTTATAAATGTATCCCCCAATGCCTAGCAGAATGCCTAGGACTAATAAGTATTTCATAAGTGTGGGGTTTTTTTTGTTGGTCTATCTATCTATCTATCTATCTATCTATCTATCTATCTATCTATCTATCTATCTATCTATCTGTATCTATCTTATTTATCTACCCATCAATCAATCTATCTGTTTTTCCTACAATTCTCCACGATTCCCTTCTAGGGCCACACATTATCCACATACAATTGTAAGGAGCTACTGCAGGTTCTTAGCAGGCCATGTCCCAGTAGAGAGGCCTGTTCTGAAGCTGTAGATAGGGAGTCCATACAAGGAATCTCTTGTCTTGGCAAGAGAAAACCAATTCACCAATTCAACAATCATTTACTAAATGCTTGCTGTGTTCCTATAATGGTGCTGGCCCTAAAAATGTAGACAAACAATGGATGAGTCCATCCTCTCAAGGAGCCTACACATTCCTGGTGGGGTATGATATGTACACAGATAAGTAATACTAGATCATCCAGGTAAAGACAAAGTACTAACAGCTCAGAGAATCAAAAAAGGTTTCATATGAAGGGGTACTATTAAGCACTCACTTGTGGGACACAAGTTAAGCCCTGAAGGAAACTAAGGATTCTAATAGGCAGTTACTGGGTCAGAAGAACATTCCAGGTAGAAGGAGAGCTCAGGCTGAGGCTGAGGCACAGGAAAGGGAGATGGACCACTGAATTTAGGGAACAACTCACAGGCTACGTAGGCTGGAATCTAGAGTATGTGAAGGGAAGTGATATGAAACCAGCCTGGAAAGGTAGATGGGAGCTGGAAAAGCTAAGGAGTTTATATTTTATCTTGGAGGTAATAGGGAGCCATAGATGGCCCTCCAGCAGTGGAATGACCTGGTCATACTTGCACTTTAGGAAGATTATTTTAGCAGTATTGTGTAAGATGCTTGAAGAGGAGAGATTAAAAGCAGGGAGGCCAAAAAGCTATTGCAGTAGGAGAGGCAACAGGTGATGACCTAAGGTGGTAGCTATGTGAGTGGTGTACAAGGGAATGGTTGCAAGGGATATTGTGGGGACAATCTCTGAAGGTCTTACTTTATTTTTTCACTGAGCCTTTGCAAACACACTGGAGATGAGTTGGAAACACAGTCCAAGGAGCTATGGCTGTGGTTGGCAGTCGAGAGGCTCTCAAAGTCAGTACGGGAACCTACACCAGGGATCAGACCCTAACACTGTGTATGTCAAGGGTACCTGCAAAAATAATGGAAGAGAAGGGGCACAAAGAGGTACTGGTGTGTACTGGGGACCTGACCATGATCTGAACATAAGTGGTACACATTCTGGATGACAGATATTAGAAGCAGCTACCAAAGGGATTGAGCAAGCAAAGGCCCAAAATAAGGACAGACTTACTGAGTGCACAGATCATAAACTTATCACCAAAGGTATGAATGAATAGATTGGCAACTGGAAAGAAAATGACTGGAAAACAAGTAAAAAATAAAGCTGCTGTCCACAGAGACCAATTCTAGATAATATGACTGGAGACATGGATGTTGAGTGGAAGTACGTACCTGCTCGGTCAAAAGTTGAAGGCAGTGCTAAAGCTCAAAGATTAGACAGAGAAGCAACCAGAAAGAAGTGAGAAGACTCAACTCAATACTTGGAGATGGTGTTAAAGTGTCATTCTCTTTAACCCTGCAATATAATCTCTAAATTATTTTCTCTTTACCCTCCTCCCACCCTCCCCCTTCTGTTTGAGCTATTTTCCATGGCTCTCTTTGGTAATTTTTTTCTTCATATCCTTTCTCAATTTTTCTATGTGCTATTTTTTCTTCAATACTATAAACCAAAAAAAAACCCCTATATACTACACTATAAACATACAATAAACAACTATAGAAATTGTTCACATGTACTAATAATAAGAGAAAGGCAGATATCCTCATTTCATCATAACCAACCGAACTCTGACTTGCTCAACTCTTGCTCCAGATCACCTAGAAACCAATCCAGACTGCTTGACTGCTCACATGACTTGGAGTAATGGGAGTCACCAACTTTTCCTTCAGGTAAAATGGGCTGGGAAACAAACCTTGCCATCTGTGCTTTCTAAGGACTTACTGGCTTTACCATTTGCCCTGCTTGTATGCCTTACAGTATCTCAATATCATCTGACCTTCTGACAATCTAAAGTTTCCTGTCTGGTCCATGTAATCTGCCCCTCTGGTACATCCTTATGACTTTTAGGACTTAGAACTTTTAAAAGTCTTTTCATTGACCCAGCAACTGAGCTCTCTAATATGTTGTCTTCCCCTCCCCACCCACCCAAGTGTGAACTTGACTATAGACTGTCATTCTGTAGTTGTTATCCATCCCCAGTACTGAGCATAGCACTTGGAACTTAGTAGGAACAGGAATTCAATCAATGTTTTTTTTTTCATTTAAAAAAAGGGAGAGAGATGTTGTGGGGCTAGAATCCACAAGATTTAGCAACTAATTGGAAATGAGGTCTCAGGAAGAGAGAAGAATCAAGGACAACTCTTAGGCTGTGCATCTCGATGTCTGGAAGGATGGAGTTGCCCTTGACAGATATAAGCAGATACAAGCCCTTGACAGAATAGTTTTGGAGGGGAAGATAAATTTATTTTGTATATGTTGAGTTTAACTAACCTGTGGCACATTGAGGTATAGATATGAAATAGGTAGTTAGCAATGAAGGACTTGGAGGTCAGGAGAAAGATGAAAGCTAGATATGCAATCTGGGACTAAACTGCATATCAATGATATTTGAATTCAGAGAAGCATTTGATGTCACCACGAGAGACTGCAGCAAGAAAAGAGAGGATGTATCAAGACAGTCTTGGAAGACACCTCTGTTTAGTGGTTTGAAGATAGATGCCATCTCTCCACCCTAGGGGTGGGAGGAAAGAGGGAGCTCCAAGTAGATGGCCTCCATTTTGTCAGTAAAAAAGGAGGCAAAATCCTCTGATGAAGGCATGAAAGAATTGATGTTATAAGGACATTCAGAGAAGAAAGCTTTGGAATAGCTGTTTTGGGAAGACAATCATGAAAGATTCCATGGAGATATTGATTTCAAGACTAATGAATGAATGAAAGTGTTGATACTCGAGAAAACTTATTGCCATGCAAATAGGAACCTTTATTGCCAAACTGAAAGAAAAAACTAATGGAGTGGACTTCAGGCATTGTGACAGATTAGTGAGGGTTGGGATTGGGGGAATGAGGAACTTTCAGTTCCCCTCAAATCATTCCAACTGTGAACCAGACCAGAAACTCCAGACAAATGCCACCAAATGAGCTAAAGTGAAACCACTGCAAGGGAAAGATGGATGAAATGTTTTGAGGGCTTTGAAGCCCCAGAATTCTATGGCAGGGCATCATTGTAGACTTCTGGGAAACCAAAGCATAGGCAAAACCAGCCTGTCATCAAAGAATAGGTCAGGAAGGATCAATGGGGACTGGGGGCACATAAATGCAATGAATCAAGGCAGTGACAGGCTCTGCAAACAGCACCCAGATCTGTCAGTCAAAGAACAATATTCAGGCACAGGAGGAATCTGTTGCATTTTTGTTCTTTTCAGTCACACCTGCATATGAAGATACTAATCAGTGAGGTGTCATGTCTGAACTCAAAAGGTCAGATCTATAACAGGTGTGAATATCAAATACAATCACAGAATATTAAGGCTGGAAGGGGCCTTAAAGATCATCTAGTACTCTACTTCAACCCTTTCACTTTCCAAATGAGAAAAAACTAAGGCCCAGAGTAGAAAGATTGGCTCATGGTCACTCAGCTAATTAAGGGGTAAAACCAAAACTAGATTCAAAAGTTTAGAGATGGTAGAAACCTAGAGATCATTTCCCCATTTTTTTTTGCAAGGCAATTGGGGTTAAGTGACTTGCCCGGGGTCACACAGCTAGTAAGTGTCAAGTGTCTGAGATCAGATTTGAACTCAAGTCCTCCTCACCCAGGACCAGTGCTCTATCCACTGCACCACCTACCTGCCCCTTCATTTCCCCATTCATTTGCAGATGAGAAACCTGGAACCTCATAAAGGTTTCAACTTACCCAAGGTCATACAAATAGTAAGTGTTGGAACTAACACCTCCTGTCTTCAAATCCGGAACTCTTTCCACAACACTATGTTACTCCAATAAATCATAAGATATTTTAAAACATACCAGAATTTACCATTGCAAATAAGATTTGCTTCCTTCAAAGTATTCCCCTTGAAGTGCATACATTTGTTCCAGAGATCCTGCCTACTACCCCTTAAAATATTTTAGGAATTCTTCCTTTGGAACTGTCTTCAGAGCTTCAAGCACATTCTGTGGAGTCTCCTCAGTGCTGATAAAACTCCATCCTTTGAGGGTGGGTTTTTAGCCATAGCCAACAGTTATTATTAGTCAAGCCTGGTGAACATGGTAATACTGCTTTTAAAAAAAAATTAGCATTCATAGAATGTTAGAGGTGAAAGGAACCTCAGAGATCATCCTATCCAACCCTCTCATTTTGCTAATTAGAAAACTGGGATCCAGAGCAATTAAGTAGTTTGCTCAGGGCTACCCATTAGTTCATAGCACAGCTACTGTCCTTGGACTCTTAGCCCAGTGAGTTCTTTGCTATATATACCGCAGGGGGACTATTATTGACATAAGAGCAAACATCCTTTGTCTTAGTGGCACTTTGAGCAACTTCTTTAAATTCAGTAGGAGCTCAGCACCCAGAATGCATTTTACTGGTTAACTAGAAACTACTTTAAAAGCAGAAGCTTCTGGAAAGATCTTGCTCTGAAGAGATCTTTAGATAGGGATAACTTGGGGTAAAAAAAAATTGGTCAAATAACAACAATATGTTAATAATAATATATTGCATTTGTATAGCCCTTTATAGTCTTAGATTAACACTTTCATAGTATCACATTAATTTTTGCATCCATCTCTCACTTGAAGAAAATGAAGTCTGCTCTCAATGTCCCTCCATCACATTTCTCCTTCATGTGGGCAGCTTCCATGGCTAGGATTCAGTGCCCTCATTCTACATACCAGCAGCTTCCTGTGGTCTCCAAGGGCACCATGCCAGTTCAAATGTTTTTCACAGGGGGTATATTCTTTCTTGGTGGTACCCCCTACCCCACCTCACCCACCATTCATATCTTTAGATAGATAGATATAGATATATTTTGCTGTTTCCCACCACACCCCACCCCCATCAGATCCCTCAAAATGTGACTGTACAACATGATGTAGAAGGAAGAATACTGGATTTGGAGGTGGAGAATCTGGGTTTACATATAGGCTCTTCTATCATCTGTACCATCTTGGAAAAAGTCCCTTCTCTTCAGAGGTCCTCAGTTTCTTCATCTGCATTTATTGCTCGTCCTTCATTCTCAAAAAGGACCAATGACATCAGGAGGGTTATGTCTTGACTTGCAAGTGAATTGGATTTAAGTGAGGCAGAGCTGTGCAAAGTCATCAGCTCCACTCTCTCCTTTAGAGTCATAGAAGTCCAGTGGCAAGATACAGGTCAAGAGACTGCCCATGGCCCAGGATACAATGGAGACCTTGGTCTTTTTAAGCTAAGGTCTTTTCCAGGTCTCCATTTGTCTAAGTCAACACTCTTCAGAAGTTAAAGGCTAGGTAAGAATTGAGGTAAAAGATGGTCTACTCTGCCTTCACAAAAGAATCAGTCAGGGAGGGGAAGACCCTCAGAGTTTCTGGCCAGAACAAAGAATTGCAATTTACACTCACTCAGAGCTAACAAAACTCAAACTAGGGCTGTGGCCTATTATTGGCCAGTCTAAGAGAGGCGGAGTGATTTGGCATTAAAGGCATAGTTAAGTAGCTCCATTTGAATCCCAATGAGCTTTATCAAAGCCTCGTTTTTTTTTCAGAGCTGTGTTTCAAGAAATCATAAATTAAAACTGCATAATAAGAGTTAATTGTCCCATTTTAAAAAAAAATGATAGAATAAATAAATAGGGAACAAAAAAATTCTAGCCCTCAAGCCCCAAGATACCTTGCAAAGTATAAGCTATCAAAATTTACATTCCTTTGGAAAGAATACAAACACGTAATGGTATATCTCCCCAAGTGGAAGGAGGAAGAAGAGGAGGGGGCGATAGGAGTATGTAAGAGGTAAGGAAGCATACCAATAACGCCCCCTTTCCTTGAAAATAAGAAATGATCTTACTTCAGTGTGAAATCTTTTTGGACTCACCTGAATTTTTTTTTTTAAAAACCATATCAGTACTTAATCAGATTATTATGTCTTGTTTTGAAATTCTTTTGTTCATCTTTATCAAAGGTCTAACCAGTTTCTAAAGAGAAAGTTCTGGCAGAAATTCTCCTCTGCAGACAATTAATCCAATTAAGAGCAGTTCTTTCTCCACCCTTGACCTGTTTGAATGGTTTCAAGGATGATTCTCCAGGGTACACCAAGATTTAAGCTAACTATTGTTCTATTCCAGCAAAATAAACAAACAGAGAAATAAAGAAATAAACCCCTAAGTTCCGGCATTTTTATCCTAGTTTCTCTCTCTGTAGAATTTTGTCTTTGTTTCATAATCACTATGAAAAGGTAAGTTAAAATGGCTTAGGCTGAGAGATTCTTAACCGGGGATTCAATGAAATGTATTCTAAAGTTTTTGTCAGTTCCTCTGGCTCTGCCCCTACCCAGATGGTAGTAGACTTTCATTATTTATGAAGTAGCATCCAATTAGATGAAGGAGTGTTTTAATTTGTGTTTCATTCACGCACCCAATTAAAAATTGTGTTGTATATAATTAAGACAAGAATGATAGATATTGGTTAACAAATATGCTTGAATACAACTTAATTAAAAGGAATATGGACACAGCTCTGATAATTGTTTTGGTTTTTGGGGAGTTTTTGTTTGTTTGTTTCAGCTCTCCTGGAGCTCTGCAAAAGAACTCTTATGTTTGAACCTTCAGGTCTCTATTTCTCATTCCCTTTCTCTCACTATCACTGATTGTGTGGATCCCTGCTGCTTGGGCACAAAGCTGGCAGTTCCAGAATCAAGTTTCTTCCTTTCATCTCTGACTGAAATGTGAATGTTTTTTCCTGTTAGTTTGGCGCTCTCAATATGAGAAGTCGCAGTGAAATGTTTTGAGAGAAAAAGAGAGAAAAGAAAAGAGAACATTCTTAATGAAATGCTTCTTTTGAGCTAAAATGTGTTTTAGCAATCACAGATGCCAATTTTCATACAAGGGGTCTCCAAGGTTGCAGCCACGCTGAGGGACTTCAGTACAAGGAAAGCTTTGAAGCAATGAAAGAGGACCAGGGCTTGCTAGAGAGAACTCAAAATACTGTGTCTGACCTCTTGTGCAAAATACCAGCACCTAAGGCCTGCACCCCAGATGTTGCTTCAGATTGCCTTGGGAGGCACTTGAAATGATTACCTTATTTTAGAGAGGTAAGAAGGCCACAGAATGGGTTGCTAGAGAGCCAGGAAAAGAAACAACTAAATTGAGGAGAATGAGAACTGCCAGAATAGTCTAACAGAAAAAGCATTAGATTGGATTTTAAGGAAATCATTCAATCAACAAGAATTTATTAAATGCCTACTGTGTGCTAAGCACTGTGTGGGCCACTGGGAATACAAAGACCAAAATAAAATAGTCTCTGGGACAAAAGCCTATATTTTATCTGGGAGACAACATGCTGAGAGAAATTATCATTTCTCTCTTATATTAATAATCAATTACTGAATTATGACCAATATTTTTTTCAGAAACCTGTAGGTTGTTCATTTGACTGCCCAAATCCCCTACATGCTTTTCAATCCAGGGTTGGAGAGCCCACCCAACTAGAGAACCTTACAAAGAGTTTACTCTAAGGTGAATTCTGGCCCATTGTGTTACACTCAGGCTCAGGTGGGGGTGGTCTGGCTTGGGGTAAAACTGTCTCTTTGTTCAGGAGTGTCATAATCAAAGTCAGGTCCCCCAGCCTCTCATTAGAATATTCATTCTTCTCATTTGCTAACCAATCAGGGTTGATTGCTGCCTGTTGGGACCAACCCTCTTCCAAGGACATATAAGCATCAAGAAGTCTTCATAGTTTTGTGGGATTTTTTTTCTTTGGCATTTAAGAGTACCATTAATCCCTTCTTATTAATTATCCACTAGCATAATTAATAAAATAATTAATTACCCAGAAATTATATCTCTTGAACTTTTTATGTGTCACAATGCCTTTATGGAAATGAGGTCCTTATCTCAATTTTTACTTTCCCTGATGAGCAAGCGAAGTTATACTTTCCCTTTACCCAGGGCTCTAGGGGTATCTCTGAGAGATTAAG
This sequence comes from Phascolarctos cinereus, assembly GCF_003287225.1. Taxonomy (NCBI): domain Eukaryota; kingdom Metazoa; phylum Chordata; class Mammalia; order Diprotodontia; family Phascolarctidae; genus Phascolarctos; species Phascolarctos cinereus. The sequence continues at coordinate 185,588,134 of NW_027555625.1, forward strand.
GATGACTTTCTCTAATGCTATCAGTTCAAGTTCCCATTATAATATATTTTTCTCAATATCAATCATCAGTGACTAGCACTCCAGTTTCATTTAATCACTAAAGGTCAAAGACACTGTTAAAAGGGTTAGATTTAATGAGAAATAGGGACATCTTTTCTTTTACAAAGCTATAGCAAGAACAGAAGTATAAACATTTCCCTCCTAATACCTCGAGGCATCTTCTCTCCTCTACCACCTTGGTCTCTGGGGAAAGTCAGCTCAAACTGAAAGCTGTTTCTATAAGGCATTTGCACCATAAGGTTCAATTCTGCATTTGGCAGATCCAATGAGTAGAGTTGCTCCCTTGTTTTTAGGGTTCAGTATCTTGGTCCCCCAGGTCAGTTCACTGTAGACGAGGTCCTAGTCACTCCTCAAAGCTATGCTGGTGGCCTGGCCTAAGCTGGCTACAGACTTTGGTAGAGACTCTATTGTCAAAGACTTGGTGGCCTGCTATTCTGACCTTTTTAAGTTCAAAAAGTTGTAGCTGCCTTCGCTACTCCACCTAAAAGCAGAAAACAGTAAATACAAAGAGGCAAAGAGCAAAGGTCTGAGGCTTCTCCTCATCAAGAAACTTATAGCCTGTCTCTCCCATTCTAATGCAACCAGGTAGGAAAGAGAAAGAAGCTTTCTTTGTCCAGTTAATGCCTTTTGAATGCCCCCCCAATTCTGTTTTAGTAGCCCACCAAAAGTCAATCTCTTCACCACTTGGTTAGCAGACCAGAACCAGTTACATAATATCTACACATGCTCCAAAGTCCATGTGGAGACTGAATGTCATATAAAATCCATGTCATGCATGCTCATAACGGCAGGGCTTGACCAATCCTCCATTACATATATGCAAATTACAGCCTTTCTGGAGCCTAACAAGAAGTTGGGTAGATGGTAGATAAGGTTCAGTAGCTTTGGCCTGAAACATCTTCCAGATCCTGGTGATTTGCTGAAGGAGACAGAACCCCATCCCATTCCTGGAAGAGGGAGCTGATAGTCTGTGGTTGATTGAGTGCTACAAATATATTGTGGCAGGAGATGGGAAGAGAATAAGCATGCTTCCGGAAGTGGTGACGAGAGTAGAACAGAGGAAAAACGTAACAGAGTAGTATGAATAGAGTGATGAGACTATGGATATCTGGTGATGACAGGCCTTGTACCAATATGCCCCACAAGCTCTTCCTCTTTCTTCCTCTTGACCAGAACAATGTGGACTTATCTCTCATTTGGTTGTGTGGAATAAATCCAGGAAAACTGCACTGAGCTGGAAGAGTGGGACCCTGATAGCACCTTATGACTTTATCCCAAGGAAGACTGTATCTCATAACTGAGTGAAGAATCTATTCTCCCTCCCCCATTTCTTTTTCTCCTTGCTCACCTCCAGGTACTAGGTCAAGGATTCTCCCTCGTCTGTCTCCTTACTCAGAACTCTTCCTCTCTTTGTCCCTTCCCAGTCTCATCTTGTTAAAAGAGAAAACTAGCACCTCTGGTGTGAGGGCTTGCCAGGCCCTTTTCAGGGCTGCTCATCTACTTATAGTGTCCACTTTTCCCCAGCTCTCACCTGTGGTAGCATATGCATTGGCTATCCTTGGTAAAACCATTTCAGCATATGGACTAAACCACATTGAGGGTAACCAACAGGCTTCAGGCCCATTGGTAAGTTAGGGGATGTCTACCCTAAGCCTGTGAAGACATCCCTTGGCAAAACAACTGGATGAGAACAATGTTTTTCCAATGGCCATGAAGGCAGCTGAAGCACATGCTGTGGAGTGCTTAGAGCTTACTTGGTCAGGCCTTGAAGATGACAAAGTCATCTGCTGCATCCTGGACCATAGCCAGCTCTCTAATTTTTGTCTTGCCATTGGACTTCAATGACTCAGGGGAAAAAAAGTGAGGCTGATGACTTTGTGCAAATCTGCCTCACTTAAATCCAATTCACATGCAAGATCCCATAATGTCATTGGTTTAACCTAGAATTGGAATTAGTTGATATAAGCTACAGAAAAGTTACCTGAAAGCTGTACCAAAAAAAAAAAACCCTCTCCAAAGGCTTATGCCTCCAAATAAGTAGATATCCAGTTAGCCAAATAAAGATCTTTTTGCTTTACCTGTAGACTCCTGCTTACTTACTGACCCATCCTCACAAACCCACTGAGATTGGTGAGTGATGACTCCTTAGGATCAACTTCAGATTTTATTCCACCACAGTTGACTAAGGCAAAGGTATAATAGATAACACTTAGAGCCTATATGATATGAGAAATCAGAGACAGAGGAAAAGTCAAAAGAATAATGCCAAGTTTTCAACCATAGGAGGCTGGATGAATGGTGGTAAAAATGACAGAAACAGTGATTTCAGAAAGAAGTATACATTTCTGAGGGAAAGTTTTGAGGGATTTGGGACATAATGAGTTTGAGAGTTGAAGTCTGAAGAACTACTCTAATCTCCTGTTATAGCATAGAGATGACCCAAGGATTCATAAATTGTCATCTGAAGACCAGCCTATCTATGCTCCGGGAGGCTTATCACCAGGTTGCCTTCAAAGTGGTGAATTTTTCAGTCACAAAAACACCTAATGACCAAGCTCTAGAAGGACAGCAATCTGCATACATGGAGGGAACACTCAACATCCTTTTCATGTTGAAGGTTTTGGTCTGAGGTTCTGGCAGGGCATACACATAGAGATGTCTTGGGGACAGTAGACAATATGGTCTGGAATTCAGGAAAAAAAACTTTAAGATTGAATTAGATTATCAAACAAAAAAGGGTTAGGAGAAGAGAAGAAAGGAGAGGGAAAGAGAAAAGAGGAGGGGAGAGAAGGGAAGGAGAAGAGATAGGAAGCCAGAAGAGGAGAGGGCCTTAGCTAACAAAGGAGACAGAGAAGAAATGGGCAAAGATATAGGAGGAGAATTATGTGATGTCAGAAGACAAGAGCATAGAAAGTCTCTAGAAAGAGGGAGTTGCAGTGTCAAATGCTATAATGAGATCCAGGAAGTTTGACTAAAAATAAAAATGATGGTTTTTGGTTGAAGAAGGGTAGTTATGTAGCTAAGCGCATTAACCTATGTCTATTTAACATTGTTGTATCTTACAAAATGTCAAGGCACTACCTTACCCCAGTAAGCATAGCCATAGCATAGTCTAACAAAATTCATGCCTTTTATGTAAGTTAACAGTTGGTCTGAGTGAGAGAGTTTGGATGGTTTAACATAAACCTATCACTCAGAGGAAAACAATTTGAAAGATGTCTCTACTGATGTTGGATCAGTAGAGTCATCTTCACCTATGATAGACAGCTGAATTATACTCTTTATCAATGCCAGTCCACCTCTACTATCCATGTGTTCCAAGCACAGGATATACCCTCTAGCTATGGGAATGGCTGACCATATAAGGAATATTAGGAAAGAAGGAGGGCATGTTTTAGAAGGCAGGGGATCAGAGGTGATCATTCAAAAATGCAACAACCTTAATAAAAAATTCAATGTAGTTTACATTCCATAAACTTTCATAACAAGAGAAGAGGAGTAAAGAGTTTTATATAAACTGATGTTACTTTAGCCAATCAGAGATCAGCTGATTGGAAAGAGGATTGGAATCTAGTTTTGCACAAAATTCAATTTAAATAGTTAAAAGAATCATAGTACACCACAGAGCTGGGAGAGATCTTATAGAACAGCAATAATTCATGTTACTATGTCCTTCGAGGTTTGCAGAGCACTTTCCTTTCAATAGGTCTGCTGGGTAGGCATTTCATGTATTCTTATCTGCAGTGTGCAGAGAAAGAAACTGAATCCATGAAAGGTTAAAAGCATGATCACACAACTAATAAATATCTGAGGCAAGGTTCAAACCCAGATATTCTAATTCCAAGTCAATCAATCAGCCAATCAACAAGAATTTATTTCCCTCTATGAACTTTTTCTCCCTTTAGATCACAGAATGTTTGAGATGAATGACATTAGAGATCATCTAATCCAAATCTTTCATTTCATAAAGTGAGAAAGTGAGGTCCAGAGAGTGACTTGGCTAAGGTCACATGGGTAGTTGGTAGAAGAATCAGGATCAGAAGCCAAGGATCCTGACTTCTGGTTCAGCCTTATTTCTCCCATATCATACTTAGTTTCCTTCTACAGACCTAGGAGTGAAAGGAGAAAGGGAATTATAATAAGAAAAATAACTCTAATCTCTATATCGATTTATAAAAAGGCATAAAGAACCTAGACTCATTTTTTCAGCTCTCTGAGAGAGATTTTTTACAAAGTGCTTTTCTCATAAAAATCCTGTAGTCAAGCAATGCAAGGTTTCTTATCACCATTTCACAGATATGGAAGATGAGGTGCAGAGTGGTCAAAAGACTTGCTGCTGTTCCATAAATCATAAGCATCAGAGCAACAATTTGAACCTCTATCTCCTGACTCTAAAACTAGTGCTTTCCTCCAGCACCATATATTATATAATTCTGCATTATAAATAGAAATAAGCGTTCTTGATACTTGATTCTTAAGAGAACTTCAATCAGATACATTCATCTCTGTCACCCCCAAATTAAAAATCAAGTTAGAAACTTGCTCATTGCTGAGGAATGAGTTTCAACAGCTAATGTTTCACTCTCAGATAGTCAGGGAGATAAATCTTGATCCTTGATGCTTTTAGACTTACAATTTGCTGCTCAAAAGGGAATCTGGGGCTGTGGAGTAGGGAGCCACTATTTGGGATAGCTGTTGGTTTACAATTGGATCCCATGGCCCTCTTGAATCATAGGTATAAACCACAGTAACTCTGCTCCAGGTTTGGAAAGTAGTTTGAATCAATTCAGTATCTGACATCAACAGTGTCATAGCATGCTAGGGTGGTGACCTAAAGGTGGCTTCATGCTAAGAAAGGGCTCAAGTCAAAAGTGAAAAGACCAGGAACAAGACAACTTCCAAGTTGAAGATTTCAGCTGAGGAGAAGGATTAAGTCTAATTTGAAATGCAAACAAGGTTTGTTTGTTGAAATGCAAAGGAAATGGTTTGTTAAGCAGAAAAAAGTGCCCAAAGAGAAGAATACTTTATTTTTTAAAATCTCAATATGATGACATCATATAAAGGAATGGCAAATATCAGGCATTTAATTCAATTCAACAAGCATTTTTATTAAGTGCTTGCTATATAGGAGGCACTGTGTTAGGCAGTGGGCATACAAAGACAAACATGAAATAATATCTGCCTTCAAGGAGCTTATATGCTACTGGGAATGCCATGGGGAAAAGATCTGGAACCACCTTTGTGATTATAATTCTCAGTTCATTAGCTTTGAGGAAAGAATGCACCCAGGTATATAGATTGCATGATGCTTCTAAATCTTCCATAGCTGGTTGTAATGGCAGCATGCCTAGTGGATTGAAGCAAGAGTCAAGAACTGGGTTTGAATCACAGCTCTGAAATTTGCTAACTGTATAACAGTGAACAAGTCACTTAAGATCAAAGATGCTGTTAGAAGGATTAGATTTAATGAGAAATAGGGATATCTTTTCTTCTGTAAAGAGAGAGAACAATGGGTGCTTATGCTAAGAAAATTCAAAAAGGGGAGCTGAAAAACTTCAAATCAATCAGATGATCTCAATCTTCTCAATGAAGTGGAAGGCTAAGTCATTGGCTTTAAATGTAAGACTTTTCCTTGTAGCCTTCCCTACACTTAAAGAATAGCACTTACTGAATTGAACTGAATTATAATTTTAATTAATTTAATTAATTGATTATCCTTTTAGTTATCTTTTTAATAGATTGGGTCCAACCCGGCAATATGAAATTTGATGAATGCGTTATTACTTTAGCTGAATGGAAGGAACACAGACTCTGGAGTCTGAAGATCAGGTTTTAAATCCCGACTTTGATGTTTGTCTTGCAGCAAATCAGTTAACCTCCCTGGACCTCATCTAGAGTATTGAGTTCAGATGTGAGTACCAGAGTTTAGGAAGGATATTGCTAAACTAGAGTGCATATAGAAGGCAATCAGAATGGTGAGGGGTCTTGAATCCATATTATGTAAGGATTGGTTGAAGAAACAGAAAATGTTTCACTTGCAGAAAAGAAAACTGGGGGTGGGGAGGTGGGAGCAGGGAGGCATGATAGCTGTATTCAAGTGATGTGGAAGAGATATTTTCTTGGTTGACCTCAGAAGGTAGAACTAGGAGCAATGGGTGGCAGTTGCAAAGAGGAAAATTTTGGTTTGATGTCAGGGATAACTTCCTAATAATTAGAGCTGTGCAAAAAGAGGAATGGGCTGCTGAAGGTTGGAGTAACTCATTCCTTACCAGAAGTCTTCAAGAAAAGACCAAATGATGGAAGTATGTTTGTTCTGTAGCTAACTGTTCAAGTCTGGTGCTAACTACTGTTCTTAGCCATCACAAAACACTAAATTTGTGTAATTGGAGCATCCCACTGTAATCTGGAAATGGTGGAAAGCTCAGCTTTGTAGATTGCTTCTTAAAGTATATTAAAATAAAAAAGAAACTATTGCTACTACAAAAAAAAGAATTAAATGACTATACACTTGTTATGATATGAGAGAATAAGGTACAGGTTGAACTTGATGGCCTCCAAGGTCCCCTCAAATTCTGAGATTTTATGTGGTTCCATATTTGACCTTGGTGTAGCTAGGTGACCAGAGGTTAGAATTCCTTTCCTGGAATCAGGAAGACTCATCTTCCTGAGTTCAAATCTGGCCTCAGACACTTACTAGCTATGTGAACCTGGGCAATTCACTTACCCCTGTTTGCCTCAGTTTCCTCATCTGTAAAATGAGGTGGAGAAGGAAATGGTAAACCACTCCAGTGCCTTTGCCAAGGAAACCCCAAATGGGGTCATAAAGAGTTGGACATGACTGCAGTGACTAAATAACATGTTTCACTTTAGACAAGTCATTTTATCTCCTTGGTTCTCCATTTCCCCATCTACAAATTGTAGGTGACAATATTTATCCAGAGAAATATTTTTAGAATCAAATGAAATCATGAATTTGAAAGAACAGGAAATATTAAAGAAGGAAACTACCAGATGGAAGACTACTTCCTTCCTTTGGAAGCCACATCCCAGGCGAGCTTAGACCTAATCTGGCCCCACACTGTTTTATCCCTTGCTAGTACATTATGCTGTCATCTTTTTCTCTAGTGGGCTTTGTGTCCCAAGAGTGGAGAGATTTCCCACTACCACCATGCTTTCTGCTGAATATAGCTTTAGAAATTTATTTGAAAGCACCTATGAATGTTTTCTAGTAATTGTTCCCAATGACAGAACTAATGAGAGTGAGAAAAAGTGATGATGAAAACTATGACATCAGATTTGGTCTAGTCCAATTTGTCTGAATTGTGGCCACAAGGACTCAGTGTTTGAAGTTTTAATAAAATAATTGAAGAAATAGGTAGTTTTGAGAAGAAGCTAGGAAGCCTTAGCAAAGCAGCAGATTTTTTTTAAGTATGGAAAAACCAGAAGGCAGAAATTCACCAATGCAACACAAAATATCAGAGCAAAGTCAAAAGAGAGTAAAACTAGAAATACATGCTAGATATAGAGTTGCAAATACAAATAACCTGGAAGACAAGGCACTAAAAACCAGAATATCATATTTCAAGAAAATATAAAAGAAAATTTCCCAGAAGTATAAAAGCCAGAGGGCAAAGTACAGATTTTTACACAAATATACACAAATATTACACAGATAATAAGTTACTACCAGAGAGAAACCCCAGGTGTAACACATACAGAAATGTGAATGACAGGGTCCAAGAGCTCCTAGATCAAAGAAAAACATATTGCAAAGGAGTAGAAAGAGATATATCTCACATCATGATATACTAGTCAGACTCACATAATACCACGTCAACGAAATTCTGTAGAATTTGCCTGGCTGTTACAAAAGCATTTGGCAATCTCTCAGTCTCTTTCTGTACCCGAGATAAAGAAATGTAGTTTAGATTGTGTCAAAGAAAAATATTAATACTGTACTCTGCATTTAAACAACAGTCTGCCACAAACAATTTAATTTAATTTAATATTAATGTATATCCAAGTCTTTTCTAGCTTGGAGAGAAATATATTCAAAACAGAAGCTAGGTGGCACAGTAAATAGAACAATGGGTCTGGAGTCAAGAAGACCTGAATTCAAATTCCCTCTCAAACACTCATTAAATGTACAAGCCTGGGCAAGTCATTTAACCTCTGTCTGCTTCAGTTCCCTCAACCAAAAAATGGGGATAATAATATCAAGTGCTTCTTAGCATTGTTGTGAGGATAACATGAGATAATATTAGTAAAGCTCTTAACACACTGCCTGGCACATTGTTGTTGTTGTTGTCTGCCTTTCATTTTCGAAGAGGACCAATGACATCATAGGGTGACTTGTGTGTGAATTGGGATTAAAGTGTGACATAGTTATTTTGTTGTTTTTGAGGCAATCTGAGTTAAGCAACTTGTCCAGAGTCATACAGCTAGTAAGTTCTGAGACCACATTTGAACTTAGACCCTTCTGATTCCAGGGCCAGTGCTCCATCCATTCTGCCTTGTAGCTGACCAAAACGAGACAGAGTTGCACAAAGTTGTCAGTTGAAGTCCAGTGGCAAGACAAAAATCAAAATGACTGGCAATGGCCAAGGATACAGTGGATGACCTTGGCATCTTCGATGCCTGATCAAGCTCTAAACCCTCCACAGCTCCAGCTTCAGGTCATTGGAATAAATTGTCCACATCCATCCATTCCACCAGGGAATGTCTTCACATGTTTGGGGTAGACATCCCTCTAATTCACCAACAAGTTTGAGGCCTGTCAGTTACCTTCAACCTGCGTTAGCCCGTCTGCCTAAATGATTTACCAGGGTATGGCTGCTCCATATGCTATAGCTTCTTGGAGCTATGAGAGTTGCATGAATCAAATAAATACCAAAGGTGCATGAGTAGCCCTTAAAGGGCTTGACAAGTCCTCACACCAGAGGTGCTAGTCCTTCTGAACAATTCATATAGCCTGTGGCAGCTAGGTGGCACAGTGGATAGGGTACCAGGACTGACGTCAGGAAGACTCATCTCCTTGAGTTCAAATCTGGCCTCAGACATATATTAGCCGTGTGACCCTAGGCAAGTCACTTAACCCTGTTTGCCTCAATTCCTCATCTGTAAAATTATCTGGAGAAGGAAAAGAATTGCTCTAGTATTTTTGTCAAGAAAACCCCAAATGGGGTCACAAAGAGTCAGACATGATTGAACAGCTCCAAAGGCAGCAAAGATTATCTGACACATAGAAGATACTTAATAAATGCTTGTTTCCTTCCTTCCTTCCTCATGTCCTCCAGAATGACTCCATCCCAAGAACATTTGAAGTAACATTTAAAGAAATCTTGAATGAGGAAAAGATACATTCTAGGTTAATATTCTATCCCATTCCTAAGTCACTACTCTTTTTCTCTCTTTCTCTCCTGTCCTGCTCCATGCCTGCCATGAATCAACAGATACATTCCAAAAAGCCATATTGAGAATCTAACTCAATGGGAGGCAGAGAGGGTGACTCCTTTTCAATGGAAGAGAACCCACCCAATTTTCCTTGGATGGGTCCTAAGGTACTTTAGGGATTGGAAAAGCATCTTGTCTTTATAAAACAAGATTTAAGGATAAATTTATTACCCTTAATCCCTTTCCCTGAGAAAGGCCTCTTAGTTCCCAACCTAAGACCATCACCCCCTGCCCTTTCCAAGGGGCTTTTCCAAGGATTTTGGAAAAAATATTTTTAGAGCAGAAAAATACTATTAATGTTTATGGAGAAATTAAAAGAAGTGTCAACAATATGCTTCCACAACTTTTAGGTGCATTTAGAACTATTTCAATAATCAAAACTAGGAGTGCTACTTACCATAGATGACAGGATCCAAAATAATTTTAACATTGGGACAAATGGAACAGATTAAACTTAACAGAGAAAAATGTGAAGTCTTATATTCAGAGGTAGCATGCAGTTCATCTGAAAAGATTTGAGGGTTTTAGTGGGCTTCAAACAATATGTAATTTCAGGATCATTTGTCAGACAAAAGCTAATGTGGTATTAGACTGCATTTGAAGAGGCATAATATCTAGGACTAAGGAGATGGATCATCCTGTGAAGCTTTAAACCAGTCAGACCATATTCACTCAATTTGGGGTGCCTGGAACATAATCAATATTCATTGGTTGATTGATTAGGTATCACATATTGGGACAGGCATTGCTAAAGTAAAGAGGATGCAAAAGGGGGCAACCAAGATGGTAATGGGCCTGAAGAGCATGCCATAAGAGGACCATTTAAGGGAATTGGGGATGTTTAGCCTAAAGAAGAAAGAACTTAGTGTAGATGTAGTAGCTTCCTTCAAGAATTTGAAGTGCAGACACACAAAAGAGGGCTTAGATTTGTCCTGCTTGCATATAGATGAAAATTGTAAAGGTTAGGCTTGAGGTCAGGAAAATTCCTGATAATTACAGCAGTCTAAAAGTGTGTTGTGCCTCTTGGAGAGGAAGAGGAAGCCCCCTTACCAGAGGCCTTTAAGCAAAGACTATTTGATTTGTTGTCAAGTATGCTGTCCAGGGGCAGCTAGGTGGCACAGTGGACAGAGTGCTGGGCCTGGAGTCAGGAAGACTCATCTTCTTGAGTTTAAATCTGGCTTCAGATACCTAGTAGCTGTGTGACCCTGGGCAAGTCACTTAACCTGTTTGCCTTGGTTTCCTTATCTGTAAAATGGTCTGATGAAGGAAATGGCAAACCACTCCAGTATCTTTGCCAAGAAAACTCCAAATGGGTCATGAAGAGCTAGACACAACTGAAATGACTGAACAACAACAACTGATGTCCAGGGGACTCTTGTTCATGTTTTTCTTGGGCTTGATCTCCTCTGAGATCCATGTGGACTGTGATGATTGCTAAGATCTCTAAGATCTTTTCCAGCTCTAACAGTTTAGGACTCTAAAATCTATTCCACTGTTTGAATGTGAGCAGCAAAGACAAGGCAGAGCTGAGCATTCCACTATAACAGTGCAGTGGCAAGTGTTCTAGATTTCTAATCAGAAAACATTGATTCAAATTCTGTCTCGGCTACCGTCTGTATTGCTTTGGCAAGGTTAAATAACCCTGCTTTGTGGCTCAATATCTTCATCTGAAAAAATAAGCAGGTCATTCTACATGTTCTCTAACATACCTTCCAGCCTGAGGAGTAACTAAGGTAGGAAGACCATGCCATTGTTATTCCAGGGTGCTGAATTAGGGATGAGATACTACTTCTCTATGGTAATCCCCCTGTGGTGGGCCAGGATTATCATCCCTCATTGGCCCAGTGTCTTCTTCTTCTCAGGGTCCATTGCCATGGCATCTCTCTCCAGGGGAGCCTTTTCCTTTTTAAATTCCAAATAGAGGAGTTCGTATTTTATTGATGTGTTTTGCTTTTACATTGAATGCATTTACAGATTATCCAACTCCATGAGAGTTTAAAAGAGTTAAGCAAAATTAATGACAGTAACTTCTGAAAGTGCACCCATTTGTAGGATCCTCTTATGTCTATTTAAAGAAATGATCAGAAACCTATTTTCTCTCTCTCCTACCCTCCACCCTACTGAAAAAAAAAAGACAAACAAATTTCTTGTAAGAGTTAAGCAAAATAAATTTCCTCAATGGTTTTCTGTGATAGATAAATAGCTAGCTAGATAGCAAGATAGATAGATAGACAGACAGACAGACAGACAGACAGATAGATAGATAGAAAGAAAAAGGGTTAATACTAGCACTACTTCACAGAATTGCTGTGAGGATCAAATGAGATAATTCATGTAAAGAGTTTTGCAGATTTTAAAGCATTACATAAATTCTAGCTAATTATAAGAGAAATAGGAAAGCTTCGTTTTTAAGCTGGCATAGCATCAAAGGTAACCAAAAGTCCAAGTTAAAGATGGGCATGATATCATATCAAAAGATGAATTCACAGTGGCAAATTTCCAAGGGAAAATCATTTACCACATTTTCTATATTAAGGTGCTTTCTGACAAGATCATCTATAATGAAATTATTCCAGAGTAAAATTTTGCTCCACAGTGGCAAGCCTTGCTTTGTTCAATAACATCTCTTACTTCCTCCTAGGATCTTGATGCCTTGATTAGCTTGGCAATTTCACTCATTATGTTGCCTTATTTTGGCCTGTTAGCAGATTCTCTAACTATGGTGTTTTATTTATGTCTCTGAACTAAACCCATGTGTATGTCTTTATTTGAAGATATATGGAACCTAAATTCTGTGATGGTACTCAGAAAGAGCTGCTCTTACCGAAATTCGGCCAGCTTGGCAGCAAAGCCTAACAATGTCATGAAGGAAATGAGAGAGAAGACTTTGCTTAAAAGCAGCAATGTATCAATTCTGTTTCGTTTTTGTTTTTAACAAGAGTGGGTGCAAGTCTTTAGAATCTGACTCTGAGAAGGGAGAAAAAGTAAGGTGTTTTTTAAGTCAGAGGTTCTAAATAAATTTAGCTCCAATTATAGGGAGTTTGCATGGAGCTTAGAAAAGCCACAGGCCTTCCAGATCTAGGTAATTTTTCCCCTGTCCATGGCTCCCCAGTCCACCTTCCTTTTCTCCAGTTCCATGGAGAAGGCCATAGGCTGGCCTTCAGGCTATGGAAGTCTTATCAGGCTTGATCCAACAGCCAGAACTCCAGGCTGTGGAAACTTAGTGGAATCAGTAGACACCCAGAGCCAGTGATAGCAAGTCTGCATTGCAAAAAATCTCTGCGGGAGAACAGAGAAAAAAAGAGGGAAAGGGAGAGAACAAGTGTCTGGGCCTAATCATAGAGCTCAGTTTCACTCTTCATTTTTCATCACCCTCCCAGAGATTCAAATACACTGTAACCAGTGTGGCAGCTCTCTGTACCACAGTTGCCAAGCCGGAGAACTGAGGAACAGACGCAGCAAAACAGGACCCTGGAACAGGACACAGGTGTGGAGGAGGCTGTGTGGCACTCCATTAAACTATGGAGTAATAACACAGCATTCAGCTGGGGCTCGTTCTGTCCCCCTGAAAGGCACTGGGGGCAGAGACCTAGGCTGGTTAACTTTGAATTGTCCAGTACAGGAGGAAGCTGGTTTAAGATACAGCCCCCAAGGAAACCACAGTCAGAGGTGAGGGAGTCAGAAAGTGAGTAATAAGGAAAATAAAAGGAAAAAACATTGAATTACCAAAGATCTCGGGAAGAAGAAAACTTAAAGACCTTGAACATAAGGAAATAAACCAACAGGGAAAACATTAACAACAGAAGGAAATATGACCCTTAAGTTAAGCAAACTAATTCAAGCATCTATGAATAAATATTGCAAAACTAAAGAAAATGATCCAATGCTAGATGAACAGCGAATCCTATGGAATATGAGGAAAACAAAGAAGCACAATACACTGTTTCTGAGGAGTTTAAAAAAGAAATGAGAATTATGAGAGCAGAATTTCTGGCTTGTACATCAAAAATAATGGGCAGGATAGGAAAGCTTGAATCTCAGATGGCAAATTTCACTAAAGAAACAAAAGAGGGAAAATAAGTTGAGAATGCAAATACAAAGAAGTGAAGGACAATCTAGAAGAAAAGCAAAAAATAATAATGTTAAAAGAAAATGTGCTCACTATTCAAGTAAAATATACTGATCTTGAAGACAGGATGTGTAAAAACCTAAGGATCATAGATGTCCCAGAAGAACATGACAGGACAAAAAACCTGACTATTATAATGCAAAAACAATAATACAAAAGAAATGCCTAGAACTTCTGAACACAGAAAGTAAAAGACCTTCAAATACAAAGGAAAAAAAATTAAACTAATACAAGACTAGTCTGCACCCACCAGAATATGCGGGAGAGAATAGAATAATGTGTTCTGAGATTAAGGGGGAATCTACTTGACCTAAAGGGAAGAATTAAATAACCAGATAAAAGAAGGGAAAAAAAAAACAACAACTAATAAGCAAAACCTGAAAAGGTAACAAATAGGAGCAGAGGTAGGGAAGTAGTGGGGATCAGTATTGAGGAAAAGAGAATCAGCAAAATAGGACAACCTTATAAAAGATTAATATAAAGTAATTGAAGGAACATTGATGCTGTGTTTACATCAGAAGAGAGAAGAAAAGCCAAAATTTAAAACAACCTAGGGGCAGCTAAGTGGTGGAGTGGATAGAGCTCGGTCTTGGAGTTAGGAGAACCTGAGTTCAAATCCAGCCTTAGACACGACCCATATTAGCTGTGTGATCCTGAGCAAGTCACTTAACCCTGACTGCCTCATTAAAAAGCAAAAAAACAAACAAACAAAAAAAACCCCAACCTAATATAGGAGACAAGTGGAGGAAAATGTAAACTGAACTTTTAAAACTTTATCTTTTTTTGAGGCACGTATACTCACAACCACAGTCACCCTTTTCCCTGTAGTTACTAAAAATTGTTGTTCAGTGTGTTTGATTCTTTGTGACCCCATCTGGGGGGCTTTTTGGCAGAGATACTGGAATTGTTGCCATTTCCTTCTCCAGCTCATTTTATGGATGAGGAAACTGAGGAAAACAGGGGTTAAGTGACTTGCCCAGGGTCACACAGCTAATAAGTACTTGAGACAAGATTTGAACTTAGGTCCTCCTGACTACAGGGCCAGTGTTCTATCCACTGTACCACATAGTTTCCCTGAACTCTCATGACTTTAAATGTGAATTAATTAAACAATCTAATAAAAAGAAAAAAAGTGACAGATTATATAAGAATACAAAAACTTATGATATGTTGCTTACAAGAAATACATTTAAAAAATAAAGATATACACAAAATTAAACTGAATGGGTGAGAAAATTTTTTTTTTGCTTTTTTGGTGAGGCAATCAGGGTCACACAGCTAGTAAGTGTCATGTGTCTGAGATTGCATTTGAACTCATGTCTTCCTGACTCCAAGGCCAGAGCTCTATCCACTGCGCCACCTAGCTGCCTCTCCAAAAAAAAATTTTTACTATGTATCAAATGAATTAAAAAAACAAAACAAAACAGGAGTTTTCATCATGCTATCTGACAAAGAAAAAGTCAATATTAAAAAAATAAACATGGAAAAACAAGGAAATTATGGTGAAAGGAACCATAGACAACAAACCATTATCTTCAGTAAACTTATATGCTACAAATGCTTTGGCATCCAAATTCATAAAAGAAACATTAACTGAAATATAAGAAAACAATGCCACAAATACTGATAGGAGATTTCAATATCCCTCTCTTAATTTTGTATAAGTCTAAGAGATATAAGCAAATGGGAAAATATGGAATTGAACAAATTGCTGGAGAAACTAGAGATAAAAGACTTCCAGCGTCTTTTAATTGAGATAGCAAAATAATATACGTATTTCTCAGTACCATGCGAACTTTAAAAAAACTAACTATGTGTTAGGGCTCAGAGATACTGCAAACAAATGTAAAAAAGCAGAAGGTGTTAATACATCTTTTATAGAAGATAATGCAATAAAATTAGTCATTGGTTCAGGGATCACAAGCAAAAGATACAAACTCAAATGGATACTTAATAATGAAATTCTAAATAATAAGTGGGTCAAAGAGCAAATCATAGAAACAACAATTATGTAAAAGAAAATTATAATGATGAAACAACCTGTCAAAATTCCTGGGATGCAGCTAAAGCAATTTTCCAGGGGAGGCGGAAATCATATGCTAACAAATATATGTTAACAAAATAGAAAAAGAGAAGATTAATGAACTGAAATGCATAAAAAATTAGAAAGCCAACAAATAAACACAGCTAAAATAAACACAAAAGATGAGATATTAAAAATTAGAGGACAAATAAATAGAAAAAACTCATTATTGATCAATAAAATTAAAGGTTGGGTTCTTTGAAAAGACTAATAAAATTGATAAACCTTTAGTTAATCTCATTGAAAAGAAGAGGGAAGTATAAAATACAAAATCTTCCTTTTGGCATTTAAAGCCTTTTACAATATGATTCTAATCTATCTTTCCAGGCTTATTATACATTATTCCCTTTACGTATTTGATGTTCCAGCCAGATTAGTCTAACTGCTTTTCCCCTTACACAAAATTCTGTCTCCTGCCTTCATGCCTTTACATAGGCTTTCCTCCATACTTGAAATGTTCTCTTTTATTTCCTTGGTCTCTTGGAATCCATAGCACTCTTCAAAGTGTACCACAAGTGCTGCCTTTTTCAAGAAATCTATCTTGATATCCTCGCCACTGGGAAGTTAGGTGGTGCAGCAGAGAGAATGCCAGGCCTGAAGTCAGGGAGACTCACCTTCCTGAATTCAAATCTAGCCTCAGACATTAACTAGCTGTGTGACTGACCCTGGGCAAGTCACTTAAACCTGTTTGCCTCATTTTCCTCATCTGTAAAATGAACTAGAGAAGGAAATGGCAAACCAATCCAAGACTCAGATGTGACTAAACAACAGCAAATATTTTCTACTCCACCACTATATATTTATTTTACATATATCCTGTATTTACTCACTTGTAAAAATGTTATATCATCTCAGTAGACGGTAAGTTTTAAGTGCAAGGACTGTCTCACTTTTGTGAGTATTCCACTGATCAAACTTACTATTTCATATCCATTACCAAACAGTTTTGATACTTACAGCTTTGTAGTACAATTCCCATTTCCTTCCCATTTTTTCATTGATTCCCCTTTATATTCTTGACTTTTTTGCTCCTCCATGTGACTTTTGTTTGTTTATTTTTTTTCCAGATCTATAAAGTAGTCCTTTGGACATTTGATTGGTATGACACTGAATAAGTACATTAATTTAGATAGTATTATCATTTTTATGACACCGGCTCAGTCTACCCAAGAATACTGATATGTTGTTTCATCATATTAGTTAATATTTCTCCAATTATTTAGATCTCCCTTTATTTTCTTCTGTAATTATGTTCACAAAGTTCTTGTGGGTATATTGGCAGGTAGATGCCTAAATATTTTACACTGTCTGTAGTTATTTTAAATGGAATTTCTCTTTCTATATCTTCCTACTGGATTTTGTTGGTAATATGCAGAAATGACAGTGATTTGCATTGATTTATTTTATATCCTGTAGTTTTGCTGCAATTGTTAATTGTTTCCATTAGTTTTGTTTTTTGTTGGTTTTTTTTTTAGTTTACTCTCTTAGGTTCTCTAAGTAAATTGTCATATCATCTGTAAAAAGTTATAGTTTTATTTTCTCTTTGCCTATGCTTATTCCTTTGATTTTCCTTTCTTTTCTTATTGCTATAGCTAGCATTCATAGTACAATATTGAATAGTAATGGTGATAAGGGACATTCTTGTTTCATCCTCGATTTTATGGGAAAGGCTTCTAGTTTATCCCCATTATAGGTACTGTGGATTCTTTTTTAGATAGATACTACTTATCATTTTAAGAAAAGCTCCATTTATTCTTGTGCTTTCTAGTGTTTTCAACAGGAATGGGTATTATATTTTGTAAAAAAAAATTGCATCTATTGAAATAATCATATGATTTTTTGGTTATTAATATGGTCAATGATGCTTTTAGCTTTCATAATATTAAAACAGCTCTGCATTCCTGGTATAAATCTAGCCTGATTGTAATATATGATCTTTGTGACATATTATTGTAGTATCCTTGCTAATCATTTATTAAAAATTTTTGCATCAGAATTCATTAGGAAAATTGGTTTTCTTCTCTCTCCTACCCTCTTTTTCTACTTGTACCTTTCTTAATTCTAGTACCTCATCTCTATTGATTATTTCTTTTTTTTAATCTTGTATATAGCTTGTTGATACAGATTTATTTACATATTGTCTCCCCCATTAGATTGTGAGCTCCCTGAAGACAGGGAATTCTTTTTAACCTGTCAGTTGGTAAATATTTATTAAACACTTAATATATGCCAAGCTCTGTGCAAAGCTCTAGGAACACAAAAAGAGACAAAAAGTAATAACAAAACAAATCCGAAAGACTGAAAAAAGTAGAAGAAAAGATGAAATATAAGAAAAACAGCTCAGATTCTCCCTGGGTTAGGATTCAAGGGTATATTGGTGTCACAGAAGGAATTTGGTAGGACTCCTCTACCTATTTTTTTTTAATAGTATATGTTGTACTAGAATTAACTGTTCTTTAAATGCTTAGTAGAATTCACTTGTAAATCCATTTGATCCTGGGGATTTACTTACTATCAAAAAAAAAGTACTGTTGTAAATATCTTATTTGGTTTTTAAAACCATTTTAATTTTGCCTTTTCTTTAAACTCTATTACTCTTCTAGGAATTCTTGTTGGGCTTGTGTCCAATCTGCATTTTTTTTGAGGCTATGCTTTTAGATGTTTTCAAGTCATTCTCTTTTGTGTTTGTATCTTGAGCTTCTCTGTCAGAATAGTAACTCTTTATGGTTGAGGTCTTTTTCATTTGCCCATTCTTCCAACCTATTTCTTGATTTTGGATTTTATGTGACTACTGGTCTCTGCACAGTTCTAGGAGGGAGTGGGGTGCCTAGTCTGAGCTTCTATCCTTTTACATTCTGCTACTTTCATTGTTCAGTCTGGGGTGCCTGAAAGTTCTTAGTGCTACCTCATTGGTGTAATCTGGGCAGAGCTCTGTTGTTCACTGCCTTCCTAGTCTGAGTTCTGCAAGTTTCTGTCCCAGGTCTGAGTCTTTTGGCTTATGTGTGGTTGAGTTTCAATAGACTATTGCTAGACTTATTCATTGTTAGCCCTCTGGGAGGTTCCGTATTATATACTTAGAGCAACTGAACCACTGGCTCCACTTTGGTCTAGGACTTCTGCCCTGGTTATTCCATTGCAGGTTTATTCTCTGTGCTATGTGAGAAATGATTCATTTGGAACCTTACTCTATCCCAATCAGTATTAATCAGCTTGATTTTTTTTACATTAATCATATAGAGATAATTAGAAAAGATACATCCCTATAGTAGGCCATTATAGTAGGCCTCAAACTTTAATCCAATATTCACCACTTCTTTAGCAGATGACTCTTGCCTTGCCCATCTTATGACCATTTGGTCAGCAGAGATATCCTGCATTTTACCCAACCCATGAACCCCCTGCTGATATACCCTTTTTTTGGCTGATACATCATTTTTGGCCCTCAAAATAAGGTCCAGGTATCAAACCCTATACAAATAGGGTCCTAGGGATCGGGGCATCTCAGATCATGGGGAAGATCTGAGATCCACTTTATCAGAGAGAGCCATGGACCCTTTAATAAAGTGTTATTGGCTTGGAGATCTACCTTAGTGGTTTTCCTTACAAATTGGACAATTTTGAACCCCACAGCTAAAGGCTAAAGGCTAGAACTATGTCATTGCTCTATTATTGAAAGCCATACAGCTATATTTCCAGAACTTATTTCTTGCTCAGTACCCAACTGGGGCCCTTGCTGGCTAGTGATCACTCTTTTACCCTGGATCTATGACCCAGAACTGGGTAATGGGCAACACAGAGCTGTGAGATGGCACCCATTCCTGCATCCAGAACTAGTTCAGAGATCTCCTGGGATCTCTTTCTGCTCACATACTTCCTGACCTGGTGCTCTGTTTCAGCTCTCTTTCCATCCCTGCTACTGTCACTGCCTGTGCTCCTGACCAGCTCCCAGATCCAATGTCCACAAACCTCTCTGTCTCCCTAAGTTGTCCTGGGCTGGAAAAATGACCCACTATGACTTTTTTGTGGCTTTCTTTATCAGAATTCAGTTTGGTGCATTTTCTAGGTTGTTGTGGAGAAGGTGTGCAGGGCAAGGTAAGGTAAAAATGCTTCCTGTTGCTCGCCATCTTGATTCTACCTCCAGCTTTTATTTTAGAGGACTTCCTTCCAGTCCAAACTGGTCTTTTAGTGGTTCCTGGAATTTGAAATGTCCTCTCTTACCTCCATGCATTCACGTGAGCAGTCCCCCATTATTAGAATATGATCTCTCTTCACCTATGTCTTTAGATTCCTTATCTGCCTTCAAGGCTCAGCTGGTATACCACCCTCTCTATGAAGTCTTCTTTTACTTCCCCAAATGTTGGTGCTTGCTTCCTCTTAAAATATTCCCAAAATGCTTTGTCTTCTCTCTCCCTCTTTTTTCTCAATCATGCTCCTATTATTCTTATCTGGTTTTGTGTGTATTCATAATAGTGATGATGACTAGTGTTTATATAGCTCTTTAAGGCTCGCAAAACACTTTTAAAATATCATTTCCTTTGATTCTCATTATCACCCTTACTTTACAAATGAGGAAACTGAGGCAGACAAAACTGAAGTAATTTGTCCATGGTCACATAGCTAGTAAGTGTTTGAGGGTGGATTTGAACTGAGATCTTCCTAGCTCTAGGCCCAGCACTTTATCCACTGTGTTACCTAAGCCACCTCATTCATCCCACTAGAAAAAAGTTTCCTAGTGCGCAGAGACGGCTTCTTTTTTTGGTTGTACCCTGAACACATAAAATTGTACTTTATCCATAGTTGGCATTCGTTTATTGAATTGAATAGACTGAACAATGAACTGGGAATTAGGAAACCTGATCTGGAGTCCTGGTTCTGCCACTTACTAGCTGTGTGACTTTGAGTTTATCATTTCATTTTCCTCTGTGAGAATCAGGTTCCTCATCTCTAAAGTGAGGGCAATTAACACCGGTACTAACTATCTTATGCGGTTGTTATGAGGAAAGTAGACCATCTTACTATATAAATGTGAGCTTTTGTAATTTTGGAATCACAGAATGGTGAGATCAAGTTCTAATCTAAAACAGAAACCTGCATTTTTATTTTATAGAAATATGTTGCCACTGTTGTTGTTCAGTCATTTCTGATTCTTTGTGTTTTCTTGGAAAAGATACTGGAGTGGTTTGAAACTTCCTTCTCCAGGTCATTTTACAGATGAGGAAACTGAGGCAAATAGGGCTAAATGACTTGCCCAGGTTCACACAGCTAGTAAATGTCTGAGGTCAAATTTGAACTCAGGTTTACTGACTCAAGACCTAGTGCTGTATCTACTGTACCACCTAGTTACTATGTTGCTGCTGACCTCTCATGAATTTAGACATGTATTTGGAGTCATTTTTTTTTTTACTGCTGAGTGATGGGTTTTTATTAATCCTTCCTATGACCAAAACAATGGTTTGGGGGCAGGGAGAAGGAAGGGTAAGTTAATAATAACTCACATTTGCATAGTGTTTCCAGGTTACAAAGTTTTTCCTTTACAATAGCTTTGTTTTGTTGTTTTTGCTAGGCAATGGGGTTAAGTGACTTGCCCAGGGTCACACAGCTAGTAAGTGTTATGTGTCTGAGGCTGGATTTGAACTCAGGTCCTCCTGAATCCAGGGCCAGTGCTCTATCCACTACGCCACCTAGCTGCCCCTACAATAGCTTTGTGAAATATGTAGAACAGGAATTTTTTTTTCTTTTTTTGGTGAGGCAGTCAGGGTTAAGTGACTTGCCCAGGGTCACACAGTTAGTAAGCATTAAGTGTCTGAGGCTGGATTTGAGCTCAAGTCCTCCTGACTCCAAGGCCACAGCTCTATTTACTGCACCACCTAGCTGCCCTTAAAACAGGCATTCTTAACCCCATTTTAGAGTTGAGGAAACAAGACTCAAAAATTTCATGAAATGATTTGCCACACAGGTCACCCAGCCTAGTAAGTATCAGAGCAAGAATTCTGACCCAGAGCTCACTTCCAGATTTGGCATTGTTTTTGCTATGCCAAGCTGTTATATTCTACTGTATGTAACCAATTGGTCAATAGGCAGATTGAACTCACAACCATTAGCACTATATTATTCTGAGGTCATTGAATCATAGATCTACAGTTTACATGGACCTTAGAAGTCATTTAGTATAATCTCAGTTTATAGAAGAGGAGACTGAAGCCCAGAGAAGGTAAGTGATTTATCCAAGATCACACAGATAGTAAGGGACAGAACCAGAATTTTAACCCCAGGTCAGCCGGCCCCAAATTCAACTTCTTTCCACCGCACAACTGAGCTAATCAACCGCAACTGAAGAATGATCAGGCTATATGGTAGCCTAATAAGTGGCAAAAAGAAAATTAGAGATTTAGAGCAGATCTGTGCCACAGTACAGTGTGGTATAAGCTGTGATAATCCACTGTGATGGCAGCTAGGTGGCACAGTAGATAGAGTGTCAGACCTGGAGTTAGGAAAACTCATGTCCTCTCCTTGAGTTCAAATCTGTCCTCAGATATTTACTAGCTATGTGACCCTGGGCAAGTCACTTAACCCTGTTTGCCTCAGTTGTCTCATCTGTAAAATGAGATGGAGAAGGAAATGGCAAACCACTCTAGTATCTTTGCCAAGAAAACCCCAAATAGGATCACGAAGAGTCTGACACAAATGAAAAACAACAATAATCCACTGTGAGGGAAAGATACCAATGCTGGTTCATCAGGTTATGAAGTACTTCTAATTCACACCATTAAGGCTGATACATAGAAGTTTCAAAACATACTCATACCAAGAAAATAATTTATCCAGAAATATCTCTTGCTTTTTAATTGCCTTTCTTTCATTGCACATTCCCAGATAGAACAGAACATCAACTGAGCACACTACTTGTCATGGACTGAGTTATGTATCTTCTTGGGCAATTTCCTAACATTTATATCTTCAATAAAACGACAATTTAAGTCATCTTCAAAGTCTTTGCTCAGTAATTAAAAAGGATAATTTGCTTAGCCAATGTATTTGATGAGAGGCCAGTCTAATCCTTAAAGAGGAAAACAAATATTGAAGAAAAGCAAGGGCTAGTAATTTACAAGGCATTCTACCAGGAATTAGAAAGTAGTGCTTTGTCTTCCACAAGCTATTTCCAAACAGGGAACAATGTTGTCTTATCTGATGAGGGCTGAGAGGTTTGGGACCCCTCAAAAACCAAAGTACAAAATGGGTTATCTGGAATGAATTCACAAACTCAATCAATCTTTAAGCCAAGATGCAAAAAATTTATTATTACACTTTTCAGTGGGCAAGGATTCTTAAGACACCTGAGAGAGACTTAGAATGCAGCTAGGGTTTATATGGAAAACAGCATGGGAAAGAAATGCCAGGGACACTGATGAGGTAATCTAAAGGTCCAGGTGTCTTTGCGAGCTATGGATGAGAAAGTACAGGGAGTATACCAGACAGGGAGGGAGATGACAGAGGTATGGATCTTTGGAGTCTGGCAGGAGGAAAAGTCCTTGGGCTGGCCAAGAACAAAACTCCTTGGGCTGGACAAGGCACCCCTCTCCCTCTGTCTTGATGAGATAATGTTCTGCAACAAGGGAAAGCTTTCTTACAAGACAGGAACTTACTAAGAAACTGGGAGGCTTCCAGAGACATGATCTGAGGGCTGGGGCCGGAGCAGCCCAGCACTCTCTCACCCAGTTTTGTGTAGCTGCACCAGGGAGAGATAAGGGTTGTTCTGGGGCCCACGCATGAGTAACTGCTAGGCACAGTGTCGTTGGGCTGAGGAGTGGTTGTCAGAGACAGTGTTTCTGGGACTAGGGAGAAATTGGGGTCCAAGTACAAGCACAAGCACCCAAGCACCCCATCATTATCTGCCATACTACCTCACTCTCAGAAGAGTAAACCAGAAAGAATTGAGATCATAGATTTCAAAGTGGAAATAACCTTAGAGGTATAGAACCTTATAACAGCTGAGGACATCCCCCACTTGCACATAGGTTCCCCAGAAAAGCTGCCCAAAGTGCAACGTTCTAAATGGGTCTGCATCCATCCCAAACTAGCAAATCAATCAACAAGCATTTCTGAAGCACTTTTTGTGCACTAGGTACTGTGCTTGATGTTGGAGGTGCAAAGAAAGGCAAACAATGCTTCCTGCCCTCAAAGAGCTCACTCACTAAAGGGGGCTCTGAACATAAAAATCACTAGGTACATACAAGATATATACAGAGTAGATGGAGAGTGATTGCAGAAGGGAAGGCTCCTGGTTCTGCTTCTGACTTTCCACCCTTTGTCACCATGCCTTAGAACTTTTCCTCAGTGCCTGCAGTCTCCTCACCCTATAATATCTATTAATATGACCTTGAAGCCTTTTCAGCCTGGAACATCTCTCCACCATGCTAGCCCCCTTCTCCCACTGATACATTCTTCCTAGGGTCTCCATTTTAGGTAAGGGTCCAATCTAGCCTTCTGAGTCTGCTTTCAGTGTTCCAGACTTCAACTCCATCCTCCCCTGTGGGTACCTTCTCTCTCTTTCTCCTGTCCACCTCCCACACTTTTCAGCTCCCTTTTATGCATTGTCTTCATTCTCCATTAGAACATGAGCTTCTTGAGGAGAGGGCTATCCTTTTTTGCTTATATTTGTAACCCCAGGACTTAACACTGTGTCTGGCACAAAAATTATGAGCTTAGTGAATGCTAATGGCCTGGCCTTGCCCTTGCAGCTGGTGGGATCAGGATCTTCTGCCTCTCTCAGAAAGGGAGACAAGTGAATTTTGAAGGAAACCAAGGATTCTATGAGACAGGAGTAAAGAGGGGGAGCATTCTAGGTTTATGTGATAGTCAATGCTAAGGCTTGGAGAGAGGGAGATGGAGTATCCTGGGTGAGGAACATTAATTTCCACCAACTTGTTTCTTGATACCAACCAGCCAGAGGATATGAGTTAGTTCAAAGCCATGAAGTACCATAGTTGTTGTTGTTATTGTTTTTAAAGTACCAACAGGATATTTTCAGCATAAATGAAACACACTCTCCCACAAATATGCACACTATGTATGGGAAGAGAGGACACATAAAGACCACAAATAAGCACCACATACATGGAATATATATATCCAATGTATATATAGAGAGAAGCAGCTCACGTCACCAGTACTGCAAGGTTGATCTTGCAGTCATTTCTAGATATGTATTCTTTGCAAGACACTGTTCTGATAATTTTCTGGTTGTGGCTAGATATCCCCATTGGGCATACGGTGGTAGAAATTTTCTCTACTACCACTTTCTGGATTAAGTTCTCATCTGAGGTTTGATCTTTTCCCCATAAGAGTGCTCTACCATCTCTCTTTTAGCTATGAACCCAGAGATTTAAGTTTCATCTCTTTTGGTTTAAAAAAAAAGGCAGAGCTTTTACATATCCAATCATCAGACTTTAAAAAAAAAAAAACACCTCTCAGATGCCTTTTCTCCAAAAGGAAAGAGAGATCTGTGAACTACCAGAGTTTCAGCCTCCAAGGGCCATACTCTGGGAATACATCTGCCAGCTAGCTAAGTAAAGCCAGCAGGCATGTAAGTCAGTCTTTGAACTTACCTTCTCCTGTTCTCCAGGATCAATGTCTCTTCCCTAAACCTCAAACTGATTTAGGCTTATAAAGTGCTTATAGCTCTTGTTTTATTACCGGTTGCTAACATGCATTCCCCCCCAATGATTTTAAAAACCACAAAAGACTGTCTGAATCTGGGGCCCTGTGGTTTTCCTCAGCTTCACCACTCCTCCCCAGCCCAAGATACTTTGGGTCTCTCATGCAAATGCAGAAGCAAGAGAGAAAAAAAAGCAGGTACTGCTACAGTGAGGCATCATGCTCCATATCAATTGTTGATTCCAATTTCCTGCCTTTACTACACATGTTTGGCCAGAAACAAGTCTCCCAAGTGCAGTACTACCCTATAGAAATCATCTTATTCAAGTCTTTCATTTTACAGGTGACAAAACTGACAAGTCACAGTTGCATGGATAGGAAATATCAGAGCCAGGGTTTCAACTCAGGTCTTTTGAATCTATATTCAACACTCCACACTGCCCCTTAAAATCACAAAATAAGAGGTTATGATTTTATTTTTCCCCAAACCAATCATGATGTGAAGTCACTATGATATATTACAAAGAACCTTGGAATAAGATGATTTGGGTTCAAGTCCTTGCTTTTGCACTTATGAGCTCTGGGATCCTGGGCAACACATGTTTTCTTTCTGAGCCTCTATTTCCTCATTTGTAAAATGGAAGTTATGTAATATGTCTTAGGAGGTTGACCCTACAGACTTCACAAGGCCATCATAAGAAACATGCTTCACTAACCTTAAAGCACTATAGAAATTCCTAAGCCTTCTACAGTTTGGCTCCAGCCTTCCTCCTGTCTTCATTTTGTATTATTCCCCTTCACACAATCTACATTCCAGGTAAACTGGACTAATAGCTGCTCCTTGAAGATGACCTGTTTTCTCCTACCTCCATGTACTTGCACAAATCTGGAATTTATACCCATATTTTTGCCATTCAGGATCCATCTCTTTGTTTTAAGGAGATGCTGCCTCCTCCCTCAAGTTTCCCTTGATCCTACAAGGTGGAAGTGATCTCTTGCTTCTCAAATTTTCCTATAATATTTTGTCTGGATATCTTCTTTGTCAACAACTAAAACCATTATATTCTATTTTCTTCTCTATTCTTGTATATTCCTCACAATAGAATGTAAGCCTCTTGAATGCAGGTAGCTTTTTTAAAATTGTTTTTGTATCCTTGGTGCCTAGCATAGTGCTCTGCACAAATGTCTGCCAAATTGTTGACTTGATTTGCCCTTAATAGAACGTGGTTCGGAGAAGGGAGATCAAGACTATGAGAGGATTGGAGACCATGCTGTAATGAGGATGTAGAGAAGAGAAGACTTAGGGAAGACATGATGGATGTTTTCAAATATTTGAAAGGCAGTCATGTGGAAGAGGAGGCCTAGACTTATTGTGCTTGGCAACAGAGAGGAGTCAGAAGTAGAAGAAATTAGTGTAAGATCAAAGCAGCCTGAGGTACAAAAAAGCTTCATTAACAATTAGAGATTAGCGGAAGTGTCGCAGGCTGCCTCAGCAGGTGGATGATCATTTATCAGGGATATTGTAGAGGATATTTTTGATTAAGTATAGATTGGACTGGAAAGCTTTCCAAGTCTGTGATTCTGGGAATCATTCACCTTTTCTGAACGTGGACAGGGCTTACATGAAGCTTTTCAATGTAGCCCAGTCAGAAGGGAGCAAATATTCAATGTAGAATTGACCCATGGCAGCTGACTTCAACACCACTAACTCATAATTGACTTTGGTTTTACCCACATAGAATATTTACAGATAATGTCTAATCCAGTTAGAAGTGATCAAGGCAGCTAAAGACTGTCTAATGCATTTATTTCTGTGGTGTGGACAGGATTTTAGGCTAGCAAGAGCCAATGTTTTAGTTGGGGCTTTGCTGAGATCCACATTGTTCATTCAGCCCTAAACTGGTATCAACAAAAACATTAATCTAATTGTTCTGACTACTTAACTTAAGCTCTCAGGTCAATAGCTCATAGGATCAAACATTTAAAACTAGAAGGGACCTCATATTATGTAGTCCAAATACCACATTTTACAGATTTTCTGTCTTTCACTGACTAAATTCAGTCATCAAATAGTATGTTTCTGGGTTCCATTCCTTTCAACTTCCAGCTGAAGATTCAGTCATTGAATTCAATTCATTTCCAGAGTGGCTTCCTTCATTCAAAAAAAAAAAATCCCCACAGCCACCACACAAAACAATTTTTAAAAACATCCAACCAAATCATGTTTCACCTAATCTAATAATATTTATTTGCCCTTCTCCCACATGCCCCAGATAAGATAAGTAGGCAGGCTGCTTTCCACTGGGTGGGAAGTTCAACCTCTGGTTATATATAAGCAAGAGGCCAGTATGTGTGGCATAGTGCTGGAGCAAACCATTTGTTGACATGTGGAACTCAGGGTCAAAAACTTTCTGAAGATCAGCTGATCCCCTTAGGACAGAAAGAACAAAAGACTTTTCTACTGGGCCAGCAAAATAATTTCATAAGGAACAAAACATATAGACTGGCATAGTGAAAAAGGACTTGAATTTAGAATCAGAGGGCCTGGGACTAAGTCACCCTTCTTTTTGCACCTCAATTTCCTCTTCAATAAACTGAGTGAGCTAACTAAGTGATTTGTAAGGTCCCATCTGCCTTTAGAAACTATGAATCCTGTGGAGTAGGCAGTGTTATCACTATTGGGATAAGATTCAAATCTTGAGTACTACTAGGGTCATAAGAGGTTTTCAATGGGAAGTAGTTCAAACAAGGCCATGGATAAGAAGTATAGACTTAATTGTATGAAAAGTCTATCTGCAGGGAAGGCTAATCTCTCTCTATATGTTGTTCTCTCTCATTACCAGAAACCTTACTTTGAAAAAGTATTTGAGCCTTAAGATCACAGTAAGGAGAACAGGATCACACTTGGATGCTACTTGAGGCAAAGAGCATTATCAGGAGACAGCTGCAGAAGATATTTTATATGCTTCTGATACTAAGGGAGTCAGTGTTTTAGTGGTTAATTGTATATGTTAGAAAAAGTACCACAAGAGGTGGTGGAGGTCAGGAAGAATAAAAATGTACTTCCTGTGACTGAGGAAATATTTAATTATGTAGGTTTTTATAGGGAATGATTGAAAAATGGCATTTGTGGAAAGTCACTAGGCTAGACCGTGGAACATTAAGTTGAATGTAATAAGATGAAATATAATAGGGATACATCAAGATTTTACACTTGGGCATCAAAAATTGACTTCACAAATACAAAATGGGGAGGCCTGAGTTATATAAAAGCTCTTCTTGAAAATATCTGAAGGTTTTAGTAGAGTTCAAGCTCATTATGTGTCAATGATATGTTTATTTTTTTTCCCCAGACCTATGAGCTCATCCTTGTGGTGAGTTTCCACTGAGGAAACTTCTCTACCAATGCAGACCAGTAAGTGTTTTGAATCCTAGTCTTAGAAAGAAAAGATAATGTGATTTTGGGCTGCATAGTTTCTAGTCACCACAATTTAGGAAGGAAATGGACAAGCTGGATAGTACACAGAGGCAATAAGGTTAGTGAACTGCCTTAATCCATGACATAGGAGTACTGGTTGAAGGAACTGTGGGTATTTAGCCTGAAGAAGAAAAGTCTCTAGAGGGACCATGATAGCTATCATTAAGTACACTGTCATATGAAAGAGGGATTAGACTTATTCTATCTGGTCCTACAGGATAGAATTAGGAGCAAGAGATGAGGGGTAGAGGCAGGAGGAGAGAGAGGATGTACAAAGAGGTAAATGCATGCTTGATTCTAGGAAACCCTTCCTTAGAGCCATCCATAAGTGGAATAGGCTGCCTCAGAATGTGGTATATTTCACTTAATTAAAGGTGTTCAAAGGCTGGATGACTACTTTTCAGGTAGGCTGTGGTAGGGATTCCTTTTAATTTATGATTGGACTGAATGGTCACTGAATGACCATTTAGTGAAGGACTTCTAATTCTGATTCTGTGATTCACATGTTTTTGTGACCAGAAAATGCATCATCCTGCGATGTACCTGGTGCTGAGTCTCTCTAAACTTTGCTAAGCAGGTCTTTCAGACACCAGACAAAGGACATGGATGATTGCCAGCCTGGTGGAACCTGCCAGAGCTTGCCCACGATGGGTCTAAACTTCAAGAACCTAAGACCACTTCCATGCTATGCTGAGTAGAAGAGAAGGACCATGTGCACGCATGCAAATAAAGATTTCAGCAGCAATCCATAGATGGTATGCCTGTCACCTTCAAATAAATATTGGAAAGGAAATTATTTGGTTTGAGCAATTATGGTATTAATAAGAGATAACATAAGAAGAGAAAATTGGCTCATCCATAGAAAACAATGCTCTGAATATAGTCAAAAGATATTTATGTCTTTGTTGATTATTTTCTTGGCATAATTGATTTATCTGAGCTTCCATCTAAGCACCTTAGAACGCCACCACTTGGACTTGCATCCTGATGGTGAACAATGGATTGTTTCTTCTGGTTGGCTAATTTTACTGGGATTGCTATTGTGCTCTTTTATCTTTAAAAATCAAAAGCCCTGAAATTCTGTAGACAAAAGCTTATACTTATCTGTGGCTGGACAGATCAAACCTGACTTGCCAAAAATGATTTCCAATTGAAGTTAATGTTTTTACTGCACTTTTGAACTGATTAGGAGGAATTGAGTTGAAGGGGGGGGAGAAAAAAGCAATGACTATTTCTTCTTTTTTGTTCAAAGTATGAAAAATACTTCATAATTTGTCTTTTTAACTGTAAGCCAGTCTGTATTTCAGCTTCATACATCTGTGTTTTGGGTTTTGTTGCAATAAAGTAGTGTGGTATAATGGGGGAAAAAAAACTTTATTGGAATCAGAGGACCTTGCTTTATTTACTGGCTCTGCCACTGATAATGTATAAACTTATGCAAGTTACTTCCTCTCTCTGACACCCGTTTTCCTCATCTGTAAAAGGACAGAGTTGGGCCAGATTAGAGGTTCTCAAAAAGTATGTCTCCAATTCTGTCTAGGTATACCATGAATTGTCTGGAACTTGTAATTTGTACTCCCATATGTGATTCTCCCATCTCTTCAATAGCATGCTGCAATTCCTCACACCAAATAATTTTTGTACCAAAACCAAAAATGTTTGAGAACTACTGGACTAGATCACCCCTAAGGTCCCTTCTGTTTCTAAATCCTGTGATCCTATGAGGTTCTGCCATTTCAGTGAGCTATAATAATGCTAGCTAACATTAATATAGTGCTTACTATGTATGAGGCGTGGTACTGGGGAGATAGATGCTATCACTATCCCCATTTTACAGATAGGCAAACAAAGGTACAGTGACTTGCACAGAGTCACACAGCTAGGAAGTGTCGGGTGCTAGATTTGAATGCAGGTCTTTCTGACTTCAGGCCCAGCACTTTATCCACTATTCCACCTAGCTGCTATGGGTATTATATGATGCATTACTGACCTAACACAGGGCTTTGAGCTGACTGGCATATATTATTAACTGACCTCCTATGTACTGGGTCACATTAGAAGAAACTTAATTCTAAACACTTTTAGCCCTTCTTAGGAAGAATAAAGGAAGCTTATCTAAGTGAACAAAACTAAAGCTCTGTGGTATCTATTCCTTGGTAAGATAGACAAACAAGATTGAACCAGTGAAAAGAGCAATGACTTTGACATCATAGGGCTGAGGTTTAAATTAAGGTCTCAGTTTCCTCTTCTACAAAATGAGGTATTTAGTCTAGGGGATCTCTATGGTCCCTAGCAATCTCTAAACCTAGGATTCTATTATTGACCCATCTCGCTGTTCAATCACATATGTCCTTAATGGTGTCCTTTACACCAGAGGCGTAACACTCTGTTCACAATGCACCTGAGTACTGCTGGATTAAAATGTAATTGGGAAATATTTGACAAAACACATAAAAATACAATAGCATATAGATAATGTTAATATATAGTTTTCTAAATCAATATGTGGTCCACAGAGATGCTTACGTACCATTTGGTGTGCCCTTTTTCTATTTGAATTGGACACCACTGATTTACACTACTACCATTTTTTAATTTTACATTTTTCAATGAACAAAAATCCTTCTCTCCCCATTGGAAAAAAAGAAAAAGGAAAACAACACCCTTAAAACAAAAATGCATAATCAAGCAAAATAAATTCCTGCATTGGCCATGTCAAAAAAAAAAAGTCTTAATCTGCACCCTACATTCCTCACCTCTCTTTCAAGGGATGGGTAGCCTCCTGTGGGATATTCAAGAAGAGCTAGCACCTCTGGTGTGAGGGCTTGTGGAACCCTTTTCAGGGCTCCTTATCCACCTTTGGTGTATACCTTTCACTCAACTCTCACCTGGGATCCCAAGAAGCTGTGCCATGAGCCGCAGCCACACTCCAGTAAAACCATCTCAGTAGATGGGTTAAACCAGGATGAGGGTAACCAACAAGCCTCAAACCTATTGGTAAGTTAGGTGGATGTCTACCCCAAGCACATGAAGACTTTCCCCAGCTGGAATGGGCAGACAAGAACAATTTATTCTAAAGGCAGCTAAAGCAGGTGCTATGGAGCACTTAGAGCTTAACCAGACATTGAATACACCAAGGTCACCCAAAGCATCCTAGGTCATTGCCAATTGTCCTACCTTTTGTCTTACCACAGGACTCCAATGACTCTGGAACAGAGAGTCAGGCTAATGACTTTGTGCAACTATGCCTCACATACATCCAACTCTTGCCAATTTAACACTTCATTCCATGATGTCATTGGTCCTCTTAGAAAATGAGAATGAACAACAATAACAACTTGCTTCCTCATGTCTCCTTTGGAATCTGGTTGGTCATTGCACTTGATCAAAGTTCCTAAGTCTTTCAAAGTTTTCACTCCACTTCCTAGTCATATCATCATTGGTAATATGCATTGTTATTGTTGTTCAGTCATTCAATCACGTCCAACTCTTTGTGACTCCATGGACCATAGCACATCGGGTCCTTCTAGCCTCCATTATGTCCCAAAGTCTGTCCAAGTTCATGTTCATTGTTTTTATGATACTATCTATCCATCTCATCCTCAGCTGTCTCCTTTTCCTTTTGCCTTCATTCTGTCTTCTCATTATGTGACCAGAGTATTTAAGCTTCAGTTCCAGAATTTGACCTTTCAGTGAATAGTCTGAATTAGTTTCAAGTATTGACTGATTTATCTCCTTGCTGTCCAAAGGAACTCTCAAAAGTCTTCTCCAGCACTACAATTCAAAAGTATTGAGTATGCGGTGCTCAGATTTCCACATAGTCGAATTCTCACAGCCATACATTGCTACTGGAAAAACCATACCTTTGAGTCTATGGACCTTTGCTGACAAGGTGATATCTCTGCTTTTTAGAATGCTGTCCAGATTTGCCATAGCTTTCCTTCCAAAGACCAAGCATTTTGGTTTTTTATTTGTTTTATTTCAAGGCTCTAGTAGCTATCTGCAGTGATCTTTGAGCCCAAGAATACAAAATCTGACATTGCATCCATTTCTTCTTCCTCTGTTTGTCAAGAAGTAATGAAGCCAGTTGCCAAGATCTTTTTTTGATGTTAACCTTCAAATTAGCTTCTATACTCTCCTCTTTCACCCTCATCAAGAGATTTCTTAGTTCCTTTTCACTTTCTGCCATCAGAGTGGAATCCTCTGCATATTTGAGATTATTGATATTTCTCCCAGCAACCTTAATTCCAGCTTTTGATTCATCCAGCCTGGCATTTTGCATGAGGTACTCTGCATATAAGTTAAATAAATAAAGTGACAATATACAGTCTTGTTATATTCTTTTTCCAATCTTAAACCAATCAATTGTTCCACGTTCAGTTCTAACTGTCATTTCTTGGTCCACATACAGTTTCCTCAGGAGACAAGTAAGATCAACTGGTCCTCCCAGATGTTCAAGGACTTGCCACATTTTGTTGTTATCCACACAGTCAAAGGTTTTATTGTGGTCAATGAAGCAGAAGCAGACGTGTGTCTGGAACTCCCTTGTCTTCTTCATAATTCAGCGAATGTTGGCAATTTGGTCTTTAGTTCTTCTGCCTCTTCAAAATCCAGCCTACTCTTCTGGTAATTCTTGGTTTACATATTGCTAAAGCCCAGCTTGCAGAATCTTAAGCATAACCTTGCTGGCATGTGAAATGAGTGAAATCATTCAGTGATTTGAACATTTCTTGGCATTACCCTTCTTTGGATTGGGTCACAAACAGATGTTTTTCCAATCCAGTGGCCACTGTTGACAGGGTGCAGCACTTAATAGCATCATATTTTTGGGTTTTAAATAGCTCAGCTGGAATTCCACTACTTCCACTAGCCTTATTGTTAGTAATCCTTCCTAAGGCCCACTAGATTTCATTCTCCAGGATGTCTAGTTTTAGAGCAGTAACCACACCACCATGCTTCTCAGTGCTATTAAGATTTTTCTTGTATAGTCCTTCTGTATATTCTTGCCACCTCTTTTTAATCTCTTCTGTTTCTGTTAAATCTTTACCATTTTTGTCTTTCATCATGCCTATTTTGGCATGCAACTTTCCCTTAATATCTCTAATATCCTTGAAGAGATCTTTTGTCTTTCTATTGTTTTCTTCTATTTCTTTGCATTGCTTATTTGTGAAAACTTTATCTCTCCTTGCTATTCTCTAGAATTCTGCTTTCAGTCGGGTATATCTTTCCCTTTCCCCTTTACTCTTCACTTTCCTTCTTTCCTCAGATTATCTGTAAAGCCATATTGATTTCCTGCTCTTCCTTTTCTTTGGAATGTTTTTTAGTTGCTGCCTTCTGTGCAATGATGTCCATAGTTCTTCAGGTACTCTGGTTATCATGTCTAATCCTTCAAATCTATTCATCACCTCCACTTTGTATTCATAAGGGATGTTACTTAGGTCATACTTATATGATCTGATGGTTTCCCTTTCTTCAATTTAAGCCTGAATTTTGCAATAAGAAGCTCATGATCTGATCCATAGTCAGTGCCAGATCTTGGACTGTTTATCATAATCACAAGCAGTTTGGATTCTTTTGAGATTATAGTATTCACAATTTATAGCTATATAGCTTCAGTGACATAACCTTGGTGTTTGAAAACAGACATTTTCTAGCAATGATTATCCTATGTCATGGAAATCATTATATAGTTTCCTGTATATGACCCAACCTGTTCTTTTCCTATTCAATTCTGGGTCCAATTCATTATCCTTAAGTAGCTCCTTATCAAAGGTACACACACACACACACACACACACACACACACAACACACATGAACTAGCTCAATTGGCTCTCCATCTGATGGGGATGGGATCTGGACTCTAAAAAGGAAAAGCCTCGAGACTTTCTCATACAGCCCAGATCCCTGGC
The DNA here is from genome assembly GCF_003287225.1 of Phascolarctos cinereus. Classification (NCBI taxonomy): domain Eukaryota; kingdom Metazoa; phylum Chordata; class Mammalia; order Diprotodontia; family Phascolarctidae; genus Phascolarctos; species Phascolarctos cinereus. The sequence continues at coordinate 185,622,902 of NW_027555625.1, forward strand.
ATTCTCCTGAGCCCGTCCCAGTCAAAAATCTTTTTAACTGACCTTTCACCGGGGCTCTCCTGCCACCTAACTGTCCTTCCATTGTCTGTACCTGCCCATTCCCGGCTACTTGCCACTCTTTAATCCCACCTAGATCTCCCTACAGTCTTTCTGCATAAAAGTGTCCATCTTGTCCCCATTAAACGGCTCAGATTCTTAGAATCTGGCCCGCTTGTACTGGTGCCACAAATGGTACAGACTCACTAGGAATCTCACCCACCCCAATCAGTATTTTAATAAACTCACTACTTGGACTAAAAGGAGGCTTGAGTAGTCAGATTCTCTTGAGGTGGACACTCACCCTTTAACCCTTGCATTTTGGGGTTCTCAAGACCCCTAGACCACAACACATCCAACTGCATGTTCTAGTCCAAATATTATGCATTTATTCTATTTAACTGAATTCATATTTGTGAAATATATCAAATGTTGTTATACAAACAAAAAACACAATGAGGTCTTGTATTCTCTTCACCTTTAAGTCAGTTGTGTGGATGACTGAAATATAGTTTATTATGGAATATCATTTGTGAAAACTTTCCTATTCTTACCTATTCCCCTCATTCATAATATCCTTGATGTACATGTAGTATAAAATTTAAAACTGGCCATTTCTACTACATCTATAAGCATCTGTTATCCAGCACTGAAATAAATTCAAACATGGTGCCACTATTGTTCTTGTTAGTAAAGATTGGGTTGTTTTTTTCCAATCTTGCCAAATCTTTTACTTTTATTTTCCTGTTATTCCTCCTTCCATTTTTATACTTCAATGCCCTTGAGATAACTTTTCTTAGTTGACTGTCTCAAAAAAAAATTTTCAGGGCAGCTAGATGGCACAGTGGATAGAGTACTGGCCCTGGATTCAGGAAGACCTGAGTTCAAATTTGACCTCAGACACTTGACACTTACTAGCTGTGTGACCCTGGGCAAGTCATTTCATCCCATTGCTTCATAAGAAAAAAAAGATTTCGTTTCAAAAAAAAATTTTTTTTTCATCCACTTTTACCCTCCTCTGCTTTCTGAAGTGATGCTACTCATGACCTACAATTTTGGGAGCAGAAGCCATGTATATTTCACAGATGTGTTCTAAAAAATGATGACTTAAAAAGTCAATGAAACCTTTAAGACTTAATGCATCACCAGCAGCAAGAGGTAGAGAAATTCCAGGAAAAACAAAAGGTCAAGGATATCAAGAGAATCAGTGACAAAAATGTAAAGGAAAGTGATCTAGCTGTATCAGATCTCGAACTTTTATAAAGTGGTAATTATCAAAATCATCTGGTACTGGCTAAAATATAGAGTAGTGGATCAGCATAGTAGATATCACAGGTGGGGAACCTGTGGCCTCAAGGCCACATGTGGCCCCCTAGATTCTCAAGTGTGGCCCTTTGAACTTTAGAAGTTTGGATTCAATCAAAGGGCTGTACTTGAGGACCTAGAGTGCCACATGTGGCTCAACCCACAGGTTCCCCACCCCTGATAGGTATACAATACATTATTGTAAATGACCACAGTAATCTAGTATATGATAAACCCAAAGATATAAGCTTCTGGGACAAAAACTTATTATAATATATAGAGAACTGAGTCAAATTTATAAGAATGCAAATCATTCCCCAGTTGATAAATGGTCAAAAGATATGAACAGGCAGTTTTCAGACAAAGAAACCAAAGCTATCTATAGCCATATGAAAAATGCTCTAAATCACTATTGTTTAGAGAAATACAAATTAAAATAACTCTGAGGTACCATCTCACACCTATCCGATTGGCTAATATGACACAAAAGGAAAATGATAAATGTTGGGAGGGGAACTATGCCAAAAGGGCTATAAAACCGTGCATACCCTTTGATCTAGCAATACTACTATCAGGTCTGCATCCCAAAGAAATTTAAAAGGGCTGGGGGATGGGGTGGGGGTGGGGTGGACCTATTTATACAAAAATATTCATAGCAGCTCTTTTTGTGGTGGCTAAGAATTTGAAAATGAGGGAATGCCCATCAATTGGGGAATGGCTGAATAAGTTGTGGTATATGATTGTGATGGAATATTATTGTGCTATAAGAAATGACAAGCAGTGACAGAAATGATTATTTCTCTCTTATAGTAATAATCAATTATTGAATTAGGACCAGGATTGTTGTAGCTTGTTCAGGACATTGAACTGAAAGACACTGCTGATAGATGAGGGATTGCCCATATCCCTTGGTACATGCTTTTTTAAAATTAATTTATTTTGATTTATCAGCAATCATTTCCATAAGCTTTTGAGTTTTAAATTGTCCTCCCCCTCCCTCCCCACCTCCTTCCTCAAAATGGCATTCAATCTGATATAGGCTTTACATATACATTCCTATCAAACATATTTTCATATTAGTCATGTTGGAAGGAAGGATTAGAACCAATAGAAGGAACCACAAGAAAGAGGAAACAAAACAAAACAGAAGGAAAAAAAATAGAGCGAACAGTATGCTTCGATCTGCATTCAAACTCCATAGTTCTTTCTGGAAGTGAATAGCATTTTCCATCTTGAGACTTTTAGAGATGTCTTAGATCCTTGCTATTGCTGAGAAGGGCTTAGTCTATCAAAGTTAGTCATCACACAACGTGGCTGTTACTGTGTACACCTACTATGTTCCAGGTATTGTGCTTAGTTGGACTTAACTGATCTATGGGACTAAGGCTTAAACCATAGCTTCCTAGTTGCCTAAAGCATAATAATCCCAGTGTACTTATCATAAGTAGTTAGTTCCTCAGGCTTGATGGATTCACCGCTTTTTATGTAAAGCATCTGTTTAGGCCTGATGCATCCCTAGAAGGAGACTGGGAGAACTTCATCTAATTGAACCAACATTGAATCTTTGCTGAATAGCCTTCCCATGCTATTATTACGCAAACTTAACTTTTGTAAAATATTATATGTTCTACATGTGTCTCACCTCATTCCAATCTCAAACGTGAAATACTGGACTAACTTGAATCAGATATGACCAAGAACAGTTCTTCACTGTGAGATATTTATAAATGCTTTTCTATTTTAAACTACTATTGATTTTGGTTGTTATTTCTCTCCACTCATCAGGTAAGTAAGGTGTTTGCTGACTGTGGATGCTCTGTTGATCTCCTTGTTAGAGTGATTGATTCATATTAGTTAAAACTTCTCTATACATACACACATTCACGCCCAGCAGCACACTGTGTCTGTTGCCAAAGATCAGCCTAGTTAAATTGAGAGAGGTTTATCAACAAGTTGACCAAATACTGATTATTTTCTTACTCACAGCAACTCTAAAAGACCACGCATTAAGGCAAAAAGTGTCTGCAATTTTCATCAATGAGAGATGTACTCATAACAGGTGAAATCATGTTTCCTTGAAATAGCAAATTTCAAATGAGACAATTCAAACACTTCTTTGCTTTGCTTAGAAAAAAAATGAAAATACTCAACTGTTAGGTATAGCAAAGTCTAAGAGACCTCTATTTTCCTATAACCCCTCTGGAGCACTTTGTTATCTTCCAAACATGATAGCAATTCTTTTATGTCTTTATGCCCTAAATTTCTTTGGAAAAATAATCTAAAATTTGCATTTAGGTAATTCTTGATTGTGAAGTAAGCAAATCTAGCATGATAGAAAAAAATAATCTTCAAATCAGGGGCAGATAATATCAGTGACTTTATGTTTTAGAATGCTGCAAAGACTTTAAAAGTTTTCTAAAATGTACAATGTAATACAAGTCTAGATTTTAACTAAATTAGCATATTAATTTCTTCCATATTTTTATTGGCCTAAATGTAAAATAGTGAAATTGCTTTACATAACTGCTGATCATAGCCAATTCATTGAAATCTGTATTGTTAACATGAAAAATTAATTGATATAGTCATACATATATATATATATATATATATATAATTAACAAAATGTTTTATATTAGGAAATGATATATGCAATTGGTATTTTGTCTAATGGGGAAAAAAGGTGCTCTATAACTTTGATAATTGCTTATTTTTAATAGTAGCTTTACCATAATTTTCAATGTTTTCTCAACAGAAGTTCTGCATAACACCAGAACGATCCATTGAAAAGTGAAAAATTCAGTCAATAATAATAACTTACAAATCCAATGTACTTGATTTACAGAGTGTTTTCCTTTCAACAGCCCTGGGAGGGAAGTAATGCAAGTCTTATTACTCTGAGGAAACTGGTCCCCCAAAATGCCCATTCTGTCATAACTACTGAGTTTTGGAGTTGGGATTCAAAAGATTTCAATTCGGTTCAGTAAGTGAGAAAGGGAAGGGAGAAGGAAAAGGAAGGGAAGGGAAAGGAATACTCATTTATATAGTACCTACACTGTGCCAGGAGCTGTGCTAAAACTCTTTTTGTGAATATCATCTCATTTAATCCTTACAATAACTCTGTGAGATACGTACTGCTATTATCCCCATTTTACAGTTTAGGAAACTGAGGCAGACAAAAATTAAGTGATTTGTCCAAGGTCACACAGCTAGTAAGTATCTGAGGTTAGATTTGAACTCAAGTCTTCCTGACTCCAGACCCAGAAATCCATCCACTGTGTCACCAGCTGCCACAAATGACTCTACGTGCAAGTTACCGTGTTAGGTGCTGAAGATACAAAGAAAGATATAAAACAACCCTTACCTTCAAAGAACTTACATTCCACTGTGGGGAAAGGAGGAGGTGGTATGGAACACAACATGTGAAAAAGTAATAAATACAAAGAATATATAAAACAACCTGGGCAAAGTTCAATGTTAATTATTGATATTAGATTCAGCCTCAGTTTTTTCAACTGTAAAATAAGGGTAATAAAACTTGACTAACCATTTCTTTTATTTTTCTCTTGGAGGCAATAGGGATTAAGTGACCTGCCCAAGGCGACACATTTAGTAAGTGTTTGAGGTCACATTTGAACTCAGCTCCTTATCTACTGTGCCACCTAGTTGCCCCTGCACGATCCATTTCAAAGGATTATTGGGAGGATCAAATGTGATGTTGGGTGTACACTAGCCTTTGGTTACGCACACACCCAGACTCAGAGAGCATACCCATGAAGGTTGTGGTGCAGAGGTAAGAGATTTAAAGGCAAGGATCTAAGAGAGATGTAATGGCACCCAAGAACTAGCCTACTCCTCTGCCATTGAGGATGCTAAATTTATCAATCAGATTGTACCATCTGGGAATAGTTTCTGGATCATTTTATCTGGACCTCATTTCAGTACTGGTACTACAGGAACAGACTGATGACCAGTGAAGTTTCAGACTGAGAGACGAATAATAATAGCAGACCCAAACCAACCCTCTATCTGATAGCAGGCAATGTCACCCGTCTGTGGAAAAACCCAACAGATTTTGTCCCAGTCCTAAAGGGACAGAGGTAAAGATAGATGCATAAACCTATTCTCCAGCAAAGGAGATGACTGATACACATTTGGGGAAAGGTGAGACTGCTGACTGTGTTGGAGAAGGCAAAATCAAGTAGAATTGCCCCCCACTCACATTTGTATATGCAAGCTTGGGGATAGACCCAGGGACCCTGGTTCCTATATTCATTAATACAGTCTGAGCAGATCTGGTTAGTGAGACTCAGTTTTTTATTCTCTCTGATACCTTGGGGAGGTTGGAGCAGGACTGAATTGTGGTGGTGGTGTTATTGCTTGGGATGCACATGGCTGATTGGAATTTAATATTAGCATGCTTATGTTTATTTTCCCACTTTGATTAAATGTCTTTACAAAGTAATATTAACAGAGATGACTCAGTAAGTCCCAGACAGAGGGGAAGAAAGGGATTTTGCTCAGTTAATGGGGACAAACAAGTCAAATGAGTTGATTGGAGGAAACAAATACACTTTTAGATCCATTAGATTTTAAACTCCTTGAGGGTAGGGACTGTTTTTTGCTTTTTTTTGTATCCCCAGTTCTTAGCACAGGGCCTTACATCTAGTAAATACTTAACAAATGTTTATTGATTTTTTTTATTGACAAGCAGCTGCTCTCAGGTTCTGACAGAGAAGAACAGGTTTTGGCTGATATCCTCAGCATTATCTGATGTTAGATGGTTTCCACAACAAAATTTAAGGATTTTGTAATGATGAAATGATACATAGATACGTTATAGATAGATTTCAACTAGATTTGCAATATATATTGCACACACATACACAAACATATAATTTATATTGACTTAATGTAATTTGAGTCAGGGTCAGGAATCCAAGATGCTGTACTATGAAGGACAGAATAGACAAGACATAATACAGCTTATGTAGATACCTGTATATGTGGTCTTTTTATTCATAATTATTTGCATAGTACACATTAGATTGTGAGATCCTAAAACGTAGGGGCTGTCTTTTACCTTTCTTTGTATCCCTAGAGCTTAACACAGTGCTCAGCACTTGATAAAAGTTATTGACCATTGACAATGGAGAACATTGAACAAGCTGGGAGTCACAAAGTAAAGCAAATCAGCTTTACTAAGGAAAAATACTTACAATAAGAAGGGGCATTCAGGGAGAATGGAAACAGGTCAGGTGCTACTGGGACCTCTAGTGGAAAATAAGAGTGAGGGGCACTGAAAACCCACAAAAACGGGATTGTTTTTTTTTTTTAAATATGATTCTTAGCTGGGTCAAGCAGGATCAGGCATCAGGGGATTCCTGGAGTAGGAACCCTGGTCCTGGAGTGCAGGTTAAGGTTATGGAACTGATGCCAATTCATACCGGGGGGAACACCCAAGGAGTTGGCAGTTGGTTGATATTAAACTCCCTGATTTGGGGGTGGGAAAGGGGAAGGGTTTTCTGTTGTTAGCATAGGTCTCACTTGGGCTGGGTGACTCAGATTTGAACTTCCCCAGGTTTATTCATTCAGTGGTGTAGGGAGGCTACTGAAGTCTTTACACAAATATATCCCTATATATTTGCAATAAATGGAAAATAAATACACATGTGCCTATATACGTGTGTGTGTGTGTGTGTGTGTGTGTGCAAATATGATGATGATCATTTTGGCACAGGATGTTACTGGTGAAGGATTTTGTTTGATTCACATCTGTGCTTCAATCGGTGTGGAGAACCTTAGTAAGTAACCTCAATCTACAAATGTTGACGAGCCACTGTTTCATACTTACAATATAGTGTTAGAAAGTTGCCCGGGGGCACTGAGAAGGTAGGTGACTTGCCCAGGATCACACAACCAGGATCTTTCAGAGGTAGGACTCAAACATGGAACTTCTTGTCTGAATCCATCTCTCTGCCCACTTTACCATGCTACCTCCCAGGGCTTTGTTTACTGAAGTTAATAGAGATGATGTTTTCATGAGCTATACACAACCTAGCTAATTAAAAAAATATCATCCTGAATAAATATGTTCCCAATCCCCAGTCCATGGAGTAGCCAATCTGTTTATTTAAGGACAATAAAATGTGTTTTCAAGTTTCAGCTATAATTGTATTTGTATTCTGGAAATTCAGCAGGGTGGAAGAAGAGAAGATAAATTGGGTAGAATGAGGGAGAAAGCAGAATGTTAAACTAGAAGGGACCTTCGTTTTCATTTACAGGTGGAGAAACTGAAGTCTGGAGAGGTTACATGGTTTGTGGGATTTAGACGCAGGGTGTCTGAGAAACCATCTAGTTCAATTACTTCCTTTTACTTAGAAGGAAACTAAGGCCCCCAAAAGTTAAATGACATGCCCAAGGTCACACAATTAGTGGTAGAGCTAGGGTTAGAAAACAGGTCTTCTTGACTTGAGTCAAGTATGCTTTCCAGTACTCTTTACTGCCTCTGGCAGCAGTTATAAGAGCATTCATCTTCATAGTCAACATTAATTTTAGCTGTTCCCTGCTCCCCATAACCCAGAAACCCTATATCCCTCAGTTCAGTGAACCAACAATTCCCAACTCTCTGCAGCTCTAAGAATCCATTACTCCTGGCAAATGTAGTCTTGTGTCACCTGAAGTAATGGGTCAGTTGAGTTTGCTTTATTTAAAAGAGCAAATAAACAAGCAAACTCTGCCCTTCTCTATACTAGAGTACAAAATCTTTATTTAAAAGGAATTCAATTAACTAAGGCAGTGCCAGTCAATTGGGGAATGACTAAACAAATTATAGTATATGAATATAAAGAAATGCTATTGTGCTGTAAGACATGATGAAAAGGATGGTTTCAGAAAAACTTGGGAAGAGTTATATGAACTGTTACAGAGTGAAGTGAACAGAACCAGGAGAACAATTTATATGATTACAATCACCTTATAAGGACAAACAACTTTTTTGTATCTCTAGCACTTAGCACAGTATCTAGCACACAGTAGGTGATTAATAATGTTAATTGACTGACTCAGTTGAGAGACTTAAGAACTCTGAACACCCACCACCAATTCAGTGGACCAATGAGGATGCAAGCTAACCACCTCCTGAGAAAGAGGCAATGATTCAGGGTGGCAGAATAAGACATCATCAATGAGGGAATTTATTTTGCTTATTTGTGCACATTTGATAAAAGAGTTGCTTTTTTTCTCCTTTCCAATGAAGAAGAAGTAAGAGGGAGAGAAAATAGATTTTTATTGATAAAAAATTAATCCAAAAATAAAAGTAAACTAATTGAAGTAATCTATTTTAATTATCTCTATCTGGTTCATTAAAATGGGATTTTATTTGTATTATCAGATGTTCAAACTCATGGGCAAAAGATCAGATAATCTCAAATGATAAATAATGTGAAAATTTTCTACATTTGGATTTATAGTGCAAGCTATAATCCTTTTTCTCCAGCATATTTTCTTTCCCATCTTTTCTTAAGACTAAGCTCACTCTACCTGGGACCAAAAGTGAATGGGTTCATTCAAGTCCCAACCTGCCATTTTTAAGTTATGTGACTATGGGCTAAACTGTCTGAGCCTTGGGTTCCTCATCTATAAAATGGGAGTGATAAAACTTGCACTGCTTAATTCATAAAATTGATGAGGACGCCACTTTGAAAATCTTGAAGTACTATGGAAATATGTCCCATTATTTTTATTAGTTTAGTTTGCTTTCCCTAAGCACACTAACTTCTAGTGGCAAACAGAGGCAGCCTTAAAGTGGACTAAAGAGTGGGAGGGAAACAGGCAGGAAATTCAAAATCTGAAACTGTCTGTCCATATTTAATATCTATTTCAGAACATAAATTAGAAGATACGTAAGTCACAAATAAGGCTACGCAATATGTGGTGTTGGTTTTTTTTTTAAGGGAGGGAAGGAATATAATAAAAACTCACATACATAGTTACTATTTGAGTTTCCCAAATAAGGGAAGGACCTGTGGTTTCTTTAGCATGGGGAATATTGGCAGTGTGAGAATTTTAGTAGCTCAGTCTTAGGAAATTTCTCAAGGCCCAAATTAGTCTAAGTTGACACAGCTAGTAAATGCTGGAGATGCGATTCAAATCCTTTTCTTCCTGATTCCAAAGTTAGCACTATCTACTGCACTACTAGACTACTTCTGTTAGTATTATTATCCCTATTTTACAGATGAGGAAACTGATATCCAAAGACCTGGAGTGACTTAATCAAAATAGTGTCAGAGCCAGTATTCAGACCTGGATATTGTGATTTCAAAATCCAGTGCTCTTTCCACTAAACAGAGCAATTTCTACCTTTGAAATTTATTTTAAGAACATGCTTATTGAGTATACAAAGTATTATACCAAACAAGGAAAATGCATGAAAGTGCATACCCACACCAAAAAGGTTCAAATTAAAATGGAGAAGACAGCAAGGTTGGCATACAAATCATCAATGGTTATTTTTACCTAATCTAAGACAATAGAAGAGACACCATGGTATTGGGGAGAGAACTGAAGTCAGAGGAACTGGGTTTTAATTCTATTTCTACAAAGTAGATAATGTATGTAAAGCATTTAGCAACATTAGCATGCTACATAAATGTCATCTACTGTTAGTATTATTACTGCCTATGTGACATTGGGCAGAATTCTCTTAACCTGTCTGAGTCTCAGTTTCCTCATCTGAAAAAGGAAGTTTTTTTTTAATCTGGGATTTGTGACCTTTAAAAAATATTTTGATAATATATTTGAATATGATTGGTTTCCTTTGCAATTCTATGTATTTTATCCATTTGAAAGTATTATTATGAGAAGGGCCTTCACCAGAGTACCAAAGGGGTCCATGACACAAAAATGGTTAAAAAACATTGGCCTCAACGGCCTCTTAGGTTCCTTCTAGTTCTAAATTCTATGACTGAAAAAGTAACATGTAGATATCTAGATGAATTTAGAACAAAGATGTAGCAGGAAGGGAGGGAGGCAGGGAAGAAACAGATTAGAACTGTTCCAAGTGTATCATTATGGAACAGACACCCAAGTTCAACTCTGTGATGGGGACAATTTTTCTCCGGAATAAAATTGGACCAAATATTATTATATTTATTAAAGGAGGAAGGCTGATTGACTGCATAATTCGAGGAGTCCTTTTCCACCTTTAATTTTTGTGATTCTCTTTTCAAGTAAAGAGTAATGTTATCTTCCCACACACTTTCTCATTCTCAACTAATCAGCATGATGAACTGTTGGATTTTTTTTATCATGTACTTCTTTGATTTTTTTTTTCCTGAGTAACTGTTAACTCTTCTTGCAGAAGTCTTGACATTAGTCATAAGTGCAGAGAGAGACTGTGCTGTTCTGGGATCCTGGGAACTGTGTGCTTTCCTTGGAGGTTCTGGCAGAAAGCTGGGTGATAAGTGGTAAGTAGAAAGCTCTTTATCTTCTGGAAATTTTGAGCACAGAGTGATTCTAAGGAGCAAATCGGCATTGACAGACATTGGGAGGAAAATCCATTTTAGGCAGTAAAAACAGGGCTTGAGATGGGTGGAAAGGACAAGGGAGGATGCCATGCTATCTCTGAGGAGGTCCTAAATCCTAAATTCAGGGATCCTCAGACTGAGAGTAGCCAGCTATGGCATAATGAAGAAGACTCTGAAAAGAAAGCCAGAACATCTGGATTATTATATTGAACTTTGCCCAGACTGTCCTGCATTGCCTGGAAAGCACTCACTCCTCATTTTCCTCCTTATAAGAACCTTTAACTTCCTTCAAAGCAAAGATCAAATGCCATCTTCTCTGTAAGCACTTTCCTAAATTCCGTAATTGGATCTTTCTCTCTCCTCAAAATATTTCATATTTATTTATCTGTTTAAATATTGTGTCTCTCTCACCCCCATTTTCACGTAAGGTCCTTAAGGACAGGGCCTATTTTTCATTTCATCTTTGTACCCATCTCATCTAGCCCCATGACTTGGACATAGAAGGTGTTTGCCCCAATGAGTCCTTTTTGATTTAAACTGAATTGAATTTTGGTAAAGATCAATAGCACTTAATTTCAATAAATATTTATTAAGTACTTACTATATGCAAGGCACTGGGAATGCAAAGATGAAAATGAAAAAATTGCTGAATTTGTTGTCAAAGGTAGGACAGCTGGGTTACTATGTTGAGCTGTTGACCCAGTCATAATTTTACCTTTGAAAGAGACCATAGCCGTTAGAACTGGAGTGTTTGTCATGTATTTGACACTTAAATAATGTTTCTGAATTGGCCTAGTGATTGATTAATTACAGACCAACTGAGAGATCATTTAGTCTAAGCGTTCTTAACTGGGGTCTGTAAACTTGTTTTTTAAATTATTCAATGGAGAGTGCTGGCCCTAGAGTCAGGAAGATCTGAGTTCAAATGTGGCTTTACTAGCTATGTGACCTTGGACAAGTCACTTAACTCTATTTGCCTTGGTTTCCTCATCTGCAAAATAGGCTAGAGAAGGAAATGGTAAACCACTAGAGTATCTTTGCCAAGAAAACCCTAAATGGGGTCATGAAGAGCTGGACATGACTAATCAAACAAACAAAAACTATATTTCAATATAATTGATTTCTTTTGTCAAAAGTTGGTCAGTCAGTTTACTAAGCGTTTTACTATGTGCTAGGCACTATGCAAAAAGCTGGGGATACAAAGAAAGGCAAAAGACATTCTAAATGCTTGAGAAGCTCTACAGCTAAGGAGGGAGACAGAATGCAAACAGCCATGTATAAACAAATTATGTACAGGATAAACTGGAAGCATTAAACAGTGTTAAGGGATTAGAATTAAGATGGATTGGGAAAAGTTTCCTGTAAAAGGTGGGATTTTATCTGGGAACTGAAGGAATTCAAGGAAGCTAGGAGGTAGAGATGAAGATGGGGAGCATTTCATGCATGAGGAACCAACGGTGAAAATGTCCAGGGTTAGAAAATGGAGTTTCTTGTTCCTGGGACAGCAAGAACAGTGTCGCTGGATTAAAGAGCATGTGGAGGAAAGGGACTGGAGGGAAAGATGTAAGGTTTAAGAAGTTGTAAGGTTTAAAGTTATGGAGGACCTTGAAAGTCAGACAGAGGATTTATATTTGAATGTAGAAGTCATAGAGAGACACTGGAGTTTACTGAGTAGATAAGAGATGTGTGCGACAGGGTCAGACCTTAACTTTAGAAAAATCACTTTGACAGCTGAGTGGAAAATAGACTGGGCTGGAGAGACACTTGTGGCAGGCCATTGCAATTAGTGGACTCACCAGCAGGCCATTGCAATTGTCCAGGTGTGAGGTAGTGTGGGCCTGCAGCAGGATGGTAGTGGTATCAGAGGAGAGGAGGGGGCTTACTTGAGAGAAATTACAAAAGATAAACTCAACAGGCCTTGGCAACAGATTGGATAGACGGGACCTTAGAGAGTATTGCAATGCTCTCATTTCATAGTTGAGGAAACTGAGGCATAGGAGATTAAATGACTTGCCCAGGGCCAGTAAGTGTCCCAGCTTTTTAGTGAGTCAGCTGCTGCTCAGTAACTGGGTGACCTTGAATGTCACTTCAACTCATTGGCCTCAGTTTCTTACTGTATTTAATGAAGGGGTTGGATTTGATCCCTAAGGTCCCTTGAAGCTCAGGGCCAAACTCTAAGAGCATCTATTATTCTATGCTGTAGGACATTTCTTACATGAGTCTCTGTAACCTGAGCTCTTGGCCTGGTGCTAAAGGTTCCCAACACAGGATTTAGAAAAGTGAAAAACATTCTCAAAATCCAAGGTATTGTTGTTAATTATTATCCTGACATTTATCAAAGCTAAGCAAAGCAGGCAACTCTTCACCTTAAGAATTATAACTAACATCTTAGCTTTTGGATTTAGAGACAGAACAAACAGGGTTTTGAAGAGGAAACAGTGTACTCATAAATCCCCTTGCCAGGAAAGGAATCAGTCCCTAAGGAAAGGTCATCATAAATAAAAAGCCAAAAGGAAGATACTTCCAATTCTTAAAATAAAATTATATCAGTATGGTATTGTAAAAAGAATAGTGGAATAGCAGTCATGAGACCTGAGTCCCAGCTCTGTCACTAACTCCCTGTGTGACCTTGAGAAAAACATGTCCAGTCTCTGGGCCTTGTTTTTTCCTCTGCAGAAGGAAAGGGGTTGGAATATCCCTTTTAGGTCTAACAATCTTTAGCTCCATATCTTTGCTTATGAGGGGATCTTTTTACTAAAGGAGAAAATGTTCCAACTTACTTCCATCAAACACACACACACACACACACACACACACACACACACACACACATGTGTGTGTGTGTGTGTGTGTGTGTGTAAAATTTAAATAAGAAAATAAAACTGTAGCTGATCAGTCAATGCTACCAAATGTTACCATATTCTTTATTTTAATCAGCCAGGCTGATTAATTCAGAGTTATGTTCATACACGGACTGCTAATTTTCAAAGGAATTAAAATATAATCAAGTATGACTGACAATGAATCAAGTGTTACTGACAATGAAACTGTTCTGACCAGAATGTGATTTTTCTTGGGTCCCAACAATGCATCCAGGACTTCTAAAGTGCTTCAGGTCATCATTATAAATAGAAATGATCTTTGTTTACCTGCTGCAAAGCCGGCAGTTATTTGAGCTTTCTGGTTGTTTGGTTTCTGTATAAATGGGAACATCCTGTCCCTCCCTGTGGAGAGACAGTCAGATTAGCCACTGTTTTATTTTTATTAATGAAAAAAGCAAATGCATATTTCACTTTTATTGATTTTTTTTTACTGAATTAAAAAACCACATTCTGTATCACTGCTAATATACCTGAACCTCGGTCAAATCCTCAGTCCTTTCTAGTGCAAAGTTAAACATAAGGGAGATCCCATTTGGCCATGGGGCATAGGGGAAACGTAGAGAATTGTCTGACAGCTATCTTAAAATATAATAACGACAACAATTCCCATTTCCATACTGCTTTAAAATTTACAACAGGGCAAGCTTCAGTGGATAGAGTACTGACTGGGCTTGGAATCCAGAAGAATGATCTTCATGAGTTCAAATCTGGTCTCACACTAGCTATGTGACCCTGGGCAAGTCACTTAACCCAGTTTGCCTTAGTTCCTCATCTTTCAAATGAGGTGGGAAAGGAAATGGCAAAACACTCCAGTATCTTTGCCAAGAAAAGCCCAAATAGGGTCACATAGAGTTGAACACAATTGAAATAACTAAAAAACAAACAAACAAACAAACAAAAACTAAAAATGGGGTCATGGAGATCAGACATGACTGAACAACATCCTTATAACAACCCCATGAGGTGAATAGTATGAAGGAGGGATTCTGCTCTTCCTCCCTGTCCCAGTCTCAAGTAATATAGCCACAGAAGGCCCAAAATGTAATCACAAGTTGTTAAGAAAATGTTAAACTTACTGTAAAGATATGTCTCCCCTGATCCCTTTATGAGGTGCAAACACCTCTCTGAGTTAAGAAGGGAACAGTGCCAAGCCTCTGGAGGCTGAAAATAGTTAAGCCCTAGAGGAATTTCAGAGTTTGAGAATGGGAGAGATTTCATATCTCCAGGAGACCACTGCAGGGGAAGAATGGAATTTCTCTCTTTTCCCCACCCTCATCATAGGCCATGTAGTTTTAAAAGGGATTCATTGAACCATTAGGGATATTGTATACAGTGGAGAACAGCAGCACATATCCTAGACAGACAGAGATACTGAAGAAACAGTCACCTGAGGGAAGAAGCATCTTCAAGGAACGTGAAACCTGAGAGCAGAAAAAGGAGTTAGACTATAACAAGCATCCAGCTCTGGGATCTAGCTGAACTACTTTTCCAGGAGAGATTCTGAATCCAAGGGTAAGTATATGAGGACTCTACAAAAGAGAAAGGACCTGTAGAGCTGGTAGTGCCAGAAGTATTAAGTTGCCTTTGCCACATATGTATTTTATACACAGGGATGTGTTGGTCAATGTTTATTTAACATTTAGCTCTCCAGAAAAAAAAATATTCATGACATTTAAGTTTAATCTGCATTATAAACATTTTCTCCATCATTTTCTCTTTCCTTTCTTTCTTTCTTTCTTTCTTTCTTTCTTTCTTTCTTTCTTTCTTTCTTTCTTTCTTTCTTGGCAGTGGGGGTAAGTGACTTGCTCAGGGGCACACAGCTAGTAAGTGTCAAGTGTCTGAGATCAAATTTGAACTCAGTTCCTCCCGACTCTAGAGCCGGTGCTCTGTCCACTGCGCCACCTAGCTGTCCTTCCATCACTTTCTTAAAATCACATAATCAATGAAACAATGAATCAAGCCTGGATTTATGGCATTTGCCCATTTCCCAGGCATGAATGCTAACACTGAAAATTTAACAATCAGCTCTCTGAAGAAGATGTGAGCTGGCACCAGTATACCACTGCCTATATATAATTCCTCACTACCACTGCACTCTAAGTTTAAGCCCATTATTTCCATAAATACTGTGTGTATGGGAAAGTGAAACCCAGGTTTATTGGGGAAGGGAGGCAGAGGAGAAGGGAGGAAAATCCTTGAAATTAATGGTTTACCAAGCCATATTTGTTAAGAGACAATTTAGTCTACTGGCTGATTATTAAAGGGCAGCCCAGTGGTGGAGGCTCGTGGAGCTCTAATGTTAGAAGAGTGACCCAAGAAGATAACCCCTGATCCTCAAAGTAATAGCCACCTTCTGGGGATAGAACCCCTGACTGTGAGTTCAAGTTGAAGGAATGCTCCAGAGTGGGGTACTATGAGTATTTTCCATTTTTCTGGTGATGCAATGGAGGTTCAAGAAATTTAAGTGACTTGCCCAAAGTCAACTAGCTAGTAAGCAGCTGAAGTGCTACCTACTAGCTCATGGAAGAGGGATTAGATTTATTGTATAATAGTTCGTTATGCTGAACTAGAACTGATTATGGGGAATGGCTAATGAAATTATGGCATAGAATGTAACTGCATAATATCGTGCCTTGAGAAGTGATGCTCTGCTAGAAAAAATAATAACAATTCATCTGGAAGAACAAAAGCTCAATAATATCAAGGGAATCGATGAAATAAAAATGTGAAAGGAGGTGGTCTAGCTGTACCAGATTTCAAACTGCATTATAAAGCAGTAATTATCAAAACAGTCTGGTATTGGCTAAGAAATAGTGATGAATCAGTGCAACAGATTAGGTACCAATTACATTATAGTAAATGACCATAGTAATCTAGTATATGATAAACCCAAAGATCCAAGCTTTTAGAACAAAAACTCATTATTTGGCAAAAACTGTTGGAAAATTAGAAAAAAGTATGGCAGAAACTAGGCATAGACCAACATCTCACACATGTACCAGGATAAGGTCAAAATGGATATATGATCTATACCTAAAGAATAAATACCATAAGCAAATTAAAAGATAATGAAATAGTTTATCTGTCAGATTTACTGATAAGGGAAGAATTGAGAATCAAAGAAAATATAGAGGGCATTACAAAATGTAAAACAGATAATTTTGATTATATAAAATTTAAACATTTTGCAACCAAAATCATAAGGAAAGCAGAAAATTAGATTTAAAAAATTTTATAACAAGTATCTCTAATAAAGGCCTCATTTCTCAAATACATAGAGAACTGAGTCAAATTAAAAAAGATATATAAATCATTCTCCAATTGATAAAAGGCCAAAGGTTATGAATAGGCAGTTTTCAGACAAAGAAATCAAAGCTATCCATAGTTATATAAAAATGCTCTAAATCACTATTGATTAGGGAAATGCAAATTAGAACAACTCTGATGTACCACCTCACACCTATCAGATTGGTTAATGTGAAAAACCAGGAAAATGTTGGATGTTGGAGGGAAAGTGGAACTTTAGCAATTCAGCTAAAATTCAGAAATTTAGCACCAATTCATTAGTACACTAATGCATTGTTGGTGGAATTGTGAACTGATCCAACTATTCTGGAGAAGAATTTGGGACTATGCCTAAAGGGCTATAAAACTGTGCATATCCTTTGATTCCCCTTCAGGGAAGAAGCAGGGGAGAAGGGAAGAAGGGATAGAATTTGGAACTCAAAACTTTAAATAAAAATGTAAAATAAAAAGAACTGAAACTGGTTAGATGGAAATTACTTTTCTAACAAGATGTAACAGGATGATGCCTTGTAAGGGTAGTGAGTCTACTGCTACTGGATGTACCCAAGCAAAGGCTGAATTATCTGTGTCAGAGATAGAATAATTTGCATTGGGTAGGCAGCTGTACAATACCCAAATACTCATATGAATCTGTGATCTAATGCATTTGGAGGTTCCATCTAACAATACAGGTAGCAACCATGTCTATTCATATCCTCCCATAAGTTTCACACATATCCTAGTAGCCTTATGACCTCTAAATTCCCTTCTGGAGCTAAGATTTTATGTTCCAATAATTCTGGAATCTTGGACCTTGTTCAAAGATCTACAATATTACTTTGCCCAAAGTAGGCATTCAATAAATGTCTATTTCAATTTAATTAAAATGGAAATATTTAGTGGCTTAAAATATTGAATTAAAATTCAACAAATATTTATTAGATAGCTACTACAGGCAAAGTGTTATAGTTAAGCACTAAGGAAATGAAGATTAAAAAAAGAAATAATGCCAAGGCACTTATATTCTACTAAGTAAAGAAGGTGTATTTGGGTTAGGGATTGAAAGAAGTATGAGAGTGATCTCTTTATGATACTCATATCGTTTTCTAATTTCTCTTTGTTGCATAGAGTTGACCCAGAGATCTTAAAAACTACACTAAATGAAGGCCAACTCTGGTAAGATTGGCCAAACTGGAAGGGCTTCAGATACATGCCCAGGAAAGGACACAAACAAATATGTATGTATCTTTTGAAGACCAATATAGCTAGGTTCAGAAACACCAATCAGCAGAAAGTTGGTCAGAAAATGATATAATTTTGACCTAGAGGCCTGATGACCTCTAAATTGCCTTTTAGAGCTAAGATTTTATATTCCAGTAATTTTGGAATCTTGGGCTCTGAATTGGCAGAGGTAGTATCTATGCCAACAAAATAAAAGAATTATAGAAACATTGAATGCCAGAGATGACAGAGATTTCCATGGTCATCTAGCCCCACCTATACCTAAAAAAATAATTCTCTCTATAGCACACCTGACAAATACATCAATCCTTGAAGTACTGAATAGTTAAGTACCTGGCTAATGTAAGCTCTATCTTTGCAGTATACGTAGCATACTCTGCCTGCTACTAGGCCATTTGGAAGAACTAGGGAGCCTGCTTCCCAAAAGGCAAAATTATGTGTAAGAGAAAGGTCATGCTCTCTAATTCAAAACATGAGTAGACAATCTGTAACCTCTTCCTACCTGCTAACCATGTGGTGAAGAGAGTTTTTTCAATGGCTACTAAAGAGGAAATGGAATACATTTAAAAGGTACTAATGAACCAAAGTGAATTTCTTTCTTTTTCCTAGCTGACTATGTTCAGATGATAGAGATATACTATAAGTCAGTGAATGGGAAGAAGACATAGGCCATCCCCACTTGGGGATGACATGCATCCTGTGAACAATGTTCTTTGCAAAGCCTAGAGAGAGTATTCAAGACAATTATGGCCTTGTGAGCTTCAAAAGGTCAGAATGGGAAGCAACCAGAGGTCCAGGAGTCTGATATGCCAGATTTTGTAGCCAGTTGAGGGGTGAAATTTCAAGCCACCCTATTTGACCCAGAATATGCAAAATTCAGAAAAGAAAGAGTAACAGTGCCTCTTTTAGAAATATACTTAGTAGAGTAAATGCTTTGAGTTTGAGCCCACTCTTCCCAGTACCAAGGTGGTAGGAGGGGAGAGTGTACCCACAGATTTTGAGGTGAAATAGCTTTATAATTTCTATTCTTGTCATATCTTCATGTTAAATATCCCTTTGTAAAAAGCTAAGTGATGTTAATTAATTAAATTAAACTGTAGCACTAATGACTGGTAGTTAAAATTGGGGAGAGCACACTAGAATAGGAACTTAAGCCAATAGCTTTAGAGAAAATAACCCCCAACCCCTCCGGGGTAACCCTAGGATCATGAGGAGAAAATGTAGTCTTGCTTTAGGAGACCTGACTCATCAGTAAGAATGGAAATTGTCATAGAGATGCCTTCATAGCTTGTAAAAACTACAATGGACTCTTTTTTTAGGCGGTTGGGGTTAAGTGACTTGCCCAGGGTCACAAATTTAAACTCGGGTCCTCCTGACTCCAGGGCTAGTGTTCTATCCACTGAGCCATCTAGCTGTCCCCTACAATGGACTCTTTCAACAACTTCTTAACTGGTGTCCCTGACTTGTCTCCTCTCACAAGCCACCCTTCACACAACTGCCAAAGAGATTTTGCTGAAGTAGAGATTTGACCAATTTATATCTACCTCTTGCTCATTCCCACCACTCAGTAAACTCCAGTGGCTTCATATTACCTCTAGGAACAAATCTAAATTCCTCTGTTTGTCATTCAAAGTCCTCCGGAGCTTGGCCCTCGCCTACCTATTATACATTGCTCTTCTTCACGGTCGTTATAGTCAAACTGGCCTTCTTATTGTTCCACATGCAAGGCACTATATTTTCCTATCTCCATGCCTTTGTACTAGTAGTCCCCTTCCATGCCTGGGATACATTTTCTCATCACCTCCCCCTCTTCAAATTCCTAGTTTCTTCCTTGACTTGGCTCGAATGCCACCTTCTAAATGAAATCTTCTTTCTTCAAGCTGCTGGTGCCTTTCCTCCATCAATCACTTTCTATTCAACTACAGCCATCTAGGTGGTATAGGGAATAGAGTACCAGGCTTGGAACCAGAAATGCCTGAGTTCAAATCTAGCTCAAACAGTTACTGTGTGACCTTGGACAAGTCACTTAATCACTGTGTGCCTCAGTTTCCTCAATTATAAAATGAAGATCAAAATAGCTCCCACCTCCCAGGATTGTTGTGAAGATAAGATGAGATGATAGTTGTAAAGAGTTTATTCACAGTGCCTAGTACATAGCACTTAATAAACACATTCTCTGTCTTATGCCCCAATTCCTTATATATCTATTCACGTGTTTGTGTCTCCCTGATTAGCTCGTTGAGAGCAGGGACAGCCTCATTCTGTCTTTACATTTCCAATCCCTGGCACATAGCAGGAACTTGATCATTGTTGCCTGATTTATTGATATTTTGCAAGGACCTAATGGACAGAATAAGACTTGGATCAGTATGGAACAGTGGTAAGCTACGGGATGCTAAGATTCAGAACTAGAACTGAGCTTAATGACCATCTAGTCCAATTTCCTAATTTTATAGAGAAAGAAACTGAGGCTCAGGGGAATCAGCTTCTTTGTCCAAGATCACTCAGGCAGGCGGATGAAACAGCCAAGCTGCATTGCAGACCCAGGCCTTTTGTTTACAGGAAATGATGCTCCACAACACACAGACAGAGTAATTCGGTGTGTGTACTGGGTGTGGATTCAAAGGCTCTCATTTTGGACTCTAGTTCTGCTGCTTACCAGTTGGCAAGTAACTTTCTTCACCCCCACCTCCTTACCTCCAGCTATCACTGCTTTTCAACTTTCTTTTATGTGTCACCTTCCCCCATTAGAATGTAAGTTACCAGGAATGCAGGGATGGTTTAACATAAAGAAAAATATTAACATAATTGACTATATCAATAATAAAAGTTTTAAAAAAAAAATTTTTGGCAATTGGGGTTAAGTGACTTGCCCAGGGTCACACAGCTAGTGTCAAGTGTTTGGTCTGAGGCCAGATTTGAACTTAGGTCCTCCTGACTCCAAGGCCAGTGCTCTATCTACTGTACCACCTAGCTGCCCCAGTGAAAGGTTTTTTAAAAAATCATGGTTATATTGATAGATACAGAAAAAGCTTTCGATAAAGTACAACACTCATTTCTGTTAAAAAACATTTGAAAGTATAAGTATAAATTGATTTTTCCTTAAATTGAGAAAAAGTATTTATTTAAAACAATCTGCAGGGGCAGCTGGGTGGCGCACTGAATAGAGCTCTGGCCTTGGAGTTGGGAGGACCTGAGTTCAAATCCAGCTTCAGACACTTAACACTTACTGGCTGTGTGACCCTGGGCAAGTCACTTAGCCCTGTTCTCCTCACCAAAAAAAATATATATATATACATATATATATATATATGTATATATATATATTATACACATACACACACACACACACATATATATATGTCTGTAATCATTATTTGTAATGGGGATAAGTTAGAAGCATTTCTGGTGAGATCAGATGTGAAACAAAGATGCACATTGTCACCATATTCAATATTGCATTGGAAATCCTAGTAATAGCAATAAGACAAGAAAAAGAAACAGAAGGAATCAGAATAAGGAAAGAGGTAATGAAACTATTTCTTTTTGCAGACAGTATGACAATATACTTGGAAAATCCCAAAGACTCAACTAAAAAGTTAGTTGAAACAACGAATAATTTTAGCAGAGTAGCATGATATAAAGTAAGTCCACATAAATCATCAGTATTCCCATATATCATAAATAAATCCCTGCAAGAACAGATAGTAAGAGATATCTCATTTAAAATAGCTCTAGACAGTATAAAATACTTGGGAATACATCTACCAAAATAAACCCAGGAACTATACAAACAAAATATTTAAAAAAACTTTTTATACAAATAAAATCAGATTTAAATAATTGGAGAAATATTAATCGTTCATGAGTAGGGAAGACCAATATAACAAAAGTGACAATTTTACCTAAACTAATTTATGTGCTCAATGCCATCCCAATTGAATTACCAAAAATTGTTTTACTGAATTAGAAAAAATAATAATAAAATCCTTTTGGAAAAACAAAACATTAAGAACATCAAAGAAATTAATAATAATAACATGAAAACTGTAAAGGAAGGAGATTTTAACAGTACTAGACCTTAAACTATATTATATGGCAGTAATTATCAAAACTATCTGGTACTGGCTAAGAAATAAAAAGGTAGATCAATGGAACAGAGTAGACATACAATTTATAGCAGAATATACATATAGTAACCTTGTATTTGATGAGTGTAAAGACTTGAGATTTTGGGATAAGAATTCATTATTTAGTAAAAAACTTATTGGGAAAACTGGAAAGCAATATGGCAGAAATTGGGCATAGATCAATATCTTACAGTATTTACCAAGATAAGGTCAAAATGGATACATGACATAGATATAAAGAGAGATATTACAAGAAAATTTGAAGAACATTACTTATTACTTATCAGACTTATGGATAGATAAATAATTTATGAATAAACAAGAGATAGTGAGCAGAGTGAGGTGTAAAATGAGTAATTTTGAGTACATTAACTTAAAAAGTTTTTGTACAAATAAAACAAATGTAGCCAAAAATCAGAAGGAAAGGAGAAAATTGGGGGGGAGGGGTTGATGACAGTTTCTCAGATAAAGGTTTTATATATTAAATATGTAAAGAACTTTGTCAAATCTATAAGAATACAAGTCATTCCCCAATTTATAAATGGTCAAAGAATTTGAACAGGGCGTTTACCAATGAAGAAATCAGAACAATTTATAGTCATAGGGAAAAATGCTCTGAATTATTATTGACTAGAGAAATGCAAATTAAAACAACCTTGAGATATCATTTTACACCTATGAGATTGGCTAAAATGATTGAAAGGGAAAGAGACAAATATTGGAGGGGATGTGGAAAAATTGGGACGCTAATTCATTGTTGATGGAATTGCAAACTGATCCAACCATTTTGGAGAGCAGTCTGGAATTATGCCCAAAGAGTTATAAAACTGTCTATACCTTTTGACCCAGCAATACCACTACTAGGTCTGTTTCCAAAGATGATTAGGAAAAAAGGGGAAAAAACACCTATATGTTCTAAAATGTTTCTAGTAGCTCTCTTTGTGATGGAAATTGCAGGGATGCCAATCAATTGGGAAATGACTGAACAAGCCATGGTATATGATTTTGATGTGTTATATATTTTGACTGTGCTATAAAAAATGATGAGCTCAATGATCTTAGAAAACCATGGACAGACTTTCACGAAATAATGAACAAAATGAGCAGAACCAAGAGAATGTTGTACACAGTAACAGCAATATTATTTTAAGAACAACTTTGAGCAAATAAGTCATTTTGACTATTATAAATAACCAAATTAACTACAAAGGATTTATGAAAGAAGATGCTACCTACATTCAGAGAAAAAAATTTATAAACAAAAGTATGTATAGAATTAGTTTACATATACATATATATATATATGTATATATATACACACACACACACTTGTGTCAAATGGTAGCCATCTCTAGGGCTGCAGGAAGAGGGAAGAAAAAAAAGAAATTTACATGATAATTTTGTTATATATTTAAAAGGCATAGTACGTTGTACATAAGAGGTTTTCAGTTTCATGTGCAATCATCTTTTTTTAAAAAATGCTGTTATGGAAATGTTTGTTTCACTTCATAAATTAAAAATAAAATAAATAATTTTTTAAAAAAGAATGTAACCTTCTTGAGAGCAGGGACTGTTTTTCTTTTTGTTTCTATCTTCAGCTTTTAGCATTGTACCTGGTAACACAGAAAACTCTCAATAAATGTTTATTTACTGACTAAACTGACTGACGAGTCAGCCAATGTTTGTTCCGCGTGAACCATGTTCCAGGAATTATGCTCAGTATCAGAGGAAGATATAAAGTTAGATAGGATTCAGCTTCCTCAATCAGTCAATCAACAAGCACTTATGATGTTCAGGAAGGACTAGCACCTGTGGTTCGAGGGTTTGATGGGCCCTTTTCAGGGCTGCTCATCCACCTTTGGCATCCACCTGTCACTCAGTTCTCATCTGGGGCTCCAAGAAGCTGTAGTATGCACAGTGGTCTCACTCTGGTAAACCATCTGGGCAGAAAGGCTAAACCAGATTGAGGGTGACCATCAGGCCTCAAACCTATCAGTGAGTTAGGGGATGTCTGCTGTAAGCATGCAAAGACTTCCCTTGGCTGAATGGGTAGATGAGAACAATTTGTTCCAGTGGCCACGGAGGTGGCTGAAACAGGTGCTTGGAGCTTGGTCAGCCATCAGAGATGCCAAGATCATCCACTGCATCCTGGGCTACTGCCAGTCATCTTGACTTTTTTCTTTGCACTGGACTTGGTGACTCTGGAAGAGAGAGTGAGGCTGATGACTTTGTGCACCTCTCCCTCACTTATATACAATTCATGCTCGAGTCAAGACATCATCTGTGATGTCATTGGTCCTTTTCAAAAGCAAAGAATGAACAACAACATTAAGCACCTGTGATATGTCCGGCACTGTGTTAGATGCTAAGGAGAAAAGGAGAAGAAAGGAAACTATCCCTGCCCTCTAGGAGTTTATGTTCTATCATAGGAAATAATATCTACACACAGGAGTTTATTTTAAATATGCAAAATAAATAAAAGGTAATTTTGGAGGGAGGCACTAGTAGTTGGAGGAGATTTGGAAAGTCCTCTTAGGTGGCATCTGGACTGGGCTCTGAAGGAAACTTGAATTCTAAGAGGCTGAGGTGAGCAGGGAGGACAAGAGGGAACATTCTATATAAAGGCAATGAGATGAGAGATGGAGTGTCCCGTATAAAGAACGTCATCATCAACATTATCATTTTTATCATCAGATCATCACCACCATCGTCATCATAACTGGAATGTACATAACCCTTTAAGATTTGCAAAAGTGCTTTAATATCTTATTTTATTCTCACAAACACCCTGGGAGGTAGGCACCATTATTATTTTATAGACGAGGAAACTGAAGCATGGGTTGTTACTTATTCAAGATCACACAGCTGGTAAGGTCTGAGACAGAATTTGAACTCTGGTCATCCTGACTCCAGATCTACACCTAGTTGCCTCTATACCTAGAAGACCAGTTTTGCTGGACCATTAAGTGTGTGAGGGGTAAGACTAAGTCTTAGTTTATTTATCTGTAAAATAAGGAACTCAGTTACATGGTATTTAACATCCTTTCTAGCTTTAAATCCTATGGTTATTGTTGTTCCCAATATGATCCTTAACCCTCTCTTGCTGCTAATTATGTGACTATGAGTTTGGAGCAACACTTCTGCTCTGACGTATTTTCCTCTCGGTGCAAGCCTGGCCTACCAGCCCTCACCCCTGACTCTCTAAAGTCTTAGTACAACCCTGTCACCACCACAGGGACCAAGGACCAGGCAACAAACAACTTTTTTTTTTTTGCAGTCAGTATTTAGCTAATCTCAGTTTAGTTTTCTTTTTTTTTTTCCCCATTCTCATTCACAATTAACAAAAATGCTTAACCCACTAATCTTTAAATTACTCATTTTGGAATTCATGAGCTTTTCAAGGTAGGATTTCATTACAGTGCTGCCATTACCTTTTCTACTTTTTCCATGCTGAGCATTAGGAAGTCTGCTAGGATTTGCATATAGCAGATTTAGGAGGGTTAGGGAGCAGTCATGGAATGACTATCCAGCTACAACAGCCAAAGTGTGCAAGCACTTGGGGAGTAGTCATCTCACTGTTATGGAGGGGACTAGTTAGTGAGGGCCCTGGTACATATTGAGCATGCACACATATTCCCTGTCTGGTTCCAATTCGACAGGTGGAACTTGGGAAACCTGTTTCTAATCATGTGTGACTAAGAGATTAGTACTGTGTCGTGGTGGTAGTAGTGGTAATAGTAGTAGAAAGTGCTTTACATAGGTTAACTCATTTGACCTTCCCAAAAACTCAGAGAAATAGGAGCTATTATTAACCCCTTTTACAGATGAGGGAACTAGAGCTGAGAGAGGTTAGGTACTTGCTCAGAGTCACACAGCTAGCAAGTGTCTGAGGCATTAGAATTTCCTGACTCCAAGTCTAGCAATCTATTCACTGTCTTGACAAATGTCTTCTAACTGGCTGCAGAACCAGAAGAGCTAATGACTTCAGGAGGTAATTGGCATAAACTGAATTTTTTAAAAAATTATTTTTATTTATTTTGTTAAATTTTTCTCAATTACGTTTAAAGTTTTCTAGCAATCATTTTTTAAAATTTCAATTTCCAAATTCTCACCCTCCTTCTCCCCTCTCCCTGAGAAGGCAAACAATTTTATATCAATTACACATGTGAAGTCATATTGTGAAAGAAAACACAAATAAAACAAAACTAAAAAGAGTTTTAAAAAGTATGCTTCAATATGCATTCAGAGTTCATCAGTTGTCTTTGGAGCATTTTTCATCAAGGGTTCTTTGAAATTGTTGTGGATCAGAGTAGCTATCTTTCACAGTTGATCATCCTTGTAATATTACTGTTACTGTGTGCAATATTCTCCTGGTTCTGCTCACTTCACTTTGTATCAGTTCATATAAATCTTCCCAGGTTTTTCGGAAACCATTCTGTTTATCATTTCTTTTAGCATAATAATATTCCATCATAATCATATACCACAATTTATTCATCCATTCCTCAAGTGATGCATCTCTTCAATTTCCAATTCTTTGTCACTGTAAAAAGAGATCCCATAAACATTTTTGTACAAATAGGTCCTTTCCCCTTTTCTTTGATCTCTTTGGGATACAAACCTACTAATGGTATTGCTGGGTCAGAGGGTATAGTTTTCTAGCCCTTTGGACATAGTTCCAAATTGTTCTCCAGAATGGCTGGATCAGTTCACAAGTCCATCAACAGTGCTTTAGTGTCCTAATTTTTCCACATCCGCTACTTGTCATTTTCCTTTTCTGACATTTGCATTTCTATAATTAGTAATGAATTAGAGGATTTTTTATGTGCCTAATGATAGCTTTGATTTTTTCTTCTAAAAACTGCCTGTTCATATCCTTTGACCATTTATCAACTGGGGAATGGCTCTTATGTTTGTAAACCTGGTTCAAGGAACTGAGTTTATACACAAAAGGGACAAATCATCTATTATTCAATATATTTTCCTTCCTGGCATCAAATGAGGCAGGAATTACTGTGAGCTATACATGTAGGGGTGGGGATAGGGAGTAGGATGGCTGGTGGAAGAAAAGGTTGGTGGTGGTTTCCCTATATTCTGCTGTTGTTTTTCAGTCATTCAGTCATATCTGACTCTTTGTGACCCATTGGAACATCCATACTGTCCATGGAGTTTCCTTGACAAGGATACTGGAGTGGTTTGGTATTTTCTTCTCCAGTGGATTAGGGCAAACTGAGGTTAAATGACTTGCCCAGGGTCACATAGCTATTAAGTATCTGAGGCCACATTTGAACTCAGGTCCTCTTGACTCCAAGCCCAACACTCCATCCACTGAGCCACTTAGCTACCTCCTCCCCTATATCCTTCCTGAATTCTATGTGTTCTTGAATACGTGGCACCTTTATTTCATTTGTGTTTATTCTTTTCAATGTTAAATGAATGAGTATTCTGAGATGGACATGTCTGAGTGAACATATGAGGTCAGGAAATCCGGAGATCTATAGTTCATAGCAATGACTACTAGAATAGTAGTGGACAATGACAGAGGAATAACCTGCAGACAGATGGTGGAAAGATAGTTACCTGATGCTGGTAACAGCTGCAGGGACACTGACCATTTGTAATAGAGAGAAATTCCAGCTATAAGCCCTAAAAAGTCATCGATCATCAGAGACCAGCAGAAAGCTACATCAAAGTGGGATTTCATGAGGATTCCAGAAAGGCAGAAAATGACTTCCAGGTCCAGGTCTTGGAAAATGCCCCTTTGCCACTGATGTTCACAACACATACACATCATTAAAATTGTGCATTAAGTTTGAGCCTCTCCCTCTCTCCAAATATCTTGTATGAACAAGAGGTGAGTGTCCTCTAAAAACTCTTCACTCTATTTTATCAGTAAATCTTTTTTTCTAAGAGCTAATAGAGTTCAACTGATTTACGATAATGGAGAAGACACTGCTGGGGGCTCAGGAACTATAGTACTAGAAACCCCTAATCCCTTAGGTTACTTCCTACAATTTGTAGGGGAGTGGTAGCCATTGCCCTCCAGGAAACCAAACTCCTACAGCAAATGCAAGTTGATCTCAGAGGCAGTACTACAAATGTAAATCCAAAAGGGAGAAGGTGGAAGAAGATAATTCAATTCAATTCAATTCAATAAGCCTTTATTAAGCATCTACTATGTTTACAACTTCAGTGCCCAATTCAGTTATCCAGGACTATCAATTGTACAACAAGTACCAATTGGTGTTGGGAAAAATCACATAGTAGCATCTTATACATTGATTAACTTGCTAACATCTTGCTGTGCTGTCTAACATGTGCGTTCTATACAGAAGGAATAAAAAAGGGAGGTATTAAGATGGCATCTACAAAGCTGTATTTTAACTACCACGAAATGTGCTAATGGCAAAGGTAAGCTGAGTGTTGATAGTAATTTTCATGTTTATAGTCTCAACATGAGTTTGACATGAGGAAATATCATGTTGAAGGTATTTTCTACTTTTAGAGATGCAACATTATAAGACATAAGAGCACACCTACTTAGATGAAGATACAGTTTTTTTTAGTTTTATTTTCTTTCTTCAGTTTCTAGAGTTGTACCCTTCCCTGGAAGGAAGAAGGGGAAATAGGGAGAAGCAAATTCATTTTTTTTTCCATTTCAAAGTTACAAATCTAATTTTGCTGCCATACATAAGAAAAGTCAGTAAAAATGGTGGTGGAATATCTTTCCAACTCAGATGACTATGTTATAAAACTCAATTATCCTTGACTAGGTTTTCCCCGCAATTTGATGCTATGTTAAAAGTACTGGGAACAAAGGAAGAGATAATGAGAGATAGGCAAGACACCACAGAGTCTAACAAATGTAAAGGGTTGAAATGAAAATGAAAAGGAAGTGTTACGAACTCTTTAAGGTTATGTGAAGAGTCTCTGTATTGTATCTGTGCCTACAGGCAAGGTAGGTGACTTCCTATAGTCAGCCACTAGAAAGCAATACCATATAAATAATGGCCTCACTGTAACATTGACTTCCAGCTATAGCACTGGGGGCATCAGCATTAGAATAGACGTGACTTTTTGGTGCAAATTTCATTCACTGATTGTGTTCATGGGAAAGTCATTTAAATTCTCTGAGCCTCAGTTTCCTCATCTGTAAAATGAAGATAATGATATTTGCATTACCTACCTCAGGAGTACTGGTGTGAAGAAAGTGGTTTATAAACCTTAAGGCACTCAAGAAATGTGAGCTGTTTTTATTATAAATAATAACTTCTAGGCCTTGAAATATGCCATTTGATTCTGAAGTCAGGAGTGTCAGCTACATTTTCATTTTGAGCATCTCATGATTCTCAAAGCCCCTGTAAATCCTCAATCTGTATCTCTTGTACACACAGATGACAAAAACTGTGATCCATATTATCTAAACTATTCGCTCTTCCTTACCCCATGTCCAGTTAATTGCCAAATCCTGAATATTCTACCTCTACATCTTTTATATCTGTCCCATCCTTTCTTCCAACCTAGTTCATGCCCTCATCACATGTATGGCTTAAACATTTGCAGAAGCTTCCAAATTCGCCTCCCTGACTACAGTCTTTTCCCTCTATACTACTTTATTTAGTGATATTATTAGTCTCACGGATTTAATTACTATCTTTATGCTGCTTCTTCTTTTTTGGAAGCAATTGGGGTTAAGTGACTTGCCCAGGGTCACACAAATAGTAAGTGTCTGAGGCCAGATTTTAATTCAGGTTCTCCTGACTCCAAGAGCAGTGCTTTATCCACTGCATAATCTAGATGCCCTGATTCTCATATCTAAATATCCTTCCCTAACCTCTCTGCTCATCTCAAATCTCCTTTCTCCAACTGTCTTTCAGACATCTTGAACTGGATATTTAGCATACATCTTAAACCCAATTATGTCCAAAACTGAACTCATTATCTTTCCCCTAAATACTCCCTGCCTCTTAACTTCCCTATTACTGCTGAGGGCAACAACATTCTTCCAATCATTCAAGTTCACAATCTAGAGCGTCATCTTCAATTCCTTACCATCTCTTACTCAGCATAACCAATCTTTTGCCAAAGCCTGTTGACTTTACTTTTGCAACATTTCTCCAATATGTCACCCCCCCACTCCCACCCCCCTTTTCTTTGACACTGCCACCACTCTGAAGCAGGCCCTCATCACTTCATGCTTGGACTATTGCGATAGCTTGCTGGTGGGTTTGCCTGTCTCTTCTCCCCTCCCCCACTCTAATCCATACTCCATACAGCCACCAAAGTGATTTTCATGAAGTGCAAGCCCAGTCATGGCACCCTGCCCTGCCCCCGCCCCCAATAAATTCAGTGGCTCCATATGGTCTCTAGAATCAAATATAAAATGCTCTTTTTGATATTCAAAGACCTTCATAACCTAAACCCTCCTGCCTTTCCAGTCTTCTTATACCTTACTCCCCACCACTTTGATCCAGTTACGTCATCTTCCTTGCTGTTCCTACAAGACACTCCATCTCTCAGCTCCAGGTATTTTCTCTGGTTGTCCCCCATGCCTGGAATGCTCTTCCTCCTCATCTCCACCTACTGGCTTCCCTAGCTTCCTTTAAGTCTCAATTAAAATCCAGTCTTCTACAGAAAAGATGTCAAACATTCAGAGCCTCCAACATTCCTGAGTGCTGCCTGAACCAGATTAAAATGCAATTGGGAAATATTTAGCAAAATAAATAAAAACAAAAAAAAAACCCCACAGACAATGTTAATATGTGGTTTTCTAAGTCAATATGTACCCACAAGGATCCTTATATATTGTTTAGTGGCTCCCATTTCTATTTGAGTTTGGTACCACTCTTCTACAGGAAGCCCTTCCCAACCCCTCAATTCTAGGGCCTTTCTTCTCTTAATTATTTCTTATTTGCCCTGTATATTGCTTGTTTGTAAATATTCATTTGCTTGTTGTAATCAGATTGTAAAGTCCATGAGGGCAGGCACTGTGTTTTGCCTATTTTTGTATTCCCAGCATTTAGCACAGTGCCTGGCACACAGGAGGCACTTAAATGATTATTGACTGATTAACTGACTGTCTTTCCCCTCTTCAACCTGTTCTTCACATAGTTGCCAAAATGATATTACTAAAGAACTGATCTGACCAGGTAAGTTCTCTTTTAAAGCAGCTATAGTGGCTACCTGTTATCTGTAACATAAAATATAATCTGACTCCAGTCTATCTTTCTAGAATAATTTCATGTCATTCACTTTACATATTCATGTTTCAGCCAAACTGGCCCGTTTGCTGCTCCATATATATAGTGCTTTATCTCTCCCCTCTGGGTCTCTAGACACTTCCTATTCCGTGCCTGGGATGATCTCTCTCCTCACCTCTGCATCCTGGAGTCTCTTCCTCCCTTCCAGATTCAGATGATATTCCCTACACAAAGCCTTTCCTGACTACTCCCCTCCCTCTCCACCCTCCACCCTCACCCTCTCATCCCTGCCCCGCCAATTTATTAGTTTGTTAAGAGGACAACGTTGAGGAACAAAGATTCCTGCCTATATGGAACCTCCAAACCAGCCCAGCCTCATGAATGTGTAATGCAGGGTGGAAGAAGTTCCATTTCCTCCCTGGTATGGACCTGGTTATATCTCACAATGGAGGTAACCAGGAAGTCTTTGTACATTCCAAAGATGCATTTCAAATGAGTAAAGGATTGTGTTCTTTGCGAGCACTTTTGTGACCTTCAGACATTCTTAAAGACTAACTGGAAAAAAAATATTTATTGAGGGAAATTTCCCCAGACAGAGCAATTCATGATTATGCTTCAGCAAAAGCAGCAAGCTCAGGGCCTCCTTCGGGGAGCTCCAGGCTACCACCAGTACGTGGGGAGGAGGGTCAGGAACACAGTACAGTGAGAGACTTACAGGGGACAGAGCCAGAAGAAGGGGGAGGAGAGAAAGGGAGGTGTGTGGTAGCAGGAGGGGGAGGGGAAAGGAAAGAAGAGAGAGGAAAAGGAAGAGTTGAAGGGCAAGGGAAGAGGAAAGAAGGGAAAGGGGGGAAAAGAGCTTAATCTGAGGGACATCCAAATCAGGGCAGAGGAAACAATGGAATTTGTTCAGGGACAAATCTACAGACAAATAGAAAATAGGTCTACTTTTCTTTCTAATCCTACACACCAATTATAGCTTGCCCTCTTTCCCTTGTACTACAGTAGAAAAATCATTGGCTCTAGAGACTGAGGACCTGAGTTCTCTAACCAAGCCCATAAGTGGGGCTCTTTTAGCTCTGGTCAGGGCTACTGGTAGTTCGACCTTTGAGAACCCAAGGTCATTTCTAGGCCATGGCACTGCATCATAGGGGGACGGATGACAATGGAGTGCTTCTACCATGTGTCCTTCCAAAAAATTATAAATAGCTTACCTGAAATGATGGGAAGTAAGCAGAGTCAAGAAAACAATATACACAAACAACCACAACAATGTAAATAGGAAGAGCAACAACCACAAAACAATGAAAAGATGAAAGGTGCAAAATTACCAAACTTGGTGCAAAGAAGACCCTTCCACATGACTTTGCCGAAGTTGGAGGTCCACCGGTACAGAACATTGCATATGTTGTCAGATTGTTTTGATGTATTGACTGGTTTGGCTGATTCATTTTTCTTCCTCTTTTCTTCTTAAAAAAAGTTCTTTGTTATACAGGATGGCTCTCTGGGAGCCAGGAGGGGAAGGATCCGAGGGGAAATTTAGGTGCTGTAAAAACGAAAGATATGAATAAAAACTTACTTTTTTTTTTAGGCAGTTTGGGTTAAGTGACTTGCCCAGGGTCACACAGCTAGTAAGTGTCAAGTGTTTGGTCTGAGGCCAGATTTGAACTCAGGTCCTCCTGACTTCAGGGCCAGGTGCTTTAACCACTGCGCCATCTAGGTGCCCCAAATAAAAACTTACTTAAAAAAAATAAAAGAATATATATACTGACAAACTGGTAACAGCAGATTCCACAAAAGTCTGGGGAGGAGAGGTTGGAAGGAGTTCTTGCTTTGTTGAGTTTAGGGCAGTCATGACAGAGTCAAACCTAATTGTCTGAAAGGTAGTTCAAAGGCAGATTTATTTAGTCTTTGTATTCAGTAGTGGTCCACAGCCAGAGCAGATCACATGGGAGCTAGCTAAACTCATAAACAATGCCACCTTTATAACAGGTCAGCATTTATCTTTAAGGAAAGTAGGGGAAGGAAGAAGACAGAATTCCACATACACATACCCCTCCCCCAGTTTTAATCCTAGTTTCTTGAGATCAAGAGTTTTTCTGAAGCCTGTTCTCAGAGACCCCCAGTAGAAACATTTTAATAAAATCATCACCACCAACAGGTGATTGATAAATACCAAGTGGAAATTAAAACCTTGTTTTCAATACACCCTACTTAATTATTCAGAACACCATCTGTTTAGTGAGGGCAGATTATTCACCTGGACTGTAAGGCAATCACATTGTTAATGGGGCAGTATAATGGGGCAGGATTTCTTTCTCTCTTAGAAAAAAAAAAGTTTTATTGATTCCTTCAGTTATTTTACACCCTTGTCATTGCCCAACACTTCCCTCTCACACTGCCAATTGTAACAGAACCCATCATTCTGACAAAGAAAAACAGTCACATAAAACCAATAATGACTGTGTATGAAAAGCAACTATGTCTGAAACAGTGACCATGTCTGTCAGTGAATTGCTAATTTATTTATGGAATTATTAATTGAATAAGGGAATGGGACCATGAGGTCAAACCTCTGGGTCTTATGTGGACAAGTATGCCTGGTTCTTTGGATACTTGCAGGGAAAGACCACAATGACAGTGGCAAGTTATGCTTGAATCATAATTTAATAAGGCACAGAGAGTACAGGGGCAAATGGCACAGAAAGTACAGAGACAAACTGTGAGGGAGGAGAAAGGGAGGAAGGTGGGCAAGGGAGAAAATGGAGGCAGATGGGGAAGAGAATGGGGAGGGGGAAAGTCACTTATGTAACCATAGATTGGAGTTGGAAGCACTTGAGCAGAATGAACTCTTAGGAGATGGAAGAGTGTTTGGGGTCTCATTTTTATAGGATTTTGACTAATTCTTATCTGTGCTACCTTGGGGTTAGTACATTAACTTATCTACATCCTCTCAAAGTTATTAGCAATATTTGGTGTTCTGCTGCTGATCTTACTGTGGGTATCTGGAGCTTATATGAGGCTTACAGGTCATAACAGTTAACAAGTTAGCCCAGTTTGCAAGTATCATGCAGAGGCATTATGTTCCTTTGATCTATGGGACAGTCTGTAAGTGACTTCTAGGATCCGCTTTCAGTCTTATTTTCTATTATTGTTACTTTATTTCAGTTGTTCAGTCATTTTTCAGTCATGTCCAATTCTTCATGGCCTCATTTGGGGTTTTCTTGGAAAAGATACTGGAGTGGTTTGCCATTTTCTTCCCCAGCTCATTTTACAGATGAGGAAACTAAGATAAACAAGGTTATGTGACTTGCCCAGGGTCACACAGCTAGTCAGTGAGGCCAGATTTGAACTCAAGAAGATGAATCTTCCCGATTATAGGCCCAGGCCTCTATCCCCTGCTCCACCTGACTACCCTATTATTTTATACTGGCTACTTATAAACTTACTATACTAACTAGAAAGTGAGACCAGAACAAGACAGAATTTTAACACAATCAGTAACATTGGACATCCACAGGGCACCCCTCCTCCCCATATACTCTGTTAAGGGGAATGGAACAAACAAGCATTTATTAAGCTGCTACTACGTACCATACTATGCACTAAGCATTTTACAGGTACCATCTCATTTAGTCCTCAAACAATCGTGGAAGGTAGATGTTATTATTATGCCCATTTTCCCGATGAGGAAACTTAGACAAACAGAGGTTGAATGATTTGCCCAACATCACACAGTGTCTGAGAGAGATTTTGACTATCCACTCTGTTACCCTGTCTATATGAAAAAAGAATACTAATCTGATTTTAAAGCTCCATAATGGATGGGACTAACATTTTATCTAAATTTTGCATGTCCTCCAGGACCTAGCAAGGTATTCTACTCCCAAAATGCCCTTTTAAAAAAATCATTTTTATTTATATATTTTCTTTTTACATCACTTTCATTTCCAAATATCGCCCCCATTCCTGTCCTCTCTCAGTCAGCAAGCCATCCCCTTGTAACAAGGACTGAAAAAGAAGAGGGAAAAGTCAGTTCAGTAAAACCAACCAATGCATCCACTATGTCTGATAATTTATGCAATATTTCACCTCCTTGTCCACCATTTTCATAGTAGCTACTTAACAAGTGTTTCCTGGGCTTCTGGGAGCCAAGATGGCTCAGCAAAAAGGTAGTCGCTCTCACTCTCCCCTATCAACCTCTGTAAACCCAGAAAATATCACCCCAGAAAAAAGCCCTGGAACAGCTGAACTAGAAGAAAGACGGGGAGCAGCAGTGCAGCAGCCCAGCAAACGGGTCTCCCAGTGCCTCAGCAAAAATAAGGGATGTAGAACTACAAGGGGCCCCAGGCGGATAAGTACCCTGCTGCATTCATCTGAAAGGAGGTGAAGAAAACAACCTAAAGGCTTCCTAAAGCCCGGGACTTGCTGATTCCAACCCAACACATCGTGAGCTGTCAGAGCCCTGTAGACTCTAATTGTGAAGAAATCCTGAAGCCAGTTGGTAGAGCAGGCAAACACCAACACCTAGACCTCCGAGTGCCTCAGTGAGGGTGGGGGAGGGGGAGGGGAGGGGAACCTGCGGAAACCAGCTCAGAAAACCACCAGGTGCCTCAGCACTCCACTGCAAAGGAATCTCCCCGTGCATTAGCAGAAATGAGGGAGACAACACTGCAGGGGGCCCCAAGCAGATAAACACCCTGGAGCACCCATCTAAAAGGAGCTAAAGAAAGCTAAAGGAAAGGAAAAGCAGGCAACCTAGAATTGCCTGAAAGTTAACAGCCTTGCTGATTCCAGCCCAACACAAGGTAAGCTGCCAGAAACCTACAACCTCCAATTGCCTGCATAAGAGGCCCCAGCACGAAAAGCCAGTGACCAAGACCTAGGCTCCCAACACAAGAAGCTTGGGTCACTACCCTCTGTTCCCCAGCAGGAGAGCTCAATCTCTTTAAAGGCCAGGGAATAAAGAAACACCATGTGTAAAAAGAAACGTACCACAGATTCATGTTATGAGAAGAATGAAGATCAAGACAGAAATTCTGAAGAGGACAACATTGTCAACAAACCCACATCTGCAACAACAAAAGGGAATATGAACTGGTCTGAAGCGCAAAAAGCCTTCTTAGAAGAGCTCAAGAAGGATTTTAATAGTCAAAGGAGAGAGGTAGAAGAGTCCTTCAAAAATACAATTGGCCAATTGGAAAAAAAAATACACTGAAGAAAACAAGTCCCTAAAAAACACAATTGGCCAATTGAAGGACAAAAACTAACAGAAGAGTACACTGAACAAGTGTTTCCTGAATAGAATTCAGATGAATTGAGAACCAGCTCAATCTTTAAAATGGAATCTACCCCATCATCTAGTCCATTTAACCTCTTTGCTTTCCAGATGAGGAAATGGAGGTCCAGGAAGGATAAATTATTTTGTCACCTACCCAGATAGAAAGTAACTAAGGCAGGATCCTTTAGCTCTAAAGGTAGTGTTTTCCAATATTCCAGTTCTCACTGCCCCAGGCAACAGTTGTCTGCATTGATAGAAAGCTTCCATACCAGGAGTTCCCCAAACAAAGAATCACAAGTCTAGAGACTCCTTCACCACCCCAAATAGCAGATGATGATGCTGGATCAGAGAAGTGAAGGGCAAGAGGCAATGTGGTATAGTAATAATCATACCAGATTAGTAGTCAGGACACTTATTCTAGTCTGTGGTCTGCTACTAGCATGTGTGACCTTGAGTAGGCATCTTGGGCTTTAGTTGTCTCATCTGCAAAACAAGGAGGTTTGAGTAAATGATCTCTCTCTCAGAGCCATTCCTTTGCTGTGGGGAACACATGCTTCCAAATCACTCAACTAGCATTTATTAAGCACCTACTATATATCCCACATTTTGTTGGGTGATAGAAAAGCAAAGACAGAAGGAAAAAGAGCTCCCGCCCTCAAGGACTTTCAGTTAATGGAAGAAAGCCAGGGATTCCGAGACAAGTAGATGAGGAGAGATAAGGATAGCATTCTATGCATGGAGGGTAGCCAGTGAAGAGGCTTAGGGAGAAGGGTTATGTCTCCAGGGAGAGACCCTACCAGCTTTACTTCCCCAAGTAGCAGTTTATTGGCAGAGAGCCCCTGACATAGTCTATATGACTTGTTGATGTAGTGCTCACCCAATTCATTCTCTTACTCAAGCTTATCCTCTGTCAGTCTGTCCCCTTTTCTGTCTGTCCTTGGTTCTCTCTACATGACTATTTAGGGAGAACTTTTCAGGTAGGGAGAAGGGGGGAATTTTCTGAACCATCTCTCATCACACTTTCTCTCCAAACTTTCTAATGCTAAGGTTCCCAGATCAGCCAGATTCAGAAGGAGTGAAGTAGTATGATCTAATGGAAAGATCTGGAATCAGAGAACTTAATTTGGAACACCTTCTCTTCTGTTGCTATCTGTGTGATTTTGGGCAAGTCACTTCCCCTCAATAAGCCTAGGTTCTTTCTCTGTAAAATGAGAGGGCTGGAGTAGATGTCCTTCCAATAGAATTCAGCTCTAAGTCTGTGCTCCCATATAATTTGACTATCAGATCTAAGTCAGGGTTCTTTTTACTATGCTTTTCAATCCTACAACTCTTAAGTCCCTCATACAGGTTTCCCTTCTCTATCCTGAATTCTCTCAGGGGAAAGACTGAAGGATTTTAAAAGGAATAAGAAAACTAAAAAACCTAGCCAGGCTTTCAGATGTGCCTCCCATCTACACATAAAGGGTTGGACAAGAAATTACTATGATGTAATCCTTACAAAGATCAACATTGCTAACAATATTTCATAGCTTTCAACTTTGCTTTTAGAGCCAGCATATTAATCAAGAGAAGCAAGATAGATGAGATGTCACTTGTTCCCAAGCAGCTTCCCTTTTTTCCTTTAAAAAAAAAAAGAATGTGTTGTGGTTGGTAGATAGAAGAATGGAAGAGGGGTGCCTGTATCCTAGGGCATGAATTCCTTGGAATATGTGGAGAAGCGAGGATAAATAACATCATGGATGCCATCCTCATGGAGCTTACAATCTAGTAGGGAAGGGCAGACAAGTAATGGAAATAATATTGAATTTGGAGACAGAAGACCTAGGTTTCAATTCCAACTCTCCTAGCTACTCACTCTATAGCCTTGGGCAAACTACTTCCCCTCTCTGTGACTCTGTCAAGTGAAGGTATTAGGTGAGATGATCTCTAAGGTCCTTGCCAGCTTTAAAGTTTATCATCAGAGACAGTTATGCAATAATTGAGATACAAAATTGTAAAGAGAAGTCTCTAAGAGGAACTATGATGGAATACTACTGTGTTTTAAGAAATGATGAGATCAATGATCATAGAAAAAATATATAGACTTGCATGAAATAATGAAGAGTGAAATGAGCAGAGCCTAGAGAATGTTGTCTACAGTAACAGTAATACTGTTTTAAGAGCAACTTTGAGCGAATAAGTCAGTTTGACTATTATAAATACCCAAATTAACCACAAAGGACATATGAAGGAAGATGCCATCTGCATCCAGAGAAAGAACTGACAAATAGAAGTATGTATAGAATGATTTTAC
Organism: Phascolarctos cinereus; assembly: GCF_003287225.1. Taxonomy (NCBI): domain Eukaryota; kingdom Metazoa; phylum Chordata; class Mammalia; order Diprotodontia; family Phascolarctidae; genus Phascolarctos; species Phascolarctos cinereus. The sequence continues at coordinate 185,662,080 of NW_027555625.1, forward strand.
ACATATATACATATATACATATACACATATATACATATTACACATATACATACATAATAGCAGCCATCTCTCAGGTGGGGGAGAGAGAAGAAAAAAAAGAAAAAATTTATATAACTTTATTATATATTTAAAAGGAACAGCAAGTTGTACACAATAGATTTGGTGTTCCATATGTAATCAATCATGTTTTTTTTTAATTACATTTTGTTATGGAAATGCTTGTTTTATTCTATAAGTTTAAAATAAATTTAAAAAAATTTTAAAAAGAGGAGCTATGAAATCAACTGAAAAAAACCACTCCTGGTATGTGATAGGAAGGGGGCAAAGGAGAGAATAGGACAGTATATCAGAGAAAACTTCATGGAAAAAGTAATATTTGAGGTGGACCTGAAAGGATGCATAGAATTTCAACAGGAGGAGATTGAGATAGTGGTGGGGTTGGGAGCAATATTCAGGGGTGAGAAAGGAAACAATCTAGCTCAGAGTTGTTTGTAAGGCTCAAAGAGTTATCTAGTTTAGCTATAGCACAAAGTCCATGAAAGAGCAGTAAGAGAAAAGGCTAAAAGGAAACCTTGGCTGTCAGGCTAAGGTGTTTGGGCTTTAGCCACCAGGCAGGACTTAGATTGTAAAGAAACCCAACCCTCTCATTTCACAAGTGAGAATACTGAAATCCAGAGAATACTTTCCCAAGTTCACACAGCAAGCAAGTGGTGGATCCAGTCATTGAAGGTTGTTGGGCAATGCACCTAGTATTCGGGAGATTAATTTAGTAGTGGTGTCTGGGATCAGTTGGAGCGAGGAAAGGCAGGTGAGGAGTTTACTAGAATAGAAGTCAATTATAATGTTCTAGGTGGATATAATGGGGACCCAAATTAGTATAATGGCAATAGGAGTGTTCTTAAGTCAAGTCATTTTGCTTTACTTACTAGTTTTTTCCTCTGTCTCCAACCAGTATTATGTTACTTTCAGATTTCTCCATCTGGAAAAAGCAAGGTGCTTAGATCTCTACATCTTTTCATTTATTTGCTGAGCCCATTCTGGACTCAGGAAATCAGCTAACCTTTTTTTTTCCAAGTAGGGGGTATATTACTAAATTCAGATCTCTAGCCTTTGGAGACCCCTTGATCTTTCTTATGTTGTTGTTATTGTTTGTCCTTTATTTTAAAATTTTATTTATTTATTTTTAGTTTTCAACATTCGCTTCCATAAGATTTTAAGTTCCAAATTTTCTCTTCATCCCTCCCATACTCCCCCCACTCCCAGATGGCTTGCAATCTGACATAGGCTCTACATATACATTCATATTAAACCTATTTTCACATTAGTCATGTTGTAAAGAAGAATTAGAACTGATGTTTTTTCCAGTTATTTAGATCTGACTTTACTTGTGTGAAAAGTTTTTGTAATTGTGCTCATATAGTTCCTGTGTTTGTCTTGGCAGGTAGACTCCCAAATATTTCATAATGTCTACAGTAACTTTGAATGGAACTTCTCTTTCTATCTCTTGCTGCTGAGCTTTGTTAGTAATATACAGAACTGCCAAGGATTTATTTTATATCCTGCAACTTTGCAGAAGTTGTTTATTATTTCAAGTAGATTTTTAGTTGATTCTCTAGGATTCTCTAAACATATCATCATATCATCTGCAAAGAGTGATAGCTTTGTTTTTTTCTTTACCTCTTCTAATCCCTTCACTGTCTTTTTCTTCTCCTATTGCTAAATCTAACATTTCTAGTACAATACTGAATAACAGTGGTGATAATGGACATCTTTGTTTCATCCCTGATCTTACTGGAAATGCTTCTAGCTTATCCCCATTACATATAATGCTTGCTGATGGTTTAGGTAGGTGCTACTTATCATTTTAAGGAAGACTCCGTTTATTCCTATGCTCTTTAGTGTTCTTCTCCTTGATCTTTCTTGATTCAGCCCCATTTTCTTCCACTGTATCTCTTTTGGTAATTCCCAAATTATGTCCCAATACAATGAGATTGCAGGAAAATAAATGTGATTTCCAAGTGTCACATAAAATTAGTTAATTTCATAGACCCATAAAACACAGCTGTCTAAAGTTCTAACCAGCTACTGTAATTTTTATTCCCTGTGCCTACTACAAACAATTGAATGATATTTAAGTCAAAACAACCTATTTTGTTTTGTTTTGTTTTAGTTTTAGGGAAGATTAAAAGTTAAATAAATAAGCTTGCTAACTGGTTATTAACCTTGAGCCACCATATATTTATTGTAAAGACTTTCAGGGAACCATATGATTACCTGGGTTGATTCTAGGAGTTGCCTCCATTGATTTTGTATGAATTCAACCACAACTATAATGAAGAAGAATCTGGCTGAAAGGAAGATTAGCTGGAAAGGAAGATTTGCATAGGGAAAATAAGGTTGGAATGTTAAATTACAGTCATATATAGCTCAGTTAATATTCATTAAGTTTTTCTATGTGCAAGGCACTGTGCTAAATGCTGGGGGACACGAATATTAAAAAAAAAAAAACAATCCCTGCCTAAAGGAACCTATGTTCTGCTGAGAAAATGGCAGTATTACATAAGTAGGCAAATATAAATAACATACAAAAAGTAACAGGAAACAGCTTCTAAGGGTAAGAGAATGCTGCTAACTGGTGGGATCAGAAAAAAACCTCTTGTACAAGCTCGTTCCTGAGTCATACTTGGAAGGATTCTGAAAAAATGAAACTGAGCAGGGAGTTCGTTCCAAATACAGAGGACCACATTTATAAAGTCATAGAGCTAGGAGATGCCATGTTCTGTATGGGGAAGAGCTAGTAGGCCAGTTAAAGTGAAAGACAGAGTGGACAAATGGAGAATTACACAAAAAAAAATTGGAAAGATAGGTGAGAGACAGATGGAAAGAGGGCCTAAATTCCAAGGTGAAGAATTTATATTTTATGCTAGAGGTAACGTGGCTCCATTGGATATTCTTAAAGGAAGGGTAGGGTGAAATCTCTGTTTTGGGGAATATTGATCTGACAGATGTATGGAAGTTGGATAGAAAAGGAAAGCTTGGGAAGTGAGACTGAGTAAGAGGCTATTATAGGGGGCAGCGGATAGAGCACCGGCCCTGAAGTCAGGAGGACCTGAGTTCAAATGTGACTTGATACTTACTAGCTGTGTGACCCTGGACAAGTCACTTAAACCCAATTGCCTAAAAATAAAAACAAAATTTAAAAAGAGTCTATTATAGTCTAGGTCAAAATTTTCCATTTTAAAAAATAGAATTAAACCTAAATGCTCTAAATTAGGGTGACTGATTCTGTGATCTAAAGACCTTAACTAAAGTAAGAAACTTCCATCTGGAGAAAATATTTTCATTCTAGGAAGTTTTCTTGGAGCCCAATGATGAGGTATGCTAGAGCTTTTACATTTCCAAAAGAGCTGTAGAAAAGGCTCATGCTGTAGTAGGCAGAGAAAACAAACTTTAAGTTGATTAAAGGCTAGGGTTTCACTTTTTTTTTTAACAAAACATTCATTAGATGGAAGATGATTTATACAGGGGATTCCCCCCCTCCTTCGGTTTAATAACCACAATTCAATATATTGATATTTATAATTACACAGCATACCTAGTGTAACTTTAGCTTCTTTGTGGCAGTGGAACTAGGAAGATACCTTAAAAAGTTTCCTTATAAACCTCAACAAAGCAGCATTGTTGGGCAGATGAAATGGGGAAAGGTCATTGGGAAAAAATGGTGCCTTTCATGGCACAGACGCTCTCCAGTATCTCATGCTCAGCCTTTTCCAGGAGGTTATTAGGAGGCTGTGACTGATTAAGGGGAGTGTTTTCATTAGGTGCTCTGCCTTATTTTCTTTAAACAAGCTAAAAGCAATCATCTGCTGGCAGGAAGACTTCAAGTCATCTAGTAACAACATAATGTAACATTAGATGATGCTTTCTTCCAATTTCAAGTTTGCCTTGGGTTTTCAGGGTGATGGAGGAACTGCAAGTTATTTGTATCTCAAGCAACTCCAGCAGGAGTCCTCCTAAAAATGCCCTTCCTTATCCCTGCGCCCATCGTTTACAGTTGATAGTCTACTTGGTACCTATGCCCTTCCTAGATACCCCTTAGTCCCAGTAATAGCTGTGACTTTTGTTCCACTAGGGCTGAACTAATACACTGAATGCTGTTTATTGGGTTTAAACAAGGGCCTGGGGAGAGATATACTGGCAATTTTAGCCACAGACACATGTATAACGAGGATGAGCTGCTTGATTTCCAAAAAGTGCTTTGGAATACTAAATATAAGTAATTAGCAAGAGGAAATGTACCCTTTTACTTAGGAAAGACTGGAAGCCTTGGCTTATTAATGAATTATTTTCTACTTAAGTCATGCTAGCATTCACTGCTTATATATTCTGCAAAAGAATCTATGACCCATTATACCAAGTGCTTTTGGAAATGTAAAATGCCAAGCTTCCAACTGAAAATAATGTTATCATTAGAAGTATGGTCCATCTGCAATTCACTAAATCATAGTATGAAAAAAAGCATTTATTTAGCGGTTTCTATACACCAAGTACTGTGCTGAGTGCTGAATAAAGACTGTGACCTAGAGGAGCTTACATTTCTAATATAAGATAATATAGAAAGCAGAATGGTAGCCAGGGAGGGGATTTTTGGTCTAGAAAGTTACTGGGATGATGAATGGGTCCACTGGGGAGTAGATTGACATACTCCTTCAAGAAACAATGGCAGAGTTAATTTGATCATGGTTCTAGAGTTTGGATGGGGTTGGTTGTGGTGACAGGAGGATATTTGGTATCAAGGCAATTCTCAAAAAGTTGATTCAGGGATGTAGGGAGTGAAGTGAAGCATAACTGGGATCTGCCTGAAATAGTGGGATGTGGGGAATGTGGGGGGAAGAAGGGAGAGGTGAGAAGCAAGGCAGATTTCTAGAGATAAAAGAGTTAAAACCTCCTGGGGATAGTCTCTAGGCTAGGGAGCAAAGAGACTGCTAAGAAGATGTCAGGGGAGTAAAGAGTAGGGCATAAGGAGTATTACTAACTAATAAGGCCAAGGCCCTCAGAATATAAGCTATATTGCAATGAAGCTCTGTGGGAAAGCCTGTTTCTTTACATTACCAGAAAAACTCGATTTTTCCCCCCATAAAGTAGGTTCTATTGCTGGAGGGGAACCTCAGGGAATGTTAGTCCCATCCTGGCCTTTTACAGAGGAGAAAACCTATAGAGAGAGGAAGTGATTTGCCTACTGTCAAGCCAGATCCTCTAATGCCAAATCTAGTGGGTTCTCTAATACAATTTTATTTCCTGGTGAAATCTTCTCATCCCTCCTAAAGTACTCTGACATAATTTTTGTTAGCATTAACAGCCAATAGAAGTCAGAGAAGCATATGCGATCAACCACAAGTACCTTCGCTGCCTAGAAAGCCTGTTCAAGAGAGAAAAAGCAGTTGTTGGCAAACCAGAGCCAAGGTAAACTTTCATAATGGTGAATGAAGTGTGGACCGACTCACCCATCAGAAAAAAAAATTAAAAAGTCAGTGCTTAAAAGCATTAAGGAGAGTGTGTTGGCAGCCTGGCATTATCCTAACAGAAGCAAAAGACTATTTGTCTGGAAACTACATTGTAATTAAATTTTTATTGGGCATGGGCAGGCCACTGTACTGAATATGTGAAAGATAGGTCCCCTCGTGGAACTGACAGTTTCTAGTGACAGGGTGGAACACATCCATAGAAATTTCATTGTTTTCCCAAATCTGATAAGGGCCATGAGAAAATTACTTGGAAAATAAATATATAAGATTTAGAATTGGATGGGACCTTGAAGATCATTAAGTCCACTCACCTCCCCATTTTACAGAGGAGGAAACAGAGTCCCAGAGAGGGTAAGTGGATTTGTCCAAGCTTACATAGTTGGTATGTACCACCTTTGACTCTTAAGGCCATTTCTCTCCATTGATGTCTCCCTCCCCAAGCTAATATAGTAGATGATGGCTAGGCAGTCATTCCTAACTAGCATAGCAATGTAACTGATGGCAGGCCAATTGATCTCTGGGCCTCAGTTTCCTCTTCTGCAAAATGAGATGATTACCATAGATGATTTCTATGGAGCCTTTTAGCTCTGACATCCCATGAGTCTCAGCTGTTGCCAAATAATCCAGGCCTATTGCAGCCTCTAATAAAATTGCTACTTGTTACTCTGACTGGGTAAATGGATCTGCCCTAAAGAAAGCAGAAGCAATCTGAGGTACTTTATTGGCAGGGTAACCTTGAGCCACCAGGCTGCTCTGATTGTATGTTCCTTTCAGGATAAATGCTCTAACTCACTCCCTTTTCCAGTTGTCCTGGGGAGCACACTTAGGGGAAAAACAATAATCAATAATGTGATGAAAACAAATTACAAGGGATGTGATGGATTTAGAAACTAGGCAGATATGGAACAATTGTTTCCGAGATTTAGCAGGGGTTTTGAATTTACTCTGCTGTGCATTTTATTTCACTTTATTTCTTAATTCCTGATTTTATAGCTATTTGATGAACAGTACTTACCACTCACCACTCACCAAATTTTAAGTGCCCTTGAAACTTCTTTGTGTTTTTGACACTTGCTGTTACTGTGTGTTATGCTCCCGTATGGGAGACAAGAGCTAAAGGTCAGGGCTTTTGGGGGATTTTTCCTGATAAAATTCAGTGTGGTAGAGTGGAAGAGACATGGAACTGGGAACTAGGAGACTTGGGTTCTAGTCCTGGCTCTATCATCACTTTACTATGTGATCTGTTGAAGAAACGAAATGTTTAGCCTGGAAAAGATAAGGCTCAGAGTGAGACATGATAGCTCTCTTCAAGTATTTGAAGGCTATCAGCTGGAAGACACATCAGACCTGTTCTGTTTAATCTCAGAATAGGAATAAAAGGTACATATGGTAAAGAGGAAAATTTAATCTTGGTGTAAAGAAAAACTTACTAATTACCATGTTCAGTCATTTCAATTGTCTCTGATTTTCTATGACCCCCATTTGGGATTTTCTTGGCACAGATACTAGAATAGTTTGCCAATTCCTTCTCCAGTTCATTTTACAGGTGAGGAGGAATCTGAGGCAAACAGGGTTAAGTGACTTGGCCAGGGTCACATAGCTAGTATCTGAGGTCAGATTTTAAAACTCCAGGCTCAGTGCTCTATGCGCTGTGCCACCTAGCTGCTCAAATAAATTTTGTTATTATTTAGTTGATCAGTCATACCCAACTCTTCATGACCAAATTTGGGGTTTTCTTGACAAAGATATTTTTCATTTGCTTCTCCAGCTCATTTTGCAGATGAGGAAACTGAGGCAAATAGGGTTAAGGGGCCACTCGCAGGGTCATATAGCTAGTGTGTCTGGGGTCAGATTTGAATTTAGATCCTCCTGACTCCAGAGCCAGGACTATCCACTTCACCACCTAGCTGTCCCAATATTAATAATTAGAGGCGTCCAAAAATTGAATGGCTTGCCATGAAAAGTACTAGAGTTTCCCTCATTAGAGGTTTTGAAGTAGCAACTGGATGGCTATTTGTTGGGTGTATTGTAGAAAAAACAATCTTTTTCAGGTATTTGTTGGATTAAAGGGCTTTCTAAGTATAAAAATCTTATTCTATGATTTTCTAACCTTGGGCAATCCATTTCTCTTTCCTCTTTCATAGTAACATTGCCTGTAAAGGGATAGGGTTGACCTAGATGATCTCTAAGATCAGAAAAACATAGATTTAGAGATGCCAGAGACCTTCCAGGCCACTGAGTTCAACTCCCTTTTTAAAGATAAGAAAACTGAGACAAGAAAGACCAAGAATATTGTGCCCAAGGTCACACAATTTGTAAGTGACACAGGCAAGGTTTGAACCCAGGTCTTCTTAAGTCCAAGTCAGACACTATTCACTATGATACACTGTCTTCTTTTCATATCTAAAATTCCATGAATTGTCTTATGCTCTTAAATATGGCCACTTTTTAGGCTTATCTTGAATTCAGTCATTGAATGTCAATTAGATGACTTTGATTTTCATTCTCTCATTGATATTTCCCTCAGCAATATCAGTGATATAGGTCTATCTTAATTAATAAGAAATGTGTTCCTGCCAACTTTTTTATAAAGCAAAGCATATTGTTCTATTGATTTCTATTATAATTTAAGAGATACGTCTCCAAGGGAAATACTTTGTTCACAGATTAAACACTTTTCTTATGGCCAGAATAGCCTCAAGTAGAACTATTAATTAGGAATTTTTGTACCTGGGGCAACCACCAAAACCATACCCTTGGAAAATGACATGAAACCCATCTTTAATTAAGGAATGGTACAAGTATACAGTATTGTGTGGGGGTGACAGAGACCCCTAGACACTAGTGCAAGGTCATTTCTCAGAATGGCACAGGTGGATGCAGATTAGGAGAGAAGCTCAATCTACCACACCATCTGATAGCTACTAGGTATCTAGTTTACATTTCTATACTTAAGCATTGCAACTATCGTCAATTTCTTATAAATTTGGTGTCCTCAAAATTTGGCATTGAGATCTCTGTTGCCTTGCCCTAGTCACAGCTCTGTACTCAAGAACATTTCCTCAAAGTAATTGCTAAATAGACACTTTCAATGCTTTACAATAAATTATGAGGTCTGAGAATTTGAGGTCACCTTCAATCTTACTTTATTAGTTATTTCTCTTAAGATTCCCAATGAAATGAATTTTATTTTGTCAAGTCTTAGAAAGTAATGCTTCAGTCTTTTTTTTTTTTGCTCTCTTTTGATGTCACAGGCATACAGTGGAGGCCAGAAGCAATTCATTGGTCACCTCTCATGACTGCTGCATAATCTTCCTGGTTTCTTTTTGGAGCATTTTTTTTTATTACATCCTATACTCTGGTTTTTCTTTTTTTTCGTTATATGTCGCAGCTTTTGCACATTGACTGTATATGTCTCTAATGTCTTCTGGATGATAATTTTTTTTAAAAATGTGTTTTATTGACCTTTTGTCTTTATATCTCAGTTGTTTCAACCACTGCCTCCAGAGTGAGACTATTGTCACAAAACAAACAATTAAGCAATACCATTTGATAGAGCGACCAGTCTGATAATGTATACGATCCTTTGGCCTAGAAGTCTCCTGCCTTCCTACCTTGAGAAAGAAGTTATGTTTCAATATCTATTTTCTAGGACCTTCACTGGTTTCTCAGTTACTGAGTTCTATTTCTTTTAATTATCTTTTCATTTACAATGCTTTATCCATTGTGCCTGCTCTTCTTTTTATTCTATTTATTTCACCTTTCATCAGTTTTTACATATCTTCCTATGTTTCTCTAAAGTCCTTATTTTTTATTTCTCCTATGCAATAATAATCATAAGTGCTAACATTTATATAATGCTTAAATGTTTACAAAACACTTTAAAAATCTTACCTCATTTTATCCTCACAACAACCTTGGGTAGTAGGTGCTATTATTACTCCCATCTTCCAAGTGAAGAAGAGGCAGAAAGGTTAAGTGAATTGCCCAGGATCACACAGCTAGTAAGTGCCTGAGGCAGAATTTGAACTCAGCTTTTCCTGACTTCAAATCCATTGTCTGGCTGTCTTCAAAAATATTTATAACATTCATATAACATAGTCTTTTCATTCATTCCACTAATTAACGAGCACCTATTTTGTTTCCACATCTTTGCCATCACAAAGAGTGCAACTGTGAATATTTTGCTGTTTCTACCCTGACTTCTTGGCATGTATGTGTGTCTGTGTGTCTGTATTTATATGTACATATAAATATACATACATATATGCACACATATATGACATTATATATGTATGTGCATTATATGTGTGTATGTATATATACACATATATACATATACATATACTCTGTGTGTGTGTGTGTGTGTGTGTGTATACAGACTAATATACATGTAGCATCACCTCTAGGACATATCCTCCCCTGTTTGTCTTCATCCCTAGGCAAATGACTACGCTTGACTGAAGGTACTCTATGCATCCTCACTCCTAAAAGTATAGCTTATGAGCCCTTTTTGGTGTGCTTACCTTTAAAAGTTAGCAAGGGCATTTCTGAGATGGCATTATAATGCTAATAATTTTAAAACTACACTTCCTTGCCCCCCACAAAACCTCACGGCACACTCTTTCACAACTGTATGCAGAATCAGCAAGAAGAGTGCCCCCCAAAGATACACTAGTGGAGAAGCACACACAGGGAACACATGTGGTCCGGGTAACTGACTCCTCTGACACTATGAACCCCCAGTGTTCTTCCTTAGGTGCTACACCTCTGCTTGGCTGGCCACTCAGCTGCAGTTCTGGGCTTGTTCTTCTTTATCACCCAATTCTCAATAGGTAGGGCTGACTGCTCATAGGGCTTACATTCTTCAGGTATCATTCAAAACTATGACTAGGTGTAGCATAAAAGATTTCTTTTTTAAAAATATGCTATTTTGACCATGTAAAATTAAAAAAAAACTTTGGGATAAATAAAATGGAGTTAGAAGAGAAAGTATTGTGTAGGAAAATATTTGCATCAAATATCACCAGTAGGAATCTCATATGAAAATATATAGGGAAATAACACAAATACATAGTATCAAGAACTATTTCTAATAGGTAAAGTGGTCAAAGAGTATGAACAAACAGTTTTTGAAGGATGAATTGCAAACTATAAATGATCACATGAAAAACATACTCCATATCACTAATAATAAGAGAAATGTAACTTAAAATAGTTTTGACCATGAAAATTAGCAACAGTGACCAAAAAAAAGGAACAATTCATATTGGAGTTACTGTGGGGAAACAGGAAAAGAATACAGTCTTGGTAGAGCTGTGAATTGGTGGAATGAATGAAAAGACCATGTTATATGAATGTTATAAATATTATTGAAGACAGCAAGGCACTGGATTTGAAGTCAGGAAAACCTGAGTTCAAATTCTGCCTCAGGCACTTACTATCTGTGAAAGCCTGGGCAACTCACTTAACCTTGTTGCCTCTTCTTGATTATGGACATGCCATCTCCATCAATAGTATATAACTCCTTGAGGTATAAGGCATAGAGAATGAACCTTTCTCTTACTGGGATAGGTTTTCACTAGGATAGGGAACTCTCAAATGAAGAAACTTTCTATGTCAATTCCAGTTAGCACCTTCTCTATAACTTATAATCTTACAGAGTTTTCTGAGGTACTGACCTGCCCAGAGTCTTACAGCCAATACCAAACAAAGGCAGGATTTGAACCTTTGTTTTTCTAGTTCCAAGGTCAACTCTCCATCCACTATGCCATGCTGCCTCTCCTGTACCACTGCCTGACATTTAGTAAGAGCTTAATAAATGAATGCTGATTATTTTTTATATTTGGATGGCATTTTACAATTCAGTAGATACATCATTTGATCCTTAGGATAATCTTGAGGTTGAAAAGTCAAATTTCATTAGTGCCTCATTTTATAGATGAGGAAAATGAAGCTCAGATGGCTTCAATGACTACAGCAAAGTCACTCAGCTAGTAACTAGGTGAGCAAAGACTCTGCCATTAGCTTATTGCCTTACCTGTTAGATTTATCAAGCTAGGTGCCACTAGTACTTCCCTCTCTACCATGCACCCCTCTCTGAGGTTTACTGAGATTTAAAAAATTAAGGACATAGTCAATAGCATTGTCCCCTCCCCATGTGCTCAGAAAATGCATTGTCAACATAATTACCCCTTATCTCTTCCTTAGGCATTTCCTGTCCTTTTACAGGACTCTACCAAGGTTTAAGTGAAAGTGAAAGGTATTCTTCCTTATAAGAATTGGAGTCCCTTGTTATAAATCAGCCAGTCAACAAACATATTAAGAGCTTACTAGAACCCTGACCCTTAGGGTAGCAATTGTTCTGGCTAGCTCATCCTCCAATTCTGGACCTAACCTTTAGACCAGATTCTTAACCTGAGGTCCAAGAACTTTAAAAAAAATATGACTGTATTTCCGTATAATTGTTTTCTTTTATAATCTTATGTATTTCTCTGGCTTCCTTTGAATCCCCATTAAAATCCCACCTCCTAGAGCAACCCCTCTTAATTCCACTGCTTTCCCTTTGACATTTCCCCCCATATATCCTGTATATAATTTGCTTTTTATAGCCTGCATATAGCTTGTTAGCATGTGTCTCTCCCTTTAGATTATAAGCTCCTTAAGGGTAAGGCCTGTCTTTTACCTCTTTTTATATCCCCAGTACATAGTAAGTAGATGCTTAATAAATATTTGTTGATTGATTGATTTGTATACTTAAAAATACTATTCTGAAAAACCTGGAAAGACTTGCACAAACTGATACAAAGTGAAACAAGTAGAACCAAGATAACATTGTATACAGTAACAGAAATATTGCACTTTAAGCAATTGCAAATGATTTAGCTATTCTCAGCAATGTTACAATGATCCAAGACAATCCCAAAGGACTCATGATGACAAATGTTATCTGCCTCCAGAGAAAGAACTGATGTTGCCTGAATTAGACTGAAGCATATTATTTTTCACTTTCTGTTTTTGTTTTGTTCGAGTCTTCTTGTACAAAATGACTAATTTGGAAATGTTTTACACGAATGCACATGTAAAACCTGTATCAGATTACTTACTGCCTCAGGGAGGGGGAGGAGAGGGTGGGATAGAATTTGGAACTTAAAACTTAGAAAAAGAAAGAATGTTAAAAATTGTTTTTACATGTGATGGGGGGAAGATAAAATATTATTAAAAAAAATACTATTTGAGGAGGAGTGAAGAGGCTTCACTAGACATGGTGTCCATGATGCAAAAATAAGTTAAGAAACCCTGTTTTAAAACATTTTTGTTCTTACAGAGAGTCATGGAGATCTATGTTCAAATCCCAGGTCTGCCACTTACTAGCTGTGTGTCTTTGGGCAAGTCATTTAAACTCCAGCTCCTGACTCTAGAGATTTTCACTGATTGTCCCCCTGCCTAGAATGCTCTCCCTCCTCATTTCCTCAGAGCTGGGTTCTTCCTGGGCTCAGCAGCTGGACCTCAGGTAGCTTTTCCAATCTTTTGAAACTCATAATGTCGGTTTATCTCCAATACTCCTTTACCTAGTGCAGGAAAGAAGGAAAACAACATACAGAAAAACAAAAGTGCTATGTGTTTAAGGCCACAAGGCAAACAGATGAGGGAAAGACTCCCTTACATGGAGAATCATAGTATTTTTTATTCCTCACTTGAATGCCATAATGGAAGAGAATAGAATTTGGGTGGTTTGTGTTTTTTGGATGCATGCTTATTCTGGATCAGCAGCCAATAAAAAGATTTTCTTCACCGCATAGGAAGTAGATAGGAAACAATTACAGACAACCTGTGCATGCTCTGAATCAGAAAAGGAGTGATGTATCAGAGAATCACTTTAATTTCCTCATAAAAAAGTTCCTGGAGTTTTATACTTTAAAACATTAAAGAATCCTTTAACCTCACATTTACATTTTAACACCAATATCATGAGCCTCTGAGAGTAGTCCCAGAATTCACCATCATTTAGAGAGAGGCCCCTTTGTTGCAAAGTACTATCTATGTTATGCAGTAGTTGTACCCCAGAGGCTTTCACAAGCCCTAGGTCCCATTTGTCTAAGCTAAAGGCAAGGGGAAGGGGTGTGGGGGTGGGGAAGAATCCTATCCTGGATCTTTGGTTGGACAATCCATCTGGTGCCAAATCTTGGTGAATAAGAGAATAACTACCTTGCTCATTTGGCAAGCATCAGGAAAACCAATAAACTGCCAAATTGCTAAATAGCCTAAGTCATCATAGAAGGAAAAAAGGAAGGAAACAAATATTTATTAAGTGACTGTTTTGTGCCAGGTGCTATGATAAATGCTTTACAAATATTATCTACTTTTATCTTCACAACAATCCTAGGAGCTAGTACCTCCATTTTAAAGTTGAGACAGGCAGAGGTTAAATGACATGCCTAGGGTCATAAGTAAGTACGTAAGACTGAATTTGACTCCAAGCCTAGCACTCTACCCACTTTGCCAACTAGCTTTTTCCGTGGGACAATAAATTAAACTCATTTGAATTCAGAAAACATTTGTTAAGTGCCTACTATGTGTCTAGCACTTTGCTTGCCAATAGGGGAGATTTAGTTTAGTTAAGAGATGTTCCCTACCTCTATGGGGTTTATAATCTAACAAGTTTTTAGCCTTGGTTCATATGTCTTCTTTCTTTGCCCTGTGGAGACACAAGGACACTCCAAGACTATCAAGTTCCTTGATGATATCACTGAAGTTTCAGAAACTGTTCAGTGTTGTCAACAACACAAGCAGAAAAGCTCTACTTAAGCCTCATCCTCTTTCCTCTATCTGCAATTCCCAGCTTCAGGGATTAGCACATGGTCTCATGGGAAACATATACCTGGGAACTTCTATAATGTATGATTGTACTTTGAGGCCAGGTATTCTAGAAAACACAATCCTATACCAACCTGCTTGTATATCAATATCTCCCCTCTTCCCATTGCAGTGGAAAAAGTCTGATTGAATTGTGGCTCTCAGGACCCCATGCTGGATGGGAATTATAAGGGGATAATCATATTATACCACCAAATCTTCTATTTAAGTTATACCTATTTAAGTGAATTCATATAAAGTAAATTCACATACTCATATAGTAAATTGTAAGAGATGGGAGGAGTTTTATTCTATAAAGGCAACATTGCTCCCTCTTCAAATCATAAGGGAGAAAAATAAGATTATCAGGCCTTTGAAGGCCACATAGGGATAGTGATAGGTATATGGACTGGATCTTTGATTTCATTCATCTGGAGAAATTTCAGATGAAAATACTCTACCAATTCAGATCGGCATCTCTTATGCATCTTATAATCTTAGAGAGTTGCCTAGATCATAGCCAATACGTGTCAAAAGGAGAACTTGGACCCAGTCTTCCTAGCTCTATGGAAATAATCATGTCATATACATATATGTACTTCCAAGTACGGTGTTGAGCATCTATGAAACACTCAACAGATCCTTGTTGATTGGATGATTGATGCTATCCCATAATCTATTTGCCATCACCACAGACTCAATATTAAGATAGCTAAAGCTAAACTTGCCTCATCTTTTCACCAAAACCATTCCATCTTCTACCATTGCTCCAATTATTATTGTCATAATCATTTGGACTCAAAGGAAAAGGCCCAATTACCCTTGGGATAGTTCCAAGCACTATCTTGGGCAGCCTCAGAATCAGGCTAGCTTCTGAGTTGAGTTTGGTCATAGATGACAGATTTAGAGCTATTAAGAGACCTTAAAAGTCATCTAGTCTATCATTTTACACTATAGAAACTAAAAGCCTAGAAAAGTAAAATGACTTGCCCAGGGTCATAAAGGTAGTAAGTGATAGAGCCAGAATTCAAACCTAGGCCTTTGGACTCCCAATCCAATACTCTTTCCTCTACGTCACTTTGTTTCCCAGTTTGGCATAAGGACTCCCTTTATCAGGTATCACTTCGGGACACTTTCCTAGTGAATATTTGACAATAGTCAGTAAAGCCTGTGCTGCCAAATGGTTTGTGTTCTACCTTCTCCTTCTTCATCAGCATGGCTCCTAATAACTTTCTGCTTTCCTGCTGGATGTTTAATTGTCTTGATTGTCTTTCAAGAACACAGTCACTGGTTTATTACATTATATACATTGTAACACTGTATAACTATTAAGTTATAAGTATCAGCAAGGTAGTTGTAGCTATAGATCTTTGTGGTAATGATAATCTATTGTTAAATTGCTCAACAAATTCTCATGGTAAAGATGTATACCATAGGTAAACAACTATATTTGGAAATAGGATTATCAGATTTAGAGCTAGAAAGGACCTTAGAAATATTCTTGTCTAGCTCCTTTATTTTACAGATGAATAAATTGAGGCCTAGAGAGAAGTGACTTACCCAAAGTAATACAGCTAATAAAATGGCAGCTAGGTTTCAAACTAAGGTCTTCTAATTGCAAATCCACAAAAGCTACCATTTCAGAATTATAACTATATAAGTAAATTCACATGACAACATAGAATAAATTGCAAAGGCAGAGGGAAATTTCGTACTTTTACCAAGAAGTTGTATTAAAAGTATTTCTTGTTCTATTTTACTTCTTCTAAAGGTAAAAATGTATCTACTACTTCCTTTTACATTCACAAAAAGCAAATAAATTGCATGCCATGAACTGTTTGGCAATTCCTTAATTCTTTCTGTGAGAGTCAAAAGAATCCATTGTTGAGGACTTAGAAGGGACTAGAGTGTGTGTGTGTGGGGGGGGGGGTTGGTGCAAAGGTCCGAATATGGCAAGGGTCAAGGAAGCATAACTTACCTTCCACATACTGAAAAGTGAGAGAAAATGTTAGCACAGTCTAAGCCTGAATAGGGCTAAAGTATGGTACAGTAAAACCTTATCTTTCAGATCTCATTAATTCAGAGCCTATGCTCCCTTATTTGGGTTGATCTTTATACCAGTTACACAGATAGGATTTGTTTTAAAAAAAAATCATAGAGACAAAATTTCAGGAGAATATACTGGAGGGAAGTAGCAATTCTAAGCACCTGAAATATACCCATTTACTTCTAAATGTATAAATATTGATTTACGATGAGATAGGCAAATCGAGGTTCTAAAAGACTATGCAAATGAAGGATAAACTCTTGTAAGCCCTGCCAAACTGGAAAGGCTTTGAATATTATGTGACAACAGGTGGTGTTGGCTTTCTGGGGACCATCCTAGAATTTAGAGAAGTTCATCACTGGAAGGTTGTTCATATTCTTTCAGCTAGACATTTAAAAAAACCATTTTCCTGATACAAGTATAAAACATCCCCCTTTCCCCAGGTTACTCTAGGTCACCAGGTGAATTCACTTAAACAGATGAAACTCCAAAGTGGAAGCTTTCGTGGTATAATGGAGGGAATCCTGTATTTGCAGTTAGAAGACCAGTTTGAATCCTGACTTTGGCACTTATTAGCTATATGACCTTGAGTTACTACTCTCTGAGTTTCAGTTTCCTTTCTGTAAAATGGAGAGGTTGGACTAGATGATTTCTAAGGTCTTTTCCAGCTCTCTAGGTGTTTGCAGTTTGCCATCATTCTGATAAAGTAATTGATATGCTAAGTACAAATGGTTCTGATCTATTTGACTAAGCAGATCCCTTAAGGAACCCCTTACCTGACAACATTTTGTTAGCCTAGTTTGAGGTCCTATTCAAATACTCAAAAGGATCTAAGATTTCATTGATATAGATTGTATCAATGTGCTCTTTCCACTGATGCAGATTGTAATGTTTTCCCACCTGTCCAACCTGTGTCTTCCCATAGATTTACCACCATTCCCAGAGTGGGTCCAACATTCTGGGGCCCTTCTTCAATATCTCTGAACATTGCAAAGATATATCAGTGGTACACACAAACTGAGAATGTTATCTCTTCCTCTTGCCACATGACCAAACCATCTTTTTTTTTAAATCAGATATTTCTTGAAGACCATGATAAGACACTAGATTAGGACTTTGTGAAGAAAATAATAAAATTATGTTTTTGTAACCGGTGGCCCAGGTTTCCCGTCCCACAAAGGGTTGTGGCTCTGGACTCATACTGACCATGTTCATGGGGAGAGAGGGGGGAGGTTCATCCTAACCTCAAAGAAGGGTATTACATTTTTTCTTGCACTCACTGGCTCATTGCCCCCACACTGGACTAACTCTGGGGAAGACATTTAAAATATTATTCTTAAAGATATTCTTAGGTATCACTCATATCTTGGGTCTTCCCAAAAAGTACACAACAAGGTCCCTTCAAGAAAAAGTACCCAGTTGATAATATGAGTATCAGGTATAGGATAGATGTTGATTTCTTCTACCACAGAAAAGAGTTAAAACTCCAAAGACTCAGAGATGCATGTTATCACAATATACAGAAAAGATAAAATAATAACCAGTTTTACTCATTATTTTCTTCCAGGAGAGAAAGACAAATTTGTGAGACTTCAATACAGATATTTCAGTTTTACTCTAGATCTTTATTTCCTAAACAACTTGCAGTCTGGTTCTCCTGGCTGGCTGGGAATGGGTTTAGTTTTCATCCTTCAGCTATAGGATTCTCCTGATAGAAGTGCCTTTTCTCTTCAGAAGTGGTGTTGTTGTGGAAGTCACAATAACACTTATGTTTAGCAGCTAGCACTTAAGTCAGAAACTCTTCACCTCACTAGAGTTATTCAGGATTGTTGATGTCTGGCCTATGCTCAAAAAGCAGGAAAACTACTAGGGACTCAGGCTTACCTAGGCATTATGTGTTCTTGTTGCTATGTCCCTGTAGCTACCATTGCTGCTAAGTACAGTGAGGGGACAGAGCAGCTCATGGTATGGTGGACAGAACAATGAACAGGAAGAACTAGGTTCAAGTTTAGCATCAGACTTTTTACCAGCTGTGTGAGTCAAGACAAGCTACTTACCTACTTTCTGCCTCATTTTTCTCATCAGCAAAATGGGGATAATAATAGCACCTACCTGCCAAAGAAGTTGTGAGAATAAAATGACATATTTCAAAGCCTTAAAGCACTATATGAATGTTAGTTATCATCATCATCATCATCATCACCATCATGATCATATACTTATTGATTAATTCAAAACAATTAATTGAGATAGGCATTCAATCAATCTGAATTACTGAGGTTTTACTGTTCTCCAAATTGTTCTCCAAAATCACTTGCAATATTTAAAAAAATGGCACATGTTACTGAGCCATCCATTCAGGGACCCACATAGTCTCTGTGGTACCATTCAAGTATATGCCAAATTTAGGAGTTTTCCTGGATTACAATCCTGTTTTTTTTAATTTAGAGTTGTTTGCCTTCCAGAGGTATTGGTCCATATAGTTCCAAAATAAACCTACTGTTTCCTTTCTAGTTCTGAGTCATCCTAAAAGCTTTGTCTCTGCGATCTGAAGTATTCAGAAATTAAAAACAGAGTAAAGTCTAGTGTTCTGTATTTACTTGGAAAAGTTCTTGGGTGACTGATTCAATTTGCTATCCCTAAACCTACTACACAGCCTATCTCTACCCCACAAATACTGCCAAGTATATTTAAATTTCCAGGAAGACTTTCAACCTGGTTTTCTAGGCACTTTCCAGACAAGGGCCTGATCAGAAGCAGATTTATTAGCGAGGTTCTGAACTGGATTTTGTTACAGACTCACCCACACTCACAGCTCATGTCCTGGGCTCTGTTTCAGCTTGTTTCTTTCTTCCACCACTGCCTCTTATTTTATTTTTTAAATTGAGAGAAGACTCCTTGGGAACCAGAAAATACCTAGGAGGTAGGAGACCAAGTGTTTACTGGCTGCTTATCATTACTGTTCTAATCACTTATCATGGTATGAAGGATACATAGTCTTTCAAGACCAGAACCTTTTGAACGCACTTGGCAGAGATCTCACAAACCTCTCATTGTGCCCACTTCCTCCCAAGCTCCTGATCCATCCTCACCATCTACTCCATATAGCCAAACACTAGTTTCAAGGGCCTTAACAAATCTAACATATCCCCAGAGATATTTAGCAGATTCTGGGCAGTTATAAGGCACCCCTCTCCCCAGCCTCAGGCTGCTCTGGTCTCACATTATTTATTCAGTTCTGTGTCCCTTAATGTTGACTAGAGACATTCAATTGACTAGAACTTTAGAAGTCAAATAGTTCAACTTCCATCAATTTACAGATGAGGAAACAGGTCAGGAGTAAAATGATTTGCCTCTTTGAGAATGACCTACATGGGAGTCCGAAGGGCACACTCTCCAGAAGGTTCATCATTTTTTTTTATTAAAAATGGCAGGATTTCAGAGTTTCAGAATTTGCTATGCACCTTATGACCTTCTTACCTTTGTTATTTTATTTCAGTAAGGACCAAGATCCATGCTTCTTTCAGAGCTATACATTACTAATTTCAAGAGTGTGTTTAATTTATTTTTAATTAATTTTCCCATCCTCTTGTCACCAATCAAGTGAGACACTGAGATTTCTTATTTTCCAGATGGCACTTTTAATATACTCTGTTTGAGAGCATTAAATTTAGGCTTCTTATTACTGATATATTGGTAGGAAAGGTTTCAGTCCTCTAAGGGATCTCTAAAGCATGATTAGTATTTCCTAGTTTTAAAATGATGTTAACATTGTGACAGAAAATAAATCAATGGGTCTATAGAACTGAACTAAATAAATCTGCTTGAAGAATGTTTTAATAATGCTGTTTGAAATCATCAGTGATTCCATGCTGCCTGTAGGATAAAATGCAAACTTTCAGCCTAGCATTTAAAGCCCTCTACAAAGCCCTCCTTCCCCTTCATATTAACCCCCTTTAGGATATTCTCCGGAGTAGCCAAACTGGCCTACTGGCTGTTCCCCAAACTAGACATGCCATCTTCCATCTCCATGCCTTTGAAGAGGCGAACTGCCCGTGTTTATAGCTACAGGCCCCAGTGAAAAAGACCCCCATCCTCCCAATAGACTTGTCTGTTTTTTCCAGCATGGAATCCTTGTGTTAGGGAAACCTCCCCTTGGGCCCTGGGTGGGGATAGGAAAGGTATCAGGAGCCTCTATCCCTTCTTTGGCCTTCACCTGGGGAAGGGGTATGTCTACTTCCTACCACAGCGGAGCCCTATTCCTGGACCATCTCTGGCACACTGCAGACAAGGCCTCTTCTAATCTCTGAGACCTCCTCCATGGCAATCAAGGTACCACTCCTGACTCAGCTCCCATACCTCCCTCCACTTGGCTTCTTTGGGTCTCACAAAATACATTTCCACTGTAAGGATAAATCTCAAGGGTGGACCTGGAACAGTCTAATCTCCTATCTTCTTTAGTGAACTTCTCTCCAACCACTGATATTCTCCTTGAACTTACTGCCCAGTGGTTATCATCTTCTTAATACCTTATACTCACTCATCCCAGTGATTCTAAATTCCTGGCTGTCAATGTACAAACCTGGTTCTCTATGCTTAACTTTCTCATACCTATCAACTTCAACCCTATTATTCCTCCCTCCCCAGTGTCCTACTTCAGATCTGCTTGACCCTTCTACTGTGCTCTCTGAAATGTCTGCTCCATAATGAACTAACTTCCTTTCATCTTAAACTTCTTTCTTTATCACTCCTTCTATCTTTTGGCTGACTGAAACATAATCTCCTCTTAACAGCACTAATTTGCTTACTGCCCTCTCCATTATACTGGTTATACTTTTTGTCATATCATCTAATTTGTAGGTTGTGGTGGAGGAGTTGGAATACTCCTTGTTCTCCATTGCTACTTCCTGAACCTCCCTCAAGCACCTTCACCAAACAACCTCTCTTCTTTTGAGGTTTATGTTGTCTAAATATGTCACCCAATCCAGATCATAATCTATAAATCCCAATCCAGATCATGATCTACAAATCACCCTCTTTACTGCCCAGGATATTTTCCCCCCTTCTTCAATGAATTCAGAGTCTGACTCACAGTATTCCTTTCCTCCTTACCTCATCCTCTTGTATTTGTGGAGTTCAACATACCTATAGATACTGCTTCCTTTGCTCCTACTCACCCACTGCGAGACAGAGCTAGAGTAAATCATGAAAATGTGCTGCCTTGGTCCATTACAAATTTGTTATCTCATCTCAACTGAGCCCTCACTGAAGTAAGACATTCTATTCCTCTCTAATGGATTTCCTTTCCACAGCGGCTGTTCTTAAATCATCTTAACTCTCCTCAAACCTCCAATGATATCCCCTCCCCCATCCTCTCAACTGAGGACCTTCCCTTCACCAAAAAAATATTGAGACCCCCTCACCAAGAACTTCCCCCCTCCCCTCTTTCTCATCTCACACCATTCAAACATCTTCCTCCTCTGGTCTCAGATAAGGATGTGGCCTTTCTCTTTATCAAGGCAACCCACTTATGTATACCTTTAACTCTATTCCTTCCCAGTTTCTCCAACATATTGTCCACTCTATCATCCTGATGTACTAATCTTCAATATCTTCCTATCTACTTGTTCTTTCTCTACTGCCTACAAACATACCCATGTCTCCTCCATTCTTAGTAAAAACTCATTTGGGCTGAGTTTCTGCTAGCTATTATCATTCTTCACTTTCATGGCTATAAACTTCCTGAGAAAACTAACTATATGGAGTACCTCTATTTACTTTCCTCTAACTTTCTTATAAACACTCTGCAGTTATTAACTTTATTTTTTTTGTTTTAAAATATATATTATTTTCCTCTAAATTACATATAAAGATAATTTTTAACATGCATTTAAAAAATTTTGGAACTCCAAATTTTCTCCCTCCCTCACCTCTCCCCTTCCTGAGACAGTAAATAATTTGATATAGGTTATACATGTTCAATAGTGCAAACCATATTTCTATATTAGTCATATGAGAGACTCTCAGCTGAAGACCTGCAGCTGGAGACAGAGACTAAAAGGGAAAAAAAATTCACAAAAAATAAAGGGAAAAATAATATACTTTGTTCTGTATTCAGAATCCATCAGTTCTTTCTCTGGAGGTAGATATAATTTTCCATCATAAGTCCTTCTGAATTGTCTTGGATCATGTTTTACTGAGAATAGCAAAGTCATTCACAGTTGATCATCTTACAATGTTGCTATTGCTGTATACAATGTTCTTCTGGTTCTGCTCACTTCATTCTGCATCACTTCATGTAAGTCTTTCCAAGTTTTTCTGAAATCAGCCTGATCATCATCATTTCTTATAGCACAGTAGTATTCTATTAAAATAATATACCACAACCACACCCAACTGATGGCATACCTTCAATTTCCAATTCTTTGCCACTACAAAAAGAGCTGGTATAAATATTTTTGTACATAGGTTCTCCCCCCCTCCCCTCTCCACTACCACCCTTTTAAAACCTATTTGGGATAAAGACCTAGTAGTGCTATTGCTGGATCAAAGGGTATGCATAGTTTTATAGCCCTTTGGGTATAGTTCCAAATTATTTTCTAGAATGGCTGGATCAGTTCACCAACAGTGTATTAATGTCCCAATTTTCCCACATCCCCTCTAACATTTATTATTTTCTTTTTCTGTCATATTAGGCAATCTGATAGGTATGAGATGGGACCTCAAAGTTGTTTTAATTTGCATTTCTCTAATCAATAGTGATTTAGAGCATTTTTCATATGACTAGTTTTGATTTCTTCATCTGAAAACTGCCTGTTCATATCCTTTGACCATTTATCAATTAGAGAATGATTTGCATTCTTATAAATACGAATTATTTCTTTATATATTTGAGAAATGAAGCCTTTATCAGAGACACTTGCTATAAAAATTATTTTGTACATTTCTGCTTTCCTCCTAATCTTGGTCGCACTAGTTTTGTTTGTGAAAAATCTTTTAAATTTAATATAATCAAAATTATTTATTTTATATGTAGTAATGCTTTCTATCTTTTGTTTGGTCATAAATTTTTCCTTCTCTATAGATCTGACAGGTAAATTATTCCTAGATCTTCTAATTTGCTTATGGTATCATCCTTTATGTTTGAATAATGCACTAATTTTGAGCTTATCTTGGTATACAGTATAAGATTTGGCTCATACCTAGTTTCTGCCAGACTTCTCTCCAGTTTTCCCAGCAGTTTTTATCAAATAGTGAGCTCTTGTCTCAAAAGCTGGGGTCTTTGGGTTTATCAAACACTAGATTATGCTGATTATTTCCTACTGTGTATTGTCTGCCTAATCTATTCCACTGATCTGCCATTCCATTTCTTAGTTAATACCAGATTGTTTTGATGATTATTGCTTTGTAATATAGTTTGAAATCTGGTACTGTTGGGCCACCTTCCTTTGCTTTTTTTTCCCACTGATTTCCTTGATAATCTTGACCTTTTGTTTTTCCAGATGAATTTTGTTATTATTTTTTCTAGCTCTGTAAAAATAATTCTTTGGTAGTTTGATTGTTATGGCACTGAATAAGTAAATTAATTTAGGTAGAATTGCCATTTTTATCATATTGGCTTGGCCTACTCATGAGCAATTAGCATTCCTTTAGTTGTTTAGATCTGTCTTTGTTTGAAAAGTGTTTTATAAATATAGTTCATATAGTTCTTAGGTCCCTTGTCCTGGCCACTCACCTGCTGCACTGGAGCTCCAGGCCTGGCTGTTTGCTTGCTGCACTGCAGGCTGGAAGCCTCACAGCTAGCCCACTGTTCCACTGACCTGTGCTGGGGCTAGGGGCCTATTCCTGCCCTTTTAGCTGAGTGAGACAAACCTTTCCTGCAGTCCTTCTAAGTTGTCTTGCGTTAGAAAATTGTTTTATCTCTTTCTTTTATGGGCTCTGCTGCTCCAGAATTTGTTTTGAGGCATTATTTAAAGTTGTTTGTAGGGAATTTTGAAGAGCTCAGGCAAGTCCCTGCCTTTTCTCCACCATCTTGGCTCTGCCCCCTGCAATATTACTTTTGATCACTCTCTGCAGCATTTGACATTGTCATTTACCTTCTCCTTCTGGACATTCTGTCCTCTCCAGGTTTTCGTAACACTACTGACTTCTGATTCTCTTCCTGTCTGATCATTCTCCAGTCTTGTTTTCTAGTTTTTCATCCACATCATACCCATTAACTATGGCTGTTCCTTAAGAGGGCCCTCTTCTCTTTTCACTCAATACTATCAATCTTGGCAATTTCATCAGCTCCAAGGGTTTCAATTATCGTTTCTATGTAGATGCTTCCTAGACCTAAATGTCTAATTCTAGTCCTTACTCTAAATCATAGCATTCATATTTATGCTCCTCCAACTATTTCTTGGACATCTTGAACTAGATATCCTACAGTCAACTGTGCTCAACATGTCCAAAACAGAACTTATCATAACCTCCCCCCTTCCTCTTGTTGTTTTCCTTTATCTTTAAAGAAGACTAATGACACCACAGGTAATATCTTGACTTGTGGGTGAATTGGATTTAAGTGAGGTAGAGCTGTACAAAGTAGTTAGCCTCACTCTTTCTTCCAGAGTCATGAAGTCCAGTAGCAAGACAAAAGGCAGGACTGGCAATGGCCTAGGATGCAGTGGATGATCTTGACATTTTCTATACCTGACTAAGCTCTAAGCACTCCACAACACCTGTTTCAGTTGCCTTAATGGCCATTGGAACAAACGTTCTCACCCACCCGTTTGGCCGGGGGAAATCTTCACATGTTTGGGATAAACACCCAATTTTTTTGGTGGTTGTGATTATAGAATGAAAGGAGTATTCATAGAGTCATTCTAGTCAATCCAATTCAAATCAACAAACATTTATTAAAAGTGCCTCCTGAGGTGGAACCAAGACAACAGAGTAAAGGCAGGGACTCGCCTGAACTATCCCAAATTCCCCTCCAAACAACATTAAAATGATGCCTCAAAATAAATTCTGAAGTGTCAGAACCAACAAAAGGATGAGGTGAAACAATTTTCCAGCCCAAGATAACTTAGATGGTCAACAGGAAAGGTCTGTCTCACTGGGGTGAGAGTGGAGCACAGTCCAGCTCAGGCCATGCCTACACAGGCCAGGACCAACAAGCCAGGAGCATTGGGGAGGACTGAATCAGAGGTGGTGGTTTCAGGAGTGTTCAGCCCACAGGCAGAAAGGACATTATAGGGGACTTTTTGCTGGCATGGGGAGCAATTCCATATGTAATTCTGGATCAAAGTGCACTAGTGGAAGCAGGGACCCTAGACACAACTGCAGGGCAGAAAAGAGTGCTTGTGGCTGCTCACAGACCACAGCATAGGCCAAGAGAGCAGTGACCACACCTTTCCTTAGATCATACCACCTTGGAAGAATTGAAAACTTACAGACTCCCAGAACTACTTCTGAAAACAGCAGCATGAAAAATCTGAAGCTTGGAGCAGTGTCCCCTCCATCCCAGGGAGCAAAGCCCAACTTTAACACAAAGTTAAAAATCAAGAAATGGTCTGGAAAAAATGAGCAAACAACAACAAAAAAGGACCTGACCATAGAAAGTTAGTATGGTGACGGGGAAGATCAAAACACAAACTCAGAAGAGGACAACAAAGTCAAAACACTTGTATCCAAGACCTCAAAAAAAAATTGTACAGTAGCTTCAGGTCCCCAAAAGAGAATCCCTGAAAGAGTTCAAAAAGTATTTTAAACCAGAAAAGAAATGACAGTGATGCAAGAAAATCATGAAAAAAGAGTCAACAGCTTGGTAATGAAGGGATAAAAAATACTGAAGAAAATAACACGTTAAAAAACAGAATAGGTCAAATGATAAAAGAGGCACAAAAATACAATGATGAGAACTCCTTCAAAAGCAAAATTGGCCAAATGGAAAAGGAGATACAGAAGGTCAATGAAAAAAAATAATTCCTTAAAAATTAGACTTGGTCAGGTGGAAGGTAATGACTCCACAAGACATCAAGAAACAATAAAAAAAAAATCAAAAGAGTGAAAAAATATATGAAATATTCCATTGAAAAAAAAAACAGACCTGGAAAATAGACTGAGGAGAGATCATTTAATAATTATTGGACTACCTGAAAGCCATTATCAAAAAGAGAGCCTGGACATCATATTTCAAGAAATTATCAAGGAAAACTGCTCTGACATACTAATGCCAAAGGGTAAAATAAAAATGGAAAGAATCCTAGGATAATAGTTAAGTTACAGAGCTCCTAGGTCAAGAAGACAATATTGCGAGCAGCCAGAAAGAAACAATTCAAATAATGTGGAGCCACAGTCAGGATAACGCAAGAGTTAGCAGCTTCTACATTAAAGGATAAAAGGTTTTGGAAAATGACATTTCAGAGGGCAAAGCAGCTAGGATTACAACCAAGAATAATCTACCTAGCAAAACTGAGTATAATCCTTCAGGGGAAAAAATGGACATTTAATGAAACAGAGGATTTTCAAACATTTCTGATGAAAAGACAAGAGCTGAATAGAAAATCTGACTTTCAAATATCAGACTCAAGAGAAGCATAAAAAGGTAAACAGGAAAGAGAAACATAAAAGATTCAATAAGGTTACTATTTACATTCCTACAGGGGAAGATAATACTTGTAACTTCTAAGATTATATCAGGATCAACTACAAATAACTTATCTATTCTCAGCAAAACAATGAAAAATGCTATCTACCTCCAGAGAAAGAATTAATGGATTCTGAATGCACATCAAAGCAGCAAAGCATACTTTTTAAAAAAAAATGTTCTTTTTCTTTTTTTTTTGAGGGGGAGCTCTGTGTTTTCTTTCATCACATGATTAATATGGAAATATGTTTTGCATTTTACATATTTATATATATGTATGTATATATGTATGTATAACCTATATCAAATTGCTTGCCTCAGAACTTCATCTTTGTTAGGGCAGTTAGAAGGTATATACATAGAGGGCATGGGTGTTAGTTAACTATAATGGGTTGATATCTGCTCCCCCCCAAGAAAAAAATTAAGTGGTAAGAAAGAGGGATGCACTGGGAGGAGGGGTAAGGGAGAAATAGAATGGGGTAAATTATCTCACATAAAAGGGCACAAAAGAATTTTTACAGTGGAGAAGAAGATAGGGGTGGGTGGTGGGTAGCACTTGAACCTTAATCTCATCAAAATTGACTCAAAGAGGGAATAATAACATACACACTCGGTTTGGTATAGAAATCTATCTTACCCTACAGGAAAGTAAGACAGGAAAGGGAAAGTAGAAAGGTTGGTCAAGAAAAAGGAGAGTAGACTGGGAGAGGCAGTACTCAGAAACAAAACACTTTGGAGGAGAGAACGAATGAAAGGAAAGAAAGAAGGATAAACGGGGGGGAAACAAAGTATGCAGGGAAATACATAGTAATCATAACTGTGAATGTAAATGGGATGAACTCATTCATAAAATGGAAGCAGAGTGGATAACAAGATTTAGACATAAAGGGGGATATCATATGCAAATTAGGGGAATATGGAATGGTTTACCTGTCAGATCTACGGATAAGGAAAGACTTTATGACCAAAAAAGATAAAGAGAGCATTACAAGATATAAAATAGATAATTTTGATTACATTAAATTAAAAAGGTTTTACACAAAACCAATGTAACCAAAATTAGAAGGAAAGCAGAAAACTGGGGAAGGGGGGTAGAGTGGGGTGGAATTTCATAGCAAGTTTCCCTGATAAAGGCTTCATTTCTCAAATATGTAGAAAACTGAATCAAATTTATAAGAATACAAGTCTTTATCCAACTGATAAATGGTCAAAGGATATGAAAAGGCAGTTAGTTTTCAAATTAAGAAATCAAAGCTATCTATAGTTATATGAAAAAATGCTCTAAGTGACTACTGATTAGAGAAATTCAAATTAAAACAACTCTGAGGTACCAACTGATACCTTTCAGATTGGTTAATATGACAAAAATGGAAAATGACAAATATTGGGGGGATGTAGGAAAATTAGGACATTAATGTAATGTTGGTATAGTTGTGAACTGATCCAACCATTCTGGAGAGCAATTTGGTATTATACCCAAAAGGCTATAAAACTGTGCATATACTTTGACCCAGAAATACTGTTACTAGGTCTATATCCCATTGCATAAAAATATTTATAGCATCTTTCTTTTTGGTAGTGGCAAAGAATTGGACATTGAAGGGATGCCCATATTGGGGAATGGCTGACAAGTTATGGTATATGATTGTGATGGAATACTATTGTGCTATAAGAAATGATGAGCAGGATGCTTTCAGAAAAATGTGGACTTATATAAACTGATGCAAAATGAAGTGAGCAAAACCAGGAGAACATTGTATGCAGTAAGAGCAATATTTTATGACGATCAATTGCAAATGACTTGGCTGTTTTCAGCAAAACAATAATCCAAGACAATTCACAAAGACTTATAATGAAAAATGCTATCCACCTCCAGAGAAAGAACTGATTGAGTCTGAATACAGAGCAAAGCATACTTTTTAAAAATTTCTTTTTCTTTTTTTTAAGTTTTGGTTTGCGTTTTCTTTCATAACATGACTAATATGAATATATGTTTTACATAACTGCACATGTATGACCTATATCAAATTGCTTGCCTTCTCAATGAGTAGGGAGGGGACGGAAGGACAGAGAGGATTTGGAACTCAAAATTAAAAAAAAAACAAATGTAAAAATTATTTTACGTGTAATTGGAAAAAATAAATTTTAAAAGGGAAAAAAATAAAAGTGCATACTATATGTAAATCAAGAAGCTAGTAACTGAAAGAACATGTGAAATGTTTTGCAAACCTTAGAGCACCATATATATGTTGGCATCTGAATAACAATTTTTTGTTGTGATTATAGGATGAAAGGATTATTCCTAAATCATTCTGGTTAATCCGAGTCAACATAAATTTATTAAAAGCACCTACTATGTGCAAATCAGTGTGCTAGGCTTTGAGTCAGATATAAAGTTTGGATAAAATCACAGCCCTGGAAGACAGTTTAAAAGTCACTAATTGTCACCCAACTTCTAAAAGTAAAGCAGATGAAACAGTGCCTTAAAATAGTTTGTAATAAGGCCCTAAGAAAAGATTTAATTCTTTTTTAATAGGGTTAAGAGGGGAAAGAACAACAATAACACCAAGAAGAAGTCAGTCCTCTGGAGATGGAATTTACCTATTGAGATAGAAAAGAAATATGTGTGTGTGGAAGAGAAAAATGTCTCTGCTCCTAAATGAAAAACATAAATCCTGTAAATAGGGAACAGCTGGTCATTGGACTGTTAACCTTTAGCCCATGCATCTTTGTCTTTTTTCTGTTTCTAAGGATCTTTACTTTTCTCCTCAGACTGCAGTTACCAGCATGTTATCTAAATTACTCTTTCCCCAAATCTTTGAGGTCTTCCAGAAACCAATCTCTACATTTAAGCTATTTCTTTCTACATGCAATTCTGTCTCCATAGCCTCAGAATCAAAATTTCTCCAGATAGGTGCTGGGGTGAAAAAATTACTCCTCATTAGGCAAGGAGATCTTATCCTTACCCTGGAAGAGAATCACCTCTGTTTTGATACACTCCAAAGGTTTGCATTTTCCTTGGAGGAATTCTTTTATCTACACAGATAAGAGATTATCACTGAATCTCAGAGTTGGAAAGGAGGATCAAGTCATCTAGGACAGTAACCTGAACTACCAGAGGGACATTCCTAAACCCTAGTCTAAGTTGCTCCCCTGCTCAGAAAGTGCTTTTTGCCCCTCCCCCCAGAGTTTGGGCATAATATGCCCAATAATATGGCTCTAGTTTACCTTTCCAGATGTATTACATATTGCTCCTCTTCGTGCACTCTATGATTCGGCCAACCCGGCCAATTTGCTGTTCCTGACACATGACATCCCATTTCCTCTCTCCATAGCTTTACAACGGGCTGTTACCCATACCTGCAATAGACTTCCTCTTCACTTCTGCTTCTTGGACTCACTAGCTTACTTCAGTTCATGTCACCTCTAACTTGGGGCTTTTCTAAATCTCCTAGCTGCTAGTATTCTCCTTCCCACCATTACTTTGAATTTATTTTGGTATCTCTAATGGGTGCATAGAGTACCTCAATAGGTATAAGCTCCCTTAGGGAAAGGACCGTTTTCCCAGTGCCCATCCCAGTGACAGGCATATAGTATATTTTAAACAAATGTTTGTTATTGATTCATTGAACTATTGTTATCCCTGACAAGTGGTTATCAAACTTTTATTAGAGTACCTCCAGAGGATTTCCATTTCACTCTCAGATAGCTTTAAATGCTAGGCAGTTTTACCTAACACGGTCTAAATTTTCATCTTGAGTATTTCTATGCATTGCTCCTACTTCTGAACAGGAGACAAACAGTCCAAATCCTACCTCTTTTCCACCAGAATTTCAAGTACTTGCAAAGAGCTATCTAATTCAAAATCTTTTCTTTACCTCCAGGCTAAACATCCATAGTTCCTTTTACTGATCCTTATAGGAGTGAAGAGTTTTAAAGTGGGAAAGGACCTTAGATGCCATATAGTCTAACCTCCTCATTCTACAGATAAGGTAGACCAAAGAGATTAAATAACTTTTTATTCATTACATAAGTAGTAAATAGCCATGGCAGCATATGACCACTTGTCTACACACTCCAAATCAAGCACTCTTTCTACTACACTACATTGTACCATATAGAAGATCTGAAGTACCTTCACCATAATGTTTCTCTGTTGTTCAGGGAACAGCCCATTTAATTTTTTAAAGTTGTTGATTCTTCTGTTTCTTATATCATGATAGTTATCCCCATCATCCTAGTGCCTTCCCTTCCTAGAGAGCCATCCCATGAAACAAATAATTTTTGGTGAGAAAAAAAAACAAAACAAAACAGCACAACTTAACAATAGGCTGAAAAAGTCCAAAAACAGGTGCAATTTGTAACACCTGTGGATTTCCTGTCTTCATGAAGGGGTGGGTTGGGGGTATCCTCTCATATCTCTTCGTGCAAGTCATGCTTGATTTTATAATTTTATTATGTTCACTTTTGATTTTTTTGGAATGTGGTTTCCATTTATATAGTTGTAGTCATTGTGTATGTTGCTTTCTTAGCAGTGCTTACTTCATTCTGTATCAGTTCATATAGATCTTTCCATGCTTCTTGGTGTTCATCACACCATGCCCCAATTGATAGGCATCTACTTTGTTTCAATTTTTTTTTTGCTACACAAAAAGTGCTACTATAAATATTTTGGGGCTATTATTATCTCCATTTTACAGATGAGGAAACTGAGGCAGAATTAAGTGACATGCCCAAGGTCACTTAACTAGTGTATGAGGCTGAATTTGAATTCAGGTGTTCCTAAGCCCCAGCTCTGTATTCTTTCCATTGTACTGCTAAGTTGCCCCTGAAAAGAACAGGTCTCAAAAAAAAAGGTCTCTAAAGAAAAGTAAGTCTTTTTCTAATGATGATGATGATGATGATGATTATTGGCATTTATATAGCACTTTAAGGTTTGCAAAGCTCTTTACAAATAGTAACTCATCTAACATCACCACAACACTGGGAAATAGTGTTTTTACTACCCCCATTTTACAGATGAAGAAACTGAGGTAGACAGGTTAAGCGACTTGCCCCATAGCTAGTGTCTGAGTTTGGATTGGAACTCAGGTCTTTCTGATTCCAGATCCAGAGCTCCACCCTCTATTCTACCTAGTTGCCTCTATTAGATAAGAATGTTTCTTTCCTTGAGAATTATGTGTGTGTATGCACATATATGTATGCACACACATGTACATGTATACACGTCTGTTCTTTCTATGTATGCATGTATGTATGTACATATGTATGTATGTATGTATCTATCTATCTATCTATGTGCTCCAGGAGAATGTAAACTTCTTCAAGACAGAGGCTGTTTTCTTTTTGTCTTTTCATCCCCAGCTCCTAACATAGAGCTGTGCGCATTGAAGGTACTTAATAAATATGTATACATTTGAATTAAATACCTGTATTTCTTTCCATATAAATAATTTTATCTGGATATAAATAAGAGCTGACTCATTAAATAAAAGAACATAGTTAGCACTGATATTGATTTGTAATTGAAACACTGATCTGGAAGTAGGTAAGGTAATATAAAATATTAAAATGCCAATTTGCTAAGAATAAAAGTAAATTAACAGAAGGAATAAGTAATTGATAACATTCAATAACAATGACATTCCATAATATTCAATAAAAATATAAAATGATAAGATCACAGAAACAGTTGATTTTATAAAACTATGGTTCTAAAATCTGGGCAACATGCCCTAATTATGACATCCAATTGGATGGGTAGCGTATTAAGTCCATCAAGATGTACATCTTGGGGGGGACAGCTAGGTGGTGCAGTGGATAGAGCACACACCCTGGAGTCAGGAGGACCTGAGTTCAGATCCCGGCCTCAGACACACAACACTTACCAGCTGTGTGACTCTGGGAAAGTCAGTTAACCCCAATTGCCTCAAAAAAAAAAAAGATGTATATCTAGGATAGTCATTGTTTTACTCTGGACAATAAACTGGGCCCAGAATTGAGTTGGAGGAAAAGATCAGCATTTGGGAAACTGATCCATGCTTTCCATGATCCAAACTTAAACTTGCTATTTCAAAAACCTATCTTTTTCATAGCAATTTTTAACCATAGAGCATAGAACATAAAATCAGAAGACTAAAAACTACAGGTGACCCAAAGTCTTTGAGATGAAAGAACTTGAGTTTTTAAAAAACAATTGGGCCAAGTGTTTGATCTACAGCTGTATTCCAGTTGGTTTTTTAATAAATGTACATGGAGATTTTTATATTCACCAAGGGAATATTTAGAGTAACGGCTGTAAACTGCAAATAGACTTGATTTTACACTTTTCTTTAAGTACTGTAATTATGTTAGAACATAGCCACTTTTGTGATTTCACATCAAAGAGAGCAAAGGAAGGGTCTCTCTCTCTGGGAGCCTGATTCACAGCTCATCCTTCCCACCACCAGGCCAGCTGCAGCTTCATCACATTGGCAAATTCACACCATTATAATTAGGGTTATATCAGCATTTCCCTGAAAAACCTTTCATTTCAGGTGTTTGTAAGCATACTTTAAACATTTCCAAATTGTGGAGATTTGGTACAAAACATTTGCAAGCAGTCGTTGTCCTGTGCATCCAAGTATCACCATGGGGCCTGATGGACAAGCAAACCTGTGGCTCTTGAAGCTACTGTCACAGCACACAGACACCTTAAAGGTCCAATCTCACTTTTCAGATGAGGAAACTGAGGTCCAGAAAGGACATGGGAACTTGTCTAATACAGAAACAGAGCGAGGATTCAAACTTGGGTTTGTAGATTCCCAGTCCAGTGTTTCTGTCACCATATCAGACTTCCTGCCTCTTTAAATAGCAGTATATTTGGTTGGTTGAGACTCACAGTTATGCTGCTTACAGATTAATAATATCTTTTTACTTTATCCTTCCCTGGTTCAATGTAACCTGCTCCATTCTGCTCCCCCCTCCCATCTCAATAAATTCCATTGGCTCACCATGACTTCAAGGCCAAACATAAAATCCACTATTTGGCATTTAAAGTCCCTCACAACCTAGCTCTTTCCTACTTTTCTAGTCTTCTTACATTTTATTCCCTTCCAAGTACTCTGTGATTGATTCACACTGGCCTGCCTCTCCTCACATACATATACAGCATCTCAGCTCCCCATTTTTACCAGTTGACCCCAATGCCTGGATTGTTCTCCCTTCTCAACTCTGCCCATGACTCCCCTGGCTTCCTTCAAGATTCAGCTCATTTTCTAGCCTTTGCAGGCAACTTTTTCTGGTCCCTACTATCTTTATCCCCAATCTCTCAATCTTTTCTCTCTGATTGCCTTCCATTTATTATATATGTGTGTGTGTGTGTGTATACACACATATATATATCGATAGATAGATAGATATAGATATATAGTGTGTGTAGTGTGTATATATATGTGTGCGTGTATATGTATATGTATGCTTGTATATATATGTGTGCGTGTATATATATATCTTGTGGGTCCATAATGATTTGTACATTGTCTCAGAAATTAAAATGTGAGCTCTTTGAAAGCAGAGACCTTTTTTTTTTTGCCTTTGCACAGGGCCTGACATATAGTAAGTGCTTAATAAGATGTTTATTGAATGACTGGTTCTTTATAGTATCTTTAGGTATTCAATGGGCATTTATGAACATTCTTGGTTTAATGACAACTCATCAATCTTCAGGTTTGTTTTTTTTTACAAGATTATAAGGTATTTTTCTCACAAGTACTTGTGAAGTATATGGTTAAAATTCAACAGACATTTGTTAAGTACCCACTATATGTGAGGTACTAGACCAGGGGAGGAAACATAAAGATAAAACCAAAACTCTCTCTGCCCTCAAGAAGATTTCATTTTGCTGGAGAGAAATCACATGTATAGAAGGTGAAGACAGCGTGGCAAAGAAGAGATCAGAGATTTAGGAACATTTAAGAAGACAGGGAGAACTAACTGGTAAGTTCAAGAGAGGCTTCCTAGAGGAGGTAGAAACTGAGTTGAGTCTTAAAAGAAACAGAGGGTCACTGAGCAAATACGAGATGGATTCCAGGTCACTGGCTAGCTCCAGGGATCTTCCTACTATACTAATACATGATCTCAGCATCTATACTCTTATCACATGCAGCTATATGCTGATGTGACAAGTGCTTTAGAAGTTGTTATATAACATGGCAAACTTTGTTTTTGACTGAATGTATGTTTCTTATTGTTATAGTTATCCATAATACTTTACTAAACACTATGTGCTGCTTTGAAGATAAATTTCAAAAATCAGTCAGCTCATAAAAATCTTCACTAGTCTGTAAATTTTTTTTAAAGCTTGGCCCATACTTTCAAATATGGTGATAACATGGCAGGCATCTTGTGACTGTAGAGTTAATGATTTTGACTTAAATTTTAATTATGTGATTGTTTTTGTTTTGTTTCTACCCAATTGATTTTAGAGCTGACTAATTTCTTTCTGTTTCAATGCCCACATCTATAACAATAAATATTCATCCTGTACATCAACTCCTTGAAGATATGCTTTGTATGCAAATATTCTTAAACATAAATGTTTTATGGATGTTTTTATTTTTAACATTGCTCTCACTTTCCCATGACTCCTGCCTTCATAGAACTTGCAAAACCATTAACTATATTGTTCATATCTGACAACAAATGGCTTATTTTATACCGAGAGTCTACTATCTCTCCACCAAGAAGAGAAATATGATTCATCCTCAGTTTCTGCAGACTTTTGAATTAGTAAAGCTGCAATCTTTCCATCTGTGACAGCCAGGAACAAAAGCACCAAAGGCATTATCATTTGGGTAGGACAAAGCTAACGTGACCCAAGCAGATAGAATCTTTCCTATATAACTCCCTTTTCTATAGTACTTTATAGTTTATGAAGAACATTCCTTAAAATAGCCCTGTGAGGTCAGTAGGGAAAGAATTTTTATCCTTTTACAGATGAGGAAACTGAGGCTAAGAACACTCAAGTGACATGCTCAAGGTCAAAGTAGAGCCAAGACTCAAGCTTTGTTCTTTTTGACTTTTAGGGTAGAGATCTTCATTATATTATAGTATCTCCCTTAGATGAGTCTGAGGTTACCGGATTTCCTCACTTGCCCAAGATAGTTCCATTTTTCTAGTAGGGCAAATGTCCCTGAAAGAGTCTCAAGAGGTCTCTGCTCTGGAGCCCAGAAGATAAAATATCTGGGAATAGCTAAAAATGTAAACTGAAAATTCTGTTGCTTTGTAGATGACCACATCTAGAGGAAGCTGTTCAAAGTGGTTTGGGAATGACAACAGCTAAATGAAGTGATAATCTAAGTGTAATCTAAGCTACCAGGGAGGCTGATGCTGGTATATCTCTTAAGCTTGGAAGTTTGGTAGTACGGTGGGCTATAATGATTGGATGTCCACACTACAGTTGCATCAATATGGTGACATCATTACTCCCCACCATCCACTGCCATTTCCCCCATCCAGGACCATCAAACTGCTAAGGCAAGCCGGAAACAGAGCAAGTTAAAGTTCTTCTGCTGATCATTAATGAGAACTGGCTGTGAAACCGAGTCTTTAAAAACAAAACAATAAAAAAAAAACACCTCAGAACCAGGGAAACTTGACCCCAGGAAAAAGTTGTTTCTTTGAGTCTGGGAATCTAGAATTTTAAAGGAAACCACTGGGATAGCAACTGTCTTTTAATCACAAAGCTCAATATAGCAGTTGTAAGGAAGAAGGAAGAGTTAGAAATCTTCCTCAAGCTACTGTTCTGGCTCTGGGAGTTTCTTTGACAAAATGAATCCAGTGTATTGTTGTTCAGTTGTATTCAACTCTTTGTTGACACCATTTGGGAGTTTCTTGGCAAAGATACTGGAGTGGTTTGCCATTTCCATCTGCAGGTTATTTTACAGATGAGGAAACTGAGGCAAACAGGGTTAAGTGACTTGTTTAGGGTCACATTGCTAGTAAGTCTTTGAGGCCAGATTTGAACTCAGGTCTTGCTTACTCCAGGCCTGGTGCTCTATCCATTGCACTACTTAGCTGCCCGCAATCCAGTGTAGCTAACATTTATATGGCACTGTAAGATTTGAGGCTTTACAGATATTATTTCATTTGACCCTCATAACAATCCTGTCGAGTGCTATTATTATCCCCATTTTACAAATGAGGAAACTGAGGTTGAGAGAAGTTAAATGATTTACTAAGGGTTACATAGCTGATATCAGTGCAGGGTTGTGGGCAGGGATAACTTAGAGTCAATACCTGGATCCAAATCCCAGCTCTAAGGTCCCTTTCAGCATGCTATCTATGACCTCACCCTGTCAATAGATGAACTGATGTCCAAACTACTCTTTGGTTCTAGTCCTTAAAGGAAAAAAATAAGGGAAATTTCTACCTCAGCACCTGAACTTCCATGTCCTAACTGTTCCCCACTCGCCCATCACCTCTTCCTTCCACTTGGTCTGGTATGGTTCAGTACAAACTACCAGTTCTGTGAGGCTTTTGTTCTGACTAACCTCCATGGATTTAATCTAGGGAAAGCCTACCCCCCCTAAAGTGAGATGAATTGAAAAGGACTAGTCAATCAAGAGTTGAAAGTGACCTTAGCTATCATCAGGCCCAACCTCTCATTTTTCAGAGAAGCTAAGTAAATTGCATAAGATCACAGAACTCAGGCTGCTTCTTGAATCTCGTTCACATTGTTCCTGAATACCCATCTATGGCTTTATTCTGGCTTCAGCCTACATTTTTTATTAGAACCTTAATAGTAAGCTGGAATTCATCAGTATATTAACTAGCTTACCTCTTGGCCACACTAGAAAATTAGCAAGAAGGCTGACAATACCTCACAACCTCCTATTCCCATCAAGAGAAAATCAGCTTACTATCTCAGGGAGGAGGGAAGGGGGAGAGGGAGAGAGAGAAAGAATGAATGTTAAAAATTGATTTTACATGTAATTGGGGAAAAAAGAAAATATCATTAAAAGAAAGAAAAAGATTAGATTATCTAGCTTAGCTTTAAAGGTTCTCCCTAAGCTTACACCCCCTTACTTTTTCAGCTTTATTACTCCCCTCCACAGCTTTTGTGTTGCAATCAAACTGGTCTACTCTCAACCCACTGCCCCCCACCCTCAATATTCCCTGAAATTTCCCACCTCTGTGCCTTTGTTTACACTTTTCCCTAACCCTAAAATACTCTCCCTCCTCTTCTTTTCTTGTTGAATTCCTAACCCACTCAAATCCAACTCAAATACAAATTTTTCCATGAAGTGTTCCATAATCCCTTCGGGTAAAGAATGACCTTTCTGATCAGACCTCACAAAGCATTTTATTTTGTGCCTTGCTAATGTACTTAATCATGCTATACTGTGTATTTCAATTAGCCATGTTTGCATTTTATCCTCAAACTAGACTGACATTTATTAAGGACTTACCATGTTCCAGGCACTATGCTAAAGGCTGGGGATACAAAGAAAGACAAAAATACTTTCTGCCCTCAAGAAGTATACATTCTAATGGAGGAGACAAAATGTAAATAATTAGGCTCCTAAAATATATATACAGAGCAGATAAAGGTAAATTAGATGGGAAGGAACCAGCAGATGTGGGAATGGAAAGGCCTCTTGCAAAACACAGATTTTGAGTCGATTCTTGAAGGAAGTAGGTAAATCAGGGGTCAGAGGTGATGTTGCAGAACATGCTAGGCATGAGCAATAGCCAAGGAAAAGGTGAAGAGTTGGGAGAGAGAAAATCCTGTCTGAAGAATTGCAAATAGCCTAGTGTAGTAAATAATAGTGTGTAAAGGGTAGTAGGGTGTAAGAAGTCTGGAAAGGTAAGAAGAGTTCAAGTTACATAGATAGAGCTTTAAATACCGAACAGAGACATTTTCATTTTATTATGAAGGTAAATGGGAGCCACTGGAGCTCAGTGAAGAGCGAGATGATATGGTTGGAGTTACTCTTTGGAAAAATCACATTGGCATCCAAGTAAAGGATAGATTGGAGTGAGGAGAGACTTGAGGCAGGGAGACTAGAGAGACTACTACTATAGTAGTACAGGAAAGAGGTGGTCTGGACTAGGGTCATGGCTGTGTGACACATATATACATATATACAGAGAGAGACAGAGAGACAGAGACAGAGATTTCATGATGGTAGAAATGACTGGATATGTAGCTAAGTGTGAATGAAGAATTATGCCTGGGTGACTGGAAGGAGAAAAGTTCAGAAAGGGGAAGGTTTGATAAAGAGTTCTGTTTTGGATATGTTGAGTTTAATTGCCTATGAGCTATCCAGCTCAAGATGTTCAAGAAACAAATGAAGATGGCATGAATGTGAACGCTATAATTAAGAATAGAGACTAGATCTGAGAATAATCTGCATAGAGGTGATAACTGAAACCCTTGGAGATGATGAAATCACCAAGTGTGATAGTGTTAGAGAGAAAAGAGAAGGGGACCCAGGACGGGATCTTAGGGGACACCCATAATTAATGGGCATGACATAGATAAAGAACCAAAAGAGAGAGAGAGAGAGAGAGAGAGAGAGAGAGGAGAGAGAGAGAGAGAGAGAGAGAGAGAGAGAGACTAGAAATTGATCAGAAGGTAGGGGGAAAACTAGGAGAAAGTAGGAGAAAACCCAGAAAGGAGAGAGAATCCAGAAAGAGCAGATGATCAACAGTGAGAGAATGGAGATAATAGAGGAGGGAATATGCTGCAGAAGTTGGGAAGGAATTGAGACAAAGGGGTATGTGGAAGCATTGGCTTTGATAAAGAGAAAGGCTTCATCTGAGACCAGTATGAAGAAGGGGATATTATGGCAAGATGTCAGAATGATGTAAGATTAGGAGAGTGGAGAAGACTTTTTAATGGTCTCAAATTTTTTTGGTGAAGTATGAGGGAAAGTTCTTAGCTGAGAAGGTAAGAGAAGGGTTATCCCCAAGAAGGCTTGAGAAGAGATGAGAAGGTTTGGAACAATCAGTGTGGGATGGAAAATCAATTAGAGAGGAATACATTTGTCTTGCAAAAGTGAGGACCCAGTTAAGATGAGATGACGTAAATTTGTATTGGACTGAGTCAGCACGGCTTCATGATTTACTTGAGGTCCGTTCAGCAATGCGTGAATAGGAGTGAAAGAAAATGATGACAGGAATAATCCAGGTTGGCATTTTGCAAGGCATGACTGGTGATAGAACAAGGAGGCAGTGATTCAATGCGCAGAAATGAGTTGGTTTACTGAGGTTAAGAAAGAGAAAGTAAGAGACTGTAGTATAAGCATAATGTGCTGGGAAAGACCTGAGGGGTAGAGGGAATGAATGCCACAATGGAGATGAAGACTGGGGTTAAAGGTCATAAGGTATTTTTTGGTTTTGTTCAGTTGTTTCAGTTGTATTTGACTCTTTGTAACCCCATTTATTTGTTTGTTTTTGCAAAGATACTAGAGTTGTTTGTCGTTCCCTTCTCCACTTCATTCTACAGATGAGGGAATGAAGGCAAACAGGGTTTAGTGACTTGCCCTGGGTCACAGAGTTTAGTAAGTGTCCGAAGCTGGATTTGAACTAAGATCTTCCTGACTTCAGGCCCAGCACTTTATCCACTGGAATCCCATGACAGGGTTCAGACTTGAGGAGAGACTTGAGATTTTAAATTCAACAAGCATTTATTAAATATCTACTTACTATATGCCTTGCTCCATGGTGATACATGGTGGCACATATGGTATACATATAGTGATACATATGGTATCTACGGAGATACAAAGAGAAAAATGGAACAGATATCTCTTCAATGAACTTACATTCTCCAGTAGGGAAATAACATGTACACAGATTACTAATTATAAAAACAAAAAAGTAAGTATACATATACACATACATGTATGTATGTATATATGTGTATGTGTATGTGTATGTATATGTATATGTATATGTATATGTATATGTATATGTATACGTATATGTATATGTATATGTATACGTATATGTATACGTGTATGTATACGTATATGTGTACGTGTATGTATACGTGTATGTGTACGTGTATGTATACGTGTATGTGTACGTGTATGTATACGTGTATGTGTACGTGTATGTATACGTGTATGTGTACGTGTATGTATACGTATATGTGTACGTGTATGTATACGTATACGTGTACGTGTATGTATACGTATACGTGTATGTATATGTATACGTATACGTGTATGTATATGTATATGTATATGTGTATGTATATGTATATGTATATGTATATGTATATGTATATGTATATGTATATGTATATGTATATGTATATGTATATGTATATGTATATGTATATGTGTGGTGCTATTTCTTGTTTCACTTTCCCAACCCCTACTCAAACTGGTAGGTTAAATCTTCAAACAGTGGTTAGCTAATGAGACCTTCAAGGTTCTAGGGGTAAGGTAATCCTGAGAATTGTAGCTAATACTATTAGAAGCCCCATTTGATGTTTTCTCCTCAATAGCATTTGAACAGTTTAAAAACCTCCCTAATATCAATTAACCAATAACATTCTTAACTTTTACTGAGAAGGTATAGTGGCCACCTAAGTACAATAATATTCCTCAAGTGAGGAGGCTAACATGATCATCTAGGAAAAGGGAGATAAGGGCCTAAACTAGGCTGGTGGTTGTGTGAGAGGAAAGAAATAAAGGTAAGAGATTAGTCATATTTCATAAGAAAGCCAACTTTCCCAGACTGTCATTTAAATGCATTATTTAGTCATATCAACAGAAGATACCTCGATTATTTTATTAAGTTAAAGAGGTTAGCAAATCTTACAAGAAAATTCCTCTAACAGCATAAGTAAAAAATGTTCCGACAAGTCAACCAAAGGCAGGAAATTCATTATTAAAGCTGCCACAGTCTTCAAAAGAAAACGGAAAAACGAAAAAAAAAAATACTATGAATGACCAGTACCATTGTTGGCGGAATACCTAAATTTCCTCAAATTGTTTAACTCAAAGACTTTCTGTGTCAGACTCTGAAGAAGTCACCGAAGCATCTGACTTCCTGCTATAGCTCAAAGGTCCAGGCATGCAGTACTGTTGGCATTTCTATTTTGTAAGGAGAAATTTTTCACTGAGAAAAAAGGAAGGTCACAGGCTTTCTACTGGAAGCAGTTTGATCTTCTGTCCTCATATTTTCCCTAATTAAAACTATTCTGGGCATCTTAAGAAGATAATAAATTCCATGATTATGTGGATTTTTCTAATGGAAAAATGAATCTTTCCCCTTTGCAAACTCCTCACCTTGGCATTCAAGGGCCTCCCCAAGATGGTACCAACCTACCTTTCTGACTTTATTCCACATTACTGTCTGTTACATACTGTACTCTGTGCTCTAGCCAAACCAGATTGTGAACAATTCCCTAAATTCAACATTCTAGTTCTCATGTGTTTTACCTTCAGATGGGCTATGCTCCCTCCAGGCCTAGAATTTAACTCCTATCTTCCTAGAGACTTAGCTCAAGTACCACTTCCTCAGTGAAGCCTTCCCTCACCATGCTACCCCTGATGTTGCTAGGCTTTCTTCTCAAGTTAATTATATTTACTTCACTGAATACATTTATATACCACTGGTAAAATGTAAGCTTCTACAGGGCAGATACTATTTAGTTTTTATTTATCTTTGTGTAGGCCTACCACAAAACCTTGCTTAATCAGTGTTTGGTGAATTGAATTGAATTGCTTAATTCTTAACTCTTTAAATCCTTCTGCTGACTAAGCAGGTTTAACACGATTAGATAATATTTTAGAGCTATAGGGAATTTTTGAGATAATAATAGTAGTTTGCAATAGTTTAAAAATGGTGTTGGCCAAGGTAACTTCACTTCTCTCTCTCTCCCTTGTGCAATCTCTCTCTCTCTC
The DNA here is from genome assembly GCF_003287225.1 of Phascolarctos cinereus. Classification (NCBI taxonomy): domain Eukaryota; kingdom Metazoa; phylum Chordata; class Mammalia; order Diprotodontia; family Phascolarctidae; genus Phascolarctos; species Phascolarctos cinereus. The sequence continues at coordinate 185,705,043 of NW_027555625.1, forward strand.
ATTCTCCCTTCCTCCCTCACTTTCTCTCTCTCTTTTTTGTCTGTGTGTGTGTATACTTGCGTTGGTCTGTGTTTAAAGCCAGATGTTCACAAAGATACTGGATGAGTAAAATGCTGCAAAATATTGGGACAGTTGGACAAAATGGTCTGTAAGGGACCTTCTGGATCTAAATCTCGTGTTTTCATGATAGGCAAATGTAGTATACACTTTCAAAAATGACTTTTAGTCTATTGCTGAAACAACTCAATCCTGACAAATTAAAACAAGTTGCTGGTGATGGAAAATGGGACATGGATGGAAAAAAGGACATAGATAACAACTACTGTAATTTTATGGAGCAATTTAATTGATACAAATCCATTTCCACAAAAGAGAGACCACAAGAACCTAGATGTGCCTTGCTAAATAAATCCTTGAGTTGTCAAATTGACAGAGATAACATCCAATGGCAACACTGGTTTAACAATACAAATTCATTTTTAAAATCTTCAGCAAAGGATAATAGAAGATCATGGGTATTATCAGCTCAGCGTTGTGGTCAGTTCTCTGTCCCACAGCTTAAGAAGGACATTGATAAGATGGAGAATGTACAAAGGAAAGCAACCAGGATGGTGACAGGCCTTGAGGCCATATCATATGAATATCAATTGAAATAAGCATATTTAGCCTACAGGAGAAAAGACTGGGGAAGGGAGGGGAGGGTGACATGATTACTGTCTTCAAGTATTTGAATCTATCACTTAGAGGAGGAATCAGACTTGTTCTTTTCAGCCCCAGAAGTAAAAACCTGGAGACCTTTGAGGATAAAAATGAAAAGAAAATAGCAAGTAGAAGAAAAATGGAAAAGATCTACAAAAATTTTTACAATAAATGGTTTTCACCATCAGTAGAGCTATCACCTATTGATCCTAACATTATAGTCCTAAACAATTGTAGAGGTGGTAGAAATGGCACTTTGTAGAAAATACAAGGATGGTGAAAGTAGTTGGATTAGACTGTACATCAGGCAATCTATGCTGAGGGTGACTGAGAGACCAATGCACAAGATATTTGAAAGAGACGAAGATACTAAGATGTGGGGGGAAAATTGGACCTTATTAATACCCCCCAAAAGGCAAGTGAGAAAACATCACCATCTTATATTTTCGATCTATGTAAAAAGATTTTATGAGACTACTCTACACATATATTGAATTCATTCTTGATGAGACTATTAAGAGGAAATAGGTAGGTTTTCATAAGTGATTTTCCACTACAGTAAAAAAAATGGTTTATTTTCTGGCCTTCGTCTTTCCTTCTTTAAGGGATTCTTCAAAAAAATCTTATCAAATCCTCAATCTGATATCTTTACCATGATGAAACTGAATTAAGGAGGTAGAGAAAACAAGATCTTATTAAGCTTATTGGTTTTTTATTATGAAAGAGCACCTAGTAGAAGAAAATGACACTTTAAAGGCTCTTTTCCAACGAAGTCTATCCCATCCCTACATATATCAAAATCATTCAAGATGTCTTGAAAGAAATGACAAAATGACCCTCTTGTTGTTCATCCTTCATTTTTGAAAGATTCAGCAGTAGAATAAAAGTCATTTTTGAAAGTGTACATTGCATTTGCCTATCATGCGGACACAAGATTTAGATCCAGAAGGTCCCTTACAGACCATTTTGTCCAACTGTCTCAATATTTTGCAGCATTTTACTCATCCAGGATCTTCAAACACAGACCAACCCAAGTATATACACACACACACACACACACACACACACACACACACACACACACACACACACACACAGAATAACATCATGGGCTGATGTCTTGAATAGAGTGTGAACTAGATTTAAGTGAGGCAGAGTTACACAAAGTCATCAGCATCATTCTCTCTTCCAGGTCACTGAAGTCCAGTGACAAGGCAAAAGTCAAGACAAATGGCAATGGCCCAGGATGCAGTGGATGACCTTGATGTCTTCAATGTCTGACTAAGTTCTCAGTGCTCTACAGTATTTGCTTTAGTTGCCTTCATGGTCACTAGAACAAATTATTCTCATCTACCCATTCCACCCAGGGAACTCTTCATAAGCTTGGGGTAGACATTCCCCTAATTTACCTATGGGTTTGAGGTTTGTAAGTTACCCTTGACCTGGTTTAGCTTGTCTGCAGAGATGCTTTTACTAGGGTGTGACCACTGTGCATGCTACAGCTTCTTGGAGCTACTGGTGAGTTGAGTGACAAGTGGACAACAAAGATGGATAAGCAGCCCTGAACACCCGTGATCCTCTTAAGTATCAGGCAAAAACATAAAATGGAGGGATGTATGTTTGCCAAAGGTGTTCACCACCGTTTTAGAGGAGAACCAGCACACACTGGATTATTTGTGGGTTTGTAAATGATATTGTCTTGGCTATTATCAGCTCTGATGACTTTGAAACCACTTAAAAGAGTTTGGCCTGACTGTCCACACAAAATAACCAAATGGATGAAGAATATTTATTGCTCAGATTATGAAAATCATTTGGATGGGTAACTTATAGATTTTATCATTATTTTGTATATTGAGGACCTACTATACAAATGACAATTTGGGCCCAGAATTAAAGAGAAGGAAAGCAGATTGGATTGCCTTTGGGAAATTTCAAAGTTCCTTTAATGACCCTGAATTTCTCCCAGAAACAAAGTCTCAATTTTTTAATACTAATGTTCTATCAATGTTGTTGTATGGCTGCATGACATAGTATACAACATTCTCTGAATGAAAAAGAATATCACAAAGAGGTCAAATTTGTCGCCATAAAATCTCATGATTCAGTTATGTTGGATATGAACAGGCTGCAACATTTATCAAACTAGGAACCTAGAAGAATAGATGTAAAGGGTGTTGTTACAAAAATGTATAATAGAAAATGGAGATGAGGTGGTCATATGGTAAGTATGAGGAATGACAGGTCGCCAATCTGAGTGCTCCGCAGTTATTTTCTTAGTATCAGGAGAAAGCGATGTAGAACTCCAGAAGGTTTGGTAGACCTTCAGTGTTGAATTTTGAAAGGACATGGGCATTTGCACAGGCTAAGCAAGTATTGTTGTATTAGAGACAACATCCAAATGAATGAATTCACAGCTCCATCTGAGTATTTGAGTAGTCATTAGTCAGTTCTAATGCTGCTAATCTCACTTTGCTTCACTTCATATAGCTCCTTCCAAATTTCCTTGCATGATTCATATGTATATTTTTTATAGCACCATAAGATTTTTACCATATTACTATCCCATAATTTATTTAGTCATTTTCTAACTGTTAGACATAGAAGTTATTTGGGAAGAAGTGTTGATGAGTATGTCTGTCTTAACCTTTATATCAACTGTTTAAGAAACATTTGTCATTCAGTGAATATTTAGTACCTAGTATTCTCAGCACTATGCCAGGTACTGGAAGAAGGAAATTTAGTTGTGACGTTAACTATGGTCATAGCTATTATTTCTCCTTAAAGAAGTCTGGGAATATGGACATTATCTTAGATATTTTGGTTTGTGTTTAAAAAATATTGATACATTTTGTTATGACACAAGAGACACTTTTGAATGTATAGTTAACACAAATTTGCTGTTCTCTAGGTTCAGGGTATAATTATTTTGGGTAATCATAATTATGAAAATATAGTTCAAGTATCTAATTAATTGTCTAGATTATAACAGAGGATTTTTTTAGGATTGAACTGCTAAACAAATAGGAATAATTTCCCCTACATATGAAGAAGTACAATATCCCACAGATTCCCATACCCTTGATGGGAGAAGAAACATTCCCAAGACAACTTACAATCCTGAGGTTGAGTCCCACCTGGAATGCCTTTTACGATCCTATCATGCAATAAATGGATTTGTTTCAATGGTGCTCCACTCTATCCCTGAAGCTGGTGTACTTTTCTGTTTCCAAAGTTACTCCTTCATCATAAAGCTGTTCTTGCCATTTGATGCTGGGTTTCTTCTTTCCTACTGAACTCTTGCCATCTGTTGGCCTGTTGGCTGCTGGGGCTTCTTCTTCCTCAAAGGGACTGTTATCAGTAATCTGTAACATTGCCCATGACTTCAGCTGTTCAACATACTTCAACTCTTTTGTTATTAAGGCCTATGAGAACAATGGCCAGCACAGAAACAGACTCTCAAGTCAAGATCTTCCCCTTCCAAAACCTTCACTAATTCTCCACAGTAATTTCCCTATGGCCACTTGCTATTTAGGGGGGTTGACTAAATTATTTTTCAGCTCCTATCAATACCATGGTAATTAATGTCAGGACCTTGAAATTATCCCAGATCTTCAATTAAACCTCAAGGAGAACTTAATAACTTTGGAGCTGACAATCTTTGACCTGAATTCCTATAGGTTCACTTATGTCTCTAATACCAGTAAACATTCAATCACTCCCAAATTGCTTTGTTTCTAGTTGCTATCATAATGAAGATTTTTGTACATGCAAATCTTTTCTTGTTGTCAGTAACCTTATTGGCACTTTATCCCACAGGTGGGATCATTGAATTAAAGTATATGAATAACTTAGCAACTTTTCTTACATAACTGAAAATTATTTTCTACATCCATTGAATCATTCAAAGCTCTACCACCAGTAGTGAATTAGTCTGCCTTCTCATGGTCTTGAAACATTGATTTTTCCTATTTTAAATCATATTTTCTAATTTTATGGGTATGAGGTATAGTTCAGAGAGGCAATATAGTACAATAGAAAAAGCACTGGCTTAGGAATTGGAGAAGACCAAGATTCTAATTCCACCTTTGACAATTACTACTTGTGTGACCTGGATAAATAACTTCAATGCCTGGGCTTCGCTTTCCTCATCTCTAAAATTAGCAGCTAGACTAGATTGCTTTGGATGTCTCTTCCAACTCTAGATCTATGATGCTTAGCAATTTTGAACATTTTTTTCAAGTGGTTATTGATGGTCTGCATACCTTTTTTGAAAACTGTTAACCTTTGAGCACTATGGTGAGTGGCTCATAACTGTATTCATTATGTCAATTTCCTACAGATTTTTGATATAAACTTTCTATTAAAATTTGTAATACAACTTTTTTTTTCTGACCCATATCTTTTCCTCTGAATCTAATGAATTGCATTTATTTGTACAAGTATTTTTAATTTTGGGGAGGTCCAGCTCTGTCATTTTCCCCATCCCTCTTAATTCTAGTGCCTTCCATTTCTTATTTATTTTCTGTTTATCCTCTGTATAGCTTGTTTGTACATATTTTGTTGTCTGTTGTTTCTCCCATTAGATTATGGGCCCCTTAAGGGCAATCTTTTGGCTTTTTTTGTATCCCCAGCGTTTAGTACAGTGCCTGACACATAGTGGACACTTAACCAACACACTGGTTGACTGATTATGCTATGAATGAACACATTAAGCCTCACTGATAGCATAAATAACTTTCATGTACAGGACAATCAAATCCTAGATTCACTGAAAAGTCAGTTGTTCTCCTATCAGGCTTCTGTCAGCTGTAAATGACCAGCTTTTCTTGCTTCTTTTATGCTGACTGCTTTTAGCTTAGCAATACCCTTCAAACAACTGGATCTGGTCCTATGCCTGACTCCCGATTAATGAGAGCAGATACTTTTTTAACTTTTGTCTTTCCTTGAAAGTAACAAAACTGACTTAAAAAAAATTCGATGGCTCAATTTTTTCTCCATCAGAATGATTTTATCCATTTCCCTTCAAATTACTGATACTTAATGCTTAATCTAAAATGATTTCTAGTACAGTATGAAACAACAATTGAAACACTCTACTAATATGCTAACAGTACTCTGGGACAGAGCCTGTAATCCACCTGCTTGAAAGAAAAGCGTTATTTTAGTGTATGCTTTGCTGGGAGTTGTTTGGGCATATTTCTTGAAATGTCTTTGTGTTAGTAATGTGTTTGTTTGCATTTTGTCCTTGTCTTTGTTCAATATCCTTTGTTTTATGGCATCTGGCTTTTATAAATGTTTTTGGGGTTTAGGGTGTGCTTGTTTTGACAGGTTTGTAGTGAGGATAAGATACAAATACATTATGAGTTTGTAGTGAATAAAGCGAGAATTGCCAAGACTACATCCTTGCAGTTCTTGAAGCATTGTTGTTGTGAAGGCAAGGTGTGGGTGTGTGTACCTGTACCTCTGCAAATGGAACTTAGCTTCTTGGATCCACCGAGTAAGGTATGTTTTTAATTCTTGGGAAATAGACATTGTTTCTGACATATGATAGTAAAGCATACTCTTGCCTGATGGCAGAGCCTAATGGAATGTGGCTTTAATAAGTTTGAATGATTGACCAGCATAAATTGTTGATAATTCTGCTTGGGTTTTTTGTGAATGTGTGCCTCTACTTTGGGGATGCATTTTATTGGTTTGTGAAGAGTCCAAGATTGGGATTAGAGTTTGATTCGATTGTGGTTGGCTGATAGATATGGGGAAGGGTATTTTTACCCCAAATTCTCCTTCTTCTGGGGTAGGTGGGGCCCTTTGCTAGAGCACCTAAAAATTTAAAAGTAAAGATTCAAAGTGTTTTTGAACCTGAGCAGATCAGAAGAGAAAGAAAAAGGAAATAAGACAACTGGTGTTAGAAACTGAAATGAGAATGAGGAGGTATAATGCCAGAAATGGTAGACAGAGAAGTTAGAAGTTCATAGAATGTTAGAGCTCGAAAGGGCCTTAGAAATCTAGTTCAACTTCCTCACATAAAAACTGAATCTCAAAGATGGGAAGGGACTTGACTATGGTTGCATATCTAATTAGTGGCAGAAGTAGCATGAGAATCCAGGTTTCTTGACTGCTAATGTAGTAATGGAATGCCACAGAGGACTCATAAAATCCAGGAGTTCAAAGGATCTGGAACTTGGAGGTGATTTAGTCCGATTTCCCACATCAAGTAGGATCCCTACTACAATATTCTTGATTTTACTCTTTCAATTTTGAGGAACCTACAACCTACAATGTAGTCATTGTGATTCTTGAGGGTACCAAAACAAACAAACAATTAATGGGAATATATAGTTTAGTGGTTTTTAAATAAACATACAGGCATATACGGGGCAATCTTTCTTTGTAATAGAATAACAGATAGTAAGAAGCAATGTGGTGCAATGGTCAAAGGTCCAGAAGATTAAAACTTAAAGAAACTTGGAAATATTTAGTATAATCTCTTCGTTTTACAGAGGGGAAGCCAAGGTTCAGAGATATGAAGTGAACTTCCCCAAGGTCACACTGCCAGTTAGGACTAAGATTCAGGTCTCCTGTATTCCAGTTCTGTGCTTATCCACTGTTCTGGATAAACAATGGGGAGAGTTAATCCAATCCAACAAACATTAAAAACCTATTATATTTAAGAGACTGTGTTCTAGGTGCTCAAGATTCAAGGACATAATGAAAAAAATGTCATTTTGGTCATTGTCATCAGTGAATGATGATTCAAAGTTCAGCAATTGTGAATGCAGATACCTGGGTTAAAAAAAAAAATCCTTGACAGTTTCAAGGGATATCCTGATTGTTTTGTTCTTCTAGGACTTTGCTATGTAGTGAAAGTGGCCCAGAAACCTTATCCTTATTCTTTAAGATTAGGCTCAAACCAAGTTCAAATTCATCTTTACAGAGCTAAATTAACAATTTAATTAAATTCAATTCAACATTCAGTAAACTGCTTTGTATGTGAAGGGCATTCTGCTAAAAGAAACTGTCCCTGCTCTCAAGGAGCAGACATTTTTACTGGGATGGGAAGACCCAATATATAGACATATGAGTAAATACTTTGAGAAGGGAGATGAAGGTTTCATGGAGGAAATGGCTTGACCTGATTTGAACCTTAAAAGAAAATTAGTATTCTGAGAAGAGATGGAGCAAGAGTGAATTTCAAGCACAAGGAGGCAGTTTGTCAATGCACAGGTGAGAGGTGAAATGGGGGGGGGAAGCCCAGTTTAGCTGATATGGAGAACTTGTAAGAGGGAAGTAGCATAAAAAAGAATTAGAAAGATAGCTTGGGGCCAGATTGTGAAGGGCCTTAAATGCCCGGTTAAGCAGTCTGTATTTTACCCTACAGCAAGTGTTCTTAGCCTTTTTGTGCGTTATGGATCCTTTCAGCAATCTGATGAAGCCTATGGACTCATTCTCAGAATAATTCTTTTTTGCCTACATTGGAAGAAATGCCATATTTCAATTAGAAGCAGGGATTCTTAATCTGTGGTCAAATCAAGCTATGTTAACAAACACTTATAAGCACCTATTTCATGCTAGGAACTGTGCCAAAGGATTGGGATACAAGGAAAGGCAAAAATAGTCACAGCTCTGGAGGAGCTCACAGTCTAATGGGGAGCTTACAACAACTACGTACAAACAAGGTACAGACAGAACAAATTTGAGATGAGTTGAAGGGGAAAGCGCTAGCACTGGCTCAAGATGTTTTTTTTTAATATTTTGATAACTATTTTAATATAACTGGTTTCCTTTGACATCCTACATATGTTATTTTATGCATTTAAAAATATTATTCTGAAAAGAGGTCTATTGGCTTCCCCAGACTGTCAAGAGGGGTCAATGATACTCAAAAAAGTTAAAAACTCCTGAGTTAGAGGTTAGTGAAAATAAAGATGTAATGTTTACATCCTATCCAATTTAGTGGACCCCTTGAAATCTATCCAGCCTCTGTGGACCCCAGGTTCAGAATCCCTATTGTGGTGGCAATCTTCAGAGACTACTGAAGGCCTCTGAGCGAGTGAACTGGTGACATGGTCAAAGCTGTGTTTTAGGAAGATTATTTTGGCAGCAAGTAAGAACTTTGAACACAGTAGGAGAAAGAAGGAGGTGCCCTGAACTTGCCCTTTCCCCTCCAAACTCCTGAAATTTGGTTTGTTACTTTGTAATGGGGGATGGGGAGGAATGGTGGTTAGGAGTTTAAATGTCTTTTGTTTAAATTGTTGGTATGTTTGAAGTGGGACTTTCGAGGTCATTTAAAGAGTGGTTGGTATCTGATGGGAGGACAAAATATGCCAAGAATTCTGCTACAATTTAGTAAAGCAGTTAGCCCTTCTCTCCTCACCCACAATTAAAAGAGTACACAATAAGCAATTTTTTTTATAGACTTACTACTGGTATTGCTTTTGAATTTTGAAGTAGAAGTTCAAGCATCTGAAAGTTGTCTTTGTCACCAGTAATTTTTCAAAATTTTGGGAGTTAATAGAACTAGACCCCAGTTTGGTATTCTCAAGTGAATGATTCTGAGTCTCTATCTCCAGAGTGACCTGTCTCCTAAATTCAAATCCTTCTTCTCCAGAGGTCTTGTGGTACATTTCTATTTGCCTACTCAGCTTCACTTCAAACTGAATATGCCTAAAATTCAACTCAGGCTCTTCTACACCTCTTTTCCTCACTCCCCCACTAAACTAGCTCCACTTATAGACCTCTCCATTTCTGGCAATGGTACTAGCATTCTCCCAGTCTCTCTGATCAGGAGGCTTCTTAAATTTCCCCTCCCTTGATTTCCATATTCAGTTACCAATTGCTGTAAATTCTTCCTTTGTAATGTTTTACATTCTTTCCAGGCTCACTGCCACCATCTCAGGCTAAAATTATAACAATAGTTTTTCCTGAAGCACCTCCCTGCCTCCTGGATAAACCACCTTGCACAATGCTGGTAGATTATTCTTGTAATATTCTTGTAGTTTTCCTATATTTCCTACATTATTCTTGTAGTTTTTCATTTTCACAGTGCCTTGCATAGGTGCTCAGTAAGTGTAAAAACAGATGGTAAGCATTTAAAGTGGAATGTCTATCTGGTATGACCCAGGTGAATATGATTGTTTCGGTCCTTTTTTCTTGTCTCCCCCCCCCTTCTTCCATCCAAAAGCATGCATTTAGGACACTAGAAATCCAAGACATTCCCCACCCCCACCCCACCCCTTTTCCATGTAGGGTGCACGCAAGTGAAAGACTGGCAGAGTCGCCAAGGCTATTTTGCCCACCTATTAAATAGGTATAATATCTGTACAACCTCCTTAAGGGGGCTTTATTACTCCTTTGTGGTTTTGACTAATGAAATTATACAGGGCACGTGAAAGTTCTTTTTCCCTTAAACTTGGTTTTCCACCTAAGTAAAAAATGACATAACTCTTCTGTATGAAAGAAAACTCACTGGAGACTTCCTACTACACAAGTGAATTCTAAGATCATTGTAATTGGAGAACACTGGGGAACTTTCCCTTCTAGCTGTGAACTCACGTTAATTGCCCCAGGGCATTTTTCACTACCTTCCTTGCCCCTCCATTACCTCACCTTAACCTTTTTACAATGTATTTTCCTGTTTAGTGTGCAAAGAGTGGCTTGGAGTTAGTTAGTCAATAAACATTTATTAAGCTTTTCCTACCTGCCAGACACAGTGCTAAGCGCTGGGTATACAAAGAAAAACAATAATACGGCCCCTGCCCTTGAGGATTTTATATGTCAATGGGGGAATTAAGTCTGGTTACCTGGGTTTGAGTCCAGACTCTGACAAGGACCAGTCATGTGAAACCTCGGTAAACCTTTCAGTATCCTGTCTGTAAAAGAAGGGGTTCGATGACCTCTCAAGGTCCTCTCCTGCAACTTATCTTGTCATCTCATGATCCGTTGTGTGCCTGCTCTCCCCAATTCTCCCCTACAGAGGGCTCATAATAGGTTTGGGGTTGGAACAGAACTCAGCAGTCTTGCTGTCCTTGGGACTTGCCCAAGGTCTCACACGGGCAGATGCACAATTCGAACTCCGGTCACCTCCTCCAAAAGCCTACACTCTCGCTACTGCACGACCGAACCTCCTAGGAGGAAGCGAGAAACTCTCACTGAGTATGCGCGAAGAGCGAGCAGCTCGCCCTTTCAGTGGCCAGCTGCTGTGCCTCTTCTCCCTCTTGGTCTAGGCCGGGGCACCGGTTGCCGTGGTAACCGGAAAGCCCGTCTCTCCTTGGGAAGCGGCTCTTCTCCTCCCCTGCCCCCTCCCTGCACCTTCCCTCCTCCCTCCCCTCCCCTCCCCCGGCACCCGGCGCGCTGCAGCTTGCTTGAAACTAACATGGCCGAGCCCCCCGGCCGGCGGCTGCGGCTCCAGTGGCTCCGGCTTCTGCTCCAGCTCTGGGCTCTGGCCGGGGGTGGGGGCCCCTCACTGGTGAGACGGCGGCTCCCGAGGAGCGAAGGGAAAGCCACTGAGGCGGCTCTGGGGCCGGGGAAGGCGGAGGCTAGGGCGGCCTGGGGAGGGGGCGGTGGTGGAGGGCTGCGGGGACGGGATGGAGGGGACCCTGGCGGCCTTGGGTGGATGAGGGGAGGCTAGGCTGAGGGAGAGCACGGAAGCGGCCGCAGGCCTGAGGAGGACAGAGTTGGGGTCGGCCTCAGGGGTGACGGGGTGAGACGGGACAGAGGCAGTCTCGGGGCTGAGGGTACGGGGGGGGCGCACGCCCAAGCCACGACCCCGGGATGTGCGGATACACACATCCCAAGCTGAGGGGAGCTGACCCAAGTCGGGGTTCGAGTTGGGGCCGGGGCTGACGGGAGGAGTAGCGGGAGGGTGGCGTAGTGTGAGGCGGGAGGCTGGGGGCGCCGCCCCCTCCCGTCCCCGCCCCCTGACCCCCTTTAGTTTTCACAAGTTTAGTTTCTTTTTTTTTTCTCTCCTTGTCTTGGGACAGAAATCATAAACTCGGGAAAAAAATTTATAGATCCTCAACCAGTCATCCCGACAGACATCCAGCAAGTTAAAAAAAAAAGAGGGGTGGGGAAGAGAACGCCCCCAACCCTACTGTAGCATGTGGAAACTGAACAAGAGCAAAGTGCTTCTGGATGATTCCCCAGAGGAAGAGGAGAGCCGGGCAGAGGGGACAGCGCCGCCGCCTCCGGCCGCCGCCTCCTCCCAGGTACGTGGGGGCGGGGAGCCCTCAGCCCTCGGGGGCTTGTCTGCGCGTGGAAGGGGAGGGCCAAGCGGGCGGGAGGCAGGCCGCACAGCCGGCGACCCCGCTGCCCCCGCACCCCGCGCTCGCCTCCAGCCGCCGAGCTGGAGTTAATGCGACGCCTACGAGACCCGGCTGTTCACCGGTCCAGCCCTGGACTTGGACGCGTCCCGGGCTGGCACCTCCTAGGAGTTTAATTGCCTGACCTTGGACGTGTCACTTTTTACCACCGTAGACCTCAGTTTCCTCATCTGTAAAAATTAAGGGTCGGGACTCGGATGAATTGAGGCCCCTGCTTCTAAAGCCTATAATTTCCTAAATTTGAGACCTGACTCTTTGGGGCTTATCACATGGTTGTGTATGGGGGTTGGAGGGAAGAGAAGGATTTAGCTTAAAACCTGACGGGCCTCTCTCTCCGATGACTTTGTAGTTCCTGGTAATACTGCTGCTCTGCATACAGCATCGGCATTGTAACTACATTAAATGATGTTTTTATTTAAGCTCCTAATGAATGCTTTGTCTGCCTCTAATGATTTGTTATGCCTAAACCAGCCCCCACTGCCAGGGAAATCTATATGATTTGACTAGTTGATCTCTTTAAAAAACTTCCTTCCAGATCCAAATCCTGTGATCCTATTGACCTTAATGCAGTTAAGCTATAGGATGAGAGGAATCATGGCATAGTGACTAAAGAGCCAGCCCCAGACTCTGGATAACCAGGGCAAGTCCCATTTAGGACTCTTAAGTCCATTTGACCCGGGGCAAGACATGTAACCTCTCAATGCCCTGGATAATTCTCTTAAGACTACAAGTTGCAGAACCGTTGCAAATCTGCGTTGGTTGGAGAGTTTCCTTATTTGGAGTTCCCTATTCCAATGAAATCACAGGTCTAGCCAGGTTTGAACCAAAAAGGCCAGAACAAAACAAAGTAATGTACAGAAAAGAAAATTTAAGGAGTAGTTTTTTTTTTTAACATGGAGAGAAATACTAGCACAGCTCATCATGATTAGGAGAAATAGAGTTAGAAATATAACTCTTATAAAAAAAGTTTTTTTTTCTGAACTGTTCTTCCAGGGCAAATTAAAATCCGTGCATAGGTATTCTCATCCTGTACATTTGTTGTCTTTGTTCTTCCACAAGTTGTTCTTAAAAAAATCTACCTAAAGTGCCAGAGGCATTCTTCTGGCTCTTTTAGTATTTCCTGAATACCAGTGCTATACTCAAGTTGTCAGTTTTTCTAAACCTTACATGTTTTTTACTTTTCCTTTCTTTAAACTCTGAACATGATCAGGCAGACATTGAATCCTAAAATGGACGTAGTTTCACATTTTTACCTCTTTAATTTCCTCAATTTGGAATGGTCAGAGTATCAGAATCACAGGCAAGAACTGGTGTGTAAGCCAACTGATTTTAATAGTATGAATTAACAGGGTTTAGATAACATTTACTTTCTTTGTAAGTAGCATCTATTAAAAATTGGGGGAGAAAGGTAAAGAATATTAATAGTTTATGCTTTGTATCCTTAACCATATGTTTATTTGGTTTTTTCAAAGTGTACTCATCCTCAAGGTTGCTATTAGAAGCACTTTATAAAGCCATATATAAATGTGAATGGCTACTTTTTCATTATTTATTACTCTTCCCAAGACAAATTTACTGTACTCTCTGATATGAATTTCTTTAAATTAGATGTTGAGAGAACATTTTCATCTTAAATTTTGTTATAGTTGTTATGCTTTATTTACACTGAATATTGGTGTAGTAGTTACAGAAAAGTTTGACTCATAGAAAACCATAATCACATGTTTATTGAATAATAAGTTATTGAAATACAGATCTTGGTAAATTTTAACTTTTAATAAGTATTTGGTATTTCTTTTTTTTATAAGACTTTGATTGTGTGAGGGAAAAGTATATATTTGTATACAGAAAGCCAGAAAGGCACTGATGTTAAAATTTAAATCATGCTTAAACTGTTTTTAAGAAAGTTTCCCAGATGGGTTCTTCTTACAGATAGTTTCCACTTTTTCTCCGTCATAAATTCCTTCTATTTTATATATAGGTAACTAGGTTAAATATCCAGTGGGATTTTATGCTTTTTTTTTAAAAGACTCATAAAGAGTAAGCAGTTGAAGAACGTTGACTCTAGAGTCAGAGTCAAATTGACAAGCATTTATTAAGTGCCTAGTATGTCCCAATCATTGGGCTAAGACACTGGGGATCCAAAAAAGGCAAAGAGTCCCTTCTATCAAAGAGTTTGCAGTCTGATGGTGGAGACAATATGCAAATAGCTACGTACAAACAAGGTATAGACAGGGGACCTTGGAGATAATTGCAGAGGTAGGCATTAACATTAAGGTGAATTGGAAAACGCTTCTTGTAGAAGGTAGGATTTTACCTGGAATCTGAAGGAATCTGAAAAAATAGATGAGGAAAAAGAGAATTCTAAGCATGAGGGATAGCTGGTGAAAGTGCACAGTGGGAAGATGGAATGTCTTGTTCTAGGAGGAACTGCAAAGAGGCCAAATTTTGTTGGGGAGTAAGGTGTAAGAAGACAGAAAAGGTAGAAAAGTGCAATCTTATGAAGGGTTTGAAAAGCTGAACAGAAGATTTTTTTACATTTGATCCTGGAGGTAATGGGGAGCCACTGGCATTGATTGAATAGTGAGGTGATATGTTCAGATCCATGTTTTAAGATCAGTTTGACAGCTAAATGAAGAATGGGCTGGTATGGGGAAAGACTTAAGACATGGAGATCAACTAGAAGGCTACTGCAATAGTTCAGGCTTGAGGTGATAAGATCCTGCACTGGTAGTGGTTGCAGTGTCAGAGAAGAGAAGGAAGTATATACTGGGACTTATGGAGAGTGATGTTTGCTTTGATAGTAGTAAAAAAGTTAAGAAGAGGCAAGGGTTTGTTGTGCGGGGGGGCGGAGACTGGATAAAATTCAGGTTTTGATATGTTGAGTTTGAGATGTCTATAGTATATCCAGTTTGAAATGTTTAATAAAAATGTGAGACTCTCTGTGAGATGTGAGAGGTCAGGAAAGAGGTGTTGGAAATGTTGGAAGGAAGTGTGGGAATCTGTGTACAGATAACAGTCCAATCCTTGTGAGCCAGTGAGGTCACCAAATGAAATAATATGATGGATCAGATTGCACACCATCTTGGGGAGGGGAAGAAAATTTAGAACTCAGAATCTTGTGGAAGTGAATGTTGAAAACTAAAAATAAGTAAGTAAATCAAATAATGTAGAAGGAAAAGAGAAGAGGATAAGTTAGAAATGTCCATTAGACAGTAGGAAATGCAGTCCTGGTAATCAGGAGAGAGGACTTGGGTTCGAATTCTGTCTCTTAATGTTCATTACTTGTCTGACCTTGGCCAGTTCAGTCCCAAATTCTGGAGCTAACTAGTATGTTAGTCTCCCCAGATCTTATGCTTGTATTTTTCAAGGACAAAAAACCCCCAGTATTTCATTTGGAATAAATTATGGAAAATCCTAGGGCAGCTAGGTGGCACAGTGGTTCCTGGGTTCAAATCTGGCCTTGGACACTTACTAGTTGTTTGACCCTGGGCAAATCACTTAACCCTATTTGCCTTAGTTCCTTATCTATAAAATGAGCCTGAGAAGGAAATGGCAAACTACTCCAGTCTCTTTGCCAAGAAAATCCCAAATGGGGTCACAAAGAGTTGGACATGACTGAAGGAACCAAACAAAATACAAAATGGAAAATCCTAAACTTTATCATAATTTGTATCATCTTCCTATTTCTCCCAACATCTTAAAGATTCTTTAATTTTTAATAGAGCTTGTCAGTATTCTCTGTATTATTAAAACATTAAGATTTCATTTAAATGATTTGAAATATCTGGGTCATATTATTAAAAAGTACCTACAAGGTAGCTGTGGGGAAAACTTTTCATCTTTCTTATGCTGACAGAGATGAGGAGGAAAATTATCTACTAATTCTGATAGGTTAGTCATACACTAAATTTAGTATTGCCAACTCTTCCAAAAGTCTAAATCTTTATCATACCACCAAATTCTTTAAGTATTGAACTTAACAATGCATTGCAATTCAAACATGAAACCTCTGCCCACAAAATTTTATTTTAAGTTTGATGAAGAATTATACATAAGCAGCTCTGAAATAATCTCTTATGGTGTGACAGGTTCTCCAGTGTCTTATTAAAACTATTAACTTACTATTTCTACTTAATTTTCAAAGAGTTCTTCGTTGTAACTCTCCTTTTCCCCACTAAGTAGTTTAATTGGTAAGATACTAAACAGATTTCTGTGCTAGAAATGGCATATAGTTTGAAATGAAATCTATTTTGTACTTAACTGTTTGAATTGATTTTTTCAAGGATGGCATCATTTACTTGGTTATTTATTTTATACAGCAAGGAAGTGGTTTAGTGTTGAACAGAAATGAGTGTGATATGTAAAGCTTTAAAAATTTTAAATTGTTTAATAGGAACTGCTAAAATACTGTGATAAAATGGTTGTGAGGGGGTTGAGGATTCGGAAACAGCATATAAAAATTAAAAGGAATCAGTTTCAGGATACTTTAGTAGGCATCTAGATCTTTTAATTTGAATTACTGTCCTTTGATTTTTTAAAAATTATATTCTTATCCTGAAGAAAGCAATATAGTGACATGAGTATTTAAAATTAATCTTTAGGGAAACATTTTATAAAAGTTGTCATATTAAAAAGCAAAGCACTTTTTAAAAAGACTCTCAGATATGCCCTGAAAATATTGGAAGGGGTGGGGAAAGGTGATATTTCAGGTATTTGTTAATTGGCACTGAAGAAAACCACAGGATAGTAAAACTCTATAATTCAGAATCTGTTAAGTTAGAGTCTTGTAATAACACAACCTCAGATAGACTGGAATTTGCTTTGAAACTGTAGAGGAAGAATAGTTTTATTAACAAAATTAATCTTGCAAACAAGGTTCTGGAGTATATGCTATTTGAATTAATACCTGTGTTTTATTCCTAGCTTTGGTACTTTAGCTGTGTGGCTTTACTTAACTTCCTTGTACTTAACTTAAGTGTCCTCATTAGTAAAATGAGTTTTTAAACTGGATGATTTCTCAGGTCCCTGTTTTTGTTCAGTCATTTTCAGTCATATCCAAAAGTTTGTAGTTTTTTTTGGCAGAGATACTGGAATGGTTGCTATTTCCTTCTCCAGCTCATTTTACAGATGAGGAAACTGAGGCAGACAGGAGTAAGTGACTTGCCCCGGGTTATGCAGCTAGTAAGTGTCTGAGGTCAGATTTAAACTCAAGAAGATGAGTCTTCGAGATTTCAGGCCCAGCACTCTATCCATTGCTCCACATAGCTGCCCAATCTAAGATCCCTTCTAGTCCTAAAGTTTGGTGAATAAACTATTTTAGAGAATTTAAATAACTTTATTATTTGTATAAATGGTTGCTAATTTTAAGTTATCCAGATAGTGAAGCTTATCTGGCAAGACTTCTGTGAGGAAATAAATACCTTTTAAAGTGTTACTATGTGGTCTTGAATTTAAAAAGAAATGTGAATTCCTTCAAAAATATTCTGCAATGTAGATTGGTCTTATCCCAATTAGTATGAACTAATAAGGTTTTATTATATGAGATACCTATCCCTAACAGACACTCCATTGTCAACTTTGAGATATTACATATTCTCATCCATTATAATCCTGTTTTACTTTTTCCCACGGGTTCTGGAGACTACAAAGGAGAAGAGGGGTGGGTATGCAGGACCTACATCTTTGATTATGTATTATTTTGCGCATTCTTACTAACTGGGGAGAAGGAAGAAGGATGAGCATCTCAATTGGAAGAGGAGGCAAGCTCCTACCAAATACATATATGTGTGTGTATTCTACATATATGTGTATAGAAGTGTATATAATATTAGTCATACATCCTAATGTAAGATTCATTGAGATCTCCAGGTTTGTCTTTTGGAATATAGACAAATTACTTTTTTTCCTCAGTTGCCTTAATGGGATCAACATCTAGATTAGTGGTTTTCAAAAAGTATTCAATGGCAAACAATTTTGCCACAAATTCTGCTGAGGTGCTATGAAATTTTAGGTGTTATAATATTGTAGATAAAAAGTCATAAGTAATTTAATATAAATTTTACTTACTCAGCACGTATAGTATATAAATATTATTCACAAGATAAATAAAACTTACCTATTATACATAACTAACTCCAAACTAACTGGACTAATCTCAAAACTTGTTAGACATTGAACTCGCAAAGACTCAATAAAAATGACTTCTCTTACTAAATGGAAACTGTACATCTTCAAGTTTCCCATGGTGTTGCCAGATTAAAACTGCCAACTGTATACTGTGATTTTTCATAGGAATATTGTGCATTGAATTAAAGTTTTGCTTAGGTTAGATGTGGAGACGAAGATAAATTGGAGATGAACTGTTGAATAGTACAGGTTAGGCTTTTCTCCTTCCTTGGTTTAACAGTCTCCTTTTCTTTTTTTTATTATGGATATTTGGAATTCTCTTATATAAGAAACTGCTAGAAAAAAATCCTTCATGAAGACATAGAGCCTCTTTTTAAAAAAAAATTTTTTTTTATCATGAGCTAGTTTACCTAGTTCATGCTAGCAATATTATAAGTTCCTTCAGGGCAGTTACCATAATTTATACTTTTTCTTTATTCTTCACAGTACCTAGAACATTGAGCATATATAGTAGGACCAGAAAAGTAATTATTGAAATCTGACAAACCATTATTAAATGGCTGGTAGACTGGGCATCTTATAGATGACAAACTGAGGTTCTTCAAGGAACTTACAACCTGGTAAACTAAAGAAGACTGCACAAATAACTATACATAATAAAAATTAGTATATGATGTGTACATAAGAGAGATAAGGTGCAAAGTATTATGAATCATAGGAGGGAAAGAGCAGTTCTGATTGGAATTCACGGATGAGGTATCATTTGAATTGGACCTTAGGGATAAGTAGAGTTTCTGAGCTCTGCTTTTGACTTTCTGAACTTCTTTCTCCATTAATACACAGCGACCTTCTCAAACTGGAAGATCACTGAGGCCTCTTTCTTTGACTCCATTTTAAGCAGAGTGTGTAGGCCAGCCATGTTCATTCCTTCATTCACTCTCAGGTCCGTTCTTCACTCTTTGGATCCCCCTTCCCCCCCCGCCCCCAGCTTCTTTTTTATGTGTTGTCTTCTCTTAAAATGTAACCTTCTTGAGGGCAGGGTTGGCTTTCTTTTGCTTGTATTTCTTTTACCAGCACTTAGTACAATGCCTGGTACATGGAAAATGCTTATTAAATGTTTCTTGAATTGACTTTCAATAGATGGAGATGGAGGGAAAGATTTTCTAGGTGAAGAGAATGATGTAAGCAAAAATTTTTGGAATAATATGTTGTGGTAGGAATGTATGAGATATGTATGAGGAACTGTTTTACACTTCATGTGTGTAAAAAAAAAAAGAGTAAAGTGTCTGTGTCTGTCCTAGACCTTTGTTTTACCTTCCTTCTGTTTACCTTCCTTAAGGCCTGGTTTGCTCCTGGCCATACTGTATCTTTAACTCTCATCTTCACCACTGGCTGTACCTTTACCTATATCCACACCCCTTGACATTGGTTTTTAAGGGGGATTCAGAATACTTAACATCCCCCTCTGTCATTTCCGTACTCTTCCTTTATCATCATCACTTAGCAACCACTCTTTCTTTGAAGTTCACAGTATTGAAATTTACCACCGATATTAGAGTGTGGTGGCTGTTGTGTGGAGTCCCCAGGTCATCCTTTTTCCTCAAGGACTTTAGCATCTGACACATCTTTCCCTCCTTCTCAATTCCTGACCATATACTATGGGGTTTCATCATTCATGTTGATTGTCCCTCTAACTTCTAAACCTTCCAATTCCTCATTCTCTTTAAATCTCATGACATTTATTCCATTCCACCACATAGGGATTGTCACACACTGGATCTTATTATGCAAAAATGTGTTCCATTTCTCTAATTTAAAATTCTTAAATTTCTCTATTGGACTTATAATCTCATGTCATTTCTTCTGTCTGTAGGCCTTCTAACCCTGTTTTTCACTGTCATTGAAACTGCCAATCCTTCTACACTGAAGTACTTTCTTAGGCTATTACCTTTGCTCTGGCTTCACTTCCTCCCCTCACTAATGTTGACTCTATAGTTAGCCAATTCAGTTTTATACTATCTACTACTTTTGAATCCCTAGCTCCCTTTGAATCCTTAGTAGTGTCCTATCACCACTCCCCAAACCTCAGTCCTGTATTACTCCCATCATCCATGTCCCTCTGCTCCTATTTATGCTCCTAACAGGAGCTAGAGGAAGTCACGCAACTTCTAACTGGGTACATTATAAATTCATGTTATCCATCTTTAACTGGACTGTCACTGCAGCAAGTCAGTCATTTCATTCCTCCTTAAGTTCCTATTTTACTTCCCAGAAAAACCTTTCTAAATCTTGATTCAGACTTTGTTTGCCTCCTCTCTTAGTTGAGGATCTAACTGTGTTGAGGAAAATTGAGGTTATCTAAAGTGAGCTTCCTCTTTTTAATCTCAAAACCGTTTGACATCATCACTGACTCTCCTCCTTTCCCCTAGCCTCTGACAGTGAGATAGCCTTTCTCCTTGCTAAGGATAATCCATGTAAGGCCCTTAATCCCGTCCCCTCCGGTAGTCTTTAGTAGATTGCAATCTCAGTCATTCTTCCTCCCTCCCTCTTTTCCTCAGCTCTGTCTCCTTATCCATCTACTACTTCTTTATGCACTTCAAATCTGATCTAATCTCCTCCATCCTTAGCAAAAACACTCATTAAATACTCTGTCTTCTCTGCATTTCTTAGCCACATTCTTAGAAGAAACTACCTCCAAATCCTCTTTCACTTATTTCTTAATCCTTTGCAATCTGGCTTCTAATCTCATCACTTAACTGGAACTGCTGTCTTCAAAGTTACCAGTGATCTCTTAATTGCAAAATTTGATGATCTTTTTAAAGTTCTCATCCTTCTCAATTTATCTGCTCTTTACCACCATCTCTTCCTGTAAACTCTCCACTCTGAGTTTTTGTGACAATACTCTCTCCTAGTTCTACTTGCTCCTTCTCAGTTTGCTTTGCTGGTTCATTTTCCCATTTAAGTCCCTTAAATGTGAGTGAAGTCCTCTTACTGTTCTCTCTCTATACTCTCTCATTAACTCCTATGGTTAATGTCATCTCTATTCTGATGACTCACATCTCTATCTTTAAATATTTCTGTGTGCTTATAAAAATATGTCTATATAGATAATATACACATCTTCCTGTATATTGATAATAGATAAATAGATATCTCCAGCCCCAGTTTCTCCCTTAAGCTTCACTCCCGATTGCTTATTGAACAATTCAAACTTATCATGTCCCAAGGAGAACTTTACCCTCAAACCCCCTCCTCTTCCAAACTTTCTTATGTCTGTCAAAGGCAGCTACCATTTTTCTAGTCTCCTGGGTTCATAACTTTGTATTCTGTACTTCTCACTCTCTCACCCCACAACAGTCGGTTGCCCAAGCTTGCTGTTTCTGTTGGCACAACATGTCTCACATCACACCCCATCTCTACTCATACTGTTACCACCTTACCTCAGGCCTTTATCTCCTTCCTCTTTGGTTATTGCAGTGGCTTCTCACTTGGTCTCCCTATTTTATTCTCTCCACATTCCACTCCATCCTTCACACTGCCATCAAAGTGATTTTCCTTTAGTACAATCTGACCATGTCATTCCTTTACTCAGTAAATTCCAAAGGCTTCTGATTGCCTCTAGGATCAAATAGTAACTCTTATGTTTAGCTTTTAAAGACCTTTACAAACTTGTGCTAACGTAACTTTCCAGTCAGTCAACAAACATTCATTAAGTGCCTGCAGGTTTCCAGGCTCATTGCATATTATTTCCCTGCACTCCCTCTGAATTCCAGACAAAATGACCTCTGTGACTTACACACAACACTCCATCTCTTGTGCTTTTGCTTTGACTGTCCCCCATGCCTAGAATGTACTCCCTTGCCACCTCTGCTTTATTGAATCCCTCTCTCCCTTTAAGAAGCAACTTACACGTTCTCTCTCTCAAACTACTTTGTACTTATTCTCTTTACATATATTTTATTTATACTTCCCTATGTACTCATTTCCCCTGTCAGAATGTAAGCTCTTTGCTAGTAGGGATTGTTTTATTTATTGTATTTGTATCCCCATTGCATAGCACAGGGCCTAATAGGTACTTTTTTGATTGATTATATAAGATTTTGAATGCCAGGCCAAGGTTTTCATACTTTATTTGAGTGGGGAGCCATTGAAATTTTTTCAGTAGTGTAATGACATGATCAGAACTCTACATTAAGAAGATTAAATTGGCAACAGGGTATAGAATGAAAAGGAGAGGGAAAGGACTAGCCTGGAGGTGGAAAGGCCTATTGGAATAGTGCTGATGAGGAGTAGTAAGGGTCTGAATTATTGTAGTGACATTGGGAATGAAAAGAAGGTATCAGTTGAGACATTTTGGAGATAGAATCTATGGGGCATGGCAACTGTCTAGACATCAGAGGTGAGGTCAGTGAATCAAAGATATCAGGGAATGCTTAAATGGCTTGGAGAGTGGTGGTGCCACTAATAGAGATAGGATAATTAAAAGGAGGAACTGAGTTTAAGGCTAAAGATGATGTTTGGCTTTGGGCATGTTGAATTTGAGGTGCCTGTAGTACATGTAGGTAATTTAATTGGAGATGTCCATCAGGCCTTTGAAAATGTAGCCTCGGAAGAAAGCTTACATGTAGAAATAAAAAATTTGGAATGATTTTTATAGAATAGAGCGTATGAAGGGATGGTAATAGAATACTCTCTATTTGGATAGGGACCCTGGTGCCTTGTCTAGGGTTTTCTCAATCACTGCTCTGGGGCCAAATTAATGAGAACTTAAGGCATAGTATGCTCCCTACCTTCAGCTACCCCTCCCCTTTGTGGCCATAGTCTGAGGGATGTCTTGGAACGCAGCATGTGCTGTGACCCAGCCATCCCTCATTTGCTCCCTCTCATCCCTCACATACCCCCCCCTTTTTTTTTATTGATAGGGAGAACTGTGCTTAGTCCTGTTTGGAGCAAGGTTCTAAAAGGACCGATTCAAGGTCATATGGGTCAAAGGGGTTAGTTAGCCCATGCATAGAAGAGGGCCACTTCTTCCTCTGGAGAAGGAAGGTGGAGGGAACTACATTAAATGACATATTCCTATGTATTTTTACAAAAATGTTTATAGAAAGCATATTCAGTAGTTTTTTTAATCACATATTTTATTTTCTCACCTATTCCCAGAGTTTTAGTTGGGGGGACAGAACAGAATCGCATTGTCTAACAATTCCTTTTTACTTGATAAGTGATGTGGATAAGAGAGTGAGGAAAAAGACTTGTAGAATTATAGAATTTAGAAAATGAAAATAGCTGCTGTCTTCAAGGAGCTTACACTCTATTGGGAAGATTAGTATAAATGAAATAAACTTGAGGTAATTTTTTGACAGATGTGGGGATCAGGAAAGGCTTTATGTAGCAGACACTTGACTGAGCTTTGCAGGAAATGAAGGATTATTAGAGCACAAGTGAGGAAGAAGTGCATGGTAAGCATGGGGAATAATAGCCAGTGCAAAGGAGTGGAGACAGTAGATGGAGTACTCAGTGAGAAGAACCAATTTGGCTAGACTGCAGGGTATGTGAAGGGGAGGAACATATAAGACTAGAAAGGTAGGTTGGAGCCAGGTTATAAAGGACATAAAATGCCACACTGAAAAGTATGTACTTAACCAAAGGCAGTAAGGAGCTACTGCAGTGGAGTTTATTGAGTGGGAATGTGACATGTTCAGGCTTGAACTTTAAGAAAATCAACTTGCAGCTATGTGGAGCCTCCACATAATGCTCCTAAAATGCTGCTTTGATTATGTTACTTATCTTCCCAGAAACCGTCACGTTGCCTAACTTTCAAATTTCTCCACAGTCTGGTTTCAGTCTATCTTTTTATCCTCCTCCAATTAGTCCCTTATGCACTTCCAGGTACTTAATCTTATGTAAACTTTGTGCTGTTCCTGCTGCCTAGCGCTAAATATATTACAGTGCGTCTGCCTATAGTAGGCAATTAATAAATGTCAGTTGAATTAAATTCCTAATTCACCATTTTTTTTCATGCCTTTACCCCTGCCTAGAATTTTGTTACTTTTTTTTTTTATCCAGATTATATCCATTCTTGACCCACCATGGTATGGTGGATAGTGTTTGACTTGGACTTGGGAAGTCCTAGGTTTGAATCCCACTCCAATTATTACTTTTGTAATCCCGGGCAAGTCACTTGATCTCTGTGGGTCTCAGCTTCCACATTTGTAAAATGAGACCATTGTACTTGATGACCTCAATGATCTTTCCAGCTTCAAATCTGTGATACTAAGGTAAGTCAAGTAATCTGCTTGATCTTTCCTTAGTCACTTCAGTCTACAACGTTCTTTATTTTCACTGAACACACAGCATTTGACTGCCTTCACCACTCAGTTGGTTCTTATTCCTTAGTCTAAGAAAATTGATTATGTCATAGCATTTAGAGCTGGAAAAGAACCATAGAAATCATCTAGTACAAATTCTTCATTGTTTCTACTTTAGACTTGCTGGGAGAATGTGAAAATGAGTAAAATTCATGAAAGATATTAATATCTTCTTGGGGAAATGGATAAATAGCTTTAATCAGAACATAAGTATATAAGTCCTGTGAGAGCTCTGAGGAAGGAAATATAACTTGCATCTGAGCTAGACCTTGACAAATTTTAATAGGAGAAGACAAGGAAGGGTACCTTCTTTAAAGTCAAGGAAGGAGGAAAGGGCAGGCTGATTTGGGAAATGTTGAGTTTGTTTGGAGCGACAGAGTTAGTGAAAGAGAGTGATGTAAATTAGGTTGGTTGGGGTCAGATTATGGAGGGCTCTAAATTAATGAGTCTAGACTAGCAGTAGACAGTAGGTATCCACTTGAAGATTTTTGATCAAATATATGACCTGACCAGAGTTATGTGTTAGGAATATTATTCTGGCATTGGCATATAGTATAGATTAAATTGGGGGGCATTGAAGTCAGGGAGCTCATTTATAGCACTATTCTAGAAGTCTCTGTTGAGAGATGAACTGAGCTAAGATGGTGGACATAAAATAGTTGCTGGCAAAAACCCAACCAAATCATTTGTCCTTGATGCCCTCCTTTCCTTACATATTTTGTACTCTCTTTGTTTCTTCTTGTCTCATGTACCTTCATTCAGCTTTTTTTTTGTCTTAGTCTTCTCTGATTTCTTAAGTTTCTTTTCAGTGCACATTTCCCTTCATATCTATGTCTTACATCTGAACTAATAAACAGTTCTTAGAAAATAGAATTAATCAGAAGATCCCTGCCTCTTACTCCAAAGAAATAATGGAAAATGTCCCATGTATGTAATGTCTATGATAGGAAGGAAAACAGACTGAAGAGAGAATAGGAAGAAATGTAATGTGGAGGGATGACAGAGCTGTGGGTTTAGAGGTGGAAGGGACTGTAGAGATCATCAAATCCAACAGTCTGCCTCTTCCTATTTTAGATAAAGAAACTGAGATCCAGAGAGGTTAAATGACCTGCCCAGAGCCACAGTTAGTAAATGTCTGAGAAAGGATATGAGCTTGAATCTTTTAGTCTCCCAGCCTAGTGCTACATCCACTGCAGCATCTAACTGCCAAAGAAGAGGGAGAAAGGAGATCAGAGTAGCATTCACAAAATGGACCAGGTACCTGGAAACTACTGAGTATGTCCCTCCCTGGCTTTCATCTAGCACTTTGCCAGAAGAACCTAACTAGTTCAAGAGCCTAAGTGATATAGCCACTGCTACTACTTCATGTTAACTATTTATTGAATGCAAGCCTATGCTTTTAAAGGCATACTGGTTCTGAAATGATTAGAAGTACTTTGTTTCTATATATTAGCTTTGTGAGTGCAAGATAGTGGAGGTTGCAGCCAAGCTATAGTTGATCTGAAAAAAGACCTAAATGTTTTAATGGATTGCAAGCATAATATGAGTAGTCAACTCTGTGAATATAGCACTCTTAGACTGCATTAAGAGAAGCGTAGTGTCCTGAAGTGATAGTCCCATTGTGTTCTGCTCAGGTTTAGGGACGGGGAACTGTGGCCTTGAGGCCACATGTGGCCCTCTAAGTCCTCAAATGTGACCCTTTGGCTGAATCCAGACTTCACAGAACAAATCCCATTAATAAATGGATTTGTTCTATAAATCTTGGACTCAGTCAAAAGGTCGCACCCAAGGACCTAGAGGGCCATAGGTTCCCTATCCCTGGTAGACCATATCTCGGTTGTTGTGTTCTTTTCTGAGTGCAGCTATTCTATTTGTACTACTACTACCACTGCTACCACTGTCACCATCTAGCATTGTATATTGCCTTTAAACTTTGCAAAGTGCTTCATAGGTATTTCATTTTATTCTCACAACTCTGGAGGTGCTGTTATCCCCATTTTACAGATGAAGAAAATGAGGCTGAGGCTAAGTGATTTTCCCAGAGTTGTGCAACTAGTAAATGTCTGAGGTTGGATTTGAATTCAAGTCTTCCTGACTCCAGGCCTAGCACACTTTCCACTACACCACTTGGGTAAGACTTTAGAATATCCCAAGAAGGGTAGCCAAAACGGTGAAGGGTCATGAGATTACATATAACTAGCAGTTGAAAAAGCTGGAGATCTTTACACTGGAGAAGAGAAAACTCAGGGTAGGGATTAAACTTGACCTCTTTGACTTTAGGAGACAGAAGAAATAATGGATAGAAATTACAAAGAAGCAAATTTAAGTTTGATGTAAGAAAGCGTTTCCTCACAATTAAGAGTTTTCAGAAAATGGAACAGTTTGACTAAGGAGGGTGGTGGATTCTCCCTCAGTGTTGGAGGACTTCAAAAAAAGGATGGATGACAACTTTTCAGGTACATTTTAACAGGGATTCTTATTCAGGTACAGATTGGACTTCGGGGGTTCTGAGGTCTCTTCAAATCTGAAATTCTATAATTCTGTAATTCAAACACCCAGTGAACTCCTTAAAATTGAAAAGTAATTATATGGCAGTGTCTCTTCGCATATATCTTGCTTTGCCACTCTTTATTTTGTGACTTCGGCCTTTCTTCATCCCTAGCTTCTATCAATTCTCTAGTGTATGTGTCAAGACCCACTATTTAAGAAAGATTTTTTTTGGGGACAGCTAGGTGGCGCAGTGGATAGAGCACCGGCCCTGAAGTCAGGAGTACCTGAGTTTAAATCTGGCCTCAGACCAAACACTTGACACACTTACTAGCTGTGTGACCCTAGGCAAGTCACTTAACCCCAACTGCCTTAAAAAAAAAGTTTTTTTGGGGGAGGGAAAATCTTAGTATTTAATTAATAATTTCGATAATGTTTCTATGTCAAAATATAGATCCTATAGAGGGTAGGTTAATCCTTGAATTTCTCTTCATATCCCCTTCTACCTAGGCCTGTTTGAGCATCAAGAAACCTTTTGTTTCTGTGAGTGCATGAGTCCCTTCTGTGATTAAAGGAAATATTCCAAGTTAAGTGGAGGTAGGGCAGTCAATCAGTCAACAAACATTTTCTCCCTCAAAGAGCTTTTGTTCTTGGGGAGGATAACACATTTGTAATTAAGTATACAAAATAAATTCAAGGTAAACATTTTGTAGTGGAAGATCCTAGTTCCCTTCTGATGATACAGCTTCCCTGGCTACCCTAGTCTGCAATTTGGCTCATGCCTTTTTACTCCTCTAGTTGGATATTTGGAATACTCCTTGCTCCCCATTGCCACTTTCAGGTTCTCCCCTCTCCCACCATCACTCAGGAACCTTTCCTTCTTTGGGGTTAATTCAGTCCATATTTATTTAAGCATTCAATATCCAGAGATGGTCATACTCATCAACAGTGTTCCATATTTGCTTATATAAATTCTGAAATTTCTTTAATCATAATCTGTGGTCATTCTAGTTTTTTCTTTCTTGCATTTCTAAACCCTGTTCTTTCTCCTCACCATAACTTTCAATTCTTTTGCTCCTTAGTTGTTTGGAGATGTGCATTCCTGTAGCTTGGGAGAAAAATCAAGATTGTATCTAGATTTTAGAGTTGTCTCCAAAATCATGTATGGGAGTTGATGTTATCACTGAGAGAATATAGAGAGAACAGAAGGAATTGTTTGTCAGGTTGGTGGTCAAAGGCTGAACTAGAGGTAGTACTAGACTCACATTTTCAGCTTTTTTCCTTAATAGGGTCTTTTTATTTAGTCATTTGAATATGTCTCATTATGAAAATACTTTTATTGTTTGGTGTTTCTGTGAGAAACAGTGTCCTCATATCTTTTAAAATAAGTTTTAATTTTTGGTTATCAAAACCCAAGAAACTTTTAAAATTATGTTGTAAAATATATAAGAAATGAGTACAGTGCTAAAAAAAAGGTTAATTTCTTTTAATTACTATATAAGGTTTGTAAAACATACAATTTTATCGCTAGAAGGAATTTTAGATGGTTTGGCCCAATTTCCTCATAGTATATATGAGAAACTGAGGGGCCTAGTCTAGAGAGATTAAACTATCTGCCCAGCTGCATATAGCTAATTATTAGTCGATCCAAGGCTAGGTTGGTTTGAAGACTTTGGATTTTTTACTGTGTTAATGATAAGCATTTGACTGAACCCTAAATACATGCTGTTTTTTAAAATAAATTTTTATTTATTATTGTCTTTATATCGCCCACATGTCCCCTGTTTTCCTTCATTTACTCCCTTCCAGAAAGCCATCATATAATAGTTAAGAAAAAAGGGGGAAAAAACATCAGTAAAACTGATCATTACATTGAAGAAAACTTTTAGTTTATATTTAACGGCCCCCATTAATGGACCTCCCATTTTTGCAAAACAGTGAGGGAGTTTTCTTCTCATAGAAATATATGGTCTTTGGGACTATGCTTGTCCTTTATAATTTTGCAACATTCATTTTCCATTGTTTAATGATCTTTTTTAAATTTATATTGTAGTCTTTGTATTTTATTTTCTTGGCACTGTTTAACTTCACATACATTGGTTCATCTAAGTCTTTCTTATATTCTTTATGTTTCTTACTTTACAGTAGCATTAAATTTCATTCATATACCATAATTTGTTTAGTCATTTCCCAGTTGAAGGGACATCAGCTTTGTTTCCAGGTTTTGGCTACCTTTCAGACATCTCAAACTGGCTGTCCAGTAGACATCTTGTATTAGAAGACAACACCATCCTTCCAGTCAGACAGGCTCAGAACTTAGAAATTATCCTCAATTCTTCACTATTTCTAACCACCCCCCCACAACACCCCCACCTCCCACCCATATTCAATCTGTTGCTAAAACCTGTTGATTTCACTTCTGCAACATCTTTCTTACATTGCCCCATCTCTCCTCTGACACTGCCACCACTTCAGTTCAGGCTGTCATCACTTCACATCTTGATTATTTCAATAGCCTGCTGGTGGGTCAGCCTGACACAAGTCTCTCCCCACTCCAATCCAGCCTCCATTTAGTTACCAAAGTGTTTTTTTTTTAAGGATAGGCAATGGGGTTAAGTGACTTGCCCAGGGTCACACAGCTAGTAAGTATTATGTGTCTAAGGCTGGATTTGAACTCAGGTCCTCCTGAATCCAAGGCTGGTGCTTTGTCCATTGCACCACCTAGCTGCCCCTGAAGTGATTTTCTTAAAGCACAAATTCGACCATGTCACTGCACTACTCAGTAAACTTCATTGGTTTCCTATTGCCTCCAGAATCAAATACAAAATGCTCATTTTGGTATTCAAAGCTCTTCATAACCTAGCCCCCTTCTACCTTATTCAGTCTTCTTACATCTCTAACTCCCTGCCATGTACTCCTCTATCCAGTGACACTGGCTCCTTACTGTAATCTCCACGCTCAGCATTTTCTCTGACTATCCTCTATTCTTGTAGTGTTCTTTCTGTTCGGTTTTGCCTACTGGCTTGCTTGGCTTACTTTAAGTATCAACTAAAACCCATCTTTTACAGGAAGCCTTTCCCAACTTGTCTTACTTCTAATGCTTTCCCTCTGTTAATTATTTTCTATTTATCCTGTAATATAGCTTGCTGTATTATATATTTATATATTTTTATAATATAATGAAAAATATATTTCTATACATATATTTGCATATTGTCTTCCTATTAGATTATAAGCTCCTTAAGGATAGGGGACTGACTGTCTTTTGCCTCTTTTTGTATCTTTGGTGCTTAGCACAGTACCTGGCACATAGCAGGAACTTAATAAATGTTTATTGCTTACTTGTTTGGCTACTACAAAAAAGTGATACTATAAATATTTTGGCATATATGGATACTTTTTATCAGTGACCTGTTTTACTTGAGTGATTCCATATTGCTTTCAAAATGTTAGCCCTTGATATTTTAAGCAATATTGACCAATAATTAAATTCTAACCGGTGAGGGTTGATGTATTGAGAAACTTGAATTTACTTAAATTCTTTTTTTTTTCTTTTTGGTGAGGCAGTCGGATTTAAGTGACTTGCCCAGGGTCACATAGCTAGTAAGTGTCAAGTGTCTGAAGTTGGATCTGAACTCAAGTCCTTCTGACTTCAAGCCAGAGCTCTATCCACTGCGCCACCTAGCTTCCTCTTCTTAAATTCTTGAGACTCAAGATAAAAAAGTACTTTCCCAAAAGTCATGGTGTTTTTTATCATCTCTACCCTGCTTCCTTCCCTTGGTTATCTGGGTCTTATGGGAGAATCTGCATAATGAAACTCAATTTAAAAAATTCTGATTTAGTACTTAAAATTGCAGAGGGAGGTGTGCATGGATTTATAAGGAACATTTAATGCACTTGTTAAATTAGTCCTTTTTATCATTTACAAGCTTGTTAAAACAAAAGAACATTTGTAAGTTCCTAAGGAATGTTATGGCTAGGTTACTTTAGGAACTTTTACTAAGAATAGGCATTTTTTTAATAGGTTTTTTTATTTCTATTACTTAGATACCCAAAATAATGTATTCAAAGGACAGTTACTTGTGCCAATTGAGTAATTTTTAAATGAAAATTATGCTGTGTGCTAAATCCTTATTCCAAACAATGAAAACTCATTTGGGCAAGTTAATCTGTTAAGTTGCATCAAAACCAAACTTCAAATGGGATGAATGAAAAAGTATAATTTTAAAAAAGGCTTCAAGTGGAAGGTTTCTTTTTTAAAAAGACAACAGTGAAATGATTTGAATTTTAAAATCAGGATCTGGAAATAAATGTAAGCCATGAACAGATTAGTTTTAGTAATCTTCTTCCTCGGCGTCTTTGACTCTAATGTATATTGAAAATTAACTTTTCCCCCCAGGTTGTTATTTAGAGAACAGAAGCTTTATCGTCTTGAACATTGAGAAATGTCTAGACTAAGAAACAGGGAAGATAAAACTAAAAGTTTTGTCAACTGTGATCCCTAGTCAATACCCCAAAGTGATACCTGTTAAAAACCAGAATGATAGGTGGCAGGATGTTCTTGGCAAATGTTGTTAACAGTGTATGCCATCATCAAGGTGGTGGATTGAATTTTATTTCTTTGAAACCTACTAAAAGTTACAGGTGATATAGAGGTGCAGTTGGAAAGTTTATTTGCCATCACTTAATTACAAGAGGAAGACTGAACTGCAAATTAAACTCTTTTCCTCATTATTATGAAATAAATTATTAAAGCTATTAAAATAGAGGACCCAATTCATTTAGTGAATGAGTTTAAAAACCACCTTAGTTAATTTAATTAATAACTTTAAAGACAAATCCTTTCCCCACTATTTATCTTAACATTATATAGGCATAATATTTTCCATATCTGTATAAGTTTAGAATAGTCATAAATCATAGAGCAGGAAAGAATCTTGCTCATCCAGTTCCCTTACTTTATGGATGATGAAACTGAGACTCAAAGAAATGAAGTAATTTGCCCAGGGTCACACAGCTATTTAGTGATAGACAGCTTGTGGGAAAAAGTTTCAGTGTTCATAAAAAATTAAAGTTATTGAATCTTTTTTTCCTTGCCAGCCAAGGCCGCACTTCCTGTACCGTTCTGTCTGTGCTCTTCGGTCTATTAGCTAATTTTTCCTTGTGAAATTCCACCTGATTTAGTTTTTGCTATTTTATATTTGCCAAGTACTATTAAAAACTCTTTAGCTTATGGAAATTTTAGTGAATTGAAGATGGAGCAAAGGATAGTAAATGCTTTTAACTTTATTTATTGTACCCCTTGCCCAGGATGTCAGTATTACTAATACTGCTCTTGCATTTAGAAAGATAGTTATTTAGAGTGAGGATTTTCTATAAAATAGTATAGTACTTTGAAAAACTATGTAATGTCATAAGATCATAGCTGTACTGTTGGAAGGAATCTCAGTGGCTGTCTTGTTCAACCCCTTCATTTTACAGATGAGGAAACTGAGACAAGGAGGTAAAATAACTTGCCACAGGTCAAACAACAAGTAAACATAAAGGGACTCCAGAATCAGGACTCTTTCCTCTGTACTGTATGTCTTGACTGCAGATTTGCATTTTACCTTTATTTATCTATAATCTCCCTGCAAACTAATTTTTGGAAACAAAGATATAAGGTAAGGAGGGTGGTTATAAAAGAAACTTCGAAAAATGCATGAAAATAGTCCAGTTCAAGAGATGTTAATTCTCACAAGTCATCAATCAATCAACAAGTACTTATTAATTATATGCAGACATTGTGCTAAATAGACACTGAGGATACAAGATCAAAAACTAAATAGTCTCTGCCCTTCATCTTATATTCTATCAGAGTAGTGTAAGTCATAATACAATCTGGGCTTCTTTTAAAGAAATATAATTTTATTTTTTTCTTATCTTAGATGTTTTTAAGAATGGTCTATGTATATTAATATGTGAGTTAATGGAAAATATTTTACTACAGAATAATTTTGTCATTTTGTACAAAGATAAAATTTCCAAACTTATAGTACTTATTAGTAAAGTTATATATGTCCTATTTGAAATTTTAACTCCCAAGTTGGAGTATAGTAGAGGGCATTGTGGCAAAAAGGACCTGACTTTAATCTAAATATAAATAATCTTTATGGATCTTCTAGATCCTGATAAAGCTCAAAATTATTTAGTTTGGTCACAAGTTAATGTCGTTCCCCCCTCCCCCCCTCCCCCCCACTGACTACTAGTATTTGCAAAATGCTTTATTTTTTCCCCAAAAACTGAACTTATTCAAAATGATACTTTGTATCCTTGCCCACTAATAATATGTTTTCAGAAAAGTTTCTAGTGGCCTTGAAAAATAAGGTCTTTTCTTTCTCCAGCATACTCATGCAAACCTTTATGCTAATAAAGAAATCAGATTCCTCCCACCTCTTATTTTTTTTTAAATAACTTGAAGGACTCCTGATTGTTACAGTTCATCTTTAGTTTTTTAGATATGCATTCCAGCGATGTTGGATATAAAGCCAGTTTTCTTTAAAGCAGACACTTGTTTCCACCGGTTTCAAGAACTCTGCATTTAGGTTTGAAACTAAATTTCTTTCCCAGTGTTTCTAAGCACAGGAGAATAATAAAACAATTTTGAGGGAAAGGATACTTTAGGTTCATTGATTAGGGTGTGCCCCATTAATAAATATTTTTTGTTGTCATATACCTCTAATGCATGTTTATTTTTATATTCTATAATGTACTATAGTGCTAATATGTATATTATAAAGTACATACAAATATGCATTTTTAAATGAGATGAAGATGAAATAATTTTTAGTAGTACATTTTCACTCTCACTAAAATTAATGTTCTTAGTGAGAACCATGCAATTAAGTATCCTTCATTATTTAAAAAACATCTTGGTTTAACATTTCAAGTTCAATTTATTTATATTTTGAGACTTGGTTTTAGTATATGTCATAAGTATAAGTACCTGGCATATAGTAGGTGCTTAACAAAAAATGTTTATTGATGAATTGAAAAAGATACCAAGGAACATAATAAAGCCACACCCATGTCTTGAGTTTATTACCTCTGGGACCCTTGAATGGAGTAAGATTTCTGAAGGGACATTTGTCTGTTAGAATGTAAGTACTTGATTTTCATTCAGTTTCTTCAGAACTAACAAGTTGAACAGTTTGTTCAACTGTCTTTACCTTTCTGGTTTTTTTTTTCCTCCTATGATTGCATTTAAGATATTCTGCCCATGTCTCTCTCCATCCTTAAAAAAACACTCACTTGTTTTGAACATCTCCACTATTGTTATACACCTCTCTTTGGTTGCTAAACTTATTGAGAAAGCAGTTATTTCCACTTCTCTCACTCTTTTCTAAACTTTCAGCAATCTGACTTCAGACTTTATAATTTAAATGAAAGTGTCCTCTCTAAAATTAGTAATTGCTAAATCTAATGGACTTTTCTTAGTCCCCATCCTCCTTGATCTCTTCAGCCTGTGACACTGTTGATTACTGTCTGTTCCCTAGGTTTTTGTGACATTACTCTTCCCTGATCCATCCCTCTGTCCATCCATTTCTTCTCATCTCCTTTGCTGATTCTTAATCCATATCTGCATACTAATTGTAGATGTCCATCAAGGTTCTGTCCTGACCTCCTTCTCTTGTCATTGTGTACTATCTTACTTGCTAATCTTACCAGTTCCCATGGGTTCAGGAATTATTTCTCTGTAGATAATTTCCAGATCTATATGTATTCAGCTTTAGTATCTCTGCTGCACTGTACATCCATCTCTAATTTCCTCTTGTTGAACTGGATGTTTTGTAGCATCTCAAACTCAAAATGTCCAAAACAGAATTCATATTTCCTGTACCCCCTCTTCCCAGTTCTTATTTCTAATGCCCTTATTACTATTGAGAGTACCACCCTTCCTCCAGTCACCCAGGCCTGTGATCTCTGTTTCATCCTTAACTCCCCACTCTCACCTCATGTATCCATTCTGTTTCCAAATCAGTATCTACCTCAGTATCTCTCTTAATACATTCCCTTCTTTCTACTCATATGGCCTTAAGTCTAGCTAGTTCAGCCTCTTAGCACTTCACCTCGATTACTGCAATAGCCTTCTTTTTGGTCCCTCTGCTTCAAGTTTCTTCTATATGCTAATCCGTCCTGCATTCAGCTGCCAAGGTAATTTTTCTAAAGTGTAGATCTGCCTACATTAATGCTACTTCCCTAATAAGCTCCAATAGCTTCCCTATCTTATTTCCAGGATCAAATATAAACTTCTCCGTTTGTCCTTTAAACCTTTCATAACTTGACCCTTTTCTGCATTTCCAGTTTTATACCTTATTTTACTCCATACACTCTACAGTTGAGCTATACTGGTCTATTTACAGTTCTTTGAATGGGATACTTCCTTTCCTACTTAAGTGCTTTTTCACTAATTCCCCACCAAGCTTGGAGTGATCTGCTTCTTCACTAATGCCTCTTAGTTTCTCAGGCTTCTTTCAATATTCATCTCAAAACCCATCTTCTTTCACAGACCTTTTGTAGTCTCTCCCTACTCCCCCCCCATCCCTAATTGCTAACAGTTCTTCTCCTTTCCAGTTACCTTGAAACTACTTGTATTTATCTTCTGTGTACCTGGTTATTTTTATATCTTCCCCATATGTACTCCTTGAGGGCAAGGAATACATTTTACTTTGTATTTCCAGTGTTTAATACATTCCTTGAAACATGCTTTAAAAATGCTTGTTAACTGATTGATCTTACCTGGGTCCAGCCTTTTCATCAAGAATATATCAAAGTCTTCTCTTGTATTAAAGGTCCATTTCTTTCCCTGGAGAATTATATTCAGCTCTGCAGGGATAAATTATTTTTGTTTGTAAGTTTTTATTTCCTTGTATTTTTGAGTATTCCAAACTGTTCCCTCTTTTGTTGTAATTACACTATAGTATGATCTTCTTGCCTGTCATTCTTTGGTATTTGAACTCCATAGCTGCTTGCAATATTTTTCTTTAGCCTAGAAACTCTGAAAATTTGGAGTAATGACTTTTCTGGGGTCTTCAGTTTGAGGTTTCTCTCAAGAAGTAACCAGTGGGATTCTTTTAATTTTCTCTTTGCTCTCAGGGTTCTAATAGTCCTGGACAGTTTTATTTCCTTTGAAATATGGTTATCTGTGTTTTTTGTTTAAACACACAATTCAGGGATCCTGGTGATTCTTAAATTATTTGTCATCCTGTTTTCCAGGTAAGTTTTTATAGTGGATATTTTATATGTGCTTATAATTTTCCAGTCTTTTGACTTTCTCCTAATATTTTTTGATGTTTCATTGAATCATTGAGGTCTGTTTCCTCTATTATATTTTTTCAAATGTATCCACTTTTTGAGGGGTTTTGTACTTTCTGTTTCCATCTGTTTATCTTTCCTCAAGATCTATAATTATATTTTTTTATTTCTTCCTTTAGGTCTTTCATCCATTCTTGGAGTTGTTTTGGCCAGTTCATTCTTTTTTTTTCTCCTGAGGTTCTATGCCAGATTCTACCCTTTCATAGATACTTGGATGGAATTACTAGGTATATGCCCTTCATACAATGGGATGGTTCAGTCCTTGTCCCTTCCCTGCCATCTTAATTCCTTGCTTCTACCTATGTCTGATCTTGGGCTGACATAAGCACAGGCCTGTTCCTTGTATCTATCTCTCATCTTCTCCTCAGTTAACTTTATTCCTTCTAATCATTAATCTTTTTAGCTTCAGGCCTCCTGGAGGTCCTCCAGGCATAGGCTGCCCAGGTGCCTTAGTCCTTTTATCTTCTTTCACAGTCTCCTTCTGGGAGCTGTCTTTGTCGCTTGGTGACAGAGTTTCAGGTCTCCCAAAGCAGAGATTGCATTGATTTCAGCTTCCTAGAGGGTCTCAAGTTGGAGTCAGTTTCCTTCGCCTTTCCACCTCCTTGTGAAGTCACCTACTGAGAATTAAATTTGTTTTCTGTTGTGTAGCTCCATGTCAGGACCCACAGTTTTACTGGATTCAGTCTCTCTTAAGGACCCTAAAAATGAACAGCAGGATTCTGGTTATTGCCTTATGCAGTCCTGACCTGGATAGGCAGGCTAGTTTTGTCTCCGGTTTTATTGAATCTTTTCTTCCTTTGGCACTCTTTTTCATCTTTGTTGTGTTACTCTGGATTCTTGGACTTGACTGGTACATTTCAGGTCACTATCTTTGTTAGTTGTAATTGTTTTTACTTCATAATATGGTTGATGAAGAACTTGTACTAGGAATAGGAAAAATGTCAGCTCTACCACTTTCTTGTTCTTAGTGCTCACACTAATAGAATTATCTTCAACTCATGCTCTCTGTGTGGGAATCTTTTTAAACCACATGTCCATTTTATTAGGATTAATTTTGTTAAAGCTGTATAATATAATCTATAAATACATTTAACTGGGTGCATGTAAACTGAAGTATGTTGGAGTATATTAAAAACAGATGAAGGAATGAAGGTGCTACTGTCAGCTCTTCTTGTTTGTGGAACCCCCATGTTGCCTCAGCTCTATAGACTGAACTGCATGGTTACTGAACTCCCAAGTATCAAATTCTTGATTCCATAATTTGATGGTTTATAAGGGCTGGATACTTCTTAAGCCATGTATAATGTGTGATTGTCACGGACATATTGAAGGCACCATTATTAATTCATAGATCATAAATTTACACTTGAAAGAACATTAGTCAATTAGTCTAACACGTTCATTTTGCAGATGAGGAATTGAGGAAAATAATTTACTATAATGTATATTTTCTCTTTTATTAGAAGTGCAAGGAGGACTAGAAAGTTCTGTTGGTTAGTAATGGGGAAAATCTCTACAGGCTGCCATTTGGACTTCCCTATAGTCTTTATCAATAACTTTATGTACTTATTGTTGGTTGGACACCCATTTGTCATTTGTTGATTGATTTTGTGAATTCCTATGTTTATTCCAAGGCCTAGGGATTACTAAAGAACTGTAGTATCATCAGATGTTAATTCTTGAAGAGACTTTATAAACCATCAAGTCTTGGAATCACAGAATTTGACACTTGGAAGGGATTTCAGTAGCCAGGGAGTTCAGCTCATACGCTGCAGGATATACCTGAAAAGTTGTCATCAAGCCTTTGCTCAAAGACCTACAAGGTGCGAGGAGTCAACCACCTCTGGAGGCAATCAGTTCTACTTTTTGTTCTAATTGTTAAAAGTTTTTCCTGACTGCGAGCCTAAATTTGCCTCTTGTAATTTCTAGACATTCTCCTTGTTTTGACCTCTAGGGCCAACTAGAACATTCGCAATCCCTTCTCTATATCACTATTCATGAAAGATTTGAAGGCAGTCCTGAGTCTTCTCTTAATCAAGTTCAGCATACCCAGTTCCTTCAACTGATTTTTATTTAACATGAGTGCAAGGTCTTTTACTATCTTGGATGCCATTTCCTATTGCATTCTTTACCTTATTAAAACTGTGGCATCCAGAACTGAACATAGTAATTCAAATGAGGTCTGATAAAGCCAGAGTACAGTGGGAATATTACCTCCCTGCTCCTGGAAGTGATGACTCTTAATATGGCTCCAAATTGTATTAGTTTTGTTGGTTGCCACATCATGCTGCCAACTCGTATTGAATTTGCATTCTGCTAACCCCTAAATCTTCAGACCAACTACTATCTAGTTGTGCCTCTCCTTTCTTGTACATATTAAGGAGTACAGCCTCCTCATTTTGTAGGTAAGGAAACTAGGATACAGAAAGATTGAGAGACTAGCCCAAGGTCATGCAATGAGTTAGGAGAATCAGAGGTAGGACTAAAATGCAGTTTTCTTGACACTACATCGAGTATTATATCATGGTGCATCCTTAATTGTGGACCTCCCTTTTATTAGCTGTTGATGTCAGGAGCTAACTAATTATTCTTAGGGGGGAATTCATATCCTTGAGTGTGATAATTCAGGTAGGCAAGTATTCTGACTCTGACCATTATACTATGTATATATTTTTTAAGTTTAAGGATTGATAGTATTAAAATACAAGGGTGTTAAATCTTACTTATAAATGAAATTTCCCAACCACATATGGAAAATTTGCATATGTTTATGAAGTTCGTGTAATTCCACATCCGTTGCCTACAAGTTAGATCTGGGTAAAGATTTATAAGATTATGCTTTTTTAGTAATGTCATGATTAAAACAAATTTCTAGTACAGGAATAGAATTTCCCATAGAATTGTTGTGATGGAACCTATCATCAAGTTTAGTAGATTTAATAAATATTTTTATTTAATATTTTTAGTGGTGAATGATTTATTTTTTTATTCAGTTTTCTGACTTTTAAAAAAATTTGTTTTTCTTAAGAACAAGGACCAGTTACTTCAAGATGAAATTACCTCCTCCGTGTCTCAACTTGCCACGAAGGTAGGTATTTGCATATTTGTTTTCCCTTTTCACATGATGTTTCTTATATAGGTCTTTATTTTTAATTATACTTTGAGTGTAGTTCAGTCTCATACTGAGACAAATTGATTATCTCTGTTTATAGAGCAATTTACTTACACTTTTTAAATTTAGCACAAATGGAGAAAACAGTGATCAAAGTACAGTAGAAGGAAAAAGATATATTTTTCAAGTATCAAAGCACATTGTAATCATTCTACTTCATGTGTCTAGTAATGGGTAAATGTGAATGTACTTAATCAACATCTTATTTTTTCTAATTAATAAAATCAATACTGAAAGGTGAATAATTTGCTCTAATTC
This sequence comes from Phascolarctos cinereus, assembly GCF_003287225.1. Lineage (NCBI taxonomy): Eukaryota > Metazoa > Chordata > Mammalia > Diprotodontia > Phascolarctidae > Phascolarctos > Phascolarctos cinereus. The sequence continues at coordinate 185,744,831 of NW_027555625.1, forward strand.
AAGCAAAAATTCCTACTCGCTTTTAGACAACCCCCTAACAATATTTTTTGTTTTTGTTATGTTTACACATGTGAAGTAAAACTGGAAATTGCAGCAGTTTCTGGGCAATTAAAACAAAAATGAAATAACTTTTCCTTGAAAGTAAAGTAGAAGTGGTCCTTTTTTTAAAAGACTTGAATTAGCTGAGAATTGTCTCAATTCTCCACTTCATTGTTCAATATTGCTTTAATAATAATGTCTGAAGTACTTTTGGTTCTAAAATAGTTTGATTTCTTTTATATTGTCTTTATATATATAGCCCATTATCTATCAGTAGGAGTTTGCTAGAGGACAAGAGAATATGGCAGCAATTTGGTTTAGGGAGAGACAGTGTGGTTTAGGGCAAAGAGTACTGGTGTTGAACACAAGACAGAGATTCAAATCCCAGCTTGGATGCTTACTGGCACCATGTCTCCAGGAGAGTCAGTTAACCTCTGTCAGCCTCTGTCTCTTATTCTGTAAATTGGAGTTAATAATACTTATGCTTTGATATAGGGTTTTTATGAGGAAAGCATTTTGCACACTTCAAAGCATCATCTAAGAATGATATATTATTATGTAGCTATTATAATTTTAATAAAGACCTTAGAGTGTAATCGTAGTTTTTAGTAGTATCAGAGCCTTTGGGGTCCATAGGGTTTATAGATAAAAGGGACCTTAAAATAATATAGTCCAGGCCGCTTTATTTTACATAAGAGTAAAATATCCTAGTCAAGTAACTTGTCTTAAGCTCTAGTTAATGGGAGAACTAGTTTTAAAATCTAGATTGGGAGGGAGTGCTAGTCATAAAATTTGGATCACCTAATTCCCTGGGCCTCATTTTCTTCTATAATTATTCATTTTATATTGAGGCTGCATAAATTTATATATGTACTCTTGTCTTCTCCATTAGAATGTAAACTTCATAGTGATTGTTTTGTATTTTGTATACCCAGCACCTAGTAGAGTGCCTAGTACATGGTAGATACTTAACAGATGTTTGTTGAAGTATTTGAGTATCTACTATGTGTCAGGCATTGTGCTAAGTAGTTGATGGCGTTACAAAGACATAAAATTACAGTCTCTGTCTTTAAAGAGCTTACATTCAATTAGGGAGACATGTATATATAAAATTATGCAAAATAAATAACAAGGTAATATTGTGGGTGCTAGTGGGCATTAGTACTAGACGATCAGGGAAGTCTTAAGGGTTTCTGGAGCTAGATTTGAAAGGAAACAAGGGATTTTCAGATTAGGATTAGAGGATTTTTAAGAATATATCTGGGTCTTAAAATGCCACCATTTTGATTACTAGTGCAGTAGAAATGTAATAGATGATGCTAGTCAAATTACACAGCAGTGCTTTCCAAAGGCAAAAACCTCACAATTTTATCTAATTCCTATAACTATTTTAGCTTTTAAATTGGATGCCTAGGGTTATCAAAAAATATTTGAGAGGAATGGAATAATAATAGCTATTGGACAATGGACCTCCATCCTTAGAATTTTTAATTATTTTACCTCTATTAAATTAATATTCATTCATTAAAACTCTTTTTCAGCTTTTCTCCTTTACAAATATTCTCTTGTCTGTGTTCAATAAAATTATGACTTTAGACTTTAAAAATCCATGATGTTATATTCGAACTGAGGCTTTTTTTTTAATTTGACAAAACACACAATTCAAGTTAATATAAAAGGTAGGGGTTTTTTTTACCTTTTATATACAAATAAAAACATTCCTTAAATATGAGGTGTTAGTAAGTGAATAGAAGATATAAATATGTGAATATATATTTATATTTATACATATAAATGAATATATGAATATGGAACATCTCTAAAATTTTACCAGTGAATGTTCTGTTTAAGGAAATGTGTATTTCCTTAGTTCTTCAGTTTTTTCCTCTTTATTTTGTTTGGTGGGGGGAGGCAATCTTTGTAGGACTTAGTGCATAATGCCAGTATTACAATTTAGAACACTGATTTTACTGTATGTTAGTACTCAGGGATAATGAAGAAGCAAGGTGGAAGTTGCTATGGTTCCCAACTTAGTTCCAATTCTAAATCTAATTAAGTAAATGGCTAAGTCCTTTGTATTATATATCGGTTCACTGTGTGCTTCTGGAATTTCAATATAGCTTTATTCCACAGTAAATAGTAGTGTTTTTATCAGATGGAGGAATGGGGCAGGGAAGCATATGAAGGCCCTTGTATTACTTTGATCAGCCTTCATATAATCAGCATTGCGTGCCATCTGCCAGCTTTTTAGGTAGCTTTTGTTGCCCTTATAAATTCAGTGAGAAGTTAGTATTACTCTCTGTTCCCATTTTTCTATTTTACAATGGTAGGATCAAAGATTTAGAGCTAGGAAGAACCTTAGAGGTCATCAGATACAACCCCATCATTTTACAGAAGAGGAAGCTGAGGCCCAGAGAAGGGAAGTGATTTGCATGAAGTTCACAACAGAGTTAGGATTTGAATCCGTCACATCCAAATCACAGAAATTGTTTAATAACTAAGATTAAGGCTCCATAGAAAGAGATAAATTCAGACAGCTATTAAGAAAGAAAATAACAGCGCCTCATTCATTTTATAAACTACTTTCATATTATTGCATAATTTAAAAGTTATCTTAATGTATCCAGAGTTAAAGTTTAGAACATATATATTTATGTGGCATCCATTGATTTGACTGACATTTCTCTATTACTGTCTTACAGGTTATTCAGGGTCTCTATCATGTCTCCAATATTTTTACCTTATGTATATGTAGCTGAGATTGAATTAAAGGGCTTATTAATTAAAGGGAGTTGAACATTCCAGAGTGGAGGAATACGGCTATGAAAGCAGTTCAGGAACATTCATCTTTTTCTTCTTGTGAATTTTTATTAAATTTTTTGACTATGCAAAATCCATTGTATTTTTGTGTTTAAGCTCTGACATTTTGTTTTCAAAGATCAACCTTCTTTCTAAGTTACTTTCTCCTCTCCCTTCTCTCCCCTCACCCCCCCCACCCCAGCATTGAGAAAGCAAGCAAAACAAAACACCTGTTACAAGCATGTATATATTAAAGCAAAACAAAATTTATCATTGGCCATGTGTAAAAATGTATATCTCAATCTGTGCTCTGACTCCCGAGCCAAGTCCATCACCTCTCTGTCAGGGGCTGGCAGCATTTTTTATCATTACTTCTCAGGAATTGTTCTTGGTCATTGTGTTGAGCAGAGTTCCAAAGTTTTCTTTTCTTTTTTCAGTATTTTGTTTTAATCAGCCAACATCAACCTTCTCACCTCCTCCACCTCCAAACCATTGACAATACCCATTACCATGTCTAGGCAATTAAAACAAATTTCCACTTTGGCCAGGTCTTAAAAAAATATTTGTCTCATTCTTCATTCTGAGTCCTTCATCTCTGTATCAGGAGTTGGGTAGCATGTTTCATCATTAGTCCTCTGGAGTTCTGGTTGGTCATTATGCTGCTTAGAGTTCAACACAATAGTATTCCATTATATTTACATACTATAACTTGTTCATTCTTTCCCAGATTTGTGGGTACCACTTCTGATTGCCATTCTTTGCCACCTTAAAAAGAGTTATAAATATTTTAATATATTTTTAGAATTTATTTTGTTTAGGACTGATCATTCCCTTAATCTGTTCTCCTGCTAGCTTCCCTTCTCCTCTTTCCCTCATATTTCACCGTTGAGTGTACCCAGCCATGTGTTTGGATTTTCTTCCATATTTTGACCAGTTCAGATGAAAGTGTGGTTCAAGTGTCAGCCATGCCTTCCCCACCCTTTCCTCCTTGTATAGATGTCTACTCATACACTCTAATTATGAGTTAATTTTCCCCTAACCTTCCTTTCCCTTTCCCCCTTTCGTACCCCCAGTATGTTCCTTTTCTTTTCTCTCTTTTTATTTTTTTTCCTTGAGATCACCAAGACATAACAGAATCACTCCCAGGCCTTATCTAGTTAGATTCCTTCTATAATAGGTCTGATAATAATAGATGGGACACATGTATCATCTCCCTATATATCAATATTAAGCAATTTATCCTTGTTTGATAGAGGGCAACAGAACTATCATTTGGCATCTTTACCTGTCACAGTATTCCATTGTGGGTCAGGGGGTACCGCAGTATGAGTCTGAGACTTCTTCTTGCCCTGGTGCACAGCCATTCCCTGGGAGCTGAAGTACTTTTTGTATAGCATCCTTTGGCTTTACCCCATTTCCAGTGTCCAAAGGACTCACTGTGATTTTTTTCTTCATTTCTCCATCAGGATTCAATCTCATGCCTTTTCTAGATTTGTTAAAAAGTGTTTGTGGAGAAGATCTCACTGTATTGTTTCTTATCACTCTGCCATCTTAGTTCTGCCCTTCACTGAATCTTTGAAACAAATGTACTACATCTTTGGTCTCATACTAGGAAGTAGATTTGCCTTATAGATTTGAGGCAGTAATTTTTGTATTGAGCTTCCTTGGGATACTTTTTGATATTTCAGAAAAGTAAGATGCTTTAAATAGATGTTCCAGGAACTTCAGACATTACCATATCTTTAAATATTCTAATACTTTCAGTTATTATATATAGTTATTTGCAGGAAAGTCCTGGAAGAAAACTAACTTGGACAGTAAGTTATTAGAGCTTGGGAAAAATGTTTGGGAAGGGATAGACATGACAAATCATCTCTATTTTAAGTACCTTTGGAATAATCTGGACAAAATTTCAGGATGCTAGACCCTAAGGACTTAGAATAGGAGAGGAGAATGATCTATTTTGTGTGCCAAATGGAAATTTTGCTAGCTTAATTATTTTTAAAATCCTGAAAGATTATGTGTGTAAGTATATTATAGACTTAAAATTTAGACTCGCGTAATAGCTTTTGGCAAATTCTTTATTTAGGAATATTTTTGTAATTCTCTTATGAAGGATTGGCCTAATAACCCAGAGCTATTATTTTGTAAAAATATTTGTTGACACTGGGTGCCCTTTTGGTAAATATTAATACAGTACAATTCATATTTACTTGCAAAATTGAAGAATCTAAACCTTTGGTGGTATTTCTTGTCAGTAAACCCGTTGTTCTTCAAGTAAGCTGATGCTCTGAGTTAAAAGTGTAAATTCAGAACATGACCCGAATTAAGAATTTGCAAATATCTTTATATCTCAATTTAAGTGAGAAAAGCCAAAGTAGTAAATGATTGTGAGCTATTATTATTTGGATTTCTTTCAGCATCACCTAATATAGGCTTTCAGATGAATTTTCCTAATTTGTATCCTTGCCTCTAGTCCTCCCTTTCAAATCCAGTTTTCACACAACTGTCAAAGTGATATTCTTAAAGCATGGGTCTGACCATGTTACTCCCTTGCTTAAGAAGCTTCGATGTCTCTTTTCCTTCAGATAAAATTCAAACTATTCTGGCATTTAAACCCTTTAACAATCTTTTTGCAGAATGATCTCATGTTACTTTTTATGTACTCTAGCCAAATTGTTCTGTTTGCTATTTCCCATACAGAACATTGTCTCTCACCTCCATGCTTTTGTATATATCAGCAGTGTTCTCCCCAAGCAGCCTACCTCTTAGAATACCATAATTCCCTTCAAGAGTAGCTCAACTACTACCTCCTTTAAAGGAATCTTTCCTAATTTCCTGAATATTTAGTGGTTCCTGCACCCTGAAATTACTTTGCATTTACTCATCCATGTATAAGTTGTTTACTTGCAATAAAATGTGAGAATGTGATCTTGTTTTGAGGGCAGACTATTTTAATTTCATCTTTATATCCTCAGTATCTGGTTCAGGATCTAGCAAACAGGTGCTTAAATGCTAGATGAACTAAATTGAAAATTCAAATCATCCTAGCCCTAGCTATCCAATCTATATACCTTCCAATTGTGCTTAAATTTGTTCAGACTACCACCAGAGATACAGTTCTCATTTTTCCTCAGCTCTTTTGACTTCTCACAGTGAATTGGAAGGGTATCTGATATAGTTGAAAGTGTGCTGTATTGAAAGCTCAAGACCTTGGTATAAGTTTGACCTTGGCCAGTAACTAACTGTATGACCTTAGGCACAATAAGTAAAATTGTTGTACAGCAAATAAAATAACTGTCTTGGACCTGTGTTCATCTGCAAAGTGAGGGACTTAGGGGATAGAGCTCTGGCCTTGGAGTCGGGAGGACATGAGTTCAAATCCTATCTCAGACACATGACTCTTACTAACTGTGTGATCCTGGGCAAGTCACTTAACCCTAATTGCTTCACCAAAAAGCAAAAATAAAATAAAATGAAATGAGGGGCTTAGATAAAAAAACTCCAGTCATTTCCCTCCTTCCCTTTCACTTTCTCCCACCCTTAGCTGCTTATTCTCCCTTTTATCCATCTCTAGGGAGGGAAGGAACATTTACTTGCCATGCTTCATTTCCATTTCCAGAATATACAGGTATTTGGAGAAGTATAAAAAGATAAAACTCCTTATGTAGGCACATAATTTTTAGAATAAAATGAATTAATTTTACATGAAATATTTCAAATTTATCTCTGTAGGTTTTTATGCTTCTATATCATTTAATATTTTAGTTATTTTTTGCCTTAGTCAGTAAGCATTTATTAAACACTATGTATCAGACAATGTGCTAAGTGCTAGGGATACACATAAGGTAAAAGATAGCCCCCACTCTCAAATTGCTCACAATCTGATAGGAGAAGGGGCAGCTAGGTGGCACAGTGAATAGAGCTCTGACCCTGGAGTCAGGAGGACCTGAGTTCAAATGTGACCTCAGACACTTAGTAGCTTTGTGAACCTGGGTAAATCACTTAACTCCTTAAAAAAGAGTCTAATGGGAGAGACAAAATGCACAAATAACTATGTACAAAAAATGCTGTATCTATAGATATAAGATAAATTGGAAATAACAGAGAAGGCCTCCTGTAGAAGGTGAGATTTTAGCTGAGACTTTGACTGACACCAGCAAGCAGAAATGAGGGAAAGCCATAGCCAGTGAAAATGTTCAGAGATGGGAGGTGAAGAATAAGACACTGATATCTTTTGTTTTTATATCACTTCCATTTCCCATCATATCTGTCCCTCAAACCCCCCCCCCGAAAGCTATCCTTGTAATGAAGGAAAAAAGGGAGTAAGGGAGAAAGCAGGTCAGCAAAATACAATAACAGACGTATTGATATATTGGTTAACATTTTTAATTGTAAAGGAAATAATGGAATATTTCTAGAGGTTGTCAGATCATTTCTTTTTCTTTTTTTTTTTGAAAGGCAATTGGGGTTAAGTGACTTGCCCAGGGTCACACAGCTAATACATGTCAAGAGTTTGGTCTGAGACCAGATTTGAACTCAGGTCCTCCTGACTCTATCCACTGTACCACTTAGCTTCCCCGTTGTCAGATCATTTCTAATGTCTCCTATGTCCCATATTCCCTTCCTATCTAGGCTACTGGTCTCATACAGGCTGGGTTTGATCCTATTGACTTGACCCAAAGAGTCATTTTCTCTCTTTGGTTTTTCTTTTTGCTCTCAGAGTAAAACGTTGGAAAATTAAAGAAAGCTTAGGTTTCCTCAGATGTTGTTAATAGGCTCCCTATCTCCAGCATAGGCACTCATTGTATAATAAGGGTATCATGTATGGTGGCAGCCTTTTTATTTTCACATACCACACTAAATGCATCAGATGAAAATAGAGCAAATAGAGAATACAAATCACTCAAATAGCCTGTTTGACTCACCTCCCCTCCTGTCCCTGTAAAGAATTTTTAAAATTTTACTAAATCTTTACTGACCAACTTATTGACTGAAATCTTCTTTTCCCTGAGAGAGGAACTACTGAACTAAGGAACTCTTAACTTCTTAGAAACTCTCTAAAACTGGGGTTTACACATTAGATAGTTGGGTTTATACATTAGATAGCACACATGGCTGGAAGTATACACTATCAGGATTACTAGTCCTTGATCTGTGCTTAGAAAAGGAGACAGACAGAAAACATTCAGGAATTTTGGTTAAACTCAATCCACTCAAGTGCTTTTCTTGCAGTTTCAACTTTTAATAATTTGGAAGTAACCTCTACTGTATTCCAGTGTGGAATTCCAAAGGAAAGAAAATATAACAAAAAGGAAAAGAGATGAGGCATTTTATACTTGGGGAGGAGGCTCACTCCTCAGGCAAATGCCTATCCTCCTGAGCCTCAGCCATCTAATCATCAAAGGTATTCTTATTCTCTGAAGTCTTCTCCCAACAAAGGAGAAGTCCTGTAATCTTATGTGGATTGTTGGAGATTCATCAAATTGATTTTGGAATCCTTTGATCATCTTGTTACATTAATAATAATAATAGCTTTAACATTTATATACTGCTTTAAGGTTTGCAAAGTGCTTTACATATATTATTTCATTTGATTCTCACAACAACCTTGTGAAGTTGGTGCTACTGTCATTCTTACGTTACAGATGGGAACACTGAGGCTGTGGTTAAGTTTCATAGCTAGTAAGTATTTGAGGCAGAATTTGCATTCAGTTCTTGTTAACTCCAAGTGTAGTACTCTAACCATTATACCACTAATAATGCCAGAGATTTAAGAACCAGAAACAAAACAACCCAATTTTATTTTCTTTTCCTTTAAATAAATGCTTTGGAAGAAGTCTTGAAGATAGTGGTAGTCTATTCATCAAATCACTTAGCTTGACTTTAGGGGATTATAATTCCATTATTGTGGATTTCCACTGATATAGACCATGACCTCATGTATAACTTAGTACATCAGATGGTCAAGTGTTTATATGTTTCTTTTAGCACTAGGAATCATGGGGTCCTAGGTTTAGAACTGCAAAGGATTTTAGAAGACATTTAGTTCAACAACCTCATTTTACAGATGAGGAAACTGATGTACAGAGAGCTTAAATGACTTGTCTAAAGTGACACAAGAAGTAACTGGCAGAGCTAAGATTTAAACCAAGGGTTCTCTGACTTGATCCATCTGTTTCCTGTCATGTCTTTGGAGCTTCCCTACTTCCTTTCTTCTTAAACAAAACAAAGCAAGACCAAAGATTACTCCAAAGAGATCTAGAAAGTGTATCAGACCGAATCCTGTTGGGGAAAAAGCCAGAGGTCTGTGGATCCTGGGATCGGGGTCTGGTCAGGAGTAACCACCCCAAGCACTCATACCAGAGAGAGACTGTGCACTTGGACAGGGAGGTCCCAGATCCATACTGGGGCACCACAATGGGAAGAGGTGGCAATTGACAGCTTTGACACCTATTACTCAATTCTGGGTTGCAGATCCAGAACAGGCAGAGGAGGGTACCAGTGCACTGAAGTGGCTTTCTCATGTAAGGAGCTGCTGAAGGCCCCAAGCTGCGTACCTAGAGAGGAGCAAGTTTGGAAGTAAGCACTAGCAGTATGACTCAGATGTCAGGAACAGAGCAGGATATCAGTTATAGCTTGTAGCCCAGCCTGAAGCCTACAAAAGCAATAACCAAGGAAGGAATCACAGACCAAAAAGGAACCTACAGTTCTGTCACACTGAACCTGTAGCTAAGTCGGATGGTAATCTACTATCACTCAAGTTCGCATGGGAGAGGGGTGATTGGTAAGAACAGCAATGACACTGCCCTGACAGGACCCCAGCTGTAGCTACTCCTGAGATCCTGGAACAACACAAATACTATTTAGTCCAAGAAAAGAGTGACAGCTGGAAGGGCGCAAACAAAAAGAGTCTCTCTGTAAAAAGCTGTTGTGATAAAGATACTCAAGATATAAACTCAGAAGAAGAGAATGATTCCAAAACATCTACAAACAAAGCTTCAAGGGAAAGTACAACTTGGGCACAAATTCAACTAGAATTCCTGGAAGGGAATGAAGCAAAAGTTAAAAATGTTTTTTACAGATGAAATGAAAAGTGCTAGACTTAAAAATTTGAAAAGAAGTGAGAGCTTTGGAAGAAATAATTGGAAAGGAAATTTAATACCTGGCCCAAGAGGTACAAAACCTTGCCCAAGCAGCAAACTCCCAGAAAATTAGGATGGACCAAATAGAAGCCAATGATTCTGTTTAGCTGTAATTTCCTTTTGTCTTCTGGTTTCATTTATATTAAAATGCCAGTAACGTTATGGCTTATATTTGTGATATAAATCTATTTCTTAACACCTTCCCTCCTCCCCCTGCCCTTTATACCACTTTGATATGGGCACAGCAGCACTAGAGAGGGCCACACAGGATTGAGGATTTTTTCATGAGCTTCCATGGTAAAGGAATTTGTCACTTTACTAGTAATGACCCTCTTTTAGGTTACATCTAACTAATTTATAATCTGCCACTGGAAACATATTCAAAATCCCTTTTTCCTTAAGAAAACTTGCTAACATGTAGACTTTCATAGTCTGAGAATTCAGGGTCATCTTCCGTACTATGATGAGTGATGGAGTAGAACTTTGATGCATGTTACGAAAAAAAAAATTGAAATGCATAAAGGTAGAAGATTTAGGCAGGTCATTATGCTTAAAAGTATTTGGTGTTAAATTGGCATATGGCAAGCCAATTAACACATTCTCTAATCTTTTCTAGACAAAACATATTCGTCTTTACATAATCACAGTTCCAACTATGAAACTGATATTCTTAACACCTTTAAAATGCAGCCTTTTAAAGGATATATGTGAAATAAAATGGAAATTATGTAGGAAAAAATTTGTATTGTGAAAAAAATTCCTAAAAACAAGCAAGTTGGAAAAGCATCTTGGGTTTTAAATTATATTTAAAATGGGGATCAGGTTCTTTAGTATTTTGGTTTCATTTACGGTAAGAATACTAAGCTTAACATGATACACCATTCCCCAGTAGTGTTTGCATTAGGTCATTGGGGAAGGATATTATATTTAGAATACTCTCTGTTAGTAACTGATTAAGCTAATGTTTAGAGACAGTCTACAAACTGAAATTCTTAATGCATTCGCTCTGCTCACTTTTCTACCACCTTGCCACTATTACTGTAGAAGCAAATAGAAGGGCATCACACAGGACTGAGGACCATTTCATAGTCTTCATTGTTTTATGGATTGTTGAGTCTTTTTTACAATTAACTAGGCTAGTCCTTAGGAGGAAGATTTCATCTGTTTGATGGAGCCATACTTGAAGTTTTTCAGGGATGGTGGAACCTGCTCTGCCTTGTGTTCTCTTAAATGGGGAGATCTGTTAAGATTTGATGCTAATTAAACACTATTTAGCTGCAACTACCCTGCCAACTTGGGGTATGATGAGTGACTCTACATTATAGCTAGGTGATTTTTGGATCAATTTCAGATGGCAGAACTTGAAATCATTGTCAGTTTTTTAAAAATTGATTTTATTGATACCTTTTGTTTTTAGATCACCTAAATTTTTCCCTGTATTGTTTCCCTTCCCTTTCAGAGAGCCATCCCATATAATAAAAATATTTTAAAATATAATAAAAAAAGAAAAAAATCAGCAAAACCAATCAATGAATGGAAAATATCTGTAAATATTTGCACTGTTCCACACCCATGAACCCCTACTGACTCTGTAAAGGAGTAGAGGAAATTATTTTCTTATATCCTTCTTTGGAGCCATGTTTGTTCTTTGTAATTTTGTAGCTTTGCTTTCTTTTTTATAAAATTATTATGATAGCTTTTTTTTAATATCACCTAAATTTTCTCCAGTATCTTTCCTTCTCTCCTTTCCTAGAGATCCATCCCATATAATAAAGATTTCTTTTTTAAGAAAAAGAAGAGAAGAAAATCAGTAAAACTAATAAGTACATCAAAAGCAATTCTGAAAACATAGCCACTGCTGTGGACCTACCACCTCTGCAAAGGGGAGAGGAATAAGCATTTTTTTTTTTGCTTTTTGGTGAGGCAGTCAGGGTTAAGTGACTTGCCCAGGGTCACCCAGCTAGTGTTAAGTATCTGAGGCTGGATTTGAACTCAGGTCCTCCTGACTCTATTCACTTTGCTTCCTAGCTGCCCCAAATAAGCATTTTTTAAGTGCCTACTCTGTGCCAGGCATTGTCCTCAGCACCTTACAAATATTATCTCATTTGAGTGAGAAGAGATATCTTCTCATATTTTTTCTTTGAATTCATGATTGTAACATACAGTTTTCATTTGTCTCATGCTATTTTTTCCATGATGGTTTCAATGGTTTTTCCATTTACATTTTGAATATTGTTTTCTTGTTTCTGCTTTCTCCACTCTGCATCAATTTATGTTAAATCTTTCCATGCTTCTCTGTATCCATCACATTCATTGTTTCTTAAAGTACAGTAATCTCTCATACCATTTTCTGTTTGTAAGCTTCTCAAGGGTAGCCACTGTCTTTCTTTCTCCTTACATTTGTATTTCCAATGCTTGGCACCATGTCTGGCACATAATAAACACGTAATAAATGCTGTTTGACTTGACTGTACTTCTAGAAACCAACAACAAAGACCATCTTTACTTATTTCACTTAGTGACCTCATTAGTTCCCATGGGTTTAATTATCATGTCTATGCAGATGACTTCCCGGACTACAAATCCATCCCTGAAATGTCTTCTTAACTTTAGTCACATACTTCTAACTGCCTGTTGGACATTTTGAATTGTATATCCTAGTGACCTCTTAAACTTCAACGTATCCAAAACAGAATTCCTTATCTTTCCTCCCAAATCTGTATCTTTTCTAAACTTCCCTATTTCTGTGAAGGGTACCACCATGTTTCTAAGCACTCAGATTCACAACCTTGACAATGTCCTCAACTCTTCTTTTTCTTTATCTCACATATATAATCAGTTGCCAAATATTGCTGTTTTTATTGACACTTAAAAAAAATCACTTCATTTCCTTTTCTCTGCTTACGTGGTCAACACCCTTCTTACCCTTCACCTCAACGATTGTAGTAGCTTTCTAATGACCTGCATGCCTAAAATTTCTCTCTCCTTAATCAATCTTCCACATAGCTGCCAAAGTGATTTTCTTAAACTGGAGGTTTCTCTAAGACGCTCAAGAAATGTCTCTGTTACCTTTAGGATCAAATATAAAGTTCACTTTTTGGCTTTTGAAATCTTTCACAGTCTGGCTACAACATACAGTTTCCAACCTTATTATATTTTACTGCTCTTCCCATGTCCTCTGTGGTCCAGCCAAACTAACCTTCTTGCTAACCTTCATAAACTATACTCCCATCTCTTGCATTCACTTGCCTTTGTGCTATACCTTGCCTGCATGTATTACTTCTGCCTCTTAGAATTTCATTTCCTTTAAAACTCAATTCAAATGTCATGTTAGGCACGGAGCCTTTATTTATCCTCCCAGCAACAGTGCCCTCCACCTGTGTTTATTTTATCTATACCTAAAGATATAAGTGTATCTCCTTGATTGAATGTAAGCTACTTTTTGAGGAGCTTTTCCTCATATTCCATTTATTTCCTCTTTCCATGTCTTTGCATAGCATGTCTTCCATGTTTGGATTGTACTTCCCTTTCACCATGTAGAATACTATCAAAGTTTAGCTGAAGTGCCATCTACTATAAGATGACTTTTTGATACTTCCATTAATTGTCCAATCTCCCTCCAGTTGTGTTTGGTCTGTATTTATTTTGTATATATTTTCTATATACTTACCTGTGTTCATGTTGTTTTCCTTAAATAGAATGTAAGCTCCTTGAGGGCAGGAACTGTTTAGGGGTATATTCCCAGCACCAAGTACCAGCACACAGTAGCTCTTTAGGCATTTTAAATGAATGAATGAATGAATGAGCACAAGTATAAAGACAAATAGTTAACTATGTGATACAGTGTTGTACACTGTTCTGTTCCTTTCAGGTATTTGAAAAGTTGACCAAAGTCTGGAATTCCTCTCCAACTTGTTATGCCTTGTGATAAGGCCCTTGTGTGAAGTGGCCACTTCTTATTAATAACATCAGTCATGGGACAGTAATGATGTCTGTAGAACCAAAAAGTAAAGTAATTACTTGTAACATGTAAATTCATGAAGTATTTATTAGTCATTCTTGTGTTGAAAAACAAGTTTATATGGTTTTGTACACCTAGACCTTAATACATACCATGGGATATGTCATACTTCAGAATCCCAACCAGTTCTTAACATTATACTTTTGTTTATAGTTTGAGTAGAAAATGTCATGTAAAAAGTGAAGGTGATGCTAGCATACACTCTATGGGCAGAATTATCTGAGGATTTTAAGTGCTACTTAGAAAAAAAAATTTCCCCTAAACAAATTCTGAAGTACAGTTATGGTTATCATTCAAATCTTCATAATGATCAAAGCCTATTTGTGAAGTCTTACCTGGTTGGGACTGTTTGATTTTGCAAGAACTCTTCAGAAAGAATAGTAATCAAGATGTGCTTTATCTTACAAATTTAATAGCTTCAAATTTAATTCAATTGAACAAACACTTGTTAAACACTGTGACACTGCCACTGTATTAAATAAGTGGTGAGACAAAGATGAAATAAGACAGCCCCTTTCCCCAAAGAGTTGACAGTCTAAAGAGCTAATAACAAATCATCAAGTAATTGAGTCCCTACTGTGTGCAAAGGACTGAACACAACATGGTACTTGTCCGTATAACACTTACTAGGGGGTAGACAACAGTGAACTGAGGCTCAAATTCTAATTGTTGTGCCCTGCTTTTTTATCATTTTTTAAAAGTCACATTTTATGCTCATAATTACATATTGTCCCATTTCCTCCATGCGTTAGTTTTTCAGAAACACATTTCTTAACTTAATTTTACTTTTTAAAAACATTTTGAGTTCCAAATTCTCTCCCTTCCTCCTTCGTGATGTCAGTTATACATGCAAAATCATGCAAAACATATTTCCGTATTATCCACGTTGGAAAAAAAAAGCAAGGAAAAAACATTATGCTTCAATCTGCACTCATCTTTGATCAGTTCTCCTTTTGGATGTGGGTAGCATTTTCATCAGATTGGACTTGGATCATTGTATTAATAAGAGTAGTTTAAGTCTTTCACAGTTGATCATTGTATTATATTTCTGTTACTATGAACAATGTTTGCCTAGTTCTGCTCAATTTACTTTGCTTCAATTCTTAAAAGTTTTCCCAGGTTATTTTTGAAACCATTCTGCTCATCATTTCTTACAGTAAAGTAGCATTCCATCACAATCATTTGCCACAACTTATTCATCTATTACCCAATTGATGGGCATTCCCTCAATTTCCAGTTCTTTGCCACCACAAAAAGAGCTGCTATAAATATTTTTGTACATTTAGGTCCTTTTCCTTTTTTTTTTTTTTAATCTCATTGGGATACAGACTTAATAATGGTGTTTCTAGGTCAAAGGGTATGCACAGTTTTATAAACCTTTGGGAATAGTTCCAAATTGTTCTCCAGGAGGATTGGATCAGTTCACAATTCCACCTGCTTTTTCACATCTAATCCTTTTCAGTCATTTTAGCTAATCTGATAGGTGTGAGGTGGTCTCTCAGAGTATTTTTTCATATGACCGTAGATAGCTTTGTTTTTTTCTTTTGAAAACTGCCTGTTTTGACCATTTCTCAATTACTTACCCTTTGATCATTTATCAGTTGAGGAATGGCTCTTCTTTTTATATATTTGACTTAGTTCCCTATATATTTAAGAGATAAGGTCTTTATTAGAGAAATGCTGTAAAAATTCTTTCCCGGTTTCCTGTTTTCCTTCTTATTTTGGCTGCATTGGATTTGTTTGTGCAAAACCTTTTTAATTTCATGTAATCAAATCTATCCATTGTGTTTCCCATGATCCTCTATTTCTCTTCTTTGATCATAAAGTCTTTCCTTATTCATAGATCTGACAAGCAAAATTTTCTATGCTCTCCTACTCAGCTTATGTTAACCACCCTTTATGTCTAAATTATGTACCCATTTTAATCTTATCTTGGTATATGGTGCAAGATGTCAGTTTATACCTAGTTTCTACCAAACTACTTTCCAGTTTTCTTAGAAATTTTTGTCCAGTAATGCATTCTTGACCCTAAAGCTTGGATCTTCGGATTTGTCAAACACTCTGCTCTGTATTGCTTAATCTATTCTACTGATCTGCCATTCCATTTCTTAGTTAATACCGGATTGTTTTGATGATTACCACTTTGTGATATAGTTTGAAATCTGGCACTGCTAGGCCACCTTCCTTCATTTTTGTTTTCTTTAATTCCCTTGATATTCCCTGACAGTTGGTTCTTCAAGATGAATTTTGTTACGATTTATTTCTAGCTCTGTAAAATAAATTCTTGGATAGTTTGATTGCTTTGGCACTGAATAAGTAAATTAGTTTAAATTAAGAAAGTAAATTAATTTAGGTAGAATTGCCATTTTTACTATACTGGCTCAGCTTACTTATGAACAATTAATATTTCTCTAGTTGTTGAGATTTGTCTTTATTTACATGAAAAATATTTTGTAATTATGTTCATATGGTTCCTGTGTATATCTTGTGGATAGAAACACTTCCATTTATTTTGTACAATCTATAGTTATTTTAAATGGAATTTATCTTTATATATCTTCCTCTTAGACTTTTTTGGTTACACACACACACACACACACAAATATCGATGATTTATGTAGGGTTTTTTTTAATATCCTATAACTTTGCTAACTAAAGTTAATTGTTCCAATTAGTTTTTTAGTTGATTCTCTAGTATTCTCTAAGTATACCTTCATACTGTCTCTAAAGAGTGATAATTTTGTTTCCTCTTTGCCTGTTCTAGTTCCTTCAATTTCTTTTTCTTGCCTTATTATGGCTAGCATTTCTAGTACCATATTGAATAATAGTGGTGATAATGGACATCCTTGCTTCATGAACCCTGATCTTATCAGGAGGGTTTTTGGATTATCTCCTTTACAGATAATGCTTGCTGATGGGTTTAGATAGATTCTGTTTATTATTTTAAGGAAAGCTCCATTTACTCCTTCTCTTTCTGTTGTTTTGAATAGGAATGAATGTTGTATTTCGTCAAAAGCTTTTTTTTGCACCTATTCACATAATCATATAATTTTTGATGTTTTTGTTATTAATATAGTCAGTTATGTTGATAGTTTCCCAATATTGAATCAGCTCTACATTCATGATATAAATCTTACCTGGTCAAGTGTATGTTTTTTTGTGACATATTACTGTAATCTTATTGTTACTTTTTTATTTACAATTTTTGTACCAGTTGTTGTTTTGTTTTTTGTTCTGCTTTTGCTCTTCTTGGTTTGAGTGTCCAAACCATATTTGTATCATAAAAGGAATTTGGTAAGCCTCTTTCTTTTCCTATTTTTCTCAAATAATTTATGTAGTATTGGATTTAATTGATCTTTAAACGTTTGGTAAAATTCACTTGTAAATCCATCTGGACCTGGGCATTTTTTCTTAGGGAGTTCATTTATTGCCTGTTCAATTTGTTTTTCTAAGATAGGGTTATTTAAGTGTTCTATTTCTTCTGCTATTAATCTGGGCAATATTGTTTTGTAAATATTCATCTATTTCACTTAAATTATCAAATTTCACTGGCATGTAATTGGGCAAAATTATTGCCTTAATTTCATCTTCATGGATAGTGCATTCATCCTTATCATTTTTTGATACTGGCAGGGGCTTTTTTAACTTTTAATTTTATTCATTTCTCTTTTGATTTTCAGGATTTCTATTTTGGTTTTTAGTTGGAGTTTTTTTATTTATTCTTTTTCTATTTTTTTTAATTGCATGTCCAATTCATTGATCTGCTCTTTCTCTTTTTTTATTGATATAAGAGTTTAGAGATAAAATTTCTTTGGGTTCACTTTGGCTTCGTCCCACAAATTTTGGTATTTTGTTTAATTGTTGTCCTTTTTAATGAAATTTTTTTTCTGTGATTTGTTCTTTGACCCCCTCATTCTTTAGGATTAGATTATTTAGCTTCCAGTAAATTTTTAGCCTATGCTTCCACGGCCCTTTATTAAATGTAATTTTTATTGGATTATACCCCCCTGAAGGGGCATTTAATATTTATGCTTTTCAGCCCCGGTCAGTTTTTGTGAGGGTTCCATATAGATTTGAGAAAAAAAAGGTTTACTCCTTCTTATCCCCTTTCAGTTTTCTGCAGAGGTCTGTCATATCTAAGTTTTATAAAATTCTATTCAAACTTGTTTCTTATTTAATGGTTAGATTTATCTAGTTCTAAGAAGGAAAGTTGAAGTTTCCCACTAGTAAAGTTTTATTATTTTTTTTCCTATAACTCATTTCCCTTTTCCTTTAAGAATTTGGCTTCTCTGCTATTTGAGGCACATATGTTTCTTATTGCTGTTACTTCATTGTCTCTAATCTGTTCTATCATCTGCTTCTGCTGTGTGGGTGAGTTCATCACATTCAAATTACGTTATGTTTACTAAGTGTATATTTCCCTCCATCCTGTTTTTTCTGTTTATCCTTTTTTCTCTCTTTTTACCCTATCTCTTCACTAAAGTCTGTTTTGCTTCTGACCATTTTTAAAAAAATTTGCTCTCTCTTTTATCAGCTCTACCCCCATCCTCCACTTTTTCTTATCTTCTTCCCCTCCTGCTTCCCTGTTGGGTAAGATATTTTTATATCCAACTGATTATGTATATATATTCTTCTATCTTTGAACCAGTTTCAGTAAGAGTGAGGTTTACTGTTGTCTAGCCATCTCCCTCACATTTTTCCCTCCAATGTAAAAGCTTTTTCTTGAATGCCTTTTTTAATATGAAATAATTTCCCCCTCCCTTCCTCCTTCTCCCAGTATATACCTCTTTTTTACCCCTTCATTTTTATTAAAGATCATCTCAACATAATGTACTCACACTCATGCCCTTTGTCTGTGTAGACTCCTTCTAACTGTCCTCATAATGATAAAAGTTTTAGAAATTACATGTATCATCTTCCCATATAGGAATGGTAATGGTTTAACCTTATAAAGTCTCATTACAAAGTTAACTTTTTGTGCTTCTCTTGAATCATGTGTTTGAATGTCACATTTTCTATTCAGTTCTGATCTTTTCATCAGTAATGTTTACAAGTCCTCTGGTTTATGAAATGCCCATTTTTTACTCTGAAAGATTATCCTTAGTTTTGCTGGGTAGATTATTCCTGGTTAATTTTAGATTAGGATTAATCCTAGTTCCTTGGCCTTTTGGAATATCATATTCCAACCCCTCCACTTCTTGAAAATCGAAGTTACTAAATTTTGTGTGAATCCATATTGTGTTTCTGTGGTATCTGAGTGGTTGCTTTCTGATTGTTTTCCATATTTTCTCTTTAATCTGGGAACTCTGGAATTTGGCTGTAATATTCCTGGGAGTTTTCATTTTAGGCTCTCTTTTGGGAGATGATAAGTGGATTCTTTCCATTTCTATTTTACATTCTGGTTCTAAGATATCTGGGCATTAAAAAAACTAATTTCTTGAATATAATGTCTATGTTATTTTTTTGATCATGGCTTTCAGATAGTACAGTAAATCTCTTTCCTCGATCTCTTTTCCAGATTAGTTGTTTTTCCAGTGAGATATTTCACATTTTTTCTATTTTTTTCTCATTCTATGACTTTATTTTATTGTTTCTTGATGTCTCATGGAGTCATTAGCTTCCATTTGCCTAATTCTAATTTTTAAGGAATTATTTTCTCCAGTGAGCTTTTGTACTTCTTTTTCTATTTTATCCAATTCTGAAGGAGTTCACTGAAGAGAAGTAAAATTTTTGTACCCCTTTTCCCATTTGGCCTATTTTACTTTTTAAGGAGCTTTTTCCCTCAGTGAATTTTTGTCTTTTTTTTTTTAACCATTTGGCCAATTCTGCTGTTTTTTTTTTTCCCGCCAAGGCATTTTTGGCCATTGTATTTGAGTCTTTTTTTTTAAATTTTATAAACAGTTGCTTTTAACGTGTTTTTAAAACTTTGGGTTACAAATTTTCTCCATTCCTCCCTCCCCATCTACCCTCATTGAAAAAAAAAGGCAAGCAACTCAATAACAGGTTATAGATGTGTAGTCATGCAAAACACTTCTGTAGTAGCCATGTTATGAAAAACTAAGTATATTTCCCTTCATCCTAGCCTAACCCCCATTTATTCTATTATCTCTTTTGACCCTGTCCCTCCTCAGAAGTGTTTGCTTCTGATTAGCCCCTACTCCAGTGTGCCCTCCCCTCTCTCATCCCCCTGCTCTCTTGTCCACTTCCCCCCTTATTTTCCTGTAGGTAAGATAGATTTCCATACCCAATTATGTATGTTATTCCCTCCTTAAGCCAATCCTGTGAGAATAAGATTCACTCGTTCCCTCTCACCTTTCCCCATTTCCCCTCCACTGTAAAAGCCTTTTCTTGTCTGTTGCATGTGAGATAATTTACCCCATTCTACCTCTCCCTTTCTCCTTCTCCCAGTATAATCCTCTCTCACCCCTTAATTTTATTTCCCAGATATTACCCCTTCCTCTTCAACTCACCCTGTGCCCTCTATCCATCTATCTATCCATCTATCTATCTATGTCTGTATATATACATAAAATTTTTTTCCCTCCCACTACCCTAATACTGACAAAGGACTCATGAGTTACAAATATCTTTCCATGCAGGAATGTAAACAGTTCAACCTTAATAATTGTCTCTTATGATTTCTCTTTTCTGTTTACTTCTTCCATGTTTCACTTTGAAAGTCAAATTTTCTATTCAGCTCTGGTCTTTTCATCGAGAATGCTTGAAAGTCCCCTGTTTCAGTGAATGACCATTTTTTCACCTGAAGGATTATACTAGTTTTGCTGGGTAGGTGATTCTTGGTTGTAATCCTATCTCCTTTGCCCTCTGGAATATTATATTCTATGCCCTGCGGTCCCTTAATGTAGAAGCTGCTAAATCTTGTGTCATCCTGATTGTGTTTACACAATACTTGAATTGTCTCTTTCTGGCTGCTTGCAATATTTTCTCCTTGACCTGGGAACTCTGGAATTTGGCTACAATAGTCCTAGGAGTTTTCCTTTGGGGATCTCTTTCAGGAGATGATCAGTGGATTCTTTCAATTTCTATTTTGCCCTCTGGTTCTAAAATATCTGGGCAGTTTTCCTTGATAATTTCTTGAAAGATGATGTCTAGGTTCCTTTTTTGATCATGGCTTTCAGATAGTCCAATAATTTTTAAATTCTCTCTCCTGGGTCTATTTTCCAGGTCAGTTGTTTTTCCAGTGAGATATTTCACATTCTCTTCTATTTTTTCATTTTTTGGATTAGTTTTACAGTGCCATTATTTCTCATGAAGTCATTAGCTTCCAATTGCTCTATTCTAATTTTTAAGGAAGTATTTTCTTCAGTAATCTTTTGGATTTCCTTTTCTATTTGGCCAATTTTTCTTTTTTGGGCATTCTTCTCTTCATTGGCTTTTTGGACCTCTTTTACCATTTGGGTTAAGCTATGTTTTAAGGTGTTATTTTCTTCAGTATTTTTTTGGGTCTCCTTTAGCAAGCCATTGACTTGTTTTTCATGATTTTCTTGCATCACTCTCATTTTTTCCTCTACTTCTCTTACTTGCTTCTCAAAATCCTTTTTGAGCTCTTCCAAGGCCTGGGACTGATTCATATTTTTCTTGGAGGCTTTGAATGTAGGAGCTTTGACTGTGTTGTCTTCTTCTGTTTGTATGTTTTGATCTTCTTTGTCACCAAAGTAAGATAATATAGTCTGACTCTTTTTGTGCTGTTTGCTTATGATCCCAGCCAATTACTTGAGTTATAAACTCTTTGTTAAGGTAGGAGTCTGCTTCCAGTGTGGAGAATGTACTGTGCCAGGCTTTGGGGGTTTGTACAGCTGTTTGCAGAGATACTTCTAGGGACCTGAAAATATTCAGTTCTTCCAAGGTGGTATGACAAGGGGTGAGGCATTTAAATCCTTTCCTGGCCTAAGCTCTGGTCTATGAGTGACCACAAGCACTCTTTTCTATCTTGGAACTGTGAGGAGAATTTTCTCTGCACTGCCACCATGCCAGCACTCCTCCTCACCTTAGGACCGCCACCCAGAACTGTGACCCAGATCCAAGCACGGGCAAAGCAAGAGAATCCTGCACCAGCAGAGAGATCCCTGCAATCCCACTCTGATCAGCCGCTCGATTCCCCCTCAGTATGTGGGCCAGAAGCTCAGGAGGCAGCTGCTGCCCTGGGGCCAGGCCTGGGGACTGGGGCTGGAACCCTACTGTGCTTCTCTCTTCACCACTGCAGAAACAGACTTTTCCACTGACCTTCCAAATTGTCTTTGCCTTCCTGGGTTGAGAGGTCTGGCAACTGCCACAGCTGACTGTGATTCAGTCCTCTGAGGCCTGCTCCAGGTTCATTGCAGCCTGCGCGCCCACGAACTGAGCTCCTCTGCCGTCCAGTCACGATATACCTTTCTGATCAACCATCCAGGCTGTATTGGGCTGGAAATTTGCTTCACTCTGTCTTTTTGTGGGTTCTGTTGCTTTAGAATTTGTTTAGAGCCATTTTTTTATAGATATTTGGAGGGGTTTGGGGGAGAGCTCAAGCAAGTCACTGCTTTTATTCCACCATTTTGGCTCCGTCCCCCCCATTCTGCTTTTTTAAAGCGCTATTTTCTGCAGTATTTTTTGTACTGCTTACCAAGCTATTGACTCTCTTTTCATAATTTTCTCGAACCACTCTCATTTCTTGTCTCCATTTCTCTTTAGCCACTCTAATTGCTTTCTGTAGCTCTTCCAGGAATTCTTTTTGGCCTTATGTCCAGTTTGCATTTTTTTTCCCCTTTGAGGCTTTCCTTGTAGCTGTCTTTACATTGTTCTTCTTGTGAGTTTGTTTTGTTCTTCCCTGTCATCATAGCAGCTTTTTATGATTAGGCCCCTTTTTTTTTGTTTGTTCATTTTTCCAGCCTATTTTTTGACTTTTAACTTTATATTAAATTTGGGCTTTTTTCCTGGGGTGAGAGTTGGGCAGTGTTCCAAGCTTCAAGCTTTTTTGTGCTGCTGTTTTCAGAGCTAGTTCTGGGGGTCTCTTAAGTTTTTTTGGTGCTTTTAAAGTGGTGATCTAGGGAGAGGTATGGCCACTGTTTTTCTGGCCTGTTCTCTGGTCTTTACCCAGGAAAGTTTACTGTTCCCCTGCAGCTACACGTGCTAGTGCTCCCTTGTGCCTTGAAGTTGTGACTAGGGCCTCTGCTCCTCTGCTCCCTCTAGTGCTTATATTCCTCTTGACCTTGAAATTGCATATGTACAATGCATCAGGTTCTTGTGCCCAGTGCCAGGTCAGGGCATCTTGCGATCTTTCTGACCAGTTCTTTCAAACCACCCCCACCCCCCCGCCTTACTGTCTCTGAGCTGAGAGCCTTGAAAAGCTGCTGCTGCCACTATGGCAGCAACCACCAAGGCCCACAACTAATGCTGTCTCACTGTGTGTGCTCTAGGCTAAGTCCCCACCCAAGTGTCACAGACCTCACCTGCTTACTTCCTAAGTTATCTTGGGCTAGAAAAATGTCTCACCCTGAACTGGCTCTGTTGCTTCAAAATTTGATTTTAGGTATTATTTTAAAGTTGGTGGAGGGGAATGTTGGAAGAGTCAGTTCGGATTGCTACCTTTATTCTGCCATCTTGGTTCTGCCTTCTCCTTCATGAGTTTTTCATGAATTGCTATAGCTTCCATCTCCCAAACTCAAAAGCTGGTAGCTTTCTGGTTTTAAGTATCTTCATTTAGCTAAGGGTAGTCTTCAATCAATAGGAATTATCTTACCTTGGACTCATTAAAAACCTTTTCAGCTTACCAGATCCTATCTTCTCTAGCCATATGCCGTCAGAACTCTGCCATAATGAGGCATTAGAGTAGGACTTTATTGGTCACTATAATGCTGAAGAACTTAGAATAAGGTAGAAAAGCATGTGTAAGATTTTGCCCTGCTCACTTATTATTTCATGTTGTAGGATTTTTTGAGTTTTTAAAAATCTTTTACTAGGTTCAGGGAGCCAGTTTCCGAGGTTGGAAAGAAGTGACCTCAATGTTTAATAAAGATGATGAACAGCAACTACTAGAAAAATGCAAATCTCCAAAGTTTAAAGGGTAAGTAGTAAAAGATTGTTAAAAAAATTAACATTGAAAGAATAAGACTGGAAAACAGGCTTGAATGAATAAAGATAATGATTTATTGTGTCTAGTTTAATTATATTAAAATGTATCTGTGTTTTAATTTTCAAGCATTTTGGGAAATTTTTGTTGTTTGGTCATTTGAGTCATATCTTATTTTTTGTGACCTTTTCTCCAGCTCATTTTACAGATGGAGAACTGAGAGCAAACAGGGTTAAGTGACTTGTATAGGGTTACTTAGCTAGAAAGTGTCTGAGGCCAGATTTGAACTGATCAAGATGAGTCAGCCTGATTCCAAGCCCAGTGCTCTATCCACTGTGCCACCTATTAACACTTGAGACAAATGGTAGTCGTTTTATTTTTAAGGAACTGTGCATGGTCAACAAATTAGCTATATTTATGATGTTACAATTATGTGTTATACTTGTAAACCTTTCATAATTTCTTTACTTCTGTTCCTATAAATTAACCAATTGAACTATTTTTAAAATCTTGGTATTTGTGTATTTTAAAGAAACAGTGCATTCAGTTTGATATGATTTTGAAATTTTGGGACTTTTTTTGTTATTACTGAAACTTGAATTTTAACTTGAAGTAATTAATTAGCCTTTAAGCAACTTCAGTGATACTCAAGCATAAAAAGAGCTTTAGAAGATAAAACAAACATTAGAAATTAGGCAGTATTAAGTTTTAGTGGCTTTACAAATATATACATTTACATGCACATGTGCATGTAAATTATTTTTATTATATATTATTACATTGGTAATACCAGTATGTACATTTTTAAAAGATGAATTGACTGCAAGTACTTTTCTTTATTCTATTGACTATTATAACCTTTCACTTTACTTTAGCTGGCTAAGTAGATTTGACCTAAACAACATTTCTTTTCTGGATGAACTGGTTTCACTAAGTCCTGTTAATAGGCAGGATGATCAACTAGATAATTTTTAAAGATTTCTTTCCGTCTGTTTATGTCATGGAACCCTTTCCCAATTCTAGGCATAGTTTACTTTGTGAATAGATGCTTTCCTGAATTTTAGGCATTTAAAGAAAATAAAGGCACTTATTAAACTCGCTTAGGGGGAGAATCCTAGTTAAAGGCATTCAGTTGCATATCCTTTTTGTAAATTGAATAACCACCTCTTGATTGTAACCTATATTTTTTGTCATACCTCAAATAGCATTTTGCAATTATTAATATATTTTTATCAGTTTGCATCATAATATGGTGTCAAGCTGATCCTTCCATTGTTCCTTCCCCCAAATGTTTTTTCATGGTAACTGTTAATGTAAAGTTAAATGGAGTCTGATTCAGATTTCTAAGTTCTTTAAAGTAAATTGTGTGCGGCAATGGTTTCAAACTCAAATAGAAACAGAGGCCACTAAACTATACATAAGGATCCTTCTGGGCCACATATTAAATTAAAAGAACACATTAATATTATCTATGTTCTATTGCATTCTTATTATTTTATTAAATATTTTCCAATTACATTTTAATCTGATTAGGCCCATAAATGCCATCCACAGTGGGTCATGTGTCTGACACCACTGGTGTACAGTTTATTGTTTTTAACCTAGTTTCCATTTCTTATCCTAAAATTTACCTTTAGTCCATTATCCTTATCTTAGCAGAGCCATAGTTCTCTCACAATGAAGAACCAAAGCTCTTTTCTTTGCTTGTAAATTTGACTGAACTTCTACTAAAAAAAATTTTTTTAAAAGAGTTCTAGGAGGAAATCTCTAATTTCAGTAATAAGAAAAATGCCAAATATGCGACATTCCCTCTACCTCTGCAGGTTGTGACCCCCTGAACACCTTACTAAATAAATAGTCTTTCTTCATGAGTTGCTATGTCTTCCCCTATCCCAGTTCATCTTTTGGTAACTAATCCTTTGATAAATTTCAATAAACTATTAATTTTTGGTGTTCATTTTAGATTGCTTGGGAATGTTAATTTTGTAAATTTAAAGTTTTGAATGATATTTTCAAAATGATTTTAGTAGCTCCCCCAGTTAAAAACTACCTGATATATTATATGCCTAAATTATTTTGAAGAATTGGTTTAATTGGAAACATACAAATATTAAAGTGTCTTTTGGAGAAAGTTGTTCAATATTTAATGTTTTCATCTACCTCAGAACTAACTTAAGAATAAAAGAAGATGTGAAGACTGAAAAGAAATCTGGATTTTGGGACAGTTTGGTGTTAAAACAGAATATACAATCTAAGAAACCAGATGAGATGGAGGGATGGGAGCCACCTCAAATTACTCTTGAAGATGTAGCCACTGATGAAAGTGACTCTTCTAGGGACCATCTCTCCTGGCCGGGTTGGGAAGATGAGACTAAAGGTTCCACTAAATATACCAACCTGACCAGCTCAGGAAACAGTTCCAGGTGGAGTATCAAATCAGCTGGAAAATTGGTCGGCATTAGACGTCAAAGCAAAGGTAATCTTACCGATAACTGGGAAGAATTAGAATGATAATCACAATTTGAAATACTTCATAAATGAAAATGTTTCTTGATATCTATGTATAGTCAAACCAAAATTTGCTCAGTATTGCACCCGTATGCTTGGTTTTGTTTAGATTCTTATATTTTTCTGTTATTTTTAATTAGTTTATCAGTAGGTGATTCATCTGTTTTCTTCATTTAAAAAAAATAGAAAACCTCTTTTGTGCCTGTTTTCCACATTTGGATTTTTCCAGTATTTCAAATTGTTGAGATAACCAAAAATACTGCATTTTCTGTGTGAATGTATACACTGGTTTTGAATTCGACTGCCTTATCTAGAAACTTCTAGGCTCTTGGGATCCCAAGACTTCTGAAGCTACAGATGTTAATTTTGGATGACTTCCATTAAAAAACCAGTGTTGATTTGTAATTTGCCACAAAACTCTTTTCATGCCATAATTATAATTCTAGGGTTTTTTGCCTGAAAATCTTCTTTTCCTTGTTTTTTAATTAGTCATTCTATTTCTGTTTATATGTTGTATGAAATATGAGGCTGTAGCAGTTGTACAATTCTCTTCCATTGCCAGAAATTTGCAGAGAGTCAATAAGTCTTCCAAAGGTTAGGCTAAAAGTTACTTAATTTAGCAAAAAAGTCAAAATTTGCATTAAAAAAACTTGGCTAAACAGTTAAATAGGAAAGTAAAGGGTTATAATTGAGTGCAAAATGTTAAATAAAAAATTTTGTTCATGCAATGCCTGTGGAGAAATAGCTTCTAGTTTGCACATGAATAGTAATGATTTTGGCTTTGTTTTGGTTTTATTTTTCCTTAGTTCTCCTTCTTGACTTTTAAATATTGATCTTATTTTTAAATTATTTATTTTAAAAAGTCACTGTGCTTTTATGTTGTCAGAGTAACTAAGGAATGATAGAATGTGTGCTAACTACATGTCTTGGTACTTTTAATTTTAGTTTGGGAATTAAATTGATGTATTTCTGTTCATTATAGATTTCAAACTATATAAAAACTGAAAGTGCCTCTTTTTCTATTTATAACCACAGATTTGGGTTTAATTTTCAAAATGATATTCTTAATGTAATGGGTGTTAGTTACATCTTATCTTGTAAAGAAAATGCCTATTTTTAGCAGAAAAATAATTTATGGCTGATCCATTATTATCACTATGAAGTTATTTCTTGAAGTAAAAAATGTTTAAATCTCTAAACTTTTGTTGTTGTCTTTAACTATGTGCTCATGTCAGGTGTCTTTAGCAATACGCCACTTCACCAGGGATGCTTAGATAGCCCTTTTATCTGAATCACCAACTTGTTTGAGGAGAAAAAAAAAAGTCATAGCTTTTATTGGTAAAGAATAGTTTTTTCTTGGGGTTTTTTCAGGAGAAGGTTATATGCTTCAAAACACACATTGCACTCTTCCTGTTCCCTGCAAACCATATAATGCAGTTGTACTTCTGTGCAGTTCTATTTAAATGGACTTTCCAATTAAAATCTCTGTAGAATATCTGAACATGCCTGATAGTAAAACTACTAAGTCTATGTTTTAGGAAAAAAGATTTTCTTCGATAAAGATGGTCAGAAAGATGCTGTATTTTAAAAATGTACATGAAATAATTTTAATTAGGTTTTTTTGTTCATAATATAATAGAAAGCTTTGTTAATACTATGCTGCTTAGCCTTGTTGAAGAAGAAAAATAATTTGCCTCAGGTAAATAAGTTGATATTTGGTTTTTGTCTCCAGCATCTGCACCTGTGTTTGCTATACATAAGGATATATTTCATAATTCATAGATCCATTTCATAGTTAAAAAAAGTTTAAGATCAGGAGCAATGTTTTGACATGTTTTCAGCTAATGCTGAGGTAAGACAATAGATACAAATCATTTGAAGACCTTATAACAACCCTTTAGCTGAGGAGAGAGGTCAGGAAATGCCATTATTTTTTCCTCTTATTGGGAGTTCTGTTATACCATTACCAATAAGGATCGCTATGCCTTGCATAGTTTATTGTCAAGTGCCTGTATTTCACCTTTTAAAGTATTTGTGATGCACAGCTGGAGAAAAAGCCCTGTATAATTACAAAAAATTTCCCATAATCTGAATTATTCTGGACTTAAAACTGTATTTGGATTAGAATTTATTGTATAACTTATCTGAATTTTTCTTTCTATAGATGAAACATATTAAAGTAAAATATTAATGTTTTCTGTCAAAATTGTGTCTGATTTTAAGGTAAAATGATTATGTTGTGATTTTAATATAATTTATTATATTTTGTAGCATAATTTCACTAAAGTGAGTTTTTCTTTTGTTCTTTTCATAGACGTTTCATTAAATCTCTTAACCAGAAAATGTTGAGGCCTTAGTTTGGGTTTTAAATGTTTATATGTCCTGAATATGATCAGGAATACAGATGCATGCAACAGGGATATTTATTTAACTCCTTAATGCTTTGTTTGATTTTGATGAGAAATTGGTCGTGCTTCATAAAAGATAGATTTAAAAATGAATTTTTGAGGTTATACAAAAAAATTTACTTAAATCTATTCCCCCATTATCAATTTGCATGATTATTGGCTTTTACTTAAGTTAATGCGTCAGATGACTGTAATAAGTCACATAGTGACTTGACCTTTTTTTAGCCTCATTTTCAAATGCAAATAATACTTGTAGAATTTTCACATAAATAAAGAAATAATTTAAACTGGAGTATCATGATTTTTTTTTAAATTTTCAAATTTCCTTGAGTACATTTTCTTTTAGGTATATCAAAATTGTCACTATAACTAAGGTAAGACCTGCCTCTAAAATACTTTTCTTGATATGTGACACAGGTGGGTGGGTAGGGCCACTGTATTGTGGATTGTGACTGGTACAGGTTGCCTTGATTTCATCATTGGTTACTTAGTGTTCAATAAACTATCATTTTCTTGGCTGTCAGCTTTGGTAAACATGGAAGAGTAATCAGACATAGGGTCTTAGGTCAGAGATTTGAGACTTTGGAGGCCATTTGGTCCAATCTTGACATTTTTCAGATGTAAAGACTTGAGGCTCAAAGAGAGCACATGACTAGCCTATGCTCACATAGGGAATCAAATGGCAAAGCCAGGTTTTGAAACCAGGACTGCCCACATAAATTACTTATCCTCATCTACCGTTAAACATGCCCCTTTTTCCGGCTTCTCTGGTTTTGAAATAATACCACAATTTTCCTAATGACTTAGGCTAGAAATCTCCAAGTCATCTTTTCTTCCCCTTTCTCCCTAATTCCATATTTAATTATTCACCAGTAACAGTTGTCAGCCTTGAAGTAGATAGTTGTAGGTACTGCTCCTGTTTTAAAGATGAAGCAATGGAAGTCCAAAGAGAGAAGTTTAATTTTCCAGGGTCACTTAATTAAGAAATATCAGAGCCAGAAATTAAACCAGGATTTACCACGTAAAGTAAAGGAGTTTCCTTACTGTTGTGCCATGTTGCTTTTAAGTCTGGACATTCTGCTTCCACAATCTCTCTCTTACCCATGTGCCTTTGCTGGACTATCTCAGCTATTATTATAGGCTCATTGATGGAGGAGTGACAGGGACCCCAACACAGAGCCTCTAAACACAAAGGCTCTTGTTTAAAGCAAATGAAAGGCAATGTGGAATAGTTTAAATAGTGGAATAGTTTAAAGGATAATCTTGTCTAAAGTAAATGAAAGGCATTGTAGAAGAGTAGCTGGAAACCTTGATTTAGAGTTAGAAGACTGAGGATTCAATCTTAGATCTGATACTTTACACCTGTGTGATAGTGGGCACCCTACAACCTCTTTAAGGCTTAAATTTTCTCATCTCTAAGGGAGAGGCTTTAAGTAGATAATCTCCAAGGTTCCTTCTATCTCTAAATCCTGTGATTTTACACATAATACCTCACACTCTTGCTCTAGAGATTAAGAAAAATCTTTTTTAATTTGGTATGAATCTTGAATGATGAAAATGGTTTTGGGGAAAGATAAAAGAGGAGAGCTGGTAGGAGCTCTGTTTATGAAGGGTGATGATGTTTGTAAAGCACTTAGCACAGTGCTTGGTACGTAGTAGGCACAACATAAAATGCTCATTCCCTTCCCCTTTCCTCTCTTTAATCTTTTGAGGTATTTACCTACACTACTGAGTAAAAGTCTACCCAAAATAGGGGGGAGGAAATCCAGAAGCTTAACAAGTAGCTAATTAATGTTGACAGATTTAACCTTTCTTGGTTAAATATAGTTTGACAGTTGTCTGGCAGTCAGTTCTGATTGGAGATATATACTTTATAAATGAAACAGGTAAGGAGCAGATTGAAGAAAGCTTCTGGTAGGAGACAGATTGATCAGTAATCGGATTTATTATCCAATTTACTGTTGTCTGTTAACTTGCTTTGGTTTTTAAAGACCAAGAAAGGTCATACAAGTTGGTTTGGTTTTTAGGTCTTTTATATTTTAGATTGGGCAGCTAGGTGGCATAGTAGATAGAGTGCCAGGCCTGGACTCAGGAAGACTTCTTTCTGAGTTCAAATCTGGCTTCAGATACTCACTAGCTTTGTGACCCTGGGTAAGTCACTTAACCCAGTTTGCCTGTAAAATGAGCTGGGGAAGGAAATGGAAAACCACTCCAGTATCTTTGCAAAGAAAACCCCCAAAATGGGCTCACAAAGAGTTAGACACGACTGAGAAATGATTAAACAGCAACAACAAATATTTTTAGATTAATTGCTCCTCAATCCAAAGTTTGTACCCGGCAGAGAGAAGCTGTCCTGAACTGTACCTATATGCCTTGTTAACAGTGTGATATAAAAAGAGAAGGAAAAGAATGTAAGTACTGAATTAGGCAGACCTGGTGGACTTAATTGTTTAAAATTTGTTTTACTAAATTGGCCTGTGGAGCTTTAGATGAATTGATTTTCTTTTGTTTGAAAAAAACAGTTTTAAAGGTAATTACTTCTTTTGCAGGGGTTCTAAATCTTTTTTGTTGCCATGCACCTCTTTGTCAATCTAGTAAAAACTTTGGCTCTCTTCTCAGAATAATGTTTTTAAATGCATAAAATAAAAAACATAAGATAACAAAGAAAAACCCAAAGGTTAGCAAAAATAAGGATGGACTTTTTTTTTTTTAAATACCCAGGTTCAAAGACCCTCCTCCTCACCCTTAGAAGCTAGGTCCTTAAATCCTCTGGACTGCCTTTCTTTTAGATGCTTTGGGATTGTTGTCTCCAAAACTCAGACTAGCTTACAGAGTAATTCCTCCTGGGCCTCAGGATTGGTTTACTAGGGTCAAAGAATTAGTACTGGAAGCCAGGAGCCATCTAATCTAGTCAAGTTCCATCATTTTAAAGATAAGGAGACAGGTCCAGTACTGGATACAATAGTGAATCAATCATATACATACTTTGGGGTACAAAATTAGGAAATTAGGTTTTTGTATGTTGAAACTGGAAATTCCATTTCAGTCATCATCTCTGATAGTCGAGTGATTAAAATATTAAAATATACATTAAATTATTAAAATATTAAAATATATCATATATTTATATATGATACACATATACACATGTATATGTTATCTTTTGGTATATACGTATTTAGTTATGTACTGCCAATTTGAAATGAGGAGAGAACTAGAGCTAGAATTATAGTTAATGAGAAGGTGTAAAAGATAGCCTTTAAGGTAATAGGCTCATGAAGACTTAACAGTGGAAATACTATATTATGAATATCAACTCAGGGCCACTTGATTGAAAAAAAGAAGTAGAAAATATAAAAGGTGACCATGGCTTTAGTAAGATCTGTCTTTTGAGAATACTTGAATATCTCCTTCCTTAACCACCACTAACTGCCAGTTATAGGCAGGTAAGCCCCAAAAGCCCCAGGGATAACAATACTCAGAAACTACTGGTTCCACTTCCAGTCTACTCCCTGCAGCTATAATTAGGGGGAACAATTATTATGGAGCAGGACCTAGCCATTCTCACCATTTGCCAATAACTGCTACTCAAAGAGTAGGCAAGCCAGCCTAACTGAAGTAGCAATACACCTTGGAGAGATAGGAGGCAGCATGTGCCAGGTC
Organism: Phascolarctos cinereus; assembly: GCF_003287225.1. Taxonomy (NCBI): domain Eukaryota; kingdom Metazoa; phylum Chordata; class Mammalia; order Diprotodontia; family Phascolarctidae; genus Phascolarctos; species Phascolarctos cinereus. The sequence continues at coordinate 185,777,480 of NW_027555625.1, forward strand.
AGTCAAAGCTATCATGTTCCACAAGACCGCAGTGGAGACAATCTAGGATCCTGGGCCCAAGCGTCCCTTTGAAAGACAGTGCCCCATCCACACTAGCAGCCCCACTTCTAGAACAGCCATTGTAGTCATCATTTAGAAAACCAACCCTTGTGGAGATGTAACCTGGCAACAACATAAGAACACCAAAGTCCTTGGCATTGTCAAATGGTTTAACCTCAGAAATGGATATGATATTATTGGTGGAAATAACATTAAAGAAAGACACATTAGCATCCGCTTTGCTGCTATTCTCTAAAGACTATGTGGACTTTCTGTCCGACTTGCAGATGAAACTTTTCCATATGTATTCCTAGCCTTTATTTTTTTATTTTATTTTATTTTATTTTTTTATTTGGCTAGGCATTGGAGTTACGTGACTTGCCCAGGTCACACAGCTAGTAAGTGTTATGTGTCTGAGGTCGAATTTGAACTCAGGTACTTCTGACTCCAGGGCCAGTACTCTATCCATTGTGCCAACTAGCTGCCCCCCCCACCTTTATATGTAGTAAGTGCTTACTAGTTTTTTAAAATTTATTCATTAACTAAACTATATTGACTCATTACTATAGATCTGTAGAAATAATCTAGTCCAGTTACCTCATTTTGATTGTAAGTATAAATTTGAAACATGAATATGGTAAAGGAATTGAATAAGCAACAAACTTTTCACTGGCTGTATTAGCAGCTGAGTAATATAAATTACAATACCTCTCTGTACCTCAGTCTCCTCATTTCAAAATGGAATTTATATGATCGTTGGTTTAAAGCCAGAAGAAAGACCTCAGAGGTCTAGCCCAACCCCTCATTTTGCTGATGAGCCTGAAGAAATGAAGTTACTTGTCCAAGGTCCCAAAGGTAGTAAGTGAGAGAATTGGAATTTGAGCATAGTCTCCTTCATTCATTATTCTTTCCACTACCTGACCATGGCCCTTATCTGGTGGTATCAGCACAAGGCTGTTGTGAGCATCAAATGAGAATTTAGGTAAAGCACTTTATAGTGCTTTAAAGCATAGAGTTCTTGAAGACATATTTATATAAATGTTATTAATATTATAAGAACAGAAACAGGAATAGATGTATTAAACAAAGATGATTCTCCTCCAAATGCTTAACAATTTATCACAATTAAGGAGAATTTACCGTTCATAATCCTGGATCCCTCTTGGTTAGTAATGAGCATGTGATCTAACAGACCTCACTGCTACCCAGAAGAAACTTAGGTGGTATCAGATATTAAGTAGAACACTCCAATAGCTTATTTGACTTAAGCACACAAAAGGTGTACTATTTCTTCATGGAAGAAAACTGACCTCAATAACAGAATACACACTTTGTTCTTAAACTTTTTAGTTTGACTTAAGGGGAAAGTAAAAACTTGGAAATATGGACATAGAACCACAGGGTGAAAGTCTCTAACCTCCTTTGGAAAAGGCTGCCTTTTAAAAGATGAGACTAGTAAGCTGGTATAAGTAGTTTACTTTATTGGTTTTTAACTTTGCACAAAACTACTTAATTTACCTAAGTCTCTGCTTCAAACCATACTGTTTTCTCAAGGATCATTAAGCTCCTTGTTTAGCTTTAATGACCATGAAAGAGAGTTAACTTACTTATGTCCAGTTTCTTATCAGGTTTATCAGCACCCTCCTGCATCTTCTTGTACTCCACTGAAAACAGAATCAATATCAAACCAAACTTTATCATGAGATATTATCACAATCTCTACCAGGTTAACAAAACCCGTTTGAAAGAGGCTTAGTTCTTATCAGCCCGTATTTTACCTCCCTTACCTGTGTTAGCTTAATTAATTTATTTAGCAGTTTCATGATATTAAACATTTATAGCTTTTTGGGGGGAGGGAGGCTAGCAAGAAGCAACCCTAGCTTATGTATGGAAATTGTTGAGTTGTCTTAGCTACTGGAAAATGTGTCCTAACAGGCAGTTTAGGTAGGCAGTTTGAGAAATTATTTCTCTCTTATATTCAGTAACTAATTATTGTATTAGAACTAGAGTTTTCCTCTTTTCTACATCCTCATCCAGAAGGTAATCCATATGGGGGATTTACACAGGCTAAGATCTAATCAGACAGTAAAAGAAATTCTAAGTTTGGGCTAATGGTTGTATTTGTGCTCATTGTATTTGCTTCTACAGGTCTGGGGAAGTGTTGACTGTCCCTTTTCTCAGACAGGTAATATGGAAATTGATGTCTCTTTGACCAAGATTTGAGTGACCCAAGTCATATACCCCAAGACCTTCATTGTAATATAGCCCAGCCTCTCATTGTAATATCCATTCTCTTGTTAATTGTTAACCAATTAGGGTTGATTCCCAGCATGGGAAATACCTACTCTTTAAAGAGTATATAAATTGTGAGCTTGCTGCCATGACTATCTTTGGTCTAAGAGAGGCAGCCAAATGACCATCCTTTTATTAATATATGGGCTGGCCTTGTTAGTAAAACGATTAGATAACCCAGAAACTATGTCTCAGAATTTTTTAATTGTCATAGCAGTGAGCTCTTCTTTTTTCATAATCACTATATTGTGGACCTGAAAAAGTATGGTGGTTTGTTGTTTGACATTTTTTATTATTCCCTTTCCCTGAACTCTATGATCCAATCAAATTGACTTTTTTGTTGTTCCTTACACAATATGAAAATACAACTAAGATATCCAAACATAAATAGGAAATTCAGCTATGATATCATCCTTTAAGCAAAACCACCCAAAGAAAGAAAAATGAATTTATATTGAAAACTCTCCTGAACTGAAATCTGAAACAATTAACTTTTGCTTGGCTAGCTACATTCATCAAAATGACTGAATAATTAATTACTAACAATTATTATTTATAACTTGGCCCTATCACCCAGGACAGGAGGGCTTTTTGAAAATAATGAAGCATATATTCATATATAATGAAGCCTAGAACCTTTTTGAAAATAATGAATCATATTCAAGTATGTTGCTCTAGAGCGAAAAGATTTTTTTTGTACCATTTATTAGAAAAAATTAAAAGTATTGTTTAATGCTCCAAATCACTAAAGATAGAAATACAAGCCCAAACAACTCTTGAGATTTTACTTTACACCTGGGAAACTGACAAAAAATAGAAATACTTGATATTGGAGGAGGTGTGAAAAGAGATTAATACAATGTTTGTTGAGCTGTGAATTGATCCGACTATTCTGAAAAGCAATTTGGAATTACATGGAAAAAGAGATTAAAATGTCAATACCCTTTGACCGGATATTCTCCTGCTTGGTATAACTGACAGGAAGGTTAATAACAAAAAAGACAGGCTCAGTATACACCAAAATATTCATAGTAGCACTTTTTTTGTATTTGCCAAGAACTGAACACAGAGTAGATGTTCATTGATTGGGGAATGGTTAAAGTTGTAGTACTTGAATGTAATGGAACATTGCTATGATCTAAGAAATGATGAATATAATTAACACAGAAGAGCGTGGGAAAGTAAGTAAAACAATATACACAATGATTACAGCAGTGTAAATAAAACAGTAACAAGGAAACAATTGAAATTAAATATTGTGAAAATAATAAAGACCAAACTTGGTCTTAGTGAAAGGATATAATGATAAGAAAGTACTTCCCCCATAATTTGTTACAGATTTTTTTTTGTCATTTGTTTATTTTGGTTTTAGCTAGGCAGTGGGGTTAAGTGACTTGCCCAGGGTCACACAGCTAGCTTGAGGCCACATTTGAACTCAGGTCCTCCTGAATCCAGGGCCGGTGCTCTGTCCACTGCGCCACCTAGCTGCCCCAGTGTGTTACAGATTTGGTGGACTTTGGTGTATAACGTCTTATAATGTAAGACTTTTTTTTTTTTTGCAGTTTTTTTCTTTCTTTTTTTTTAGGCAATTGGGGTTAAGTGATGTGCTCAGGGTCACACAGCTAGTAAATGTCAAGTGTTTGTTCTGAGGCCGCATTTGAACTCGGGTCCTCCTGACTTCAGGGCCAGTGTTCTATCCACTGCGCCACCTAGCTGCTCCAATGTCAGATTTTTTTTGATGTGTTGGTTAGTTTTACTGAACTGGTTCTCCAGCCTGTCTGATCCTTCTCAGTTTCTTTTGCTGCATCTGGAATGTCCCCACAAGGTTCTTTCCTATGACCCCTTCTATACTGTTTGATTTGGTGATCTCATCATCTTCCATACATTCAGTTACCCCTTTTATTCTGATGATTCTTAGCCATAACCTTTTTCCTAACCTCAAGTCTCACATCCACCTGCCTACTGGGCATCTCTAACTGGATGTCTGGATCCATCTTGTAGATATCTTAAATTCAACATGTCCAAAACTGAACTTATTTTCCCACCCCACCTTTTCCTAACTTCTGTATTACTGTTGAGGGTACCATCATTGTCCTAGTCACTCAGGCTTTTAAATTATGTGTCATGACTTCTCATTCTAAGCTCCTGTGTCCAATCAGTTGCCCCAGTCCTGTCGATTCTCCCTTCGCAATATCTCATATACATATACACATGCCTTTTCTTTCTTCTGACATTACCACCACCCTGATGCATGTCCTCAGATACTGGACCTAGAATCAAGAAAATGTGAGTTCAAATCTACCCTCAGACACTATTAGCTGTGTGACACTGGGCAAGTCACTTAACCTCTCAGTTTCTTCAACTGTAAAATTGAGGTAGTAGCACCTACCTCCCAGGTGGTTGTGAGGATCAAATGAGATAATATTTGTAAGGCACTTAGAACAGTGCCTGGAACATAGTAAGTACTTAATAAGTACTTGTTTCCTTCCTCTGCTCGATCATTGCAATAACCTTGTGGTTGGTCTTCTTGCCTCAAGTTTGTCCCCAATCTAGTCCACCCTCACTTGTCAGACTGATCTTTCTGAAGTACAGGTCTACCAAACCATTTAATAAATTCCAGTGGTTTCCTGTTATTTCCAGAATTAAAAAAGAGTCTTCCAGTTGGCTTTTAAAGCTCTTCATAACCTGGCCTCTTCCTATCTCTCTGGTCTTTTTATCTTTTACTCCTCTGCATATGTAATTCAGTGACTCTGTCCTTGTTTTTTCTCCACTTTTGCATTTCTCACCCTATTGTTATTGCTGTTCATCCTTCATTCTTGAAGATGACCCGTGACATCAGGATGGTAATGTCTTGACTTGCAAGCGAAATGGATTTGAGTGAGGCAGAGCTGTGCAAAGCCATCAGCCTCACTCTTTTCCTCCAGAGTCATCTGAATACAGTGGTAAGATACAGGTCAGGACAACTGATGAGGGTACTGGACACAGTGGGAGACGTTGGCCTTTTTAAGTTAAGGTGCCTCAGATAAACTAAGAATCTCCCCATCCCAGTCATCCTGAACCCCCTAGCTGTCATTCAAACCCATTCTCCCATTTTTCACTCTCTTATTCCCATTTCCCACATCCTAACCTCCCGAGTGTTAAACTGTAAAGCTATTTGGCCCTTTCACTGTACTTGCTCTATCAGAATGCTTAGTAATTTGCTTTCATGATAAATATTTTCCTTTCCCACTCCTCTTCTCTGGCTTTCACTGAGACCTGGCTCCCTCCCAATGACACAGGCTCCCTGGCTACCCTTTCTGGCACTGGTTGAAATTTCACTCATTCCCCACCCTCTCGACACACTGGTTGATCTTAAGGAGTTGGAATACTTCATGATCCCCATCACCATTTCAAAGTTCAGTCGCTACCCCATCACTCAGTAACCTCTCCTCTTTGACCAGCTAATCAAGAATTCTGGCAGACACTGGCTAGGGACCTCCAGGATACACAGCTAGTTATTAGTAGAGATAAGGTTTGATCTTCTTGTGCTTCAAACTTCAGTACTTCTTAGTGGAAAAACTAGTATTAAACATTATGCTGCCCTTTGCTTCATGTCTATGAGGTGACTTACTAAGTGATTTTTTTTTTTTTTGGAAGATGCAATAGTAATCATACGTAGCTTGCTCAGCAATTTGGGTCTCTCATAGGTCATGTGAGAAAGATAAAACTGCAGTTCTGTCCACAACATAAGTAGTCGCAGTAGAGCTAGTAATCCCAACAACCGTCCCCAGCTAAAATTTGGCAGATTCATTCTAGTCTCATGACATTCTGATGTATAATATCACTTGGACACTGGTAATCCTAATCAGGTAGAGAAATGTATGTACCTTGAGTGTGATCTGTAAACGGAATGAAAAAAGGGGGGGAAAACCCAGCTACGTATCATCTATAACATGATTGGATTCAATTTGTAAGCTTTGTCCATTTCTAACTGTGTGATATTATTTACAAATAGACAGTGTGGCAGCTAAGTGGTGGCCGTGAATAGAATGCTGGGCCTGGAGTCAGTGAGTTCAGATCCAGCCATAGACACTATGTGACCCTGGGCAAATCACTTAATTCTGTTGGCCTCAGTTTTCTCATCTGTAAAATGAGCTGGAGAAGGAAATGGCAAACCACTCCAGTATATTTGTTGAGAAAACCCCAAATGGAATTATGAAGAGTTGGACACAATTGAAACAACTGAACAACAACAACAACAACAACAGTGTGACATTGTGAAAAGGAGATGAGACTCAAAGATAGGAAAAACTGGGTTCAAATTCTGTATCTTATACTTGATCTATCTAAGCCTCAATTTCTGTATATGTAAAATAAGGCAGTTGGATTAGATGGCCTCTAAGGTGTGTCCTTGCTTTCAATTTAAGATCCTAGGAAAGAGATGTGAGTCTAACAGAATGGGCAGACGTGGATGCAGGGGAAATTCCCTGTCAATGAAATTACAGCGCCATTGGAGTTTATATATGTTACTCAGCATAATGTTCCTTTTCATTTGAGATGGTAAGAGATGTGATGCAGTGTACCTAGTTAGGTAGGAGGAATTAGTAAGATTGTTAAAGACATGAATAAATGATTGTTTTTGAAGTCCTTCCCTAAATTTGTACTTAGTATCTATTCTATCTTCCTCTGAGGCATTTTTTTCTTCTCACATGAAGTATTCAAAGTGTATTCTTTTTTAAAATGTAACTTTTATTTTGCTTTTTTTTTCAATTAACATTCATTTTTTGTTCTACAATCTCCCCAAATTCCACAATTTTGTTTTTGGGGAAAAAAAACAGCAACAACAAAAACAAAACCTTTATGACAAACGTGTACAGTCAAGTAAAACAAACTCTTGCTTTGGCCATGTGCAAAAATCAATGTTTTATTCTGTATCTTGAGTCAGTCGGTCTCTTTTTGGAGGTGGCTAGTAAGGCTCATCATCTGTCACATGGAATCATGATTGGTCATTATAAGTTCATCAGAGTTCTTCAGTCTTTCAAAGGTGTTTGTCTTTACCATGTTGTTGTTACTGTGTGAATCGTTCTTCTGGTTTTATTCACGTCACTTGGCATCAATTCATACAAGTCTTCCCAGGTTTCTTTGAAAACTGTTCCAATTATAGCACAATGGTATTCTGTTCCATTCATGCATCATCATTCCTTCAGCCAGTCCCTATTTGTGAGCACTCCCTTAGTTTCCAGTTCTTTGCCACTACAAAAAAGAGGTCACTATAAATTTCCTCTTTCTCTGATTCTTTGCAAATCAAAAGTTATTCTTACAGCAGTATGATGTAGTAGAAAGTTGCCTGCACTTGGAATCAGAAGGGACTTGGGTTCAAATCCTGTCTCTGACATGTACATAATTGTATAAAACACTAGGCAAGTCAACCTCACTTTCTTTAAAATAAGGTTCTTATTTATTTTACATTTTTGTAATATGAACATGAGAATATTTGCACTAATTACCTCATTTGGTTTTAAGGAAAACATTTTTAAACCTTAAAGTGCTATGTAGTTGTGGTTGTTATTGTTTGACATTTATACTGAATTGGTCTTCCAAAAACAAAACAAATTTAGTAATATAACAAAACCCCAGTACAACCTCATTCATGCTAAACTGTCACTTAAAGATGGACTTTACACCTATCCACTGGAAAATTTTCTGGGTAATTGAAGAAAGAAAATGGGAAAATAATGCACAATAATTATTATTTGGCATTCTTTTCCTTTTCATCTTGGATTTTAGAACATTTGTTTATGTAAAACTTGTTTTCTCACTTATTTCCTGTTATCTTAACAGTGGTGGTCCTTCCCACTTCCTCATCCTTTCTATTTCCATCCAGCTCCATTCCACTAGGGTTAAGGTCAGTTGACTTCTGGAACTCATGAACCTTTTTAATCTTAGACAATGACTTGGCACAATTGTGATGGAGAAAAAAAAAAAAGCAAAACAAATCAGTTTACTTTCCTTGAGGAAGCAAGCTATTTTTTGACCATATATTCAATTTTCCGGTAGTAGGAAACCCCAGTAGAAACAGTTCTACCTAAGAATTCAACTGATCTTTGTCAAAGAATCTCTAGTGGGGAAAGAGGGAAAGAGGGAAAGAGAATTCAAAAAAGCAATATTTGAAGTGGAATAAAATGGTATTAAAATTGTTTACTGAGACTTCCCACACAAAAGGAATTAGTGACTGGAATAATGTTTATGCATTTTGGTCACATTGAATCTGTCTGGGAACTATTAAATGAGTCAAAATCTGGTTGGTGAATCAGGCAGTGCCCCTGACACAGGCATATGGGGTTTGGCTTTGGAGAGGTGAACCCAGTTCTTCTAGCTTTAACTTTCTAGGTATTATGGACCAAACTGGCCTTTGTCTTAAAGCAGACAAAAATTGAAACCTTCCAAGACCACTCGTTTCAGCATCTTCCCCTTTTCTCACTTTTTTTTTTTACTTTTCTCACTTTTGCTGTGATGGGCTGCTTTACGGGACCAAATCCTTTTTTCACTACTTAGAATATTAGATTGTGCATGAAAGCACTTTGCAAAATTTAAGGTGTTATATAAATATCAGCTGTTTTAATGATCACATCATCTGTTGTGGTCAGTGTAGTGCAAGTGGAAAGAGTGCTGGACTTGGAGTCAGAAGACATTGTTTCACTTTCTAGCTGTGTGATAATTAATAAGATGTAATCTTTCTTAGCCTGTTTTTTTTAATCTGTAAAATGGGCATAATGTATTTAAATAACCCACCTCATATGGCTGTTGTGAGGAAACCACTTTGTACACTGGATATGAAACACCGTGAACACTGAATGTCAATATAAACACGTACAACATACATAAATATAAATTGCTATTGTTTTCTCCCTTTAGTTTGCTAAAAATTAACCTCCCCCCACCCCATTCATGCAAAACAAATACCAAGGATGTGGGCTAAGCTTTGGTTAGCAGATGTAACAGTAGGTTGTCATAACTACTACTAGTTGGGGATTTGCTGGCTGATTGTCAGGTGTAACATTTTGGGCAGAATGCAGAGACCAGTGCCAGATGTAGGTCTTGGGTATGATTTCATTCAGCAAACATTTGTTAAGCAGCTATTCTGTGCAGAGCATTGTTGAGTATTTGGGATACAGACTTTTAAAATGACAGTCCTTACCCTCAAGAAACTTATGTTCTTCTGTGAAAGAATAATATGTACCTAGATAAATGTGATCTAAAGTTGGGCATTAGGGGGTCGAAGAAGACTGCCAGACAAAAGTGTAGTAGGAAAATTTGAAGAGGAAGAGATTGTTTTGGCTAGAGGAATGAGGGAAGGTTTAACAGGAAGTGATGACTGATTTAGCTTTGAAGGAAGAGAAGATTCTGAAAGGCAGTCATGAGGAAGAAATGCATTCCATGGATGAGCTTTGTGATGTCATTGAGGTAAAGAAAAGCAGGACAAGATTAGAGAATAGTCAGTAGTCTAGTTTGACTGCAAAATATAGTGTATTAAGGGAAATAATATGAAGTAAGGCTGGAAAGTTTGGTTGGAGCCATATACACAATAAAGTGTAAAGTCTTCAATGCCATTTTACTTAATGAATTTTTATTTGGAAGCCACTGAAAGTTTTTGATCAAGAATATGATATCACATCTATGCATTAGGGACTTGGCAGTTGTATGGATCATTGATGAGGTGAAAATATAGAGACCATTAAGTAAGCTGTTTGAGTCATCTAGCTACCTAGGGCCTAAAATAGGATGAATGAGGGAGGTGTTATGGAGGTAATGCCTATAGGATATGTCAAATGATTAGATGTGAGAAGGTGAGAAAAAGAAACAAAGATGAATCCAAGGGTTTGAACATGGTTTAATGGCAGGAGCCTAAGTTATTAACTCCCAGAGGAGTTAGGATGAGGAGCAGGTCTAAGGGAGAAGATTATCAGTTAAGTTTCAGATATGTTAGATTTGAGGTCTTAATAGGATATCTATCTTTCTGGCCACATTCATCAGACAATTAGAGATGCAGGATTGAATTTCTGGAGAGAATTCAGGTCTGGACATACAAATTTTAGGAGTTTTTTTACATGGATCACTAAGGAAGAGTATAGGATGAAAAGAATGGAACTTAAATAATCTTTGGAGAATGCACACAAGTGGTGGGAGAACAGTGGACAATGGAAGGAATAATGAGTTAGGTGTGAATTAATTAGAAGAAGCAATAATTATGATATAGTTCCATTTTGTGAAAACAGTGGTCATAAATGTCTGCTTCTGTTGACATTAGACTGACAGAACGTCTGACCTTGACCAGATGAAACTAGATTGATCTGGTTTCCCCATTAGTTAGCTCCCTGTGAATTAAGTTCTGGATTTTTGCCACACATGAGTTTCATTGCTCTTTTTTGTTGTGTTTTTAATCCTGCAGTTTTTAAGAATATATTTCCCCAAGGAAATGTGCAACAGTTATAGTTCTTAAAGACAAAATTTAAGTGACTATTAGGGATATTATAGTGACTATTGGTGGGAGAAGTCAGGCATTTCAAGGAGCTATAAATTTGCAATGAAGCAATCAGTTGCAACAAAGCTAAAAGGAAAGTGCAGTCAAAATAAAAAAAAAAAGCTAAGCGATAACAAAATAATGTAAAATGACTTAGTTAATTTTCAGAACAAGTAGCTAGGTGGTACAATGGATAGTGTGCCAGGCCTTGAGGCAGGAAGACTTCAGTTCAAATCCAGCCTGAGATATTTACTAGCTTCATGACCTTGAGCAAGTTCTTTGACCTCTCTCTGCCTCTGTTTTTTCATCTGTGAAACGGGGATAATAGTAGCACCTACCTCCCAGAGTTGTTGTGAGGATCAAATGAGGTAACATTTGTAAAGTGCTTAGCACAGCACCTGGCACATATAAAACACTATGTAAATGCTAGCTATTTATCATCCGTCGTTGTCATCATCATCATCATCATCATCATCTGAATTGTTATGGAACTACAAGAATTCCTAAATACAGATGGACTACTGTAATATGTCCTTGCATCATGCCACATGTTAGGATATATTAAGAAATTTATTTGAGAGATGGAGATTTTAAACATGCTTTAGTGGCCTGAGAATTCACCTAATTGAAACTCCATGAAAACCTAGAGGCAGGAACTCTGTTCAAGATGGTAGAATGAGTAGAAGGAGAATAGCTTAGTTTTCCCATAACTACTTCAGGAAGGATGAAAGTAGCAGCAGACTGAATAACGATCATGAAATCCAAGGAGATTGCACTAAGTGCATTTTGTGAGCCTGAATCCATACAATGAGAGAGCTGGAAGCCTGTGAGTACTAGGGAAAGAGTTCAAACAGAAAAGCCCAGGAATATAGCTCGTAGAAGCCTCAGCTCAGGGACTGGGGTAGTGAGAATATGAAGCTAGGAAGCAGAAAGCTGGGAGCCCAGGTCAGGGTCTACCCAAGGATGCCTAGAACCTGGAGCTATCAATCTTTGATTTGGAACAGGGGCTTATCTCAGGAGGCAATGATCAGGACATACCCTGGATCAGACTGCCTTGGCACAGACTACATTAGCACAGTGTGCTGGCTGTGGCTCATTACTCAGACCCCTAATGATAAAAATAAGGAGCAAACAAGGTTTCACCATTACTTCCAGTAATTCTTAGAGTCTAGTTGTATCTTGATACAAAGTCTCAATTCAGGAATTAAGACTGGGAATGTGAGTAAGCAGAAGAAAACACCAGCAATTAGGAAATATTGTTTAGCTAGAGATGCTCAGGACATAAATCCAGAAGAGGAAAAACTACATCATTTACAAATAAAGCCTCAAAGAAAATCAACAGTTCACCATAAGTATACTGAAATTTGTGGTGGAAATAAAATAAAAGTTAAAAATTGATCATGTAAATGAATAAAACACTCTAAAGGAAAGAATAGAAAAAGAAATGAGATATCAGGAGGAAAGAATTAGAAAGAAAATAAACAGCTTAGTCCAGGAGGTAGAAAACCTCACTTATGTATCAGATTCTTGAAACTTAATTCAAGCCAACAAAGATCATTGACTCCACGAGACAGGAAATACTAGGACAAAATTGCAGGATGGAAAAAAAAGTAGCATTTATTAATCACCTGCTATGTGCCAGGCACTATACTAAATGCTAGGGATACAAAGAAAAAGAAAGCAAAAGAAAACAGGTCTGTGCTCTCAAGAAGTTTACAGTCTAATAGAAGAGATTTTTCCAGGTCTAAGTATGATGATGTCATGATAATGACTGACATCCAGCTAGAGAATTCCAGCCTAGGAAAGGCTTCGTGGAAGAGGTAGCATTTAAGTTAGACCTTGAATATAATGACAAAAGGCAGAAGTACTTGAAATGAAAAGGGAAGATTTGGGGCTTGAATGGAATCTTTTCATTGATTAAATTCAAGTAATGATGGGTTCCCTTCATTATTTTGCTCATTTGCTACAGTATTGTCAGGATTTAGTATGTGAAGAAATGTTATGATAAATTCAGACTGTTGCACCTAAAAATTGGCCTGTGAGAACATTTAGACCACAGGTGAGGAAAGTGAGACCCAACGAAAGTCATATGGCCAGTCAGTGGTAGAGCCAGGACTTTTTGAACCCAGGTCTTCTGACTTTATTAGATATTCTTTCCACCACATGAAGGTTTTTTCCCCTTAGAATATAAGTTAATGAATATATGTAAAAATATTTATTAAACACTGTGTAAATCACTGTTCTAAATATTGGAGGGTATAAACACGAAAAACCAGTTCCTGCTTTCAAGAAATTTACATTGTAATAGGGGGAGAAAACACATTTAGGAGATTTCAACTGCAAGTCAGATTGAAAGGCCCAGTAGACCTTAGGGTGCAGCCGCAAAGAAGAAGGCAAATACATCTTTTTTAGTGTAATTTCCATTGAGAAAACTATTCCTGATGTTGAACAAGCTGTAATATCAAGAATTTTGGTGTCAATAACTTTATTTTCTGGCTTTTCCATAGATGTGGCTGCTGAAGAGTTAGGGGCTGCCACATCTGCGGAGGCAGTTAGTAGGTTATATCATTAAATGGCCATAGGGCTCCTGGGTGGAAGCAGGGCTTTGGAGCTTATGATCACTGGATTCCTGGGTCTCTTGGGCATAGGCACCTCGCCTGGATTGCCTCATCTGTGTCTAAGCGGAGATGGTGGTGATTGCTTGACCTTCTTGGCACACACCCTCTCTTGTCTTACTCTCTGCGCATCTTGCCTCTTGAACCTAGTTTACATTTAGGGTTGGTGGTGGTGGGGATGCTGGGAATCTTCTCCAGAAAGGTCTCCCCCCTCACTGACTGCTTTGGGGTCCAGACTGCAGTAGGGTTGGTGGTCTGGGCTGGGGAGTGCTGATCTTGATCCTGGGCTTTCTCTACTGAGGCCTGAGAATATCTTTAAAATTGGGCTTCTTGGAGCACAGACATGTTTCATTTTGGATCTGTTCCGTCACTTGACTTCCAAAGATTCACCCAAATGATGGGGAAAAAACAAAACAAGGAGGGGGATCCTTTAATCTTAGAAGATATGTAAATCAGTTTTCATCTGGGATCTGTATGCATTTTATTGAATGGGACCATTAGAAGTCTTAATTTTGGCAACAAAATCACTAACCTCAGTTCTTTACCTCAATCATTGCTTTACTTCATTCTTAAATGAGAGTAAGCTTCCAGCACCAACCCATTGTAGCTTTTAACTTAAAAAAAAAAAAAGCTTTCTAAGGACATCTCTTGCTACTGAAATGGTTGTGAGTCGTTCAGTAGCGTAGTGGTAAAAGGCACTGTTCTGTATCCCTGAGGCTGACTTAAGCAAAGTATTGGACAGCTTTACAGTCAGCACACTTAGTAGTTTTTTCCCCTTAAAGCAGATTCCCGTTCTTGAGGGAAGCAACAGATGTGGCTATTTAGAAATGGAGAAAGAAACAGTAGTAGAAGAAACATTGTTAAAAGAAGTTAAACTAAAAGAAATGTTTTAAGTGGCAGCTAGTCTGCATAATTAATTTAGTTCTTCAGTCCATTTTTTATTTGCTTCTCGGTTTTTAAAGAAAGTACAAGGGAAGCCAATCTTATGACCTCTTTAGGCCTCTATCCCTGGTGTTCACCAGCTGTCCCAAAGCAGAGTTCCTACAGCGTTAATTACTTTTAAAGGTGCCAACAGCACATCTTGCCACAGCAATGTGAGGATACTTTAGCTAATTCCCCAATAATTTCTTTCTGGGTTACCCTCCCGAGTATACTTTACCAGAAGGAAGAGAGCAACTGAAAATGCAAGTGAGAGTTTTCTTTTGTCTCTGGAACAACCAGTTTTCTGGGTTGAGTTGCAGGTCAGTCATCAGTCACCAAACAAAAACAACAGTAGTAATTTCACACGTTTTAATTGTTTAAAGGCTCAGAGAACTTCTTAGTTTATTATCCCTAAAATTTCTATCATTACAGTAACAGCTATGTGGGTGAACCCTGTTAAATGTCTTTGTGAACTATAATCTCCAACACTGTCTTCTCATTACTTTGGTTAACTGAAGAAGAGGTAACAGTAATGAGTCAGGGTAGACACAAACAAAACGAGCCATCTCAAAGCATCTTTTTTATCATTACAAAAAATGTGTTGTGTCCTTTTAATTAGTTACCTGACAACATGCATGGAAATGAAATCTCATTATTTTTGAAAATATTGTTTAAAGTAAATTAATTAAACAAAGAACTTTGCAGCTGTCACTGGCTAAGGATGATAAATTGAGCTAAGCCTGGCATAGCAATATGATGTTAGTCATGAAAGCCATGAGATTTTCTAAGGCCACAAACAACATAATTGGGGTAACAATCTCTGTGACAACACCTGCCTAAAGATGCCAGTTCTTGGAGGAGGCTCAGAAAAACTACCAAATTATTCAAGTCTTTACTTGTTATAATGTAAAAGGCTATATAGTTTTAAAGGAGAGCACTTGTTAATTGGGAATGAACATTAATAGTGAGTGGAGCAAATACTGAAGAGCAAGGAAAAGAAGAAACGTTAATTGAAACCTGATGCTGTCATAAAGATACCATATCCCTTGCAATGTCCTCCACCTGAGACTATTTCCTCCTTTTCCTGTGATCACATATTCAAGGGTAGCTGACATGAAGAGTCAGCATGCTCCTTCCCCCAATACTACTTCTAGACTCTGCAGCTTCTTTTCTTTGAAAGTTTTGCATTCAGATCATAGTATACTATCTTCACCTGCATGATTGAAATAATTTAAATACTTCCAGAACATTGTTCCTAAAAGACCAAAGAGCACCTGGATCAGTCTCCCCTTTTATCACATTTTTTGCTGTCTTCCTTTTTAGCTTCAATATGAAGGGTGATGAATCTTCAACAAAATATTTGCAAATACCCTAGAATTCATTCTCTTTACCTTCCAACATTTTCACCTTGCTGTGTCCTTCCTGATCTCTGCTTTCTCCATTCTTGGTAAAACACTGGTGAACTAAAGTCACACGCAAGTTCCAAATGAATCCTTTACAACTTTATGCTCTCTAAATTGAGTCTCCTTGCTGCTGGATAATCCATTTGTCTCTTTTACTGACTCCTTAACACATAGCTTCAGTTGTTTTTTTCATATTCTTTTCATATCCCCAAGTTTACCCCACCCTCTCACTCTCAAATTACTTTTGCTTTTGTTATGCTTTATGAAGATAACTAACTGTCCCACAGTTGGCTATCTATCCATCTCAAAGTCTCCGATTATCTTTCACCTTGCTTCTCCTTTACTCTTGTCTCTGAAGAAGAGTTCCTCTTCCTTGGCAAGGCAAATCTCTCAATCTGTGCCCTTGACTTTTTTTTCTGGCATCTTGTCTATCATCCTCCTCTCTTTTACATCTTCAGTTGGTCAGTCTTTACTAATTTTTTCTCCTTTGCAAGTAGACATAGCCAGTCCTTCACTATTCTAGACAAAACAAATCCCTATTCCCCAAATTCCATGTTTCTCTAAATTCTCATCTTTTCTCTTGACCTCTAAAACCTTCAACAGTTTCTCTGCTTTTGGTGTCCAACTTCTCACCATTTATGAATACTTTAACCTTTTTTCAGTCAGGCTTTTGTCCCAACCATTTGACTAAAAGTGCCTTCAAAGGTCACCTCTTAATCAGTGGTCTTTTCCTGGCACAAATCTCTTTGGCATTTGGTACTGTTGTCCAGTTCCTTCTGGAAGCTTTACTTTATATATACAAAGATTTAACTTTCGCCTCTATTTGGATGAGTTAAAATTCCATATCTAGTGACTTCTGGATCATACCAATAAGTTTGAGGACTAACAAACCTCTCCAAAATAAGAGTATGTGCAAGAAATAAACTCATGGCAGTTGTCTCTGAAGGCTGCTATGCTGAGAACTCTAATGAGATAAGAAGTTGATGAATTAACAGATCACCTAAAGTAAATGTTGTGCCTTGCTCATAGAATCTTAGTGTTTAGAAGGGATGTCAGAGACCACCCATATTGAGCAAGAATCTCTGCTACAAAATATACCTAAGTGGTTGTTTTCCTTTCCTTTAAACCCACTGAGGATGCACTTTAAATAGCTCTTCATAATGAACTGCATTGTCCTAATTTGATAGTGTGTAGCATTGAGTATTATAAATCACCCCATTCAAACATTTAAAGCCCCAAAAGGCATCTTCTTTCCTAGGAACTTTGAAACTAGCACCTTCTAAATTGCACATCTCAATTGGAAAGTTTCATTTCTATAACTCAAGTGAGGTCTTTTCACTGGAATTCAACCTTCCATCTCATGCCTTTGTACTTATGTGCAGGGCATCCGTCATGCCTGGACACACTTTTTCCATGATAACCTCCTGGTTGAAAATCTCTTCCTTTAAGGACCAGCTTTGGTGTCACCTCTTCATGAAACGTTCTCTGATCTACTGCAGGTAAAATTGTTCTCTTCATCAAATTTTTCTAGATCCCTTTTGATTTGTCCCCATCATGTGTCACTCTGCATTACACTTTTTTGTGCCATGTACATTGGGTGTTTGATAAATGTTTGTTAAATTAGAAGATTTGTATGGACTGTTACAGAGGGAAGTAAGTGGAACATGATGACCACAAAAACATAAGGGGAAGATGAACTCTAGAAGAGTTGATTAATTGTAATAATTAATAATAGTATTCTCAGAGAACAGACAATGATAATTCTTCCAAGATCTCATTGTCTTATTCTCTAAAATGAAGGGATGGGACTAGTATAGTGAATAGAGCATTAGACTTGGAATCAAGAAGACCTGGGTTCAAATCCCACCTCAGACAATTGGTAGTTCTATAACTGGGTAAGTCACTTAATCTGGGGTCCCTCCAATCTCTAAATCATATTGGAAGAGAGACAGTTGGGTGACTACAGGGGGAGAAACACTACATTTTTGTTGTTGTTCAGTTGTGTCTGGCTCTCAGTGACCCTATTTGGGGTTTTAATGGCAGAGATACTGGAGTGTTTTGCCATTTCCTTCTCCAGCTCATTTTACAGATGAGGAACTGAGGCAAACAGGGTTAAGTGACTTGCCTAGGGTCACACAGCTATATAGTATCCGAGGCTGGATTTGAATTCACAAAGATGAGTCTTCCTGACTTCAGGCCCAGGACTCCATCTACTGCACCACCTAGCTGCCTCAGAACCCTACATATATTATGACAAATAGTGTTTTAATTTAACTTTTTAATTTGTTTTTCACAGTGGAGGCATCGATTTCAAAGGTGGCAGTGGGGAATGTCTAGAAATGACCATGATATAAAAACAAAAACAGAAAAGAAAATAGAAACAAGAGAAAGGCTTTAACAAATGTCACCTAGCTTAAAAAAAGAAAAGCCAAATTGAAATACACTGAGTTGGTCTGCATATCACATTGCCTCAGTAGTTTGTAAGCTTCATGAAAGCAGTGACTGGGTTATTTTTCATCTTTGTATTCCCACACCTACAAAGTAGCAGCTTAATAAATGTCTATTGGATGAAACTGAGAAATAAAGACAAAACTAGGGATGGGCAATATTTCACCCTTTTAAAAAAATAGCTGACACATGAAATACTTCACATTTAGTGTTTATGAATATTATGTAACTTCATTGACAGTCAGATGACAGATTCATACAGTGTTAGA
This sequence comes from Phascolarctos cinereus, assembly GCF_003287225.1. Lineage (NCBI taxonomy): Eukaryota > Metazoa > Chordata > Mammalia > Diprotodontia > Phascolarctidae > Phascolarctos > Phascolarctos cinereus. The sequence continues at coordinate 185,795,967 of NW_027555625.1, forward strand.
GCTGGAAATGACCTTAGAGATAATTTAGTCCAGTTCCCTTGTTTTATAAATAAAAAAGTGACCTGCCCCAGGTTTTACAACGAGCAAGCTGCAGAGTCAGGAGCTAAACCCAAGGGTTCTGAATCTCCAGCTTCATGCTGCTATGAACTAGTCCTATCACATGTGGAATGTTTAGGAAAATATTCATATGGCTCTTTAAATAGCAGATTTGAGTTAATGTAACTGTATTTGCAGGAAATTATAACAAACATGGAGGAGGAAAAACCTTTCTGCTTTATTTAGGTTTTCTCTTTTAAAAAGTGGTAGTTTTGAAACCCAGTTGCTAAACAATCATCTCCCTGGAGACCACTTTAGGATTTTGGCCATGAGCAATCAGGAGATGCCAAGAATTTGATGTTGTATAAGCCCCTAAAAGCTCAATACTCAGAAGCTTATAAAAGAAAATGACAGAATCTATTGAGAACTAAGCTACTGGAAGCTGGCCTCTGAAAGTCCAGAAGTCTTGAGGTCGAACAAAAATTGCTATTTTTGGAGATACATATTTGCAAATCCTTTGACCTGATGTGTGGTATTTCAAGCTGCCATATCTGATGCTTTACTTTGTTAGTTGATTCTGTTCTCATTTTTACCTGACTTACTCTAGGATTTTTAGTTTGTGGCCCAATTAAATGGTCATTCTAGAAACAATGGAATGTTACCATTTAACATTTTGTGGGATCATGGATCTAGAGGGGAAGGGACTTTAAAGGTTATCTAGTCTAATACACATTTTTACAGGTGAGGAAACGGAGGCCCAGAGTCTTAGAATATCAGAGTTGGAAGAACCTTTAGGGATAATCCAGTTCAGCTTCCTCATTTTACATATGAGGAAACTGAGGCAGAGTGAAGCCTAAAGTTACACCGCGAATAAGTGGCAGAAGTAGGTTTTGAACCCAGATCTCAATTCTCCACCCAACATTCTTTCCATTGCCAGGAACCACATCCTCTGCAAGAAACGTTTAATCGATTCCTACTATATGTAATTTATTGTGCTAAGCACTTTGAATATAAAGAATAGAAGCAAAAATATAAGTGTGTACATAGATTTTTTTAATAAAAAATCTATAGAATCTTATACTAGGGCTCTTAGGGTACCAAAACTTTCAGAAGAGCAAATTATTTTTGTAACAACATTTTACTGTATCACATACTGTCATATCTATTTTCTGTACACATTGGCACTGTTCTATGCTAAAATTATGTGTATGTGTTATGGATTCATATCATAATCCACTTAATTTGGATGGAAATTGTTTGCTGGAGAAGTTCAAGTTCCTCATTGGTTTGTGGTTGAGAACAATTTTGTAGCTTTTGACTTTATGGATATTTTTGGACATAGGAAACTCTTCTCCCCCGAATCAACATAGACTGCAGCCATGCATGGCTTCATTGATAAGTCCTGTGGAGCACAGAGAGGGGAAGTGACTTTCTAGGGTCACGTGACTAGTAAATATTTGAGACAGAATTCAAACTCAGGTCTTTCTGACTTCCAAGTCCAGCACTATATTTACTCTAACAGACTTTGTCAATAGGATATGGCTGTTCACATGTTTCTGATTTGTTGGTCCCAAAGGAGCATGGGGAAGAAAAGTTATTTTCCAAGAGCTCACAGTCAGCTCTCAGGAAGCAGTATGGTACAAAGGAAAGACCACTGGAGTTGAGGTAAAAAGATTTGAGATCTAGTTCTGACTCTGCTACTTACTGCCTGTATGACCTTGAACAAGTCACTTCTCTCTCCAGGCTTCAAGTTTCCACATGCATAAAATGATGATGTTGGATTAGATGATCTGTAATTACAGACCTTTCCATCTTAGTCCTATTAAGACTTCGTGGGTGGGTAGTTGGGTGGGGGGAGCAGTAAGTGCAGTAGCAAAGAGGTGGGGCATAAGACTTATAGAAAGAAGGGGAGCAAATGGTTATAGGGCAAAGGGCTGGAAAAGGCTTTGAAGATTGAAGAGAGGTACTGTAAGAATGACAGGAAGAATAAAAATAAGATTTCACATTGATGCATCACTTCAAGGCTTACAAAGCTGTTCTTTACAACAGTGCTGTAGGCACGGTTTGCTCTTGCTGGGCGACATTCATCCAAAATGGGTCTATTTAGAACCAGGCACCAGTAGTATACATTATCCAGTTCCTGGATAACCTAGGTCCCTCAAGATGAGGAATGACAGGCAAATAAGTAAAACCACCAAGCATTTATTAAGTGCTTATTATTTCCAGGTACTGTGCTAAGTCCTGGGAATACAAAGAAAGGAAAAAATAGTCCCCGCCCTCAAGAAAGTAAGAGTCTAATGAGGGAGACAACAACAAGAAATACATAGGCTAAACGGAGGTAATCTTAGAGATCAGGCAGTAGCATCAAGGGCTATGGGGATCCTTTGAGAAGGGGGGAGTTTAGTCAAGACTTGAAAGACGCCAGGGAAGCCAGGAACAGAGAACAAGAAGGGAGAACATCCCAGGCGTGGGGGGCAGACAGTGAAAATGTACAGGCCAGGAGATGGAAGGTTTTTCCAAGGAGTAGCAGCAAGGACACCAGTGACACTGGATGGTAGAGTAAATGGGGGTGGGGAATGAAATGTAGGAAGGTTGGAAGGGTAGGAAGAGGCCAGGTTATGAAGGGTTTGAAAAACCAAACGGAATATTTTATATTTGATCCTGGAGATGACAGGGAGCCACTGGAGTTGACTGAATAAGGGAATGACACGGTTAGACCTGCACTTTAGGAAGGTCATTTTGACAGCTTGAGGGGACGAAGGGCCTGTACCACGGCAGAGACAGTGTCAGAGGAGAGAAGGAGGCACATGCAAGAAATGTTATGAAGATAGAATTGACAGGACTTGGCATTATATTGGATATGACAGGTGAGCATGAAGAATTGAGTAAGACACTTTTTCTGTGAGCCTGTATGACTGGGAGGATGGCAAGGTCCTTGACAGTAAGAGGGAAGTAAGGGACAGGGAAAGGTTAAGGGTTGGGGGGAAATTACTGAGTTCCATTTTAGACATAAATGAGACATCCAGTTCAAGATGTTTAATAGGTAGTTGGAGATGTGAAACTATAAATCAGGAGAGAAGTTAAGGCTGGATTAATAAATCTGAGAATCATTTATATGGAAGTAATAATTGTATACAAGATATATACAGAGTAGGTGGAAGGTATTTTAAAGTGGAAGGCACTAGCAGTTGAGGGGGACCTGGAAAGACCTTTTGCAGGTACAATTTGAACAGTTTTGAAGGAAGCCAGGGAAGTGAAGAGACAAAGTTAAGGAGGCAGGGCATTACAGGAAAGGGGACGAGTCAGTGAAAAGGCATAGACACAGGATATTGTGTTTACATGATATCATGTAAGCCAGTGTAGCTGTATGATAGAATGCATGGGGGAGAATATGTAAAAAGATAGTAAAGGTTGGCTACAACATCTACAAACTAGACTTTGTTTGAAGACCTCAAGTGATGGACATGGACATCACCAGCCATGCTGTTTCCACTGAAGTCTTCACTGTCACTTTTTACCAGACCAGAGGTTTCTGCCTTTGGAACTTCCCTGGGTTTTGATGGGTCAACTTTGGCCTTATCCTGCTTGGCTCTAGACCTCCATAGCATCACCCAGACATCTCTAAATATGCTGTCTTCATTCAGGCCATTATCTCCACCTCCTTCCTACCAGAAACTGAACTCCTATGAGGTTGGATTTCAAGGTCGGAGCTTGAATAGTATAATTACCTACTTCCCTTAATGAACCTCTCTAACCATAGATACTCTACTTAGACTAATTACCCGATGGTTAGCATATTCTCAACCTGTCTTACTCTCCCCATACCAGTGATTCTAGCTGCTGAAGTAAAATCTTTATTATCCATCCCCAAATGACTGCTCCCTTACTCGCATCCTCCTCAGCTCTACCCCTTAAATGCAGTACTCCAGATATACTTGCCCTTTCCACTGTGTTCTCTTCTATGTGTGCTTCATCACTAATAAACTTGCTTTCATTTTAAACCTTTTTTCTTTCTCACTCCTGTCATCTGACACTCAGTAAGACGTGGACCTCTCCAAATGACATTGCATCGCTGGCCACCCTTTCTAGTTATGGTTACATTTTCACTCATCTGCCCTGTCACATTTCACTGTGCATAGTCAGGGGTGGGAACACTCCTTGCTTCCCATTTCCAGTTCTAGACTCTCCCTCTACTACCATCATTTCTGCTTTTTTGAAGTACACACTATTCACATCTGTCACTCCATCTAGATACTGGTGGTCATTCTTCATCTTTCTTGATTGAAAAGAACCTGACTCAAGTCTTTTCCACTACAACTCTTGACCTTGTATTAGAGGATTTCATTATACATGGTGATATTCCCTCTAATATCCTAATTTGGCAATTAATAAATCTAGTCAATTCTAATGACCCAGAGATTGTCATACTTTTGATCTTGCCATAACACACATACACATTCTACCTTCAGTTTCATGAACTTCAAAATTTCATTATCTGATCATAATCTCTTATCATTGTCTTTCCCTATGCCTTATGACCTGTAACTTTGTTCTTCATCCTATAACCTCCAACATATGTTCTTTCCCAGGACATTGCCCTTATATTGGCTACAGTATCTTCATTTTCCTATCTTGACTGCTTGGTGAACCAGTTTAAATCTACACTGTCCTCTCTATGTGGATCAAATGAGATTTTTGTAAAGCACATAATACAGTGCTTGGCACGTAGTAAGTGTTTAATAGGTGCTTATTTCCTTCCTTGAATTCTGTGTCCTTGCCCTATGACAGTAACATCTTGTTGAATCTTAATTATTCTGTCTCCTCTGCTCATGTTCATGTGAATGGAGTACAAGAAATTGAGCCCACTGGGAACACTACAACTTTATATTGCATGACTTCAATTGGGTCAGCACTGTAGCAAGTCAGTCCTTTTTATACCTCCTCAAATTTCCTTTGAAGGAGGGCACCAAGGCCAGCCATATCTTCATTTGTCATCCAGATGTACTCCTTCAAGTGCCTCCATCATGCCCCCTATAAGGTACTTCCCTCCTCCTCCCCCTCCGGCTTTTCAGCTTCCTTCAGTGTGTTATCTTCTCCCATATGATTGTAAGTGCCTTGAGGGCATTTTTCATACTTGTATCTCTAGTACTCAGCACAGCACAACACACATAGTAGGTAGTTAATGTTTATTGATTCCCTAATCAGCTTGCTATCATACTCATCAATGTGCTTTCCTGAGCATTATCCTCTCTTCAAGCCCCCTATGACACCTTCCTCTCCTTCCAGTAGAGAACTTTACTGAAAAGTTATTTACTAAGAGTTCCCTTTTCTCTCTTCCTCATTCCTCCACTCTCCTCTTTCATTTGTCTCACATCAAGAGGTGACCCTTCTCCTTGTCTAGGTAAATGACCACTCTTGATCGATTCCATCCCATCTTGTCCAGCAGATTGTCCCTACTGTCATCCCCACTCTCACTAATTTTTAGTTTCTCCTAATCTATTGGTTGCCTTCATGTTACTTTACAAGCATGCTAATACTTTCTGTCCCGCCATTAAAAAACAAAAACAACTTTCCTTTGATCACTATCATCTTTCCCTTCTTCTTGAGAACTCTGTTCACACAGTGCCCCCACTTCTTCTTCTCTGGCTCTTTTTATAATTGTCTGCTAGCTGGCTTCCAATTTGTTCTGGAAATTGTTTTCTCCAAAGTTCTCTCACAGATCTAATGGTCTTTTCTCAAACTTCGTCTTTCTTGACCTTTCTGCTGCTTCTGACATTAATGATCCCCTTCTTCTCCTGGATACTTTTTCCTATTTAGATTTTTTTGACATTGTTCTTTCCTAGTTCTCTTTGTCTGACAATTCCTTCTCAGTCTCCTCTGCTTGATCTTAATCCAGATCACAGCCAAATTTGGCCATTCCTCAAGGTTTTGTCCAGAGTCCTCTTCTCTTCTTCCTGGATATTATCTTTCTTGGTGATCTCATCAGCTCCCATAAGTTCAGTGATCATCCCTATATATGTTGTCTCCTTCATTAGAATGCTTGCTTCTTGAGGGCAAGGACTGGTTGCATTTTACTTACATATATATATATACATACGTATGTATGTATACATACACACACACACACACATATACATACACACACAGAAACATACACATATATGTATGCATGCATATGTATAGTAGCTAGGTGGTATGGTAGAAAGAGTGCCGGGCCTGGAGTCAGAAAGATTCATCCTCCTGAATTCAAATCTGGCCACAGAAACTTACTAGCTGTGTGACCTTGGGCAAGTCAGTTAATGCTGTCTGCCTCAATTTCATCTGTAAAATGAGCTGGAGAAAGAAATGGCAGGCTACTCTAGTATCTTTGTCAAGAAAATCCAAAATAGGGTCATGAAGAGTCAGATATGACTGAAATGACTTAACAACAACAACATATGCACATAGTAAGTGCTTAATAAATTATTTTTCTTTCGTTAATGTGGCACCAGAGGCAATTCTGGATAGTAATAATACCTAGTATTTATATAGAATTTTAATGTTCACAAATCACATTTATGAAAATCTTATTTTATTCTAACAACAACCCTGGGAGGTAGGTGCTATTCTTACCCTTTTTATGATGAAGAAACTGAGGTAGAGGTTGTGACTTGCCCAGGCTCACACAGCTATTAAGTGTTTGAGGCTGGATTTGAATTCAAGTCTTCCTGATTTCTGATAAGTGATCTATCCACTCTGTCACCTAGGAGAAAAAGGTATGAGATGTCTTCTGAAGTAGTGAGTTCCCTCCATTCCTGAAGATATTAATGGCTGGCTCACTATGTGTTGGAGAAATTGCAAAGAAGTATTCACATATCAGGCAGAGAGTCAAGTAAGTTGGATCTCTAAGATCAGAGTCTATGATTTTAATTTTTTTTCATTAAAGTTTAAAAGAATGACAAAAAAGAAACCAACAGATAATCATGATTTATTACATTTGTCTACAAAATTACTTTGAAAACAAGCAATATTTTAGAATATGTTTTGGGCTGTACGTGACTAAATTTCTGGACAAATGCTTAACTCCTGAATTTCTTCAGCATTGGATTTATTTCTGTATTTCTGCTTAGGATACAAAAAAAAAGTTGCTACAAAAAAGTCGGTGCTTTTGTAAATAAGTGCTTTAGCAAGTAAGAGGTCTTTCCAGTAGCTTGGGCCATTCGCTGCCCTGAAGACAAGACAGTCAAAGGTTATAATTTTCCTTAGCCTAGACATCATTTTGCACAAATGTTATCCCATTTAACAAATACAAATCAAAACAATATGGCTACTGTTTCCCTAGATTAGTTGCACATCAATAATAACTGGTTTGGACATATCCAATGCAGTTACTAAAATACAGTTTAAGAAAAATAAATATTCTGCATAATGTATATACAGAAGGGTCAGTTTGATCCTTTGCCACAAAACAGGAAAACCTTAACTGAAAATTTGCATGTACTTGGCCATTAGTGTTTATTAGTAAATGGCTTGACTCTCAAAGTCCAAAAGATTTTAGCTGAATTATATTTATAAATGTGCAAAATTTAATGTGTACAAAACTTTTTTAAAAAGGAACTAATACATGTTGTGTGAGTCCCTCTTCCCTTAATCACCCCATCTCATTAGTCAAATAATAAATATTACAATTTGCAAAAGTACGTATATTTTTACCTCACATTCTCTTTAGATCATGTACTTCGAAAATGATTTAATATTCATTCCAGCAAACCCAGGCTTCATGGGATGCCCCACCCCCACCCAATCCCTTTTTACCACACACATTTACCATTAGATCTTGCAAATAAAGCATACCACACATCATTTTAAAAACAAAGAGGCAAAGTGCAAGGCCTGCATTTAAAATTTGAAGAGATCAATGAAGTGCTGGGGTGACACTGGCATGAAGCAGCTGTCAGGATTGTTAGCTGTACAGGGGTGTCCTGAATCCTGTAGAGGGCGAGAGGACAGGAGACGGACATTACATAGACAGGCTGGCAAAAATAGGAGTAATATCCCAAAGTGCAGAGTTCTTTCTTTAAAGCTCAATTATTTGCTGAAATGTACAAGGATATTTGACACTATTTTGAGGGTGTGTTTATGAAAGTTTGATTTTTTTATTAGCAGCATTGTTCAGGCAATTACAGCAATGACAGTTTCCAGTTGAGGGATTTCCTCTGGGAATTACTATTTAAGTCAGTCAAGAATAATAAACATACTTCACCTTTAGAGAGTGTCCCCAAGAAAAGGATCATATTCTTAAGGTTAAAATGATAAGAGTATCAACAAAAAGATTTCATTTTTATGCCTAAGAATATTCTCTTCTATTAAAACCCTAGAGCTGTCTGCAGCCCTAGCTGAGGTGATCTGATTTCCTCCCATTCTTACTTCCTTCTTCCTTTTACTCCAGCACTGATCCCCATTCCTGTCTCTCTTATTCCAAATGCACTACTTGATTAATTCTCACTTTCAGATTTTTCTTCTGTTTGCTAAGAATACAAGTTTACTTTTTTAGGGGCATGGGAAAGCACTTTACAATGATGTTTGCCATAGGCACTATACTAGGTGCTTCAATATGGAAGTCAATACAAGAAAGGCCTAATGCCTTAGTTAGGTTCCTGGAAGAAAGAGGTTATACAACTCTGGTACTGCTAAGGGTGGGAGTTAGAGTAGCTTAGTTGGGCAGTAATAACTCACACAGAGTAAAATGGGCAACATGCATGACATAGGAAATCTAGAACTGCTACTGATGGCTTCTAATATAAGTGGTATCTGTTTCACATAATAAGAAAAATGATACAAAAAAAGTCTTAAAATCTTTATAAGAATGTCTGAATGCTAGGAGACAGATAGTAAAGCATAGGGAGAAATAAAGAATACACAGGACACATGCAATTCTTTCATATTTTCAAAATAATAAGTCATTCACATAAACATGCAATACAAAATATGAAAAACTCTTGAGTTAGGACTGACCAGTACAGACTGTAACAGAACAAGTCACAAGTGACACAAGATGCAACATTACTTCTAGTTTTGTTTATTCCAGACGGACACAGTGTATGTGGTAAAACATGAAAGTACCTTAAATAATAAAGCAAGATGGTAGTCCTTGAAGATCATGAAGAAAGAAGCAGGAGGGAATGCAGTAAAGTAAAAAAGGAAAAGTTAAGTTTGGGAAGGGGTCAGACAGAATTTAAGTATTTAGGTTTGGGACACATTATTTGTAAAAAGAAAGTTCAATTTCACCACAAAAAAAACCTACTCTCTCTCTTTCATCCAAAACTGCCAAACTAAAGAAATGAAATCCTGGCATACAGAACCTTAGTTTAAAAAAAAGTATGCACAAGACAACAAGAAGTATCTCAAAAATTCATTGACTCGAAGAAATCATCATGGACAGTGAAAAAAGCATGCTCTTCCTTTCAGAGCTCTCAAAGGGATAAATTATCAATGTAGCAGTTACATAAAGTAAACTCCAAAAAATATCCCTAGAAAAGGACACAGGGAAATACCAATATTTCTACTTTATATACCTCAAATCACAATAATGTTTTGGGAAACATTTTGCTATGTTACTTAGACATGCTTTAGCAAGAAGTAGTCAATCTTTAAAATATAAGATCAGCATTTGTTTCTTTCATGCATTGAACCCTATAGTGTACATATATAACACGTGTTGTATATCCTAGAATAATACACATTTGAGATATTTCAATAAACACAACAGGACATTTTCAGATTTGCCTACCATATTCTTACTTCTAATGATTTATTTTTAAGAATATAAATTATTGAGTGCATGTATGTAACTTTTCTTTTTATCTACAAGTCAAAAGTATTGGGAAGGAAACTGGTAAGTAATTTGGCCCTGAAAGATAATCCATGCAATTATAAAAAGCAAGCTATTTCCCTAGCTTCAATTGAAAAAAAAATGTTCTGACCATTACTAATTTCACTGAATTATTTTTAACAATTTTTATTCCCTAGGTAACCATGAGTCAAAAATCAAAACAAGAGAAGTCATACACCCACTTAACCAGATACATAAAACAGGAGGTAGTTGGGCTCAGTTACTTATTTTTAAAAATACCTCCTCCAGATTGAACCCTCCTCTTGTGACTTTCCCCCCACCCCCACCCCAACCCTACCCCAACCCCAGTGGAGCCAAAAGATCCAACAGAGTGCCTACATCTGAAAATGTATACAATATTCTGTCCCGGGAACCCTATGCCTGGGCAGAGGTACTTTTAATCTAGCATACATCTTCTCTAATAAACAGGTTAAAATGAATTAGGGGGAAAGGGGTGGGGCAGAGCTTAAAACCTCACATCTGATGGTCCTAAGTTCTTCAAATCTTGAGTGCAGGACGACTGTACTTTATGCTATTATAAAGAAATTGTTCCTGCCTAAAATGGTTGCAGATAAGATGAAATTTATAAAATTAAATCACTAATTTATGCAGCAGAGAAGTTCAGCTTGGCCAACAGCGAGCTTTTAGCTGGTTCAAGTTACAGCATGACTACAGCAAAGACAATGTATTTTCCTCTTGTTTATCATTCATTAGAGAAGGGTGGTAGATCGTCACTATCTTCCAGTCAACTCAATTGTTTAAGGAAGGGAAGCAGTGAGGGATGACCTGTAAACCACTTGCATAGTTATGTAACCACTCAGTCCTCCTCCTGTACTGAGCCCCTTCTCACTAGAAGTGCAGTGTAGGAGGGCTTTAGACTATGACCATGTTATTACTGACCAAATAGATATATCATACCTTATGTCTGTTTCTATAAGGATGCAATAACGTGGTACAATGGAAAGTACTGGATTTGCAGCCAAAGGATTTAGGTTAAAATCCCAGCTTTGTCACTTAATACCTATGTAACTTAAGGTAACTTAACCACTTTGGCCTCAGTTTCCTTGTCAGAAAACTAAGGGGATTGGACGAGATGGCCTCAGAGGTCCCTTTCAGTTCCAAAAATATTATCTAGTAGTGTAAAAATAAAAAATTTTAGAAAGTGAACCATATGCAGTGGATAGAGCACCGGCCCTGAGGTCAGGAGGACCTAAGTTCATATGCGGCCTCAGACCAAACACTTGACACTTAGTAGCTGTGTGACCCTGGGCAAGTCACTTAACCCCAACTGCCTAAAAAAACAAACAAAAAATAGAGAAAGTAAAGCATATTTTTAAAAGTGACATGGGAAATTTCTATTTGAAGCAACTAAAAAAACCTGGTAAAACAAAACCTAAGTCTTCTGTAAAATAAGTCTCCATACCCCAGATTACCTTTTGTAAATCTGGATTTTTCAATATCCTATTTGCTTGAAGAAAAATATATCTGTCACAATGTATTCAAAATACTTGAATTGTGTTCTTATAGCTATATATCTTTTCTAGGCTAGATTATTTTAATGCCTCACCATTTCTCCTCATTAATCATTTTGGAATTTGTCCAATTACTTTAAGTTTTTAAGACTTTCCAGTACTGCTCAAAAAAGGAACAAAAAGCCAAGTAAACAATGCAAAGTTGTGGGTCATTATAGTTATGACATGATTAGTATCTTTCCCTTATTTCTGTTCTGATGAAACTTTGAACTGAAGAACATTTGGTCATCAGGAATTTTTTCCCAATTTGCTATAATACATAGGTGAAAGCGCCTTTTTAACTGATAAAAAGATTTGTTTTTTATCCAACTGCTGACTTCCCCCAAACCCAGTGTAAACTGGGCTTCTGAGACAACTGACCTTTTGGCAGGCAGTGAATGAGGGATCCAAAGCCTCACTGTGAATCCTGGGACTTGTATTCAGGAAGAGATAGATTTCTCTTCCTGATCTTGGAGAGACTAGGCTACTGTAAGCTTTGAGCTGAAGGCAGACTGTTCTACTGCACTAGGAGTTTTGAACAGATTTAGTACTGGCAGTGGGGGCAGTGGTATCCTTTTACCAACAATGGCAATTGGCTTCTGATGCTACCTTCCTCATGGGGGTAGCTCTAAGGAGACTTTCCTTAAGTTTTGGGAGGTTGTTGATTTCCTCTCATTGAATGTTTTCATGCAGAGACTGAATGACCCCTTCTCCACTAACTGCCTCATTCCTTAACTCATATACTTTATCCCTATAAATTCTGAGACCACAAGGACCCTCTCCCAGAGTTCACCTCTAGTTTTACTAAGATCTGGATGAGTATAATGTTACTTACTGACATTCAAAAATGAAATTCAGATAACCATCACGGGTATTGGTACTCAAAAGACCAAGCTGAAATATTCAAAAGAATCTAGCTCTGCAAGCTCTCTGCATTGACCCATCTCAGATATCTGAATTTTGCAATGGATCTGCAGATAGTAGGTTGAAAAGAGAAAATTGGGCCTGAGAAAGAGTGAGCAGGTTACAAAACCCTGACCTAGCAATGGCAGCACCTGGGAATGGCACCATGAAAAGCATCCTTCAAAGGCAAGGAGGAAGATGGGGACTTTGGGGAGAAAATACAAGGCTCCACAGTGGGAGAGAGCCTAGGGACACTATCTTGTGTTAGGGGAAACTGGAGACCTTGGCTCCAGTGGGCACAAACCCGAGAACACCAAGAAGCTGATTCTGAGGAGGCAACCCTTAGGGGTGTGGAACAAGCCAGAGCTGGGCAAGAGTTCACTTGAACAGCAGTCATTGTTGGATATGGGGTGTGAAGAAGGAACATCATCTGGTATCTTCCCATCTTAACTGATTGTTTTTGCTAACAAAGTGCTGAGCACAGTTGTTTCTTTCTGCTAAAGGAGCAGAAGAGCTGTCAGAACCAAATTTAAGATCCTTGGGTCAAAGACCTGATTATCTTTAGAGATAGATGCCATAGATGAGTAAGTATTTGACTCTGAGTCAGGAAGCTCTAAGTTCACATCCCATCTTAGACACTTCCTAGCTGTGTGACCCTGGCCAAGCAAGTCAGAGATCATTAAAAAGTTAATTCAGCCTCAGTTTTTTCACATATAAAATGAGGATAATATTAGTATTTGCTGCACAGGAATGGTATGAAGATTAAATAAGATATGTACAATGCTTTTTCTTCAATCTTAAAGTTCTATAAAAATGCTAGATACTATTATTTTATTATTATCTCACTCTAATTACAGCTTTGGTAGGTAGAGCAGAGATATAGTAGGAATAAAAATCCATTTTGAAAGGCTTATTGTGCTTCGCCACTGCCATTTATCATATGCAGTCTGTATGACTAATATATCTGTATGCCCATGATATGAAAGGCAACATGGTACAGTGAAAAGAACACTGGCTTTGAAGTCAGAGAATCTGGCTTTTTACTCTATGTGTGATCTTGGGTAAGTCACTTAACTTCCCCGGGTCTCTGTTCCTCCTTCTGTAAAATGAGGACATAGGTCTAAATGGCCACAAAGGCCCCTTCCAGCTCAAAATCTATCGTCCTACGATCCTATATGGGGAAAGCTGGATTTGAGGACCTTTCACTGAGATTCCTGAATTATAATCTATAGCTGGTAAACCTTCCAATGTAAGAACTGTACATGCAGGCATACTGAATGGATTAACCTTTGAATAAAAAACAGTTTGGGTTCTTCCAGAAAGAAAATGTGGGAGAAGTCTAATATGCTATTTCCCCCCCCAGGCGATTTGCTGATATAGGAAAATAAAGACTACTGACTCTAAGCAAAGAGATTCTAGGTGGTACAATTGACAGTGCTGGCCCTTGAGTTAGGAAGACTCATCTTCCTGAGTTCAAATCTGGCCTCAGACACTTCCTAGTTGTGTAATCCTAGGCAAGTCAGTTGACTCTGTTTGCTTCAGTTTCCTCGTGTGTAAAATGAGTCAGAGAAGAAAATGGCAAATCACTCCAGTGTCTTTGACTACAAAACCCCAGATGGGGTCACGAAAAGTCAGACACAGCTGAAATGACTGAATAACAAAAGTGAGCTGATTATTCTTGGGACTTGTTCCTTTATAAAGAAGCTACTGTAGGGGCAGCTAGGTGGCCCAGGGGATAGAGCACCGAACTGGGGGTCAGGAGGACCTGAGTTCAAATCTGGCCTCAGACACTTGACTCTTACTAGCTGTATGACCCTGGGCAAGTCACTTAACCCTATTGCCTAGCCCCCCCCCCAAAAGAAGCTATTGCTTCAATAGCTGCAATTACTAAAAAGGATTATCTATGCAGAAGTATGCTCTATATCCCCCTGAACAAGATAATAAAAAAGTATCTTAGTATTAAAAATACATATTTACTTCATTTTAGGCTTGCTTTAGAATTTGTACAAATTCTTTGATAATGTCATGTCCTGGAAGGGCTGACTTCACGGAATCTAATTTATATGGGATCTTATTTGGGAAGGGTGGAATTCACCTCAACAATGAAAATCACAACCCATACATTCTGCCCCAACTTTTGGGACTCTTGTCCATGTCCCCTCATAATTTATCTACAGAAAGTCTGTCTATCATGCTGGTGTCCTTCCCCTGATACTTAGGGTACTAGTAGGGAATTATGGCTATCTACTTGTCACCCTGCCCTTGACACATGGCCAACCATCTTTTCTTCCCATTATTCAAATCACTGGTGACATTTTTTGCTCCTATTCTTTGAAGTCTGCATGTTGCCGGCAGCTGACAGTAAGCATCTGCCTCTTCAATGCCCTCTGTGTGTTATATTCATTTTTGAAAAGTTCTTCAGAGACTTGTATTTCATGTCTCACTGTCATATAGCAAGTAACACTGGTAGAATGTTGGTATTAAAAAGATGAGCCTTTGTTTCCATGGGAACCTTGGAATTGTTTAAAAAGCTTTGCAATATCTGTAAGGCAATCAGTACTTTCTTTTCCTCCTATTCAACTTCAGGCTCAACTCATTGGCCATCTGTCCAATTGTCTGTTACTGTCTGTTTAAGATATATATTCAGCTGCTGGTCAAGTTCTATAGGAAATAATTTATCTTTTCTGTAAATCCAGTTCTTTATATTTTCAATTTGCTTAAAAAACTATCCATATTTTTAGAATGCCATATGGTTTTTACAAAGCATTTTCCTCACAATAACCTCCATGAGGTAGGTGGTGCAAATGATTATAGGACTTCTTTTTAACCAGTGGCCTCCTTGGGGAATATAGTCTAGTAGTGGAATCCTTGGGTCAGAGAGTAGACATTTTAGATATTTTATCTGTATAATTACAAACTGCTTTCCAAGATGGTTATATTAATTCATAATTCCACCAACCACTGCATCAGTGTGCCAATCTTTCATCATCCCTTCCAACACAGAGTATTTCCATCTTTGCCAATTTATGCCATGTACTTCCTTTTGTTGTCTGATGAAAGGCCATGTATTTTCAATGTGACTTAAGTCTTTTTATATAAACAAAATATGTTGTAGAGCCTTAGATATGTGGCTTTAGAGATTATGTAGCCCAATCCCCTTATTTTATAGATGAGTTATTTGAGACTCAGAGAGGGGAAGGGACTTGTCTACAGTTACATAGCTAGTAGTTTGCAGAAGTGTGACTAAAACTTGGGTCTTTTCTGCCACTAAATCAGATTTTCATTTTCTTTCTTCCCAGAATATGTTATAGAAAACTTATATTAAAGATCATATTCACAAGTATACTGAAACTAAAAGAAAAAACTTCCCATCTCGGAAAACTAAGAGAAAATATTCCCCACATCTGTACATCTTTTAAAACTATTCATTAATTTAAAAAAAAAGACTATTTTCAATGCTGATCTTAGTATCTTGGCTATTATAATCTTGTGTGCTCTTTTTTCCCCTCTTTTGGAAGCAAAATAGTCATTGGGAAAGGAAGCTAGGAAAAAAAAATCCTATTTTAAGTTACATATGCAAAGGCTAGTAATTCTATAGGATGCTTTTTATCAGGCAGACTTAGGTTTAAGTCCCACCTCTGACAGACTTCCTGTGTTTCCGGTGCTGAGTTCCCCTTAACCTCTCAGTGCCTCAGCTAGCTCTCTGAGACTTTAAGTTGTAGAGGAGATGCACTGATTAGCACTGGTGGAGGGAGTTTCTTTACCAGGAGTTCCCTATACCAATGAAATCACAAGTCTGGTAAAAACAAAGCTGCTGCTGATGAGATTTAAGAAGTACTGGACATTATTTCATTATCCACTGTAGCTACCAATGGATCAAAAAAAATTATAGCTGTACAGCCATGATAATTATAATCTGAAATTAAAAATCTACTTTGAAAACTCACTTAAATTATCTCTTCTGACAACTTCTCATTACAAACCACCTTGGAGCAAATGAAAGAGAAATTTCCAGATAACAAAAGGAAAGCAAATCCAATCTGTCACCTATCAAAGACATTCAGAAATTGCAGAAATAAGATTTGCTCCTAGCTGAAAGGCAGTTGTGAAGCAGACAAATACAAGGTTAAAGACAGGAACAGAGCAGCAGAGGTCAGCTTCACTCTTTGCATCCGTAGGAGAGGTGATGCTGTTCCCAGAAAGGAGGGAGGAACTGAGGAGAGCCAGGGTCAGCATGGTGAACCCACAAGGGGTTCACAGTTCCTCCAACTTGGGTCTTCCCCTCTACAGACTCATTGTTTTGTTTGGAGTGAAGTCCTTGAATACTAGATACATCCAGATTCAAATTCAAGCACTAAAAATGCATTTCAAAGAGCCAATAATGATCATCTGTTGCTATGCTATTGATCAGAACAGAAAGAAATAATATGTAGAAACATTACTGAATAAATAGCATACTTTTTTTCTGCACTTTTTTTTTCTGGATAGCAAACAGCAAAAGAAATAATGAAAAAATGAGGAAGAATGATTTCAATACCTACTCTTTTGATATTTTCTCAGAGATGGCAGGAGTCATTAAAAAAAAAAGTGACCTTAAATCATCTTTTCAAGAGTTAGGCTTCTTGTTAACCCTCAGTCATACAAATATATAACCAAATACTCTTGTGTTTATGACTGTAAAATCAATATAGCTAAGATTTCTTTCATAACAGACCTGTTATTTTCTAAATTTAAGATTTTTTAAAACTATATTGTTTATGAAACTAATTCAAGTTAAGGGAAAGAAAAAAGTTATAAGAACTAGAAAAATGCATTGTTACTGTGGGTGATTATTTAAAACTAATAACCCAATGACATGAAAGGCCTGATTATCTGCCGTACAGGACTGATACCCAGCTCAGATCTCAGCTTGCGTAAGTCAAAAAGCTCTTCGTGCTGCACTCTCATAGTCATCCTTTTGAACCCTGGCATTTTCCAGGGCTAGACATGGATCCCTGGGCCTAGGCTCAGCACAAAAACATTAAGAGCTGAGCAGTGAAATTCTAGAGCTCTTTGTGTGTAATGGCTGTTGGCTCAAGATGACAATTCCAGACTAGAGTTGGGTGAGGCACCTGTTCTAACCAGACTGCTAGGACGGAAGGGGAAAGGAAACTTCACTTGCACAGTTCTGCAGGGTATGCAGTCCTAGCCTGACGCAGCACTGGAAAAGCAGTTAAACAACAAAACTCTTTAAATACATATTACAAGTAGTCTACTTATGTGAAAAAAAAGCTGTCTAATTTAACTCATTTTCATTTGATTTCAATTGGATTTTAATATCCAAATACATTTTAATAATGATTACACAGAAGCACAGAATCTTAGAGGTGGATGCCCTTACTGGTCACCTAGCACCAGACTGTGCTGGTGAATGTTTAATAACTTGTGGAAAGTATACATGACATACTTCTAAATTTAATCTGAATTATTAATATTCTCTCCACTACTTTCTCAAGATTAGACAATCAACAAAATAACAAATTCAGCCCTGATTTTGTAGCATTTGTTGCTTTCTGAGAAGTGCTCACACTAAAAATTTAACAATCAGTTTGTTAGCATGTATGAGCTGGCTCTAGCTCCTCCCTATCAGCTAGTATATCCTCCCACTCCATTCCAGAATCGTCTCTACAGTGTCCCTGACACCCCTACTTCAAACACTTCTAGTGGTGGGCATCTCACTGTGTAAAAAGGCAGCTAGGTCATTTAATTTTTCGAGGTAGTTGTAATTGCTATGAAGTTAGAACTATCAATCGTACTTTATACACACACACACACACACACACACACACACACACACACACACACACACACATACATACACACATATATTAGAATAGTTAACAATTTGTTTGAATTTCTAATTTTAAATTCTAACACCTCGAATCCCAGTATATTTTAAAAACTTACCTTCCAAAAAAGAATGCTGCAGTGCCTGCAAAAATGCAAAGTGTCTCCATATTGCTCCTTGATGGGATAACATTTCTGGAGTGCAAAGTACATCAGCTTCCATTCAATGTGACCTTTTTCAGAGAGTATCAAATGTCTACAGAACTAGAAGGAAAAGCAAATTTTTAGAATCAGAAGATAATTTTCAAATTATAGCATTAAGAATAATTATTTCTTTTTTTAAAACCACATAAAATGTAAATGAAAGTAATTGCTGTAAAAAACTGAATTCATTTCGATAAAATATTAACTCTTAGATTAGGACCCTTTGCATACTTAAGAATTCATAATTTTCAAGTTTTGAGGAGAGTAATCTATAGCCTCAATTATCTATATGATTCTTATTTCTTCTCCCCTTAAAAGAAACATTCATTCATACTTTTTAAAAAAATTCCAGTGTTAGCTGTTGATCTCTTCAAAGTGCTACAATTAAGGTAGCATTGTTAAAACAAACTGGTAATAGATTCTCTAGCTCTAGAGGAATAAAATTCTTAAAACAAAAACCCAGACTGGTCATTGTGAATGGATGCTCACAGTTCTCCGGTGTCTTGATTCAAAGTTACTTATTTTTTTCCCCAGTGACGGAAAATGGCATTTGGAAATGTATTTGCTGCATCAGTTTGATAAACCACATTTTCCCACAAAATCTGAGTTATAGAAGACCTGAGTGTGGCCTATAATTGGTATTATTTTTCACTGTATAACTATATGGATATTTCCTTTCAAGACAATCTAATTTTAAGGGTCTGGCCTATATTTAGACTAAAATGGTCAAGTTTGTTTTACCTTTTCTTTTTATTAGACTTTACACCTTTTCTTATGATGTAGCAACACTGGCCTTAAATGCTATTCTCACAGAAGAGTCCCATTTCTTCACTCCATTTTTTCTCATTAACTATTGCCCATGACTTAAATACTCTCCCTCCTTACCTCTGCCTCCTGGCTTTCTTCAAGACTCAACTGAAATGTCACCTTCTTCAGGAGGACTTTCCCCATCCCCTATCCTGTCAAGATATTAGGAAGACACCCTGTTTTCCAGAGCTAAGGCCCAGCAAGCAAGCCATGCCCTGAGCTTAGTATAACAATAATCCTTTGCGCTCACCCTGTGGATGATCTCAGTCCCAGCAAAATCCCAGAATTGTTTCACACCAGCATCAGGTGGTCTCTGAGTTTGGACAAGCACCTGTAGTACCCATGTTCTGGTCATGAAGTCCTGCCATGAATCAAACTTGTCACATTGTTGCTGTTACCCCTCACTATCAGGTCTGCAGCTCCCAGCACAGCCATTGGTAAAAGTATTGAGATAGTGAGGCTGGTCACCAGACTGTATTGCCCTCCCTCACTTAAATCCAGTTCACTCGCAAGTCATGGCATCACCTTCCTGACATCATGGTCCTCTTCTAGAACAAAAGACAAACAACAAGGAGATCTATCCACACTGCCTTGGGCCTCACCTCCCCCCACCCCAAGGGTGGGGCTCTAGCACATGTGTCCTTGCTTGTAAGCCATTTCCCTCACTCTGAAATTAAACTTCTGTTTAATTCCTGACTCTTCCATCTCCAGCCTGCTTCGTTGGGCTCTGGCCACCCACAAGTAAGAGGCCAGTTCTGGTCAGGCTGACAAACCTTAATGGTTCTCCTCTGAGGTTATTCCCTCCTTGGACCCCATTTACTCTAAATTTGTCTTCTATATACACGTGATTTGTGTATTGCTTTCCTCATCAGAATGTGAGCAGACACCCTTTTTTTTCCCTTTCTTTGTATCCTCAATGCTTAGCTTAGTATTTGGCACACAGTATAATTGCCTAATAAATTATTTCTGACTGGCTGCCTTTTCTTTTATCTTATATATTGTAGGACCAGATGTATCTGTGGCTAAACAGATCTAAAGCCAAAGAAAACTAAATACAGGCAATGTCCTTTTTACAATGTATGAGAATTTTTAAATATCAATGCTAAACAATGAGTCATAAATCCTAGAATCTTTTAAACCATTACCATAGGATCTATGACATGGGTGTTACAGATAACAATTTCAGGCTGAAGAGACTTGCACTAACTCCATGCTCAAGAAATGTTATGAGTGAGTACATGAAGCATTGTACATTTAAATGATTTTGGGTTACAATGGTTACTATTCTAGTGGTGAGTACAGTAAAAGAAATACCTCCCTTGGAATTCTGTTTTGGTTCATTTCTGTCATGCTGACTAAACTGCTCTAAAATCTAACAAACTGCAATAGATTTTCACGTCAAGTCAACAAGCATTTATTAAGCCCCTACTGTGTGTCAGACACTATGTAAGCACTGGGGATTCAAAGAAAAGCAAAAAGATTTTACCCTCAAAAATCTCATAAGCTAATTGGGGAAGAGGCGGGAGACAACATTCAAATTGATTATGTGTAAGTAAGATAGAAAAGGGTAAATTAGAGATAATTTCAGAGGGAAGGCTCTAATATTAAGGGGGAACTGGGAAATGCTTCTTTCAAAAGGTGGGATTTTTAGCTAAGATTTGAAGGAAATTAGGAGGCAGAGATGAGGAGAAGGAACATTTCACGCATGAGGGGCAGCTAGTGAAAATGCAGAGTATCCAATGCCAGGAAGAGCAAAAGAAGGTAATGGCACTGAATCATAGAATAGTAGAGAAGAGTAACGTATAACAAGACTGGAAAGGTAGGAAAGGGCCATGTTATGAAGGGCTTAAAAAACCAAAGTATTTTATATTTGATACGAGGTAACTGAGAACCATTGGAGTTGACTGACTAGAGGGAGTGACATAGTCAGACCTGTGCTTTAGGAAGATCTCTGACAACTCAGTAGAAAATGAACAGAAATGGGAAGAGAGGAGGCAGAAAGAACCACCAGAAGGCTATTACAATAGTGCAGGAGTAGATAACAAGTGACTGTACCAGAGTGGTGTCAGTGTCAGAGGAGAGTAAGGGGTGTGTATGACAGCTGATGTGAAAGTAGAATCTATAGGACTTGGCAACTGATTGGATAATGGGAGTGAAAGCAAAAAATTACGATGACACCTAGATTGGGAGCTTTTTGTGATCGGAAGAATGGCAACACCCTCATCAGTAATAGGGAAATTAGGAAGAGGGATTAGTTTTGAGGGAAAAATAATGAGTTCAGTTTTGGACATGTTGAGTTTAAGGTATCTATGGGCATTCAATTCAAGACATCCACTAGGCAGTTGGAGATGTGAGACTGGAGGTTAGAAAGTGACCATAGGGTTGGATGAACAGATCTAAGAATCATCCGCAGAGACATGATAATTGAATCCATGGGATTTAGGTAGAATTTTTTTTTTAGCATCAAAACAGCCCAAAGTTCACATTCAGAAAGGTCTGTGAAATTCTTCCAAGAGTCCTAACTTTAATGTTCAGTATAAATCAAAAGGAGGTAGTTTATCCAGGTTTGGCTTGTATGTATGAGCCAGCTCTGTGAGCAGCTTTACCCTTCCTGGAGTGCTATTTTTCCTTTTTCTAAAAAAGTCACAATGAGTTTGTTCAGATGCTCCAGGATAGTATACATCAAATCTCCAAAAGGCATAATCTTTAATTATAACTCATATTCATTCCTCCGTTAAAATCTTGTTCTGAGCTCTCAGTCTCAGCCTAGCAAGTTAGAAAGGTTTGACCAACAAGAGATGAATATTTCTGTTCATAGTAACTCACAAAAGAGCCAACCAGTGAAGTGCTGCTTCCAGTCTGCTGCTGGTGAAAGGCACACCCACACTAATTCAGTTTTCTAATAAAAAGGGATTATTTTCTCCCAAACACTTTTTTCTAATGACCTTTGAAAATGTGCTTCAATTCTTAGAACAAGAACCAATGTGAGTAATGTTAGTTGTACTCTCATGACAATTTTATTACCTATTATGAATTTAGGAGATAGTGCCTTGCACAAAGTGGATACTGAATAAATATGGGTTGGATGAATAAATGAACAGATGAAAACTTGGGAATAAAACACACAAAATGTAAGTTGATGGTACATTTATAATTATATAGTCATTGAACTTATGCTTTCTTCAAATTAAATTAAATCAACTACTTAAATATCAACTAGATTAACACTCAGAAAGTCCCAGACCCATCTATTTTTATAAAGGATCTGCAGCCTCCCCTTGTTACTCATTCATCAGTTCTATTAAGGAAATTCCTCATTTCTCAATCCTCCATGGTGGATCTTATGTCTATATTACCTTAATGGAAATAAATTTCATTTAGTTTATCCTGGAAAATTATGGTACAAATTATTTTCCCCCAGTTTAAATGTCATAAATTATACTGAGGTGAATAGGTAGATGAGTTTCAAAAGGGATCATTAGATAACAATTACTGATATATATGGCTAATATTATCTTTTAAAAATTACTTAAAATGCATTCCTAGAAAGTTAAAACAAATATTTGGCTTTTATTTTTTTCCTTTCATTAATTTCACATTGGGAATATGAAAACAAATGCATGGTGCTCTTCTTAACCCTGTAACTTCTGGTAAGATTTTAACTTTTAATGTTTTATATGTAGATATGTATATGTATATGTATATGTATATATGTAAATATACATACATGTATATATAGGATTTAAAATAATGAGATTCAAGTGAAAATTGTTATATTGAATTCACCCCACCCTGCCACAGATTCTGAAATATTTCTCAATGCATGAGATTTACATAAATTAATTTCTAAATGATATTCATATATCTCATATTCAATATTTTTATAAACCATATACTACGTAGACTTATAAATCTATAAACTATAGACAGTTTTAGTGAGTCAATTTTGACAATTATGTGTTTTTTATACTTCTTGGTCTAAGAAAATCTGTACATAAATGTCATGTCTCCAAGTGCTAATTGCTACATAAAACCCAACTAATCTAAATGTTAAAAAGCTAAGTGACTCATGTAAGTTACTTTAGTGATAATTGTAGCAAAAAGGTCTAAGAACTTCACAGAAGCCTTGAAAAGTTGTTCCTATAATGCTCTGGAATCTGGATTTATACAAATGCAATGTATTTCCTCACTTGGGAAAATCCATTAACAACAAAGTGGATAGTCCTGATCAATAACAGTGACTGAAAAAAATTCTAAGAGACTAAGAATACATATACGCATATGTATGAGAAAGCAGAGGAATTAGGGCAAGTGCCTCCAAAATATACTTCCCAAAATGGGACTATGTAATGTTCATAACTGGAGAATGAACATGCCTTGAGAAGAAAAAGTCTGCCTTCCAGGTGTTTCAAGAACATTCACCTTATGATGTTTCAATGTCCATATATGAGAGGAAGCAAGAATTTCTAAGATTTGGTTTTTATCTCATAAGGCACCTCCCCACACTTTTCTTTTTTCTTACTCCCAATCTTCTCTCACCTTATTCTCCTGGGTCCTTCTTTGACTCCCAACAAATTCTCACATTCCTTTCACCTTTAGAACTTAATCTTCTTTCTTTTACTATTCACTTATCAAATTCCTTTTTAATCTGTAATAAATTTCAAAGCTATGCCATGTTGAGAACTAGACACATAACTATGAAGTACATGACTTATGTAACTTTAATTCCTCAGCAATTTTAAATGCTGATATTAGATAAATTCCACATAAAGTTTGTCTGACACAAGTTAGTTCTTATTTTCATGTCCTAATTACACATTAAGAGCCTAAATACAATAAGATCTTTGTGGACAATATTTAGATACAAAGAAGTTCTCTTGAAAGATGAAAGGAGAGGTAGGAAGGGCAAAGAGTTGAGAGAAAAACGCTCATTGAAGGATGAAGAATAGTGTATATCCATGCTTATATCAGTAAAGGTAAAAGGAAACTAACAATTTAAGGGAAAAAATTCAACATTTGCTTCCACAGTCCTTCACCAAAAAGGACATGAAAAGAGAATTCACATCACTTGATCATGTTATTCTCTGGAATTACTTTTTTTCTCCCACATATCAAACAATATCTCTCTACAATCTACAAAATGCACTTGGATCAGACAACGTGTGACAATCACAAACAGAACCTCAGCTATGGAGGGGACCTCTGCGGCCATCGAGTTCAAACTTTACCTGAACAAGAATTCCTTCCATAACATCCTACCTTTGCCTGAAGACCTCCATCAGAAGAAATCCCACTACTTCATGAAGCAGTTCATTCTGCTTCTGAATGTTACTAGCTAGTTTTGCTGAAACAGTAATAATATGAATGCTTTGCAGAGCACAGTTGAGTAAATGAATATATTTACATATAGTCTTCTCAAAAGGCAGAGAAACATATTTCTACCACCATATACATCTTACCTGTTTTTCTGCAAAATGGTACTGGCAAAGTTTCTTCCATAATTGCCTGTCTTCACTGAGCATGTATAATGTTGGGGTCACTTGGCCTAAAGTAATGATATCCCATCCATCCGAGAATCTATATAATATATTATTCAGCATGTGCAGAGGAAGATCACTAAGTGTAAGGCCATTATTTACTTGCTGGAAAAAAAATGGGGTAGCATTTCATTGAAAGAAACAATAAAAGACACATAATTTATTTATATTTAAACTTAACAGTTCCAGAGAAAATATTATCATTACCCTGAACTGGCTAATACACTACAATTGTATATGAAACAACGGTCACTTCAAAAAAGGTATAGGTGTGAAAGTTAGGTGGTGGAAATTACTACACTATAAGAACATGGAAGATGCCTACAATCATCTAGGGAATTATGGTAGTCAGTATAAAGATAGAGGCTGATAAACTAAAATGCCATTATTTTATTGAGCAGCCTGGTTGGTCAGTCAGTCAAGAAAGAACACTGGATTGGGCTTAGGAGACCTGATCTCTTCCAGATTCTAAAACACACACACATACACATGCCATGTAGCCATGATTCTGTGTGTAGCTGTGAAATAGTTCTCATTTGGGAAGAATTCTGCTGAAGTCTACTGAAATGTACCAATACTTCCCATCATTGGCCACCATAGTATTTCTGGATGTGAGGTTGTCTGGGAATTTATAAAGTATAAACCAGAGAATCTTAAGAGCTATAAGCTATTAAAAGAAAAAATCTATATTTACAACTTCTAGAACAAAAATGAAAACTATCAGAGAAGTAATGTGATTATGTAAACTAGCAGAGCTGAACATATGTTCCCTTAAAGGAGGTGTGTTTAAGGTGGTATGGATCCAATTTGATATAAGTTCCCAGGATCCTTAGCCCATAAACACCTTCACACTGCATTTGCTTTATGCTGACACATCATTATGTAGCCATACTTAATGTACTCTTATGAGCTTATTGTTGGCATAATGCCTTCTTTGTATGCTTCTCTATAAATCAAACGAGCACTGGTCAATAAGTGCGGAATGTGAATGCAGATATTCTCTGTGCTTTTCTCGACCTGCCACTATTGAGAATTACGGGGATGCTGTAGGAACAAGTGCTCCTATTCCTCATCTTGCCCAGCCCTGTGAGAATAAAGTGATTAAGTGGATGCCATAGGGACAGATGTCCCCACCCCTTGTCTTGTTGGCCCCTGTGAGAATAAAGTAATATAACCCTTTATCTGGGGCACCAATGTTCTTCTAAGTCTGCCTGAACCCAGTGAATCTGTGATGGAGCTGAGCTCCTGTGTTACAGGGGGTCTACAGGAAGGCTGCATTTAATTCCAGGGTTAACTCAGGGGCTCAAGTTGTCTAGGGTCATCCCATGGGTCCAATAATACCAAACCTGAACTACTGTATCAAAATACAAACCTCAGTTATCATTGAAAGAACTTTTAGTTACTACTACACTTAATATAGGGCAAATGTAGGAATGTAAAAAGAATACTACTTCCTATATCCTTCCTCAAGTGGTGTTTGCATTAGTGTTCTGTACTTATTTATGGTGCTTTTTAATATATGGATGCTTCCTCCTCCCCCAATTTCCAATTGTTAAGATAGGGGCTGTCTCTTTTGTTTCACTTGAGAACTCTTATAGGCATGGAACAATTTTACATAGGAATCATTCAGTGAATACTGCTGACAAATATGAATCTATACCCTAAAATATGACCTAAGAAGAAATAACTTGGGGAGCTCTCTGGACTATGGCATAGCCCCAAGGGCTTGACTTCTGGGCCTAACCAAGCCAGCTCAAGTGAGTGGAAGGCAGAGTTTGCTTGGTTGTTGACCCCTTGGTTTTCTTTTCCCTAGCCCCTAAAAAAGTTATAGCTAGTAGAATAACTAGAAGATATACTGGAAAAGTAATGAAACATATGATAATATTCTAAAATAAGAGCAATACAAAAGCTATTAACATTGGTACCTATTTTCAAAACAATATTTGTACTTTAAAAAAAATTTTTTTTTAAATTTTTAAAGGCAATTGGGATTAAGTGACTTGCCCAGGGTCACACAGCTAGTAACTGTCAAGTGTTTGGTCTGAGACCAGATTTGAACTCAGGTCCTCCTGACTTCAGGGCCAGTGCTCTATCCACTGCACCACCTAGCTGCCCCAATATTTGTACTGTATAAATGTACAATTAGCTGTGCTTGTCTTGAAGTTTTTAATTGCTCAATAAGTACTTGGTGAATTAGTGAATTTGTAAAATCTGAAAAGTTTGAATAGAGTTGCATAGTTTATACAAATATGACGTGATTACATGGGTTATTCAGAAGATAACATGGGTTATCTTTTGACTAGTGATGGAAACATCTAAGCATATTTTATTCAGGGATGTAGCTAGCAACTTTATACTTACTGCTTAGTAGCGGCAGCATGCTTAAGGCAGGATATACACACAAAAGATAATGTGCATGCAAAATTATCCCCATCTAATAGCCTTTCCACCAATACCAGAATTAAACATAATTTTAAACAGGTGCTCCCTTCTTCCCTACACTAAGAGAAGAGAATTTCTATTTCAAAAACTTGGTTGCTGAAATGAGAAACTTTCTTAAGGCAGGCTGGAAATCCAGGTGGAAAGAACACATGGCTAAGTAAAGACAACAGAGTTCCTGTCCTACCTTTACCAATAGCTAGCTTCATGACCAATAAGTCACACAGGGATAATAACAGCCCCACCTATCTCAAGTTATTGTGATGATAAAAATAAAGCAGGAATTTAAATAGATGTCCTTCAAAATAAAAATCAGTAATGTATTTTCAATTGCAGCATAAGATTCATAAAGAATCATAGAACTGGTAAGTGGCAGCACACTAATTTTATCTTCAGGGGGAAAAAAATCACAGTGTTTTAGGGGAAGAAGAGGGCCTGCAGCTTCACACTTTCATAGAACAATACTACTCAACTTCACAAAACAGTGCTTAAGGAGCAGACAAATAGGCATAGTTAATATAATGAGAGAGTTTTTTATGTATCAGTGTATACACATGGATCTTTTCACAGGAATCACTTCAAACATCTGGAGGAACTACAGGGTTCTAATCAAACCACTAACTATCCACACAGCTGCCATCCTGGATTTTCAAAATACAACAAAGTACCAGAACTTATTTTTAAAGGATTTTCAAACCTTTCATCTACCAAGAAGAACAAAGACATCTCCAAAGCAAAATGAAGCTGTTTGAGCCAGACTGAAGACCTGATTGCTGCTAGGTAACTTTTTTTCTTTATTTATTCAGTATTTGTGCCTTACCTATTTCCCAAGACTTAAGGGAGCTTTGGGCTTTCTTCTCCTCTGAGGTCTCAGAACTGACTACCAGATTGCTAATTTGAGAACGCAAGCCCTACCTGTCTTCAAAGAGGAAATGTGTGTGATGGATAGTCAGAGAAAGTTAGATGGCTGCTTTATGGATGAAGAATAAAGATCACTACAGTGACTGACAGAAAATAGGGCAGATATGAAAGAGATCAATTTAAAAAAGTGATTAAATCTCAGAGCTATGAAGGTATGCAGCTGCTTTTTACTTTTACAATGCTACTACTAAAGAAGTAATGAACTTCTCAAAATTAATGTGTTTGGGGGAAATTTTTAAGGAGAAAATGGTAGCTGGTTAGAAGTAGAGAGTATTTCTGTTAAAAGAAGATTTTTAAAATGGTTAATCTAGCAATGGCTCAATTATGGCTTAAAAAATGCATACTAAGAAGCAGTAGATTTCCCACACGCTGTCCCAAGCTGGCAAATTTAATTTTGCTTCAAGGAAGTGAACTGGTAGGACCAACTCTCACAAAATTGTCAAATGGAAGCAATGTTTAATTAAGATAATTGGGAGGGAGGTTGCTGCTGCTTTTAGAGACTTACCAATCTATAATTATATTCTATGTATTTCTGGTAGATTAAAATTTGAGAAAGATTTTTTTGTAAGGTTACCAAAATCTCTTTTGTTAGAATAATGCATGAAAATTAAAGAAAAAAAGTCTCATGAGTTGGAAATAAGCAACCAGATTTCTGAGGCCAAACTGAATTTAATTTCAAGAAATGTCCTACACTTTAGACTATCAGTGATCTGTAAAAGCCCTTGGCCATTATTATTCCACTCTCTGACTTCTGATATCACCTTAAAATTGGCTATGAATAAACATAAGGCACCAATTCAGCATTAGACCAGCAGGTTGAAAGACCATGACTTATTATATTAAGCAGTCTCAGGCTAATTTGGTTGGTTTACTTTTAGAAGCTACAAAATGCAACTAAATCACTTGACACTGTGAGTGAGCTTTTATCACTGGTTTCAACTAGCATTCATAGGGGAAGTAAAAATCCTTAGAGTAACTCATAAAATCATATGAGAATAAAAAAGAACATGGAAAGTGGTGGTAATGGGTACAGAAACGACGAGCTTTGTGACAAAGCAGTGTAGACATACCAAGGCCAGATATGCTTCCATCCACTTTCTTTCCTACTGTCAATAATATGAACCAGGAAAAATGCAAGATGAGCACTAGAGAGAGCAATCATAAAGACATGTAAATAATGGGACTTTTAGAAAGGAGGCTATCAGAAGAAATTAACTTGAAGAGGACGTGACAAGAACAACTTAGAGACTAGGGGGTGTGCAGCAGAAAGAATGCTGGATTTGGAACTAAATGCCATGCATTTGAATCCCAGCTTTGCTACCTACAGCTGATGTGATCTGGATTAACTTATTTCTCTGGGCTTTAGATTCTTCACTGGAAAATAAGCAAGTTGGGCTAGATGACCTCTAAGGTCCCTTCTAACTCTAGAATTATGATCCTATGACCTCAATGGCTATCGAGTACAAAAAAATATATGAAAGGGAAGTCCATTGCCAACAAGTGGCCATCCACCTTCAGCTTCGTGACCTTCATCGAAAGGGAATCTACTACTACTAAAGGGAGCCTATTTCACTTTTGGACAGCCAGGTGTGATTTGACCAGAGCCAACTTATTCTGTTGGCTAAGGTTCTTTTAATGCAGCCCAACATCAAATGAACTTTTTTTGAGGCCTCTAAATCTTTTTTCAAGTTGTTATCTAACCAAGATGTACTTGTGAAGTTGATTTCCTCAACCCAGTAAGACTACATTTATCCCTACTGAATTTTATCTCATTAGATTTGGCTCAGTGTTTGAGCCTATCAACACCTTTTCGGATCTTGACTGTCACCCAATGCGTTACTTTTGTGTCATCTGCAAAGCAGAGGAGCATGCCATCTATGCCTTTACCCAAATCACTGATAAAGTAAATCACTGAAAATGTAAAACAGCATAGAGCCAAGCATTAATTTCTCATAGCACCACACTGAAGACATCTTGCCAAACTAAAATGGAACCTTTAACAATGACTTTGAGATGGTCATTCAAACAATTCTGAATTATCAACTGTACTTTAGTTTAATCTACATCTCTCCATTTTTAACCCAAGAATAACACTGAGATACTTTATCAAATGCTTTGCTACACAGTGCTCTGATTGACTAGTTCAGTAACTCTGTCAAAAATTAGTTTGGTGTGACCTGTTTTTGAGGAAGACATGAAGACTTTTTGAAATCCGACTCTCTTGTCTAGATATTCACTAACCACCTCTTTAATGATGTTTTAGATGTTCTTTTTCTTTTCTTTCTTTTTTGTTTTGGATGGGTTAAGTGACTTGCCCAGGGTCACACAGCTAATAAGTATCAAGTATCTGAGGCTGGATTTGAACTTGGGTCCTCCTGATTCCAGGGCCAATGCTCTATCTACTGCGCCATCTAGCTGCCTGTTTTAGAATTTTCCCAGAATTCAAAGTCAAGTTCACTGATCTATAGTTTGAAAATTCTATTCTCTACTTTTTTTTTAATCATGGCAAAATTAGCCTTTCTTCAGTCTTTTGTAACATTTCCTGTTCTTGATCTTTCAGATATCATGGCAGCAATAATATTTGCCAATTCTTGCAGTTCCCAATAATGGGGGTCATCTGGGCCAGTCAACTTATCAAGGATAGCTAGGTAGATAGGTGTTCCCTTACTATGTCCTTATGCATCCTATGCACCAGTTCCCTGTTGGCTATTCCCCATTTCTCCATTTGGCTATTCTCTCATTTCCAGTCTAGTTATCAATTTTCTTAGCAAAAAAAAGGTAAGAACTGAGCACCTATCTCTTCTCCTTTTCCTATCCACCCCAAGCTGTAGTCCTATTTTTTTATTGTAATCTTTTCCCCAATATAACTTTAAAAATACCAAAATAAATAAAACCTTTTTTTTTTGGCTCTTAGCACCATGTTACACTCTTGATTCATTCTGAGCTTTAGTGCTCTCAGCTCAATTTTTATAATAGCATAGAAAGCTCTCATATTCTTTCTCTGTTACTTGCCCTTGATTCCATCACATATACAACATATACACATTTATGTATCTTTCTGTGTGCATACAGATAGCTGTATGTGTGTATCTACATATACACACACACCCATATACACATATATACATATGTGAGTGGGTGTAAGTGTATAGGTGGGATCCCTGTGCAACCACATTGATCAATTCCCATTTACCTCTTGGGCTGCTTTTACCCAAAGTTTAGTTCATGGCCTCCTACTTATCCATCCTTTGAACTGTTGGCAATCTGCTCTGCAAAATCTTGTGCATGTCAAACTATACCCGCCTATTTTTCTTCTATCACAAATTATAGGAGGAAATGATCGCTTTCCTCTAGGATTCCCAGCACTTCCACTATAACAACCGTTCTTCCCTGATGGTGAGAATCAGACTGAAAACTGAATTCCCTTTTGTTGGCTTTTCCATCTTTGGATGGATGAGATTATCATGAAGGAAAGTCAAGAACTTATTAGTTGTTACTGCTACCCCCCATGCTAAATCTATAGCTACTTGCCTTCATGTAGTAGCTGATAGTTGGCATAAGAATCAATCTATGGGCCTGGACAAGAACATTTCATTCATCTGAAAAATGTTTAGGAAAACTACAGTACCTATGTTCTTAGTTTTTCCTCTTTTCCCTAGACATGGTCAGCTATATATCAGTCAATAAATTTTCCTAAAACACACACACACACACACACACACACACACACACACACACACACACACACACATATACACACACATTTTGTTTTGTTTACTTCTCTGTGGTTAGTAAAAAGTGAGCTCCAGGAGATGACTGGATAATTGAAGTCCCTCTCCATTATTATGCCTCTGCATCAGACTTACAATCTATTTCCAAAACTCCTTATCTATTTCCTCTTTCTGTTCAGACCTCTGCAGTATCACTGCTTGGATAATACAACTGCTTCTGTTTTTCCCTCCATTAATATTCATACAAATATTCTCCATCAAGCTTCCTTTCTCTAGTATATGGGTTTTCTCACATGAATATATCTTAAAATACAATGCTACATCACCTTCCAACTCCTTCCCATCCTGTTTCTACTGAGAAAGGTATAGCAAATCAGAGCCAGATTTTAATTATGGGCTTAGTCCCTCCCAAGTCTTAGTGACAACTATGAGGTCAAATTTGCTTCTTTGAGTTCCAACCTTCAGTTTTTGCTTAAACAGACAATTGCTTACTTACAATAATAGCTGGGGTCATTATGAATTTAATCTATGAACATTTTTTCCCTGGGCACTTCACAATGTCACTTCAGAAACTGATATAAAAATTTGTTCTTTTCTTTTCCTGGTAATGAATTTACCAATTCATATAAGCGAAATTTCATATGCTCAAATTGGGGGAATGGCATTTGTGTTCTCTTATGCATTTGCCTACATCACAACTATTTGTAGCCCTAATTGAGGCAAACGGATTGTGGGAGCTTAGTATAATACATATTCTCCTTCTTGGGTTGTGGCTGGAATCCTAAACCAAAGACCTAGAGAAAAGACATTGGGACCACATAGAGGGAAGGAGAAAGTTTCTAACTGATCAGTGTAAAAGAATAGAAAGAAGAGGGGACCTTGCTTTCTTTATTTGACAACAGGGTACATGAAGAATGCTATAGATTTAGTTTACTTTTAGTAATGAAATATCTTGTGGTATTCCTGTGGGGAAAAAAGAGAAATATGACCTAGACGGTATACTTAGCTGCCTCTAGTACTTGATAAATGGATAGACTCAAAGAATAGTCATTAATGGTTTAATATCAATTTGGAAGAAAAGTTTCCAGGGTAGTTCCCCAGGAAACTGGCCCTATGCTGCCTGCCATTTTTATCAAGGACTTGGATAAAGAAGCATTCATGGCATGTTTATAAAATTTTCAAATGACACAAAGCTAGAAGGGATAGTTAAGAAACTGTATGTCACAGTCAGGATCCAAAATGACTGACAGGTTAGAATATTGGGTTGAATCTAATAAGATGATATCCAGTAGAGAATAATGCAAGTCTTAGGCTTGGGTCAAACGAATCAGCCTCAGAACTACACGATGTGGGAAACATGGCTAGATAGCAGTTTGTCTGAAAAACATCTAGAGAGTTTAGTGGTTTGTGAGTTTAGTATGTCAGCAGTATGATATGACAACCCGAAATGTTTATTTGGGGGGCAGAGCCAAGATGACAGAGTGAAAGCAGTGACTTGCTCGAGCTCTCCCCCAAACCCCTCCAAATACCTATAAAACATGGCTCTAAACAAATTCTAAAGCGGCAGAACCCACAAAAAGACAGAGTGAAGCAAATTTCCAGCCCAAGACACCTGGACGGTTGATCCAAAAGGCATACTGCACTGGGCGGATAGAGGAGCACAGCTCAGTGTGGGCACGCAGGCTGCAGCGAACCTGGAGCAGACCTCAGAGGACTGAATCACTGTCAGCTGTGGCGGTTGCCAGGCCTCTCCGCCCACGAACGCCAAAGACAACTTAGAAGGTCAGTGGGAAAAGTCTGTTTCTGCAGTAAGAGGGGAGCTAGGTCTCAGCCCCATTTCCCAAGCTCGCCCCAGGGTAGCAGCTGCTTCCTCAGCTTCTGGCCCACAGACTGAGGGAGAATCGAGTGGCTGATCAGAGGGAGATTGCAGGGAACTCTTTCCTGGTGCTGAGGCAGGTATCTCTTGCTTTGCCTGTGCTTAGATCTGGGTCACAGTTCTGGGTGGCGGTCTTGGGGTGAGGAGGAGTGTTGGCATGGTGGAGCTTGTGAAGAGAAAACCTTCCTCACAGTTCCAAGACAGAAAGGAGTGCTTGTGGTCACTAACAGACCAGAGCACAGGCCAGGAAAGGAGTAAACACCTCGCCCCTTATCATACCACCTTGGAAGAACTGAAAATTTACAGGTCCCTACAAATATCTCTGAAAACAGCTGTACAAACTCCCGAAGCTTCGGACAGTACATTCTCCACACTGGAAGCAGACTCTTACCTTAATAAAGGTTTAAAACTCAAGTAATTGGCTGGGATCATGAGCAAGTAGCACAAAAAGAGTCAGACTATATTACCTTACTTTGGTGACAAAGAAGATCAAAACATACAACCAGAAGAAGACAACAAAGTCAAAGCTCCTACATCCAAAGCCTCCAAGAAAAATATGAATCAGTCCCAGGCCTTGGAAGAGCTCAAAAGGGATTTTGAGAAGCAAGTAAGAGAAGTAGAGGAAAAACTGGGAAGAGAAATGAGAGTGATGCAAGAAAATCATGAAAAACAAGTCAACAGCTTGCTAAAGGAGACCAACAAAAAAATACTGAAGAAAATAACACCTTAAAAAATAGCCTAACCCAAATGGCAGAAGAGGTCAAAAAAGCCAATGAGAAGAAAATGCCCTAAAAATAAAAACTGGCCTAATGGAAAAGGAAGTCCAAAAGATTACTGAAGAAAATACTTCCTTAAAAATTAGAATAGAGCAATTGGAGACTACTGACTTTATGAGAAATCAAGACACTGTAAAACAAATCCAAAAGAATGAAAAAATAGAACACAATGTGAAATATCTCA
Source organism: Phascolarctos cinereus (assembly GCF_003287225.1). NCBI lineage: Eukaryota > Metazoa > Chordata > Mammalia > Diprotodontia > Phascolarctidae > Phascolarctos > Phascolarctos cinereus. The sequence goes on from NW_027555625.1 coordinate 185,830,589, forward strand.
TTGGAAAAACAACTGACCTGGAAAATAGATCCAGGAGAGAGAATTTAAAAATTATTGGACTATCTGAAAGCCATGATCAAAAAAGAGCCTAGACATCATCTTTCAAGAAATTATTAAGGAGAACTGCCCTGATATAGTAGAACCAGAGGGCAAAATAGAAATTGAAAGAATCCACCAATCTCCTCCTGAAAGAGATCCCCAAAGGAAAACTCCTAGGAATACTGTAGCCAAATTCCAGAGTTCCCAGGTCAAGGAGAAAATATTACAAGCTGCCAGAAAGAAACAATTCAAGTATTGTGGAAACACAATCAGGATAACACAAGATTTAGCAGTTTCTACATTAAAGGACCACAGGGCATGGAATATAATATTCTGGAGGGCAAAGGAGATAGGATTACAACCAAGAATCACCTACCCAGCAAAACTGAGTATAATCCTTCAGGGAAAAAAATGGTCATTCAGTGAAATAGAGGACTTTCAAGCATTCTTGATGAAAAGACCAGAGCTGAATAGAAAATTTGACTTTCAAATACAAGACTCAAGTGGAACATGAAGAGGTAAACAGGAAAGAGAAATCATAAGAGACTTATTAAGATTGAACTGTTTACATTCCTGCATGGAAAGATGATATTTATAACTCATGGACCTTTGTCAGTATTAGGGTAGTTGGAAGGAAAAAATTATATATATGTATGCATAGAAAGATAGATAGAGGGCACAGGGTGAGTTGAAGATTAAGGGGTCATATCTGGAGAATAAAATTGAGGGATGAGGGAGGATTATACTAGGAGAAGAAGAAAAGAAAAGGCTCTTACAGTGGAGGGGAAACGGGGAAGGTGAGAGGGAATGAGGGAATCTTATTCTCATAGGATTTGGCTTAAGGAGGGAATAACATACACATTCAATTGGATATGGAAATCTAGGGGGAGAAGGGGACAAGAGAGCAGGGGGATGATAGAGAGGAAGGCAGATTGGGAAAGGGGGTAATCAGAAGCAAACACTTCTAGGAGGGACAGGGTCAAAAGAAAGAATAGAATAAATGGGGGGGTGGGATAGGATTAAGGGAAATAGAGTCAGTTTTTCACAACATGACTACTATGGAAGTGTTTTGCATAACTGCACATTTATAAGCTACATTGAGTTGATTGCCTTTTCACTGAGGGTGGGTGGGGAGGGAGAAAGGGAGAAAATTTGGAACCCAAAGTTTTAAAAACACATGTTTACTATTATATTTTTTTATTTATTTTTAACGTATTTACCAATTATATTTTAATTTGATTCAGGACACATTTAGGGGTGCTGAAGGCCTGCCAAGTATTTGACACCTCTGTTCTAAACAATTCTCTAAAACTGTAAATTACAGAGAAGATGACTTCCATTGGTAGAAGGAATTTCTCCTCCCAGGACTTCCCTATACTAATGAAACCACATGTCCAGACTCTATACTAATCCCTATCAAGTCAATAAATATTTATTAAGGTAGTACTGAGAATGATGGTAGTACTGAGATGGAATACTAGTCCCTGATCCATGAAGACAAAATATAATAATAACTAGTATTCATATAACACTTTAAATCTTGCAAAAACCTTTATAAACATTATCACATCTTATCCTCACAACAATCCTCAGAGGTAAGTTCTACTGTCACCCCCATTTTACCGAGGAGGAAACTTAAGTTGACATAGTATATACGACAGCACCACACAGGTAATAAATATAAGGCAGGATCTGAACTCAGGTTCTCTTGACTCCAGGTTCATTTCTCTATTTGCTGTACTATTTAGCTACCTTTATTTCATGGTGTCTGCTTCCTGAAGTCATAAGTCACTGTTCAGGGAGAGAGACATAACAGGTCAGACACTACTTTATTCTGAATTCTGTTTATCCCATACAGTCATTTCATCAGTAAAACTGAAAATTTTTACTTTGTTGTTTACAATCTGAATTCTCTACTTCCTTTTTTAACCTCAATGATATAGTAACTTTTTTGCCGTGTGTGGGACCTGGCACCAATACCACCCCATGAAAACAGTGAAGATTCTATTATCCCCCCTTGCACTCATTGATTCTATAATTGAAATTTATCCCTACAAATGTGCTACTTCTTCAGTGCATTTTTATGTTTAAATTTTTATCTTTAAGTGAGGCATAAAGGTCCTGTTGAAAAAAAAAATGAAGCCAGGAAAAGAGCTGCAGGTCTGAAAATGAGGATTTTTTTCTGGCTTCTGAAGCCATAAAGGACTACACATGTTTAAAAAAAATGTTTTCATATGCAGCTGGGAAATAAGAAATACAGGAAATGGGGTACAGAAGTCTATCCTGCCCTACAGGAAAATAGAAGGGGAAGGGGATAAGAGAAAGGGGGAGAGATAGAAGAGAGGGCAGACTAGGGGAAGGGGTATTAAGAATGCATGCCATCTTGGGGTGGGGGGAGGGGGGAGATAAAGTGAAAATTTGGAACTCAAAATCTTGTGGAAGTAAATGCTGAAAACTAAAAATAAATAAATCTATATTAAAAAAATTTAAAAAAAAGATGTGTATTTGATCTTGAGCTCCAGTAAGAAAAGCCTCAATTCCAGGAATAAGGAGGCGAGAGTCCTTTTTAGGACACTACTCTGGTCAGTATTCTGGAGTATTGTGCTCAGGAAGGACACTGATAAGCTGAGGTGTATCTGAGGTAGGGAAACCAGGACGGTGGAAATCTTTGAATTCATACAATATGAGAACTGGTTGGTAATTAAGGATGCCATTGTAGGCTGGGGAAGCAAATGTTTGTGAGGATATGATATAAATATTCAAGTACAAGGACTCAGGAACAATGGGTGAAAATTTCAAAAAGGCAAATTTAGGCTTGATGTTAAAAAAAGAAAAATCTTTCTAACAGAGCTATCCCAGAATGGAATGGGTTAGTGGAAACTCTGGATGTCAAACAGAGGTTAACTGTAGCATGTTGGCTACATTATAATGTGGATTTCCTTTGGGCATGGGATGGAGTAGGTCTCATTTAACTCTAAAATTCTGCAATTCTGGTTCCAAAAAATCAAGTGATCTAGTACAGGATGAAGTCAGTATTCATAAGTAGTAGTTTATATTCCAGAGATATAGCGTTTTAGTAAATTGTGAACTTATTAAGTCAGTAGTAAGACATGGCAAACAAAAAAATTAAAAAAAACCTTATCATCAATTTAGTCTCTGTTATTTTAAGGCTGGTATCTAGAATGAGGAAGAGGATGGTCTCAACTGTATTTTTTCATAATCAGAATATATTTTGTTCTGGATACATTTTAGGGAGACAGTGGCGTATGATGGAAAGAATACTGGATTTGAAGTCAGGACTCAGGCTCAAACCATAGCTCTGCCACTAACTACCTGTTCAACCTTAGTCTTAAATTTCTTATTCATTAAAATGACAGGGGGACTACATGGCTTCTGTGGTTTCTCCTAGTTCTGAATCTACAACCTTGTGTTCCTAGGAGCAAAACTGATAAATTAGAGGAAATCCAGAGAAGAATAAACATGATGATATGAGGACTAGAAGCCAAGCAATATGGGGATCAACTGAAGGAAATGGGGATATTTAATATAAGTACAGACAGCTTGGGGTCAAGGAGAATATGGTAACTTTCTTATTTGTGGACAATCACAGAGAATAGAGATTAGACTTGTTTTGCTTGGTCCCAAAAGGCCAAAGTTAAAAAGGATGATTTAGACTTGATATATTAAAAAACTTCCTAGTTATTAGAACTGTCCAAAAGGGGAACATACTGCCTGGGGACATAGTGAGTCCTTCACCACAAGAGGTTCTCAGTTGAAGGCTAAATGGCTCTTCATCAGGGATGTTACAGGGGAGATTCTTGGTTAGGGTGCGAGTTCCTTCCAGAAGGTGGAGAAGAGAAAATGTTTAATGTGTCTTTCAAAGCAGTAGGGAGAATAATGGAGCCTTAGGGAAAGAATGTATGTGAACAATCAAATGCAGAAGCTCATCAATCAAGCTGATAGGCAAGCGAGAAGCCTTGGCTGGGCAGGATACCACAGAGAAGCAAATTACCACAACAGTCCAGGAAGCTTTTCAGAATCACAGAATCTCAGAGATGAAAGGATTTGAAAGGTCAGCTAGTATAGTAGATACTAAATAAATGCTTGGTAACTGAACAGAAGATAGAACATCAAAATTATCTATTTGCCAACTCTGCTTCAGAAAACTAGTTAGCATAATTGCTTAGAAGCAATTCACTCTCAGATAGGAGAGGAGGAAATAAAGAACTTAAGGACTAGATGGTCTACAAACTAAATAATAAAGCATTGCTGTTAGTACATTGTGCCTCCTGAAAAGTCTGGAAAAGTTACCGAAATTAATTTACCTCTACTCACTCAAGGCCTCAAACCCATTGGATGACTACCATTCCTGCTATATTTCTACTAGTGAAATATTTAAGGTTTCTTCTGACCCTAACTCATCTTAAAATCTATAACTGGTAAGAACAAAACAAGTTTTGTTCAAAATCTAGAACTGTCACTGACTGATTTTGGGGATACATGGAGAAATTAATAATATGGAATCTGTCATGTTAGAGCAAATTAAATATATAAAGTATAGAATCATAGGATCAAAGATCATAGTTTTCAATCAAGAAGGCACCTTAGACACCATGGAGTTCAACTCTCTCATTTTAAAAGGGAGGAAACTGAGGGCCAAAGAGGTTAGGTGATCTGCCTAAGAGCTCCCAGGCATAAAGATGGGTAGAGTTTGAACCCAAGTCCTTAGATTTCTAATTGGCTCTTTCAGTGTTTATAAAGCATTCTGTAAATTGTCAGTATTATCAAGTATATATTGTACAGTAAAGAAAAAAAACATACACATACATACCTTGTTCATCTGAAGGTTTTGTAGCTGTTGTTGCCAGTTAAGGATAGTTTCTAACCTGCAAATCCAAATATTGATATTTCCAATCAAAACAGATTTTCCTACTCCCCTAATAAGAATACAAAGTGTAGAACTCAGATCCTGAAGAAGATCTTTGATGAGGCGAGGATTTTGCTGGTCATCCAGAACTGGAAAAAATAAAGCCAGTGTAAGAGTTGGTGCTGGAGTTCATCATCAATTTAAAATTTTTCAAATTTTACCATAATTTTGAAGAGGCCCTGCTTCCAAGATGGGAAAAAAATATGATAGTTTTCGTGACTTCCTAGTAGTAATTTTTTTTGAGGGAGAGGTGTGGATAATTTAGGAGCAATTTTTACAGTTTTTTTAAAGGCAATGTAATATTTCAATATACTAATTAATAGTGACTTTAAAATTATGAATGTAAAACAATGTAACGTTTAAGTGTCATGTATACTTTTAACTATAGATTTCTGCATATGCACACTTGTTCAGTCATTCAAGTTATGTCCTCTTCACTACCTCATGGCCCACACTGTCCGAGGGGTTTTCTTGGCAAACATAGTGGAGGAGTTTACCATTTTCTTCCCCACTGGATTAAGGCAAACACAGATTAAGTGACTTACCCAGGGTCACATATCTAGTGTCTGAGGCCTGATTGGAACCCAGGCCTTCCTGACTCCATGCCCTCCACTAAGCCATCTAGCTGCCCCACTATGTGCACTCACCAATAGATGTTTACATGGACACACTTATATATGTATAGCTGTTACCTGACAGAGAATTTAAAACACACTTCTGAAAGGCAATTTACCTTCACTTATGAACGCCTACTAATTAATCTCAGAAGTATCTATTACCTAAACAAACAAATCTCTGGATTTTCTAATGTGTAAATTGAAAAACTGACAGCTGATTATTTTGCCTTGTTAGGGCATTAGTAAGTCGCTATCTAAAGGAGGTAAACCATCTCAAAAATTTAAGGAATAAGTCACCTTTCTGATTATCAGAATGATACTTTGCATGCTTGGTACAAATGCCACAAAAAGAAAAATATGAAACATTTAGAATGAAAAGATTTATGTAAAATTTCTGTCTCATACATCTCTCACTTTAACAACTGATATAAGCAGTACATATACAAAAAACCAAAACTGTATCACAGAAAGTTTTTTGATCATGACTCCAACATACCAATCATTCTTACCCTTTTGAACGATTTTGTCCAAAATGTTAAAGTAATTTTTTTGTGCTGCTCCACTTAATGAAGTTAACTGGGATTTTGCAATTAGCTGCAAGAGCTTTAAAAGAAAAAGAAAATAGGATGTAAACTATTCAATAAAGAAATATAAATTATAAAACAATGAATTATATATTTACAAAATGCTAATATGTTGCTGTAACATTTAAATGCCCAACTACCAAAACATTTAATATTTATGAAAGGCTCAGACTCAAATCTTAAAGGATGTTTTGTATAATCCATGAGAAAGTAGCCAGGTTTATGTTAATGTTTACCTCTGGCCAGTAGGGACAATAAAGAATCTTTGGGGAAACAGTGTCTCTTTATAGTAAAAAGCTTCTAATCCATTTAAATTGAGAACACCTGCATTCAAATTAATAGCTTTGTGATCCCTTAGTAAATTTCCCTTACTGAGGCTAGACTGACTCATACCTAAAACTAAAAGGGTATAGATCTTGGGTTAGTAACTTTTTGTTTTTTGTCATGAACCCCTTTGGCAGCATTGTTCTACAATCTCAGAATAATTAAAGGAAATGCTAAATTTCATTTAGAGGATAGTGAAAACAAAATATTTTTTTCCCCTCATCCAAGTTAATGGCCTTCTTGAACTATATCCATGGACCCAGGTTAAGTAATCCTGAGCTAAATGGTGTCTAAGGACCATTCCTATGTTGACAATCAATGAGTTTATCAATTATGGGAACATGGATAGAGAAAAGTGAGGAGGCTTAGCCTTTGAAGCTTTTCAGTGCCAGGGAGAGGTATCTAATAGGAAATGGCAGGCCAAGACAACACTGAAATTCCAAGCTCTCCCTACCTTGACAACTGGGGATTATAGATTACAGGGTTCTGTTTTAGTGGTAAGGGATAGATTTAGCTAAAGGAAGTAGTAGTATTCTGCATCAAGGAAAACAAAGCCTATTAACTATACAGACTTTTGGATTTTTATAGAATCAAAGACTCTCATAGTTGCATGGGATCTGGGAAGACAACTAGTCCAAACTGTACCTGAGAAAGAATCTCTTCTATGAGAGACCTATTAGACTAATGGTCATCCAGTGTTGGAAGTTTGTTGGAAGGATTTTACTGAGGTACAGCCCAATAACACCTGAGGCAGCCTATTTAATTTTTGAACAGCACTAATCATTGTTAATTTTTTTTCTTTTCAACAACTCTAAATCTGTCCACTGCTCCTAGCTTTACACGATGGGACCAAGCAGAACAGATACAATATTCTTTCTTTCATTTGATGGTCTTTTAAATACTTAGAAGGGTCATAGATCTAGAGCTGGAATGGAGTGCAAAGGCTATCTAGTCCAGATTCCTCATTTTACATTTGAGGAAACTGAGGCCCAACAAGGTTACTTGATTTGCTCAAGGTCACACAGACCATGGGTGGGATTTGAAACCAGGTTCTCTGACTCTAGAGCCAGAGCTCTTTTCAAACACACCTACAGTATCCTCAAGATTTCTGCTCTCTAGATATCTCTCTCTCTCTCGTGCGCTCTCTCTTTGTCTCTCTTTCTTACACACCTGCATCTAGCCACTCTGTTGAAAAAGGAACTCAGGCTTGTTTGCTATCTCTTTTAGAACTATTCACTGATCATCTCTTCAATAATACATACTAGAATTTTGCCAGAAATTAAAATCAACCCCACTGCTCTGTAGTTTGCAGACTGTTCTTTTCTCCTGTTTGAAAATGGGGACAAAGTTTCCCCTTCTCCATTTCTCCCCTATTGCTGATGATCTTTCACAGGTTCAGCAATCAGATCTACTAGTACTTTCAGTGCTCTGGGCTACAGTTCATTTGGGCCTTGAGATCAGGGCTCATAAAAGGTATCAAAGGTGCTCTCTTATTATTTCCCCTACTGGTTTTGGAGATTAATGCTTTACCATCCATTTCTGTTGTGTTATACCGAGCCCAAAGATTATTTTTATTGGCAGAGAAAACAGAAGCAAAATCTCACTTATTCATTTCAGCAGATTTGTTATAGAAGGCCATTTGACAGACAAGTTGGTGACTGCTTGTCCCCAATTGGCTAACAGTTCACATCAGCTTCTGCAATTGAATTATTGCTACATTTTCTTTGTGTAAAGTCAAAATGCCATCTTTCCTCCCTCTTTGAGATAAAGTGAATATTGCTTACTATTGATTGTTCTTTGGAAGGGAAGCTTACTCTACCAGTTGGCCCAGGGTGTACTTGTTACGTTAATGAATATGCTAAAACTGGTCCATGACTCTGACATCAGGTGTCCTTGTGATATGAAACCTTTTTTTCATTTTCCCTCTGCAAAACAGAAGTACTGAATTAAGCCTCCCTGTGAGGTTGGAGTTAGATACCAAAAGTACTATGCATTTCCCATGCTTGATAATTTCCACTGGTTCTCTTAAGGAGCTTAAACTCACCTCTCATCCATCTTTTCTATCTTTCCCTGAAGAATTAATCAATCAATAAACATCTATCAAGTACCTACTATGTTCCAGGCATTGTGCTAAGTGGTGGTAATACAAAAAGAGGCAAATGATAGTAGTCCCTGACCTCAAGTGGCTTATAATCTATTGGAAGACAAAATATGCAAAAATATATACAAAACAAGCTATATACAGAAAAAATAGTAAATAATTAATAGAAGGAAGGCAATGGAATTGAGAGGTATTGGGGAAGGCTTCCAGTAAAAGAAAGTATTTTAATTGGGACTTAAGGAAGCTGAGGAGATCAGCAGGCAGAACAGAGGAAGGATAGTGCTCTAGGCAAGAGAGACAGTCAGAGAAAATGCCAGAGAATCATTTGTAACCTGCTCTGGAAAGACCTACAGCCAACATCAGACTATGCCCTTTCTCTCCCTCTCCCTCACATATTTTATGGTTTTTGTCACATCTCTGCCTCCTAATCCTGCTCTTACAAGTTCTTGTTGGTGAGTAAAAATCAAGGGTCTAGAACAGTTCCCCTCATTGATTTCTTTCCATTTGAAGTATGAAGTTACCTTTAAGGAAGATCATATTCCTGAGAACTATTCCATTGTCAGCTTAGGAGTCAAAGGATCATAGCTTTAAGGATAGATAGAACCTCAAAGGCCATCTAGCCTAATGCTCTCATTTTAATAATAATGATAATATTTATGTAGCTCTTACTATGGGCCAGGCACTGTGCTAAACACTTTTAGATTATTATCTCATTTGAGACTCACAACAACCCTGGAGGAGGGTGTTATTATCCCCATTTTACACATGAGGAAACTGAGGCAGAGAGCCATTGTGACTTGCCCAGGGTCACATAGCTAGTAAGTGTTTGAAGCCACATTTGAACTCAGGTCTTCTTGACTCTAGGCCCAGTGCTCTATCCACTGCTGCGACTACCTGTCTAGAGGTATGACTTGATGGTCAACCAGTTACAAGATGTTTCCGGGGTAGTATCATCTGCCTTTCACCCAACTGCCCAGAATCTAACTGCCCTTTCAAAATGAATAAGAGCTTGTCTACACATTTTGATAAGGTTATAGGAAAGTTCCTTAATATTTAATCTTATTGACTGGCATAGGGGTAAAACCTCACCATTACATTAGTGATTCATTTTTCTAGAGCTCTTTACTGCTTATAAAATACTTCTCAGGACAATTATGTGAAGAAGCCAGTGTTGGTGTGCCTTTATCATTATGCTCATTTTGCTGAAGAAACAGAGAGATTGTTACTTGCCAGTGGATACAAAGCTAGCAACTGTCAAAGCCAGAACTCGAACTCAGGTCTCTAGACTTCAAATCTATTTTGCACACATTTGTTTGCATGTTGTATCCCTTATTGGATTGTGAGCTCCTAGAGGGCAAGGGGTTTCTTTCACCTTTCTTTGTATCCCCAGTGCTTAGCATATCGCCTGGCACATAATAGGTGTTTAATATATTCTTGCCGATTAAATGACCAGCCCTGAGGAACTCACACTCTACCCAGCAATACAATATGTTGAAAGAAATTATTCTTAATAATCATTGATTTGGGGAGATCCAGAGTTTTCCCCTCTTTTCTAAAGTCCTGATTTCAAAAGTTCAGTCTCTTGAAGGGCATTACTGATAATGAGATTGAACTAACTCTCTTAACAATCTTGTTTAGACTCTACCCAGTGGGGAAGCCATTGTGCTCTATTCTGGTTTGGGTGGAAATAAGTTCTTTGAATAGACTGCCCAAGGCTGGGAGTAACTTAGAAGTAAATGTCATAATCAAAGTTCACTTGAATAGATTCAGCCCCTCATGATATTCATTCTCTCACTGTTAACCAATCAGACTTCATTGCCATCTTCAGTAACACCCCTCTTTCAATGGGCATATAAGCCATGAGCCCACCCAAGACTGTCTTTGGTCTAAGAAAGAGATGGCCAAATGGCCATGCTTTTATTATCAGACATAGTAGCATTATTAATAAAATGATTAAAATATTCAGAAATTATGTCTCTTGAATTTTTTAAAAATCACAGTGTAAAACAAGGAAATATGAGATAACTGAAGAAAAAAATCACTAATAACTAGCAGGCAGATATAGGCTTACCACAAAAGGTAAGCCTAGGCTGAGAAGCTAAAGATTGTAAGAGGCAGAAATAAAGAAGAGATGCATTTGAGGAACTGGGGTGGGCAGTAATATTCTGTGAAACATTTTGTAATGAAACAACAGTTAGGTCAGTTTGGCTGTAATGGGGAGTACATAAAAGCTAGAAAATATGAAATAAGTCTAGTAAGGTAGACTAGAAACAAATTGTGGAGTATTTTAAATGCCAAGTTGAAAAGTTAGTATTTTGTCTTCCCAAGTTTGTCTGAAACCACAACTTGTTCAGCCATTTGATAGCATTCCCTCAATTTCCATTTCTTTGCTACCACAAAGAAAGCTGTTATAAATATTTTTGTACATATAGGTACTTTTCCTTTTCCTTTGCTCTCTTTAGAATTCAGACCTGGTGAGAGCATTGCTGAGTCAAAGGGTATGTACAGTTTTATAGCCCTTCAGGCATAGCTCTAAATCATTCTCCAGAATGATTTATTTTACAACTCCACCAGTTATTAGTATGTTAGTATTATCTATTCTTCCATGTCCTGTCCAGCATTTATCATTTTCCTTTTCTGTTACATTAGCCAATATGAGGGGTATGAGGTGGTAGCTCAGAACTGTTTTAATTTCTATTTCTCTAATTATTAGTGACAGTATTTTTATATGACTATTGATAGCTTTAATTTCTTCTGAAAATTTTCTGTTTATGTCCTTTGACTATTTATCAAATGGGGAACAGCTTTTATTTTAAAAATTTGGTTCAGTTCCCCATATATTTGAGAAATGAGACCTTTATCAGAGAAATTTGCTGTAAACATTCTCCTCCAGTTTTTTGTTTTCCTTCTAATTTTGGCTGCCCTGGTTTTGTTTGTGCAACTTTTTAGTTTAATGTAATCAAATTTATCCCATGATCCTCTCTATCTGTGTTTTGGTCATGAGCTCTTCCTTAATTTGTTTATGATAACACTTTACATCAAAATCATGTAACCATTTTGAGTCTATCTTGCTATACAGTGTGAGATGTTAGTTTATGTTAGTTTTTGCCAGACTGCTTTCCAGTTTTCCCAGCAGCTTTTGTCAAATAGTGACTCCCTAGCCCAAAAGCCTGGATCTTTGTGTTTATAAACACTAGTTTGCTGTGTTATTTCTGTATATTGTGGGCCTGATCTATTCCACTGATCAAACACTATTTCTTATGCAGTACCAGCCTGTATTGATGATTATCCTTTTGTAGTATGGTTTAAGATCTGGTACTGATAGGACACCTTCCTTTACTGTTATTTCCCATTGATTCTCTTGATATTCTTGACTTTTTGTACCTCCAGATAAACTTTGATATTTTTTTTTTGTTCTATAAAATAATTCTTTGGAAGTTTGTTATGGCACTGGGTAAATAAACGGAATTAGGTGGTATTGTCATTTTTATTATATTGGCTTAGCCTACTCATGAGCAATTAATATCTCTCTAATTGTTTACATCTGTCTTTATTTGTGAGGAAAGTGTTTTGTAATTGTGTTCATATAGTTCCTGTGTGTCTTGGCAGGTAGAATCCCAAGTATTTTATACTGTCTGCAGTTATTTTAAATTGAATTTCTTTTTCTCTTCCTGTTGGGTTTTGTTGGTAATATATAGAAATGCTGATGATTTATGTGGGTTTATTTTATATCCCACAACTATGCTAAAGTTATACCATCATATGTGCAAAAAGTGATAATTTTGTTTCCTCACTGCCTGTTCTTATTCCTTAAATTTTTTTCTTGCCTTTTTGTTATAGCTAGCATTCCTAGTACATACTGAATAATAATGGTGATAATAAACATCTTTGCTTTAACCCTGATCTTACTGAAAAAAGGCTTCTATCTCCATTTCAGCTAAAGCTTGCTATTAGTTATAGATAAATACAACTTATAATTTTAAGAAAAGCTCCATTTATTCCTATGCTTTTAATAGGAATGGATGATGTATTGTGTCAAAAGCTTTTTCTACATCTCTTGGTGTAATAATATGATTTGTGTTGGTTTTTTGTTATTGATTTGGTCAATTATGGTTATAGTTTTCCTAATACTGAATAACTCTGAATTCCAGGTATAAACCCCACCTGGCCATAGTGTAGGATGATCTTTGTGATATGCTGCTGTAACCTTGCTAGTATTCTATTTAAAATTTTGCATTCAAATTCATTGCATCAATCATTGTCTATAGTTTTGTTTCTCTGTTTTTGCTCTCCCTGGTTTAGGTAACAAAATCATATTTGTATCATAGAAGGAATTTGGTAGGACTCCTTTATCTATTTTTTCCAAACAGTTTATATAGTATTGAAATTGTTCTTTAAATGTATAGTGGAATTCATCTGTAAATCTGACTGGTCCTGGGGATTTTTTTCTTAGGGAAATCATTTATGGCCTGTTCAATTTCTCCTTCTAAGATAGAGTTATTTCCTCTTGGTTAATCTGGGAAATTTATATTTTTGTAAATATTCATCCATTTCACTTAAATTGTCAGTTTTATTGGCAACAGTATTCATTAGGGAAATTGGTCTATAGTTTTCTTTGTTTCTATTCTCTGTGGTTTAGGTTTTAAGGGCATATTTGTTTCATAGAAGGAATTTGATAGGAGTCTCTACCTATTTTTTCAAATAGTTTATATAGTATTGGAATTAATTATTCCTTCAGTGTTTGGTAGAACTTGCTTATAAATCTATGTGATCCTGGGGACTTTTTCTCAGGGAGCTCATTTATGGCTTATTCAGTTATTTTTTCTAAGAGAGTTATTTAAGTATTTGAGAAGGTAAGCCACTTAAAATTTTTGAAAGAATCACATGGTATGGCCTGTGCTTTGGGAATAAGACTGGTAACCGTGTGAAGAATGGACTGCAGATGAGAAAGACTGGAATCAGAGAGACGAAGAACAAAGAGGCCAACAGTTCAGGTGAGAAGTGATGATGGCCTGAACTAGGCTGGTGGCCTTTTGAGTGGTAAGAAGAGGGGAAATGGGAGTGACACTGTGAACTGACAACTGATTAGACATGGGGAGTGAAGCAGAGGGAAGAGCCAAGGCTGAGTTTAGGCTGTGAAACTGGATGAGTGGAAGGGGTGGTGTTGTCCTTAAGACAAACAGGAAAGTTAGGGGGAACAGTTTTAAAGGGAAAGATAATGGTTCTATTTTGGACACGTGACAGTAATAATAACTAATCATTATATAGCACTTATTATGTGCCAGGCACTATGCTAAGCACTTTATAATTATTTTCTCATTTTACCTTCATAACAACCCTGGGAGGTAGGTTCCATTGTTGTCTAAATTTTACAAATGAGGAAATTGAGGCAAACAGTGATTAAGTGACTTGCCCAAGGCCACGTAGCTAGTACGTGTCTGAGGCCAGATTTGAACTTAGAGAAGACCTATCTACTGTCACATCCTGGAAGATATATAAGCTCTCTGTTTATACGGAGATATACCAACAAAAGTTAGTATTATGATGGACTAACAAAATTGAACTAGTAATTTTAAATATCTTTTTTGTTATTCCTAATAAATATTTAAAATGTTTTTTATATTTTCTGAACATTTGTAATACCCTACCATCAAAGACCCTACACTGGTTATTTATTAGTTAATTATATAGTATGTCTCAATATAGCAGCCAGTTGTTCTTTTCCCACAAATAAAAATCACTAATTGATTAAGCAGCCTAATGTTTAAAAAACATAGTTTCTGTTGCCACCAGAAAGATGAATTGCAAATTCATCTGGTGAGACAGCCCGATGCAGTCACATATATCTCTAATGGACACTCTAAAAATAAGAGTTCACAAAGGACTGGTTCAGCTCAAAAGCGAATCCAAATCCAAACTCATATGGTTTCCATTTCTGGTAGGACACATAAAATGACACCTCTTCCCAAAGGCGGAAACTTCTTTTGTTCAGAGGAACTTGCCATTAATTTTAGATATTTTAGGTAATTACAGTATCCCCCTCTGAAGTGATGGCAGTGAAAATGAGAGGCTAGTCTTTATATAACAACATCTTCCCAAGCTCATCTACTGTATATTCAGTTCCTCTCAAAAAGAAGTCTGCAGCTTTGGAAATAGTCTGTCTCTTTCTCAGGCTAACAGAAACTCAGTCTGAATTTGAATTTGTGTTACCTTTTAAAGTTGTCCGACTTCAAACACAATTAGGAGTTTAAGTAAATATAATACTGACACATGGGTAAAAGTAACCGCATAAAAGGTACATTATAAAAGAGCTACTGTCCTATTCAGTAACAAAATCCTCATAGAACCATTAATAAAATGTTGAAAATAGGCACTGGCCCACATGGTCAGGATTTATAGGGAATGAGAAAATAGGTTTAGTGAAAAATTAACTAGGTCTAATGTAAACAATATACCATGTAGGTTCTTATGGTATTTACAGTTTTTCATAAATCAGTGCTTTCAATTTTCTGATCTCTATGGGGTATTACTATCACACACATGTATGTCTAAACATGTGCATATACATATATGTGTATATATACACACATATTGTACATATATATTATGGAATATCTATCTAACATAATAATCAATCTATATTTTACTTGCTTGATTTTTATCTTTCTACACTATATTAGAACCATGAGGTCAATTCTTTTCATTCCTACTGAAGTCAGCCTGTCAAGTTATAATGATGAATATAATCATGAAGAAAGGTTCCTTTTAATTCAGAACTTCCCAATTTAAAAAGTTCATGGAAAATGTGGAAGAGGGTAGAATGGTAATCCTGAAATATGAATAAAAGCTAGTAACTACTAGTAAAAGGGGCAGGATTTACTGATTGTATGGAAAAGAAGGCTCCAAATTCCCATAAATATTTGTTCAAGAAAGATAGGAACCAACTACTCTCTATGCTTCAGACAGAATAAGAAATCCATAACAGAAATAATTTAGGAAATAGAAAAAACTTTCTACCAATAAGGGCTATTAAATACTGGAATGGTTATCAAGGAAGAAATGCAGACTGCAGCCTCTCAAAGCCTCAGTTAATGATTTCACAATTGTAGCAGAGAGTACTTATGAGTCTCTCCCAAATTAGCTAGGCTGATCTTTGGAAAGATACAATCTGTCCCACGACCCATCCCCCAAAGCCTTTCCTGGTTCATAGGAGTGCTCTGCTGGCTTTGGTTTTGCTGGTTTTGTTTCACTTCCACACAATGGAACAGGGGAGAAACTTTTTCTTAGGGATGATATAGGTTCCCAAAATGCAGAAGGTGGGGGATGAGGGGGAAATCACCTATAACAAAGGGACTAGAAAATAGGTCTTCTAGTCATAAACAAAATAGAATCGATATACTTTTCTAAATTAGGAAGTAATTCATAATAGATTTAAAAATAATAAATGTATGAAAGGAATCATATTAACACAATGATTTCTAAAAATGCAAGGTATACCGCCAGAAAAGGAGAAATTAAGGACCCGGTTGATAACCTTTGGGGGATACTCATGCTGAGAAGGTAGGAAATGAATGGTTCTGAAAAGAAAACTAAAAAGTCAGACAGGTCATGGGGAAATCTGGAAAAAGCAGTGAAATAACATTCAAGGGAGGAGAAAGAGTATCCAGGAACCTAGAGGGATAAACTAATTCATTGTAGATAGCCCCAGGTACAAATATTTATAAATGACATTTATAAATGGAGAAATATATTTATTAACTTGTCTATGCAGGTCAACCAAAGACATGAATTATATCTAGCTACATAAGTAAGTTATTCCTTGAGTAGGATAAGAAATGTCAGGAATGGATGATCATTTGACAAGTTTTAGAAATATTTATATTACTTTGTCATAAAGAAAATTATATTGTCAAAATGTTTTTTATTTCAACTATCTTGAAAAGTTTCCTGAAACATATCAAATATATTCGTGCTTTAGGAAATAGAAATACTGAGCATAATTTAACTTTAATTTTAATAATGAGGTGATCTTTACACTATCTTAGGGGGTTGGGAAGAAAACACCCTGAATCTCATCACTACATAAATCACTACATGTCATTAGTATTATTAGCATCAAAACTATCACAAAAGTTATATCATGGTATGAAGGTACACTTGGGTTCTTAAAGGCTATGCCAACAGAACACGAGCTCAAGTAATTTGTATTATACTAGAAAGGCTACAAGAACAGTCCTGGCAAAGACTCCATCTGACTTCTGAGGACTGGTCTGGCTGAAGAGACTCATCACCAGTAGATTAGATCCAATTCTTTAGCCATGGCAAATCATCAGACAAGGGAAAACA
This sequence comes from Phascolarctos cinereus, assembly GCF_003287225.1. Taxonomy (NCBI): domain Eukaryota; kingdom Metazoa; phylum Chordata; class Mammalia; order Diprotodontia; family Phascolarctidae; genus Phascolarctos; species Phascolarctos cinereus. The sequence continues at coordinate 185,847,527 of NW_027555625.1, forward strand.
CAAAATGGCCTTCAGTCCTGATGATGCAGTACTAATGGCAGAATAAGTGAAAGGGGCAAAGGGTACTAAGAATCATCCAGGAACATTTCATTTAGTGAAAGGGAAACATGGAAGGAATTATTAAGCATTTGCTGTGTGCCAAGTGATGTGTTTAGTGCTGAGGATACAAAAATGAAATAATCCCTACGGGAAGGATTCCAGCACACTGGGTGGATTTATGGGAGGATATGGACAAAAGTAAGACAAGATGAGGGTTCGGATGGCTTGCTATCTGCACTATTGGAGGTAATACCAACGTCGATAAGATCACAGGTGCTCCTACAGTGAAGCCCACAGCAGATGTTAAAGTATATATAGCTTGGCTTACCCTTTTATTGAATCTCATGAATATAAGCTCCCTGAGGGCAAAGAGTGCTCTGCTTTTTTTTCGTATAACTAACATCCTGCAGAGTAAACTGCTTAATAATTTACAACAGTAAGAACTTCCATGTTTATTGAATTGATTCTTCTGTCCAACCCATCCCCCCAACAGTTGTGCTGTTGTTGGTAGAATTTTTTTTCCCCCATCTATTCCCTTCTGGTTACGTTATTTTCCTTGTTTCTCTTCAATGACAATAGATTTGTTTCTGTTCTCCCTGGCCCCAAATCCCAAACTGCTCAGAAACTTCACCTATTTATTGCTTTACTTTCTGGAGGTTAACATAGAACATAACTGAAGATTTGGTTCATCTGCACCTACCATTCACTTCATCTCCACCTTGAGAATCACTATTTTCCTTCAAGGCTTGTCAGAGATGCCATCTCCACCAACAAGCCTTTTCTGATGCGTTTGGGTTCAGAATGTTGTTCATCCTCAATATACCGTCTATTAATCTTTGTCTTTTATCTTTTCCCTCTTTTCTTACAATAGAACCTTTTTTCTTTATTTGTGCTAAAAATCTTGCATATGTAATGAGTGCTTAGTTAATGTATATTAAATTGTGCTGATTTTTTCAAGAGAAATAACGTAAAAAAGTCTTATATGTAAAAATTAAGCCAAATCTATGCTCCCTGGATACCATGAAAGAGAGACTTTATTTCTGTCTTGGACAAAAATGCCTAGGTTTTGAGATAGCCTGGGAAAAAGAGGTAGAGGGAAGATACAGTCAGAATTTTATCCACCTTCAGAATTCTGGCTTCATAATTGTTCTGTAAGGTTGGGCATGTAATAAAATCTGATTGTTAGTGGTACATAACTATGGTTTAGTAATTGCCTATTTACTGTAAGATTACAAAAAGTTATGGGTTAAACAGTTTGGCACTTCCACAGCTAACCACTTACTTGTGAAAGACATGCTCATGTCTTGGCTCAGAAGGGTATAGAAACAAATTAACTGTTGGCACATAGTATGAGCGCTTTCCCCCTTAAATTGACTCACCTTTTGCAAAGAAATTGGCTAAATTATCTTTTGTTACCATCACTAAATCATATAGGAATGCATAGAGGAAGTAGCTGCTAGATGTCTTTGGCTTTTTCGTGGAGGTTGTAAGGATTTACATGTATACTATTTTGCATGGAAAAAATCTTAGAGCATATTTTCAAATAAGGGCTTTGAGGAAACAAATGTTTTTCAGTGGTGTTAAAGTACATTACCTTCAATAAAAAAAAGTCATCTGTTGAGTAACAACCAAACCAATGCTTATCTTTACTCAGTCTCCAAACTTGCTGAAAACTGTTTAATTAAACAGACCCTTTAAAATTCTAGCTTATATTTGTTTTGATGTGATTCAATTCTCTCTAAGGTGAGAAAATTTCAAGTCACCTAACAATTTTGTGTCCTTTGATAATTGTCTTAATCATAAATTTTAAAATGCTCACCAAAAATAATACAGCTTTATGTGCTAGTGTCCCTAAGAGTAGATGATTATAAAATAAAATTTCCAAAGAAAAGTCAACTTAGTTTATTATAATGGTGGGGAGGGGAAAGCAAATGAAGGTAACTAGGGACCAGAAAGTACTAGAAGCTAGTAATTCTCTAGGAATTGAAAACAAGGCATGATGCATCAGAGGAGGAGAATTTTTCTTTTCTTTCTTTTAGTTTTTTTAATAGGGAAGTTTCTCAACGCATACAATGAAATACTAATTGAATATGATCAGTAGGAGAGAAATGACTAGCTTCATATAGTTTGCCAATGTAACAAAAAAAATTCATTTTTATTGAACCTCTGGATATAGGTGAACTTTAACAGTTTAGTGAATTATTCATCTTTTTTTAAAGCAACCTGACATAATGATTTATTGAAGCTATATTAACAATATGAATGAGTCATTAAAACAGAAGCAAATTGTCTTTAATAGTGTTTTGAAAAGATGGTGTTATTCCTAACAACCAAGTTATTAAGAAATAAAATATAAGGTATTTTATGAATCCAAGCAAGAAATTAGTATAGAATTTTGAGATATTCTTTCTCTTTTCTAAAATGAACTATGAAATTATGATCACTTATTAAAATAATGATGAACATTTTTTTTGGCTAGGCAATGGGGTTAAATGACTTGCCCAGGGTCACACAGCTAGCAAGTATCAAGTGTCTGAGGCTGGATTTGAACTCAGGTCCTCCTGAATCCAGGGCCGGGCTCTATCCACTGCACCACCTAGCTGCCCCAGATGAACAACATTTTAAACAGACATTTTCCAAATGCTATATGTTGTGACTTAATGATTAAAGATATTCAAGTTTTGCTGTAAAGCTAACAGAAAATTCATCAGGTGCAAAAGGAACACACTGAAGAGTCTGATGGCTTATTCATTAATTGTATCACAATTCTAAGCTGACACATTCATTAGCCCAAACGCCTAGGTTTCAATACACTAATTCTCTCGTTCTCAGCAAGCAGTTGCATAAGAGGTCATGCCATGGTAGAGGTATTGAACAAATTAATGGTTCTCAAAACTACATGAACCATTAGTTATTCATTCCTCTTAAAAAGAAATTTGGAGAAATATGTAATCTTTAAAAATAATGCTGAATTATAAAGGCAAATTTGGCATTGTAAGACACGTTGTTCAGTCATTTCAGTCACGTCTGACTCTTCGTGACCCCATTTGGGATTTTCTTGGTAAAAGTACTGAAGTAGTTTGCCATTTACTTCTCTAGCTCATTTTACAGGTGAGGAAACTGAGGCAAACAGGGTGAAGTGACTTGCCCAGGGTCACACAGTTAGTAAGTATCTGAGGCCACATTTGAACTCAGGAAGATGAGTCTTCTTGACTTCAGGCCCAGCACCCTCTCCATTGTGCTACCTAGCTGCCCCATTATGTGGCACAAACTGCCTCAAATATTTTTAACAAAAAACAAAATAAAGCAAAACATTTTAATTATCTTAACATCTTACAAGTTGAACTGCGGCATATAAAGTTTAATTTTTTATTTGTCACTTAAGAGGGTATCAAACTTGGTTTCTCAGCAAGAGCAAAAGACTAAAACTGCCAACTAGAAAGACTTTTCATTTGATTACTGAAATAATTTATAATTGGACTTTGAAATCTCTTATTATTACATTCAAAGAAATGTAAGGCACTTGGAAAACCTCCAGAATTTGATAATGGTAATTCTGGCATAACTTAGAGATTCCTATATAAAATGTTATCTGAAAAGCTTAATTGAAACATTTTTATATACGTTCTTAAAAAGAGAAATTCTTGAACTCATTAGAAGTAGTGCAAAAAATATTCATTTCTAGACATCACAAAGCTCTTTTTCTAGGTTAATAACAATACCTCTGAAATTAATGAAAATAATCCAATAGTATTAATAACACCTCCTGAGCACACAGATAATTTGACATTAGTCATGTTGATAAAGCTATGGCAATTAAGTGAAATATCAGCGAAAAGAGTTACTACAAATGCTCAATAGAATAGAAAAACAACACACATTTCTCTTGTAACCAAAGATAATAAAGATGGCTGTTAGTGAAAATTATTATGTTTGCCTCCTACAATGCTCAAGAGTTCTAAAAACGGATATGTTCCAAATAAATTTCCACTTGCTGTAGGCAATAATGTAGACAAATGCATAAGCAACCTAAGTCTATCTATGGCCTCTCCCTTCACACAAAGTCCAAACTTTTGTGTTACTCTGCAGAGGACTGAAGGACCACAAGGATCTCCCCTTGAGAATAAACAAAAAGGCAAACAACCTTAAAAGTTCTGGCTTGCCACGGCTTCTCTCGCATCTAGCTCTAGTCTATCTCTAGCTTTCTTTCCATCTACAAAATTCAAAACCTCTTGTTGTGATTAGAACACAGGACTCTCTATTATAACATATTAATTACTTTTTCAGTCAGTCCTTATGTGGAAAAAAAAAATTTGATTAAAAAAAACAAATAAAATGAGACTTGCTTCCTGGACAACTCAGTTGTGCTATTGGACAAGTCATTTAACCTGAGAGATTTCAGTTTTATCATCTATGAAAGAGATTACCAAGGTATATAGCTTGTCCAAGTAAATTAGGAAATATATGCATAATATTTCAGAAAACAATAATGAATTCTGCCTAATCAGAACTGAAGTAGTAGGAAAAACTAAATCATATGGCACAAAAAGATCAGAAAAATGTCATGAAGTAGACATAATTCTAAGTAGAATTATATCAGAAACATCCTATAGAGTTAAGAATATCTTGTTCTCTAACGCAATTTACAAATATCATTTTTTTTCTCTTCAGTAATCTTTTTCAATATTTTAAGAGTCAAAATACTTTTCAAAGTTACATTTTATCATTAAGAATGTATAATAACTTTCATAAATATCTGGCTGTACTTTCTCCAAAAGGAAAACACAAGAGCCCACAACACAGGGATAGTCTTATCCAACAGAACAGAGATAATTACTCACACACAAAAAGCAATCAATAAATATGAATATCTATCTCAGGCTCTTTCTTTTTATGTCACATAACATGAAATTTACCATAAAATAGTATTTTTTAAAATGCAATTTCTTTTTTTGTTGTTTTTTGCTAGGCAATAGGGTTAAGTGACCTGCCCAGGGTCACACAGCTAATAAGTGTCAAGTGTCTGAGGCTGCATTTGAACTCAGGTCCTCCTGAGTCTAGGGCTGGTGCTCTATCCACTGTGCCACCTAGCTGCCCCCAATGCTATTTCATAACTTTTCATTTTATGAAAAATATAGGCATTCCAGCTTATCAGTTATCCCTTAAAAATAAATTTTCTTCCTGTGAAAGCTATAAATAGGAACCTGTATTTTAGAACATCTGCAAAAATCACTATAGAAGAAATTTTATGCTTTTTATCAGACAATCCATCTGAGACAGCCAAGTTATTGGCATGGCATGGTATGACGCAGTACACAGATGACTACCTATGCTCAAAGATCAATTTTCAGAAATGTGGCATTCCTGCAGAAATAGGATCCAGGTTTCTCTCTATTAGATCATTATTTTTTCATGAGGGGAACTGAACTATAATCCTACAAAAAAGCAAGAGAAAAGTTTAAGCTTTTTTGACGTTCTTTTCAACTTAACAATTCTACTACAGGCTAGCTTATTTCTTCCTGAACTCTGTTTTTCCACAAAGCAATACAGACAAATTTTTCCACTTATAAAACACAAATTACTCATATGAAACATGCAAGATACCAAATCTATAAAGCAGAGGTAGACTAGTTATGTATGACAGTAATACAGATTTCTAAGCTCCAGTCCTTACTTTGACAACGTAGTTGAACCTTCGGATATCTTGAATTGCACTTGAAAAGTCTAAGCGGTTAAAGGCTTCTCCCAAGGTGCAATAGCCATGCCTCTTTAAAAACAAAAAAAAAATTAAGAGATAATAACTACACACTGAAATACAAGTTTAAAAACAAACCATTAAAGGCATTGATGAATTAGTAAAACATTAAAACACTCTGGAAGTCTAATCAAGACTTAAAAGAAAATAGAAGAAAATATCAGTTTTACATTATTTTAACCAGTCATCTAAAAAAATTAAATGCTACAGCAAATTTTCGAAATAGTTTAGGTGAAATGTAAGCAACATCTCATTTTTATTATCATAGTGAGAAGAGAACAGAGAAATCCATAAACATAAAAATTATATGTATTTTAGAGTATATTACTGGGGCAGTTGGGTGGTACAGTGGATATAGTGCCAGGCCTGGAGTGGGAAAGACTTATTTTCCTGAGTTCAAATCTGGCCTCAGACACTTACTAGCTGTGTGACCCTGGGCAAGTCACTTAACTCTGTTTGCCTCAGTTTCCTCATCTGTAAAATGAGCTGGAGAAGGAAAGGAAAAACCATTCTAGTAATTTTGCCAAGAAAACAAAGAGTCATGATGATAACAACAGGTGGTGACTGGAATTTTCCATGGCTATGTCAAAATGCTCTGACAGGTTCTATCAGGCTAGAAGGACTTCAAGTATAGATTTAGTAATAGACTGAATGAACCAATCTAGCTAAGTTTGGAGGACTCATGAACAAATTGGCTTCAGGAATGGTAAGTTTTTCAGTGATCGTAAGTCATGTTAATGGGAGTTATAGAAGAGCTGTAATCCACACTGGTGGAGGGAAGATCCATACCAATAACACCACAGGCATTTGCATACTTATAATAAGAACTGAAGAGCTACACAGTTGAGATCCACTGTCTTTCTCTATATGGTGTAAAGTCCTTGAAGGCAGGGACTATTCCGTTTTACCTTTGGATTCCCAATGCCTACGACAGTACCTGGAGTATAACAGGCACTTAATAATTGCTTTTTCATTGACTGATACCTAGTGTGGTCACCCAGTTATGGAATCAGTAACCACAAAGGATCAAGAAGTTGGCAAGTTGGACAGCCCTCTTTGTTCTTTATCCCTTATTCCTCTTTTAACAGTGATAAGGTAGAGAAGGCAAAAAACAGAGCTTTTATCTTCTCCTTCCTTTCATTCACAGCGGTAGGTTCCAAAGAGGCTGTATTTCAAGCTAAGTAGCACTGGCATGGCCTTCATGGTTCTTTCAAAAAATGTAGGGATATCCTCCTTTGATAGTCAGTCACATGAAACCCTGGGTTTGATAAAATCATTCCTTATCAGGAAATTACAAAGGTAAAACTAGAACCTAAACATGGGTCTCATGACAAGAATTTACATGTTATGTCACTTTTGCATTTGTCAGGACTATAATCACAGTTATTATGACCAGGGTGGGGAAAAGGTATTCCTTGGCCCATAAAGGGCCACTGGAGTTAGAAAGTATATACACAGTTCTAAAGGCTAAAGAAGAGAAAAAAGAAATGAAGCCAAACAAAAATGGAAGAAGACTCTTCTTGTCTATTACTTAAATCAACATTAATACTTCAATGTGATATGATTCAATCAATATGAAGTAGATTTTTAAATGGCCAACTGTGATTAATATAACAACAATAATTAAATGATGTAAAAAGAAATATGGAACATATGATTTTAACTGCAGAAAAAGAAAACTAGCTAAGGGCTAGTGTCCTTCCCATAATCTTGGCTCTGCCTAAAGGTAGGTACACCTGGCAGCTATTACATCATGGCATGGACAGCTCTATTTCCTACACTAAAAGAAGGGTGGTATTCTCAGATTCTACCATGGTTTGGAAAGAAATATTCAAGTAATAACCATTTCCCCTGATTTCTTATTCACCAAGTAAAACTAAATTTGAACTGGTACCTGCATATAGTTTCCAATTCAGGAAAAAATACCTGATCTTAATGGGAAAACTGGAAGTTCGCTATAGGTTTCAGTCTGAAACCAAATTTCAGCTTATCTGAAATCATCTGATGTAGTGATATTACGTTTGGCTATAGTTATAACAGTACTATTTTCCAGATGCCTGTGGATTTGGTTTTTTAAAATGTGTGCATAAAAATCACTTTATAAGGAAAACTGGTATTTTGCCTTTTTTTGAGGCTGAAGAGGGAGAAAAAAAGCCCAAACTTGGTGAAAGCCTAGCAGGATGAAATGACTTTACCGTCAGACTAACAAAGCGAGCAAAAGTTTTGCACACAGTTAAGCACACAACAGATGCTTAAGTTCTGCCAGGCATCATGAAAATTTCAAGTCTGGCTTGTCAAAGTAAGGAGATTGGAAGGCCACTGCTACAAGAGGCTGGGTAGCAGTAGGAATAACCAATTAAGGGAAAACTTTGAAGCCTCCTATCATTTTGTGAGTGCATGATGATGGCAAAAAACTGGAAACTGAGATGATGCCCTTCAGTTGGGGAACGGCTGAACAAGTTGTGGTATGTTATTATGATGGAATACTACCCTTCTATAAGAAATGACAAGCAGGATGGTTTCAGAATGATGGTGAATGAGCAGCTATCTGTAGGTCTGGGTTAAAAGACAAGACAGATATTAATCTAATAGGTAAATGGAATCTTAACAGATAACTGAGCCAACAGAAAAAAATTACTTAATTAAGAATAAATTAACATAATTATGTTTTAAACTGAGATTTTTTTTTCTTCAGATAAACAAAATATTATCCAATAGCAAACATCTACTTTTTCATACATATAGAATAGAATACTCATGGCATACTACCTGGGGAGATTTCCTTTTAATACTACTGTCATCTTTACCCAAAATATTTCACTCAATCCTTACTTTATTCTTATTTTGATTTTTACGCTACACAAAAAGCCACATGATTTCTTTCATGTCCCTCTTTTCAAACTGTAACTCTACATCCAGAGACATATCTTAAATATTACTATTCTCTCCTAGAATACTTATTGTAAGATTCTCTCTTCATCTTCCTAGAACACTGTCCTTATTGTAAGATTCTCTCTTTATCTCCCCCCAAGGACAACATAAATCAGATGTCCTCCATACTAACTTGCGCGTCAAATTTCATAGTTATATATTACAATTTAAACTCAAATTTAAATACAAGACATACAATGCTTTAAATAGGTAAAACTTTTTCAAGTTAGAAGTGAAAGGAATATAGTGGCAAGAGGTTACATACATAGAGGTTGAAAATTCTCAAAATAATCTCAGAAAGGCTAGTTTCAGAAGTGGAGAGAAGAGAAGGGTGTTTTCTGTTTTTCTTCTCTCCTGCTAGGTGCCTACAGTGAAGGGACAGGCTACTCCTGCGCAAACCTCCCAAGTACAGGTTCAGTGCAAGAGTGCAACTGTGAATTGAGGGACAAAATCCTTTACTGCCTATTGAAACAGAACACAGCTCAGAGGTGTATTCGTATTCTTTGCCCTCCCAAGATCTGCAGAATTCATTATGTTGGCAAATAATATGAAATGTAATAGACTTTCATGTATTTATTTCGAATTTTCTGTATTTTTGCAAATCAAATAGGAATCTTTAAAAAAAATCTTATTAAAGAAGTTTCAAGGACAGAGGGAGCCATATCTGTTAAACACTTTTAATGCTACCAAATCAGTTAAATGAGCTGAATTTTTAATAATCTAGTCTTTAGAGAACTTTTTTTGGGGATGCTGGTATCTTTTCAACTGATAAATTCTTCCATAAACATTCCTAGAAGCTCTCACTTAACTTAGCTTGGCAGAATTAGTACATAATGAACACTTACTTGTTCCCTGAGTTATTCTCCCTGATTGCTACAAAGTATGCTGAAAGAATATATTTGCTCCTTGGTCTAAAGGACAAACTAATCTATACAAAGCTTTGCACACAGTTAAGCACACAACAAATGCTGAAGTTCTGCCAGAGATGAGGCATCATGAAAATTCCAAGACTGGCTTGTCAAAGAAAGGAAAAGTTTTAACCTCCTATACTTGGAGTGACCTTTTAATATTGGATACCTGCTTAGATCTACTTCTTAAAATCCCCATCTCTGCTCAAAACTTGATGCAGGCATCTCTGGATAATAGTTCTAGAGTAGGAAGAGACTGTAAAGCCCACCTAGTTCAACCTCTTTATATTCAGATGAAGAAATCAAGGCTGAAGGAGGTAAAGGGACTTGTCCAAGATCACACCGACAACAAACATAATTCCTACATGAGGCTTTCTCTGATCTCTCCCAGCTACTTATTGTGTGTATTTGTATAGACACATATATTTTGTATATACTTATATGTGCATTATTGTTTCCATGATAGAAGTAAGCTCTTTAAGAATGGCGGGTCTTTCATTTTTGCCTTGGTCTCTCCAGTGCTTAGCACGATGATTGGCACGTAGCGGATGCTAAATAAATGCTGGCTGACTCACTGACAAATGCTATCCCTCCATAAAATTTTGTGGATTCCACTGTAGGGTTTGTTTCCTTCTTTGAATCTCCATAGTATGTTATATTACTCTCAAGGCATTTAAGACTTCAACTTCGTAATTTATATACTGGCATCTTCCATCTCCCCAATTACATTGTAAGCATCTTGGTGGCAGGCACCGTGTATAATCTCCCTATTCTCTATACTGTTTAGCAAAGTGCCTAGCATGCAGAATGTTCTAAAATATTTATTAAATTAAATGAAGGCAAATTTTTCAATTTTAAGTATACTCATCAAAACTCATTTGACAACTAGGATCATTATTTCAATGAAACTGAAAAAAAGGTATGTAACATAAAAGCCTTTCATTCTACATATGATAAAATACTTACTTCTCTGGTGCTTTCTTTATGTACATAAATCCATTTTTCACGATAAAAACCTGAAATAAAAATTAACTTTTTAAAATGAACTGTTTTTATGTTTTCTAAAAAAGTTTTCTCATAATATTTATTTGAATGGAACTGTTAAATTTAGGTGATCATAACCACAATAATTTACTTAGCTAAGGGGAAAAAATTACCTTTATTAGACATTTCAGAGCTAACAAAGTGTTCTTTAAAACATTTCTTTGGGGAAAAAAATGACTCATCTTAAGGCAAACATCAATGAAGTATTGTGAATTTAGATTAATAAAAAATGAAGTGGTATCAGTGTATTTAGAGATATCAGATACAAGTTATGGGAAAGAAGCAATTAAAATATAAAAAAATTCTAACAAAATTTTTTTTACTAATTTCTTATTCATTTTTAAAGAAACAATGTAAGTATTTTTAATTATATTGGTTTCCAGTTCATAATTAGGGTTTTCCTTACCAATGACCACCCCCCCCAAAATGGATATGAATGCTTCCTTCATCAGGGAATGTGGTATTCTATATATGGGAATTTTCTTTATAGCACCAAAACTTAATTTTGACTGTTTTAGACCAAAATCGTTCTAAAATTTTCTGCCTTCTTAAACAAGCACAACTTAATCTCTTTTTGATGATTCGAGGGGTCATCATCACAAATCAATTAACACACTGTTCTAGAACACAGAGGCTACTAAAACTATCTCAATAGAGGCATCAGACTACTGTGCTTTTACAATTTTTTAAAAATAGTTTTTATATCTTCTCTCTCAATGTTGGTGGTTGATCAACTGTTAGTTCTTGCTATCCTCATTCTCCACCCCCACCTCCAACTAAATGCTTCAGACTAGGAAACAAGTTAACTAAAATTGGTAGAATTATACACAATATAAAGTAACTAGCTTAAGTTAACTGGCTTCAAATGAAGGCCTGAATTCCCATTATAGGAGCAACATGATTAGGCTTTGTTTTTTTGTTTTGTTTTGTTTTGTTTTGTTTTGTTTTGGCTAGGCAGTGGGGTTAAGTGACTTGCCCAGGGTCATACAGCTAATAAGTGTTATATGTCTGAGGCCGCATCTGAACTCAGGTGCTCCTGAATCCAGAGCTAGCGCTCTATCCACTGTGCCACCTAGCTGCCCCAATGATTAGGCTTTGTGATAGCTATGCCAGCCACTCAGAGAGCATGTTTTTGTTTGTTACCCTTTTTACATGCCAGAAGCCTTGACAGCCTCCCCATTGCCCCAGTCTGAAAACTGGGACATTTAAAAAAAAACAAAAAAGGAAGAAAAGAAAAGATGCTGAGCTATATGTATACAGATACAAGGTGGTATATTGAATAAATAAGGTCTCAGACTTGGAGACATGGGTTCAAGTCCTATCTCTTGACACTTAAGTGATTATGGGCAAGTCACTTAACTTCTTAGTGCCCCAGGCTTCTCTCTAAGACTATATTTAAGTTACAGATGAGCTGCTGCATGGGTAGGATTTTCTACGCCACATGTTCCCTCACACCAATAAAATCACAGGTCCAGATCAAAATCAAAATAAAACAAAAGAAACAAACAAAAACCTACTATCTAATAAGGGCCAAAGTTAGTAAGTGATTTAATGAACCACACACACCACATACATATATGTGTAAAACTATGTATGAAAAATTATCTTACCTTGAGTATTTGTGCTTTTCCTAAAGTGATCCTTTTTCCTTTTTTTGGCTGCAAATTCACACTCTCCAGGGTTGAATATATCGTCATCCTCACTATTTACAATACTGAAAGAAAAGATATATTTTATTAAAAAAATCACTGAGTAAACTCTTCATTCACTTTTTCCTCTACCACACAATATTATAAGAAGGCTTTGAGCTTAGAATTGAGGAGACCAAGAAAAAAAATCCATTCATATTTTTATTCTGAAGACACAAAGACATATTTGGTAGGCAGGAAGAGGCTGTAACATTCCAGGTATGATTTTTGCACATAAAGTGGCATAAAAACTATTATCAATGAAATTTTTATTGGAAAAATGATGTAAGGGTTAGTGATAATAAAGAAAGTTCCAGGTGAAACATGTAAATATTGAAAGACCCACAGAAAGCTTCCAGCACATGGGGTATCTTCTTTGGAGGATTTATGGGTTGACTTGAACAAGAAATACACAGGATGAGAAGATATAAATGGGATGTGACTTATAATAGTGGAAGACATATCCAAATTGAAGTATTGATGAGACTGAGCATTAAAATGTCTATTTTTATTCTAAAAATAAAATGAGAATTTATGGAATAACAGATTACACTGAAACTATTCGGGTAGTGATTGGAATTTGTGGAAATCTATAATTTTGCCCTGCTTTCTCTGAAAATGGAAGGCATGAAATGACTTATTCAAACAACTATGCCAGGAAGAAGGTAATATTCTATAAGATGTTCAGAATTTTGGCATCATAGGCTGAAGTAATTTCAGACACTGATAGAATTTACAAATAATTATAAACACAATTATATTGTAGTATGGTGGTTACCAATGTTTTTTGCTCCATGAACCCCTTCAACAACAGCATCAAGTTTGTGAATCCTTGGGGTAATTGAATATCATACTCATATTATTCTACAATTATTTCCTGCTTAAAGCACCATTAAACTATTTTTAGTGCGATCCCCCTTTGACCATTGTTATGAACCTCTATGGGGCTCGTGAACCACTAACGGGGAACCATTTTCTAGATGAAAGCATTTATTTTTAAAAAGCTTTTTAAACGACTTGCCTACTTTCTGCTTGAATGTCTAATACACATTCTTAATACAACTACCACAGTAAGTATTCAATAAATGTTTACTAAATTACTATAGCAATGTAATATTTTCTTAAGCATTAACCAAATATACATTTTACATGACTTCATTAAACTAAAACAAGAAAAGCTATATAGGAAAACTTTGGATATTTATACATTAAATGCAGTCACTCAGATTTTGTGAGTTTTTTAAAAATTACATTTTTATTTAGAAAAAGAAAAAAAAATTAAAGTCATTCATTTGTGTATTTTTTTAAACTAAAGTTTTTACTTCCTAGGCATGTGGAAAAATGTATTAGTCCTAGACTTACAAAAAATAAAGACAGGCAAAATATACTTTTTCCAACATACACCAATAACTAAAATTGTCTTTAGTTTGAAAGTAACAGCCTTCTGAAGATAAGCTAAGAATAACTCAAGGTATGTGGAATTGATGTTCAACAAGAAGGAAGTAACATCGCTTTATTTCCCATCATCATTTTTTGACAAGAAAATTGTATACAAGCCCCTTCCTACTCAACAACATTCAATTTTAATAAAAATACCTGAGTTTGCCAAATGAATCTATTTATCATTGTCAGAAGAGACTTAAGCAGAACTAGCAATAGTTGTAAATCAACAAGACAAGCAAAAGTGTGTTGGGAAAAAAAAACACCTTATACAAACAAATCTAGCATTCAACAGCAAACACTAAATAATTCCAATCCACAGTGATGTGTGGGTCCAGGTTAAATCTAATAATGTTCAATCTTAAACTATCTCCTGTCAAACTATCCAAATATGGAATCTAGCAGCTTTTGGATTTGGAAGTCTCCCCAACTAAAACCTAACTATGTAAAATAAAGGGTCATATTGACTGTTTCAAGAGTATCAGAAAATAGGCCTTGTAATATAAATCAAAGTGAAGACAGGTGCGTTTTTTACGCTATAAGTAAGTAGTGGAGCAAGAGGGAATGCACAGAAAGCAGATGTCATATGCCTAAAAGATACTATGGTGATGTAAGATGGGCAGAAGCAAGGATAGAAATGGAAATGTGTTCTTTCTGGGTTGTTGTTTTTTTAATGCCCAAAAGTAAGACCAATATGTGAGAATTCAAGGGAAAAAATACTAGAATGCATGCCCAACCTGCTAATTGTTCAGGGTCCAGTGGATTCTGACACAGCCTTATGTACAACAAAAGTGTTTTGCAAACTATAATTAGTGCTAACTATACAAATGTAAGATGCTATTCCAGTTGTGAAGACCCCATAAGAGTCTTTGACTGTCTTGTCTGGAGGTAAGAAGCATTTTGTTTCTATGAAATCCCAAAGGTGGCCCAACTAGGCGCCTTGAGCTAAAGATCATAAGGACCTAGTTCCTTGCACTGGCTTCAGGTTCCTAAGACTTCCCCAAGTAGAACATAGCCTATGATCTCCTTGAATTTCCTTAAAAGGTTCAGAGTACATGGACCCATTTTAGTAGAGTAGGAATCAGCTTGGCCTTTGAAGGCACAAATCAAAACAAACAAACAAAAAATGTTGGGTTACAAAAGATGAAAAAGACAGGATTATTGCTTTAAGGGAACTTAACAGTCTGGTAGTAGAGATGCGTTATTTCCAAATAATCATTCACAAAGTAGAATGTGGTAGGTTCCTGAAAGAAATAAAAACAAAAGTCTTAACAATCAAATTCAGAGGAAAGAGAAGTTCTTCATGAGGGGAAAAAGGAAAGGATTTATGGAAGATATTGGCGTTAGGACTAGACCTTGAGAGATCAATCACGGCCAGCAGATTATTGACAGAAAAGGCTCCCTATCCTCCTGTTTCCCATCAAAGAGGGCTCATGGCTACTTTCTTAGGTTTATGTGCCTTTGGATAAGAGGTGCTCCATCAAACAGCAATCAACTCTAATTGGTTAATAGTTTAATGAGGGGTGGACTTTACAGAGAAGTGAACTTACTCCAGTGACCAGCTAGGAGTGTTACCACCTTACCTTTGGACAGAGAGGCTATCTCTATCCCCAGACCACCGCCACCCTTGGGCAACTGTGACAAAAGGATCTGTCTCCACCTAAGCTTGACTGTATAGAATTCACCTTAGACTACAGATTACTTATAAAGTTGAGTTATATCAGATAGAGGAGTTTAGTTGACCTTTAGAGACTGAAGTCTTGAAATGAGGATAGCGAAAAGGATCTCCCCAAATCATTAATTATGAATAATCATTTCTCTCAGATATAGTCAATATATATCATGCAGATAGGATCTGATGAATTTGATGATCAATCAGTAGGATCTGATAAGAAAGTCAAGAGGGGAAGCAAGCCATGACAAATTCATGTTTTGCCAAAAACAAAAAAATTAAGAGGTAGAAGGCTCTTTAAATGCAACTTTCTTTGCCTAATCTCTGTCAATACCATTTAAAGATGGAACAATTCTTTGGAAGAATTCTTAAAAGTTAAAACATCAAAAACTTAAAGGGAATGAGAACAATAAACATTTATAAAAGATATCATTCCTAAGGCAAAATAGTATATTAGTTTAGTATTATTTAATGCTCTACAATTCTTCATATTAAACATGTATTATATTTCCCCAAATCAAAGTAGTTTAGCTAATGCCTCCAAAAAACTACAATATACTCATATTTCAGAGGAAAACTTCATGATCTACTTTCACCAGCATAATAATCTAATCATCACTCACCCTGATAGGTAAATAATTTCTTTTATAGAATGGTACTTATATGATGTGACAAAGTTTTAAGTGCAGAAAACAGATAAATTTTGAAGTACAAGGTCTCCACAAATCTACAATTTGTCTTACACATACCACCAGAGTTTTAAATTATCTTCATCAAAAGCTAAGTGTGCCAATAGCACTTCAGTCACTCTCTTTTAGGCAAAGTGCCTAAAAGGTAATTAAAACTACAGGAATCCTTTTACAGACACATTTGAACAAACCCATCCAACAGTGCAGCATGCTCCTATCAAAAGTAATTATTTGCAATGAAAAAAAAAGGCTAAAAACATGAAAGAATCTTCAAATCAACTCTAAATAGAAGCAATCAGATAAAGGTAAGACATTTAACCTATCTGGGCTAACTTTCTTCATCTACGATGAAGTCATTTGGCTAGATGGGCTCTGAGGCCCCTTCCAGCTCTAAACTTATAATTCTGTTATCCCAAGGCACAGAAACTTAAGTTCATATAGTAATTTACTTTAAAGGCTAAAAATATTCCCCCAATATTATCCATGGTTGCAATGATTATTTACTTAAATCACAATCGGTATTCTAATATTAAGCCATTAATAAAAAATGATGCACATTTCACTTTATGATTACATATTCCTTAAAAGGGATGACAGTCAATCAATAAAATTTTACTAAATGCCTACTATATGCCAGGCACTGTACATTGGGGTATACAAAGGCAAAAGACAGTCCCTCTTCTCGAGGAGCTCACAGTCTAATGGGAGAGACATACAAACTACTATGTATAAACACAACAAATACAGGATAAATTGGAGATAATCAGCAAAGGGAAAGGCACCAGCATTAAGGGGGAATGAGAAAGGCTTCCAGTAGAAGATAGGATTTTAGCTGAAACTTGAAGGAAGACAGAGAAGCCAAGAGGTGGAGATTGGGAGGAAGAGCATTCTAAGTACGGGGGACAGCCAGTGAAAATGCCCACAGTTGACAGATGGAGTGTGTGTGATAAACAAGGAGATCAGTGTCACTGGATCACAGTGGGTTGGGGGTGTAAGAAGCATGGAAAGAAGACAGGTTACTAAGGGCTTTGAAATCCAAACAGAAAATGTTATATTTGATCCCAGAAGCAACAAGGTGCCAGTGTAGTTTACTGGGGGGACTGAAGGGATGGGGGGGGATGATCAGGTCAAACATGCACTTTAGAAAGATCACTTTAACAGTTGAGTGGAAGACACAGACTAGAGTGGGGAGAGACTTAAGGCAGGTAGATCAACCAGCAGTCTATTGCAACAGTCCAGGTATCAAGTGCACCTGGGTATATAGCATCATTTTCCAAAGTACTTCAGGGTTTTAAGCAAAGAATTCTTCATATATTTGCCTATCAATGAAGAACTGTGATTCTATAGTAAAAGTCTAATACATCATTCTAGTTTTTCAAATGGATAACAAAAGAGTTAAATCAAATAATTTGCTGAAAGATGTATATATCTTTCCATCCATTGTATTAAGTTGCCTTAAAAATCAAGGAAACCTGGTTTCACTGAGATTAAAGGTTTTCCAACTGCAATACCACTGTCCACAAAAAAGGCTTAGGAAGAGGGGAGGTAAAAGCAAAGGGAACAAAAATGTGAACAAAAGTTCCACCACTACCATCCCTTTGCAAATGCTGCATTGGAAAGTGCTAGATTTGGAGTCACAGGCTCTGGGTTCAAACATTAGCTCAGCAATTTGGTGTGAATCATAACAAGAAACTTAGGCTCTTTGAGCCTCAGTTTCCTCTTCTGTAAAATGACAGCCTAGACTCGGTGATCTTTCAGTTCTCAATCTATGATTATAGAATTCGCCTGGCAACATGTATGGTAATGCATAAAACTTCTCAACAAATTATTTTTCATCCCTTCTGGTGATACAAAATTAAGGGCAGGAAAGGACATTGTGTTAAATTCTCAAAAAAAAAATCAACTACTTCCTAGGAATAATGATTCACCTTTAGAGTACTTAAATAATGCTAAACTGAAATAATGCACAATAAATAAGAAATGTTGAAGCCAAAATTATTTAACTTATTAGACAGGAACTATTAAAGGCTGACATCATAAAGGAGTTAGAAAAGGAATGCAGCAAACATCTAGTCCAACCAACCTATAACCAAGAAGAATCCTCACATACATACAAAATGATCATTCAGTCTCTTAAAGACCTCTAATGAGGAAAAACCCACTATGTTCCAAAGGTGACTCACTTTGGGGCAACTCTAATTGTTAGCAAATTGTTTTCTCTACATCACACTTCAATTTGTCTCCATCACTTCCATCTGTAGCTTTTGGTTTTTTTTTCCCTCAAGGGCCAAACAAAACACATCCAATCTCTCTTCCACATGTGATAGCTCTTCAAACAACTGATAACAATATGGCTTTTTTTCTCCGGTTTGAACATCCCCAAAATCTTCAAGTGATCCTCATATGGCACAAACTCAAGGCCCTTCCTCATCTTGGTTGCCTTTCTCTGAACTCTCTTTAGTTTATCAATGTGATTCCTAAAATGGGACACTCAGAACTAAACATAATATGAGGTGTGACAAGAGAGGAGAACTAGAGGAATGTTACCTTCTTATACTGGAAGCTGTGCTCCTCTTAATGCAGCTCAAGATCACATTAGTCTGTTTTGTTTTGTTTTTTAAATCTGACACATCATACTGCTGGATCATATTGAATCTACAATTCACTAAAATATTCATCTTTTTTAGCCAAATTGCTGTTTAATTATTCCTCTCTAGACTTGAATATATGAAGTTAATTTATTGAATGCCAGTATAAGATGTATCAGTACTAAGTTTCTTCAGTCCAACTTTTAATAAAATATATTTTTACATTATCTTCATTTCCAAATACATCCTTTTTCTGGGGCAGCTAAGTGGCGCAGTGGATAGAGCACTGGGCCTGGATTCAGGAGGACCTGAGTTCAAACCCAGCCTCAGACACAAAACACTCACTAGCTGTGTGACCCTGGGCAAGTCACTTAACCCCACTGGCTAGGAAAAAACAAACAAAATAAAACAAACAAAACCAAATATATCCTTTTTCTCTCCTCTCCCATTCAAAGAACTATCCACTATAACACAGCATAAAAAGGAGGAGGGAAAAGCATTTCAATAAAACCAACTAAGAAACCAACTGAGTGAAGGTTTCCACATCCAAAGGCTCCCACCCCTGCAAACTGGGAGAGAAATATATTTTTTCATCCCTTCTCTAGGGCAAAACTTTTTTAGATTCTGATTAACATCTAGTGTTGGGTGTCCTTCCGAGTTGTGTCATCTATTGCTTGGCTGAGCTGACTGGATTGATAAAAATGTTCAATGACACGGGGCACTCCACTGGAGACATCCTGTCAAGCTGACATGAAAGCGTTAACACTTACTCTCTAGGTTCAGCCATTCAATCAGTTCTAGATATATCTAATTGTACTATCTTCTACTGTACATCCCTCTGATACAAAGGATAAAGTATGATACTTTATCAAATGCTCTGCACAATCTAGGTAAATTACAACTATAAAAGTCTCCTGATATACTAGTTTAATAACAGCCAAGAAAGGAAATAAGTTTATTCTGGCAGACTTGTCCTTGATGAAACTATGCTAGCTTTTTGTATTCATTGCTTCTTTTTCTAGACATTTACCAAAAATCTTTTTAATAATCCATTCTAGAATTTTCCCAGGAATCAAGGTCAGGCCTATATAGGTTTGTGGACTGCTCCCCTTTCCCTTTTTTTTTTAATTAGGACAATATTTACATTTCTCAATCTTGTGGTATCTCTCTTGTTTTCTATAATCTTTCACATATCACTCATAGTACCCTCCTTAGAAATTAAATATGACACTTATTTCAGTTCCAGAAGATAAAGTGCATTTGGGCCTACTGACTTAAGTTAGTGAAGGATAACTGGGTGTGTTTTACTATTTTCTCATTAATCTGTCATTTCCAGCACAACAGTCATTCTTCTTGGCAAAGAAAACAGAAGCAAAATATGAATTAATCAGCTCTCCCTTTTCTCTATCATGAGTTATCATTGTCCCATCCATGCCAAACAAAAATCCTATCCCTTCTGTGATCCTCCTTTTTCTTATAATAATATAACTAAACAAACAAAAAGCCCTTTTTTTCTCTTTCATTGATTTGTATTGAATGATTCCTCATCTGATAAAGCTCTACTTCATTACTCCTTGGAAGCCAAGCAGCTGCTCCCTCTTCAGAGTTTTCAGATTCTTTCTCTTCAGGAAATGCCTCAATTTCTTTTCCAGCTTTAATTGTACAGTTAGCTGTCCTCTTCTTTCTCTTCATTCTCTGGGTAGCACTCTTCTTAAATCCTACCACGGGGCAAGTTTCTCCTCTGCCACTTGAGATACTTTTTTTTCTTGACCACTGAAGACCCAATATCATTTTAAAATTCTGTATAACGTGAAAATGTTTAGTAGGAATGTATATGTAGAGCCTATATCAGGTTGCACACCATCTTGGGGAGGGAGGGGTAGAAAAATTTAAAATCCAAAGGTGTATGGAAGTGACTGTTGAAAATTAAAAATAAATTAATAAAAATTCTGTATAAAATTATACTTTTATAAAATACAACCCCTTTGCCAATCATATTTCTTGATTGTTTCTAAGGTTTCTTTCAGCCCTAAAAAAGTATAATTCTATGTTCTAGTAATTCAATGTCAAGAACCACACTAATATACTTAGAATCACAGTCTCAGCACTGAAAAGCAACTAAACCTGTACTTGAAAAAAATAATTCATTCTATCATGTAGCACATAAAAGTGGTCATTCAGTGTTCACCTGGATGCTTCCAATGCAGGGGAACCCACTACCTCCTGAGACTGCTGATACTGCTTTTGGACTGTAAACTGCTCCCTTACATCATGCCTGAATCCTGCCTTTTGGCACCTTCTACTCATTGCTCCTCATTCTCCTCTCTGGGGTCAAGATGGACAAGTCTCTCCCTCTTCTAAGGAACAGTCAAATAAATGCATGAAGACATTTGCAAAACATAGGTTAGTGAGCAAAGTCCTCCCTATAATCCTTCTTTTTTCTGGGCTATCTTCAATGCCTTTAACTGCTCATATTGTACAATCTCAATACTAGTCTCCGTTCTCCAGATACTCCCAGCTTATCGATGTCTTTCCCAAAATGTGTTGCCCTGAATTGAACATAACATTCCAGATATGGTCTGCCCAGGATAAAGTAGAGAGGGACTATCGTCTCCTGAGTCCCAGCTAATATAGCTCTTAATGCACCCTACGCTCATGTTAATTTTTTTGGCGGTCTTATAATACTGTTAGTTCATATTACATTCACTGTCCAGAAAAACCCCTAAAACTTTTTTCAGAAGGTATTGTTTAGCCATGCTTCCCCAAACTTGTATTTATGAAACAGATTTTTAAAAACCAAAATATAAGACTTTAGACTTACCTCTTTTCAATTTTTTTTATTTGACTGGATTACAGTTTCAGCCTTTTTTAAAAAATTTTTTTAGGCAAGGCAATTTTTTTTTGCCCAGCGTCACACAGCTAGTGAGTATCACATGTCTGAGGACAGATTTGAGCTCAGGTCCTCCTGACTCCAGGGCTGGTGCTCTATCCACTGCACCATCTAGCTGCCTCTCAGCTTTCTTTTTAGATACTATATACGCTCCCCAAGGGCAGAGACTATTTCACTGTATTCCCAACACCTAGCACAGTGCCTGACATTTAGCAGGTGTTTAATAAATGCTTGTGGATTGTTTTTATATCCTGACCTTGTCATCCAACATATTAGCTATTCCTCTTAATTTTGTGTTGCCTCAAACTTGTTAATTATGCTATCTATGTCATGATCCATGTCACTGGTAAAAAAGTCAAGATAGCACTCTGCCAAGCACAAATTCTTAAAGTCAGTCCACTGACTGTCAGTCACACTGACAATGACTCATTTATGATTACCCTTTAGGTCCAATTCACTCAACTAGTTCCAAATCTACTAAATGAGTGATTAGCTCACTATTTAGTTCACAAAGGTAACATGAAAAGTTTTTTCAGCTGTGTTGTTAAGAACTAGGTAAATTATACTTGCATTCCCATGATCTATCAATCTAATAACCCACTAAAAAAAAAAGCAAATGAGGTTAGTCTTGGATGACCGGTTCTTAATGAAACCACACGCTTATGATCATAACTTCCTTTTCTAGGTGTTTACTAACTATCCTTTCATAATACATTTTAGAATTTTGTTAGGAGCTGAAGTCAAGTTCATTGACCTTGTAGTTTGAAAATTCTACTCTCCCTCCTACTTCCCTCCCCTTTAAAAAAATATTGGGGTCTCCCTATGTTGCCCAGGCTGGAAGTGCAGGGGCTACTACATATGACTCAATAAAACTGCTGATAAGCACAAGACCTTTAATCTGCTCTATTTCTGACCTGGTTTAGTCTGCTTCTCCTTAGGCAAGCTGGTGAAGGTTCACCATATTAATACCAAACTAGAGTGTATACCTAATCGGCAAAGCCCTCGGAAGCCCACAACTCCCAGGCTCAAGAGATCAGAGTCAGCCTCTCTGGTAGTTGGGATAACAGGCATGCAGGAAAACATTTGATACTCTCTAATGCTGCAATGCCTCGCTTTCAAAGATCACTCAGAGGGGCTAAGAGGTTCATGGTGGCTAAGAGGTACTTTCAATACTTTGGGATATAGTTTGTTTGAACCTGCCATCTAAAACTCATGAAGACAGGAGTCCTTAACTTTGGGTCTGTGAACTTTAAAAAAAATTCCAGTAACTATTTCTATATAACTTGTTTCCTTTGTAATCCTATGCATTTTATTTTACATGTTTAAAACCATTTTTCTAAGAATAGGTTCATGGATTTCACCAAGGTCCCAAAGGAGTCCATAACATAAAAAAGGTTAAATACCCTTGGCATTAAGGGCACCACGTGCTGATGTTATGATCTCCCTACTTATCTTCAGTTCCAGCTCTCTCTGAGCCATTTGTGTTCTGCCTTTCTGGTGTGATGACTATTCTCCTTGGCAGAGAAAACAGAAGCAAAATAAGAACTGAGCAGTTCTGTCTTTTCTCTGTCACCCATTAGCATCATTCATTCAACTCAATTCTTTCACAGGGGGAAAGAGGAGGGAGAGGATACTTTTTGTTGTCATTAGCTCCCCAGCTAAAGCTCATTCTGAACATTAGGCCTGCTTACACTATTCTTACAGGATTTGCCTGGTTTTAGTACATATCCTCCATCTGTTCTTGCTCACATCTTTTATATTATCTTCTTTTTAAGATCTAAGATTCATTCATTCAGTTAAAAAAACCCTTTATTAAACACAGAACAGTCTCTGCCTTCAATAAGCTTACATTGTTTGTGGGAATGGGGAGAGAAACCCCATATTGGTTTCTTTAGATAATTCCCTTTTTCATCATCACAATTTTTCTAAAGCATTTCATTCTTTAGATGCTGCCATTCCTCCTGGACTGAAGTTTGCTGTGGAATTTTTGACTACGAGAATCTATCTAGCCTCTCTCTAAAACTTCTGAAATCCGTTATTACTAAATTTAAGGTGAAGATCACACTATGTCTGTGCTTCCTCTCATCCCCTATCACAAATCATTTCTAACTCAGTAGCCAAGTCTTGTTGGTAGTATATGCAGAATGGCAATCCTCCTCGTTAATCTTCATTGCTCCTTCTGCCTTTTGAAGCATGACATGAAAATAAGTCAAGAAATTTTCTGCTATTCTGCATTAGCTATCAATCAATCAGCAAGCATTTAGTAAGCACGTTACTGTGTGTCAAGCATTGTGCTAAGTGCTAGGAATACAAAGAAAAATGTGAAAGCAGTCCCTGCCCTGAAAAAGCTGACATTCTAATACAGGAGAGAAAGCACATACATAAATAGGTATACACAAGACACATCCTATGGAGATATAAGGAAACCTTATAAGGGATGGCACACACAATCAGCCTGAGGGACCAGGAGAAAATCTTATAGAAGGTAGTATTTGAGCTGAATCTTTAAGGAAGCCAGAGATTCTAAGAGGTCAAGATGAGGTATGGGTGCAAGCTCCAACAAATATCTGAATACAGTAAAGGGAGACCCCTAATAATAATAACAATAATAACAATAGCTAGCATGTATATAGCATTTTAAGGTTTGCAAAGCACTTTACATATATTACCTAATTTGATCCTCACAACTACTAAATCATGCCTCTGTGCCAGGTTTGTGATCTATTTCCTGAACATATCTATCTTCTCTTTCTGTGCAAGTGGTCCATAGTATACTTCAATGATAATATTGCATCTGTTTCTGCCTCCATTGATTTTCATCCAAATGTTACCCACAACTCTGGATTTTCTAATATTAGAATATCTTCTTAATATACAGTGCTAGACACCCAACCTCACCTTTATAACCTACTCTATTCCTTGTCAATAAGTCCTATCATCCAAGTCTCAGCAGTACCAAGGAAGTCAAAAGTGCCTCCTTGCATTGGAACATCTAGTTCTTGCTTGTTACTCATACATTATGGATCAGTGCACAAACATACGAGTCCATCAGTTTTACTTCTGGTTCCTTTTTTGGATTTTCTTGTCTCTGAAATTTTTTGTCTCTGCTACTCTATGTGGTATTTCTGCCAGTTCTATGTAGGCAGTTTGTTCCTTCTCCTACAGAGAAGCTTGATAAAAATATAAAATTATAGTTGATGACCACCAGATAGTTGACTTTAGCTAGATGAAATAAAAACCAAAAAGCAAATAAAATCGTTCTTCAAAGTGTCACACAAAGAGAAAGCTGATTTCATAAGTTCATGAGAAATTACAGAGGTTTAAAAAAGTAAGAGGTGGGGCAGCTAGGTGATACAATAGATAGAGTGTCAAGCCTAGAGTGAAGAAGGTTTACATTCCTGAGTTCAAATCTAGCCTCAGACTAGCTGTGTGACTTTGGGCAAGTCCCTTAACCTTTTTGCCTCAGTTTCTTTTTCTGTTAAATGAGCTGGAAAAGAAAATAGCAAGCAATTCCATTATCTTTGCCAAGAAAACTCCAAATGGGATCACAAAGAGTCAGGCACAACTGAAAAACAAGTGAACAAAAAAAGTAAGAAAGAAATGGTAGTTTAGAAAATAGTAGGGTAATCATGTTTGGAAACAGCAATAATTAAAAAAAAGGAAAATATCATTAATATTTAAGTTGTTCCTCAGTTTTTGATAGGAGAAAAAACCTAGACCAAAGAATAAATTAGAGGAAGAGAGAGAGAGAGAGAGAGAGAGAGAGAGAGAGAGAGAGAGAGAGAGAGAGAGAGAGAGAGAGAGAGAGAGAGAGAGAGAGAGAAACCACTGGGCACATCCCACTGAATTTCCATCCCCCAATTAGCCAATTGTAGAACAGAAGGTTTTGGTCTACACACCAGGCAATCAATCTATCTATTATTATCTTTGCTTTATGATCCACTCAGTATTTCTCTGCATGAAAAACTGCCTTTAATATACCTGTCATTTTTGATCTTTTCAGAGGAATTCCTTATTTGTCACATAATTATGCTGGCAGATTGCACACATCATTATTTCCATTCTACCCCAGACAACCACAAACTTCTGTTCTTTACTCATTTCTATAGAACAATATTCTGTGCAAAGCCAATCACAGGCAATGCTGTGGAATTTTTGCCCTCACCTTCATAGACACTTCATTATCAGTTAGGATTACTGAAAACTGGTCTAGGTCCTATCTTCTGTTCAACTCTTCATCCAAGTTCTTATCTTACAGAAATTGGTGACCAATTAATTACTGAGTTTAAAATACCTGAAAAGTTTTTTTTATTTTGTTCAAAAATTAATTTAAATAAAGGATTTCAAGTATATAATCTTCAAGACTAACTCCCTTACTTTATGCCCAACATTTACTGTTATGCTGACTGCTTAAGTGTTTTGATGCAGCATATTAGTGTATGGCAATAATTGACTCACCTGGTAATGTTTAAAACCTAATGTAGTAGCACCTATTTGATCATATGATCATACATTTAAAGGTAGAAGGGACCTGTTATGTCATCTAGTTCAGTTCTCACATAAACTGCCTCTAATTCTTTGCATTATCATGTATTACCCAGATAACAATATGTTCTCCTTGACTACTGTTTAAGTGGAATTATACAAGAATTAATGCAACTACTAAAAGACAAAAGAGACATTGCCATTCAACTTTTGTATCTGTTGCTTTAATATTTTTCCAGAGCCTACAAAATGGGTGATTTCTTTTTTATATATCCCCAAAAGATTTTTGTTTTGTCAAATAATAAAACCAGTTGTATAAAGTCAATTATTTCCATTATCCATTTTCTTCAATTGTCCTGAACTGGTAATCTGTCACACTGAGAGCTGAGAGTCTGGGAGAGCAAACATGTGATACTAATTTTACAGGTGTTCAAATGGTAAAAGTTTCAGGGACACATATAAGACTAGTGTGAATGTAATATCTGATGACTTCTCTATAAGATTAACATTTAACAAAATGAATGTGGTATACACACAATTATAGTTTTAATTTAAAAAAGTCAAATAAATAGTTCTTGAGCAGATATTCTGACATTTCTCAAACATTCTGCTTATGTAAAATTTTGGATGCTAGAATCTTTTTCTTCTTCCAATAACGATTTCAAAATACAAAAGCACATGTAGTAATAATCTATGTCTAGTTTTTAAAATTTAAAAATGATTTTTAAAAATCTATTTGCTATTTATTCATATGTCTGTACAACCATATGTATATCTATACAGAGGTAGCTTTAATGTTAAAGTTCTGGATTTGTGGTCAGTCATAAGAACTGGCTTTGAATCCCAGTTCTTTCCACTGCTTTGGCTATATGACTTTGGGACAAGTCTCAACCTCATTGAGTCTATTACCTCATCTTCAAAAAAGGGATAACAATACCCGTTCTACCCTTAATCGGGCTATAATGATAAACAAAACAAAACAAAACAGTGTTTGTAAATCCCTAACTAAGCTATCAAGTGGCATATATAAATGTCACATATTATCCTTCACTAATGTCCTACTCCTGGTGTGGTGTGATAGTGACCCTCAGTTACTGAAGGTTATGGAAGTGGAAGTGCAAGCTTCAGAACAGGTAGAAAACTGCATTGCTCAGGACCAGTTTAAATTCAGAGAAAGTAAACTATATAACCAAAAGTAGCAAATCTCTTCTTATTCAACAGCTAGGTAGTGGAGTGTATATACTGGCCAAGAGTCAGGAAGACCTAAATTCAAATCTGATCTCAGACACTAGTTGTGTGACCCTGGACAAGTCACGGAACTTTTGTCTACCTCAGCTTCTGCAGTTGCAAAATGTGGATCAGAATAACACTTATCTCACAGGATTGTTGTGAAGATCAAATAAAATAGTATTTGTAAAAATGTTTATAATGGTGCCTGGCATACAGCAGGTGCTTTAGAAATGCCTATTTCCCTCCTACTCTCCTAAAATCTTTGAAAGCCATGTTGACTACCGACTACCTTCTTATCTAATCAATACCTTCTCCATACATAAGGATGGAAACTCATTAAATTATCCTCTCACATATCATTTTTTTGCATATGGTTTAGTTTATTCTGAGCTTAACAAGCACTAAATAAAATCAGCATTTCCATGCAAAATGTAATAGAAGTGAACTGTAGATCTTTTATGTACAGCTTGCTTTTCTTTTAAATATGTATATATAATATATATTACATAAATTCTATGTAGGTAATATATATCTAATGCAAATTAGATATATAATACATAATTCAACATGTTATTTTCAAAGCTATCTTACTTGTCTGTGATTTTTTCTGGCCTTTTGTTTTTCTGTGTCTCAATGACTCTTTTCTTTCTTTCCTTTTTATTTCCTTTTTTTTGCTACCCTATCTATTCCTTCCCCTCTCCCTCTTATCAATGGAAAAAAAGTAAGTCCTTGTAACAAATATGCATTGTCGACAAAAAAAATTCCTACACTTTCTATGTCTGAAAATATATGTCTTATTCTGCATCTTGGGACCATCACCTCTGTTAGCAGGTGATTTAGCATGCTTCTTTATCAGTCCTTTAGAATCATGGTTGGTCACTGCAATGGTCAGAATTCTTAATGTCTTAGAAATCAACTATAAATTTCAACTACCACTCATTTTAGTGTATATGTGTTCCTTTATGAAGACTTCTCTAATTTCCTTCCTCTCCTACCCTTCTCACATTCGGTAATTATCTTTCCCTACTTAGACCTCACAGATGCTTTCTTTGTATGTATTATGAGAATTTATATTTTATTCTGTATTGTAATTATATGCATGCCATTTCCCTCTATTGCACTATAAACTCCATTAAAGGGTCTTGTCCCATTAAATTTTTTTAATGTTCCCCAGCACCTAGTTCAGTGTTCTGCACGTAGTAATTATGAGAACTGATATTTATATTGTGCCTTAAGGTCTACAAAGTACTCATCTCACAGCCTTATATGGTAGACAGACACTTAGTAAATATTGTTGAATGTGCTTACACATTACTGAGTGATCATGTGTTTCGATATGTAACTCTATACTCAGGGACTCAGGGATATCCATCTCAGTAAAGATGAATGTAGAGAAAGTAAGGTGTAGGTAAATGCAAATGGTAACTATCGACTGACTACTCAAAGAGAGACACTAACTTGTAAGCTGTTCAAAATTATATGCATCTAGTATATATGTGCATGTGTCATTAATATTAATTCTACAAATGATGAATGGACAGTTTAGTACTTTTCATCTCTAGACATGAAAGGATTAGAAAAATTAATTCTTTCTAACATTCCAATATCTGGCAAAATATTCGTACCCTGAGTAACTCCCCTCACCATAACACAGAATTTGGCATAGCCCAGGTACTTGTTCTACCCTATGATATATTTTTACATTTTAGAAAGCAACATAGCCACTATTCATACCTTTTTTGTTAAAAAAAAAAGTCCAAAGATATCATGTGTTGAAGTTATAACGCAGAACGACGATGAGCAATTGAAATTACAAGTGTCCATGGGAGACAAAACCCAAGACGTGAGTTGGTGGTAAAAACCAGTCTGAAATTCAATACAAAAATATACTAAGTACGAAACTAGTCAATAAGCAAGATAGACTTGAGCTCCTCATGTAAGGTGGCAAATCTGGCCTCCCAGGTATTGCTATGTCTTGATGGGATAAGAACCACAACTAAATTAGGGTCAAAAGAAACAGGATCCTCAAAAAGGTACATTTGATAACATTATGTATAAGGTATACTCATGTAAAGACATCAAGGGCCAGAGGGAAGAAGCAAGAGGGAGAACATTTTCATTTTCATTTCCAATCTCTCCCTATCTACTGACTTTTAGACTCAATCAGTTCCCTTGACTCCCTGTTTTATCTTATAGATTAGTAAAAGAAGAAAAAAGGCCGAAGTTCTCATTTACCAATATTGTAGAATATGGTAATGTCAGAAAAATGCAGACTTCAGTGGCCTATTCTTTCATCATATTAGTATAAACTAATCAGAATCTTATTTTTCTGAAAGAATCAATGGCAACTCAGAACTTAAGGTAAAATTAACTCAGGAGTTCTCCTATTTAGAATTCACGATTTTCAATGGAAAGCTCATGGCTGTCTTAAAATCAAGATTTAGGGTTTTTGGAGCGGGATGGCATCTTAGAGATCATCTAGATTCTTGTTCAATTACCTCTTTAGAGTTGAGGATACAGAGCTAGAGAAGACCTGACATGCCTATGGTCACACAGTTAGTAGTAAATAGCAGAGCTGATTTTAAAACCGGTACTCTTTGTGCTACACTACACAGATAATTGAGGTTTAAATGACATTTTCCATGCTTCTTGATTTGTACTCTCCTGAGTACATAAATCTCTTATCACCAACAGAATTTCTCTACTGTTTTCAGAGTATGTTGTTGTTCAGTTGTTCAGTCATGTCCAATACTTCATGACACTTTATGGACTGCAAGGTCCATGGGGTTTTCTTGGCAAAGCTACTGGAATGGCTTGCCATTTCCTTCTCCAGATGATTAAAACAAATAAAAGTTAAGTGACTTGCCCAGGGTCACACAACTAGTGAGTGTCTGAGGCCACATTTGAACTCAGGTCTTCTGACTCCAGGCCCAGTGCTCTATCTCCTGAGCCACCTTTCTGGACAATCTGGAACATACATAAGACAGTTTCATGGCCAGGTCACCATCTTTTTGGAGAGTCATTTTTATATTAAATATATATTAGATATCCACTGCTGGTGGGGCAGTAAATAGAGGGCTGAGTAAGACGAATTCAAATTTGGCCTCTGACATTTTAGCTGTGTGACCCTGGGAAGTCATTTAACCTTTGTTTGCCTCAATTTATTCAACTGTAAAATGGGGATTAAAAATAGCACCCACCTTGCAGGGTTGTTGTGAGAATCCAATGAGGTAATATTTGTAAAGCATTTAGCACAGTGCCTGGCACATAGCAGGTATTATACAAATGCTTATTTCCCTTTCTTCTCTTCTGTTCTCCAGTTTCTAGCTATCTTGTCCTATTGCTGCTCAACAAGGGGACTCCAACCCTGGATTATCCCCCACAATTCACCTTTTCTGCTCTTCCTCATATGCTACTAAATGGAGCTAGAGAAAGTCTCCTAAGCAAGGGGAATCCACTACAAATCTGTTATCTAAATCTTGACTAGCCCTTGACCACAGCAAAATAATTCTTATACTCTTTCTTAGCTGATTCTACATCTGCACAAAGGTCCTTGAAACTTTTTATTTTCTCTTTAAGTCTTCAACAGCACTTCTCTCCCATCCTCTCATCTGATGCCATTGCTCATACTTTTGTAGCATACTCTAGGGCAACTATCCCAACTCCCACTTTCAGAGCTTGGCTATATCTCCCACTCAGGATTCTAGGAGTACCCCTGAAGATTTGTCTTTCCTAGTGCTTATGAGCCCCCACAAGTGTGCTTCCAGCCATGATTATCTGATAACCATCTGGTTATCAACAGTCAGCCAGATTTAGCATTTAGAAAGGGAAGTCCTAAGGGGTTGTCCTCTCCCACAATCTCCTTGCCCTACCAAGCAGGTCCTCTTCAAGGATTTTGCAGGACCATTCTCTCCTAGTCCCAATTGCTTTAATCTCTCAGGTTCTAAAGTAGATCCCTTATTTAAAGCATGCTCTATAAGTTTTACCAAGTTTTCTCAGCCAAATGAAACAGGTTTTCTGGCAGTATCACTGAAGTATATCCAGTGCCTTGTAAGAAATACATAAAATGATCAAATGAACCTCTCACACTTTTAGTCAGAATGCCTTTGATTGACTGGGTTCAACTGAAGTGTGTTCTTATCTTGTTAAAGTATTGAGAAAGTAGCATTTCATCACTTCATTTAAATGGGGTAGAGTGATAGGGTTTTTACTCAATCAAAGCCCACCCTTAGAAATCACTCCTCTCAAATTAAGGTTCTTTATAAGAACTCCCTCTTCTCCTCACCTTCTTCATCTCCTTGACATCACTTCCCCATCTTCTTCTTTACTCCAGTAACTGATGAAGAAGTGCCTCTTCTCAATAAGGCTGGCCTTTCTACATGTATCCTTGATTCTATCTTCTCCTTTAGCAGAATGCCTGCACTATCACAAGCCCTCTCTCTAATTTACAATCTCTTCTTGTCTCCTGGTTCCTTGATCCTCAAACCACTGATTTTTTCTACTCTCACTCTCTCTGTAATTCTTGGCAATTTGGCTTCTGACCTTACCACTAAACTCTCAGAGGTTACTGGATGAATGCTAACAGACTGAGATCTGCTAACTGGCCAATGTACTTGCCACTTATTGATCCTCTCCACTCTTTGACTTCTTGGCTGCACTTGACACAATTGATCACCCTCTCCTCCATAGTATTTCCTGCTTTCTAGGTTTCTGCCCTTTCCTATGTTTGATTGCTCCTTCTCAGTCGCCAATTATTCATGCCAGGCCCCCTAACTACAGATGTATCCAAATGTACCACTAAAATATGGATCCGAACAGCTAGCTGGCTCCGTGGAGAGAGTGCTGGGCCTGGAATCAGGAAGACCTGATTTCAAATCCAGCCTCAGACACTTACTAGCTATGTGGCCTTGGGCAAGTCAATTAACTTCTGTTTGTCTCAATTCCCTCAACTTTAAAATGAAGATATTAACAGCACTTAGAACAGTGCCTGACACACAGCAGGAGTTTGGGAACTCTTTCTACCAAAGTTGATGACAATGAAATCTAAGACTTATCTACTGAAGTTAAATTTTGTTGTCATTAACTTTGGTAGAAGTTCTCAAATTGATGAAGTTTCTTGTGCTAAAATATAAATTAATAAATGATATAGTTTAAAGGAAGTTTCTAAAGTAAATGACTATAGATACTAAGTTAAAATTATACTGTCATAAGTAGCATTTTTAAATTGTTTTAAAGAATAAAAAAAAATACCCAGAAGTTTGGGACAACAGAGATGAGAATTTATATATGTAGATCAGTCAGAATGGAGCAAGGGGGAGAAAAGTCTGAAATAAAGTACTATCTTGATAGAAAATGCTATCAAAATGAATGCATAATGATAGAATACCAAAGGTAGCTAAGGTAGCTTAAAAGACAAACTTCTGGAAGAATCAATGTGCCAAGAAAAAAAATGAGAAAATGTCAACTATGTTTTAGATTACTGAAATAGATCTATATGTCAAAACCTATTTTGTATGAAGATAAGAATGATGATAGCTTAAATCCATTTCAATGTTATTAAACAGCTTAAAAATAAGGAACAATTCTCATCCTAAAACTCAGGCAACAGAAGCAATACTGCCCCCTGGTGCACAGGAACTCATCTGCACTGAAAAGCTAATGATAACATCTCATTATGGCATACATTTTCAAATGAGACACACGCGCGCACACACACACACACACACACACACACACACACACACACGCACGCATGCACCCCCCAAAAAAAACCAAATAAAACAAAATAACTATAAAAAGTGGTATTATCTCAAGAATGCAAAACATTCTGGATCCAGAACGATTTCCCTAGACTCTGAGGGTTACCATCTTAATTTTCTTTCACTCAGTGTACACAGAAGAATCATATAATTTTGGTATTTTGTCTCATTTTTTCAGGTTGAATTTTTAAGTGTAACTTCAGATTTTAAAAATTAAACTTGTTTTCCTTTCATTAGTATGTTTAAAGAATAAAATGTGCTTTATGATTAAGTATTCAATAAATTTTTGTCTTTGAAAAATAAAAATAAATTTTTTTGGGTTGACCCTCATGAAATGTGTAACACACACCTATAAACAAGTGAATGTGTACTTAAATCATAATATATTCTTCTATTTCTTAGAAATATGCATATACATTGTCTCCTCTATTAGGATGCAAGATCGATGAGAGCAGATACTTTTCCCTTTCTTTGTACACCTAGCACTTAGCACAGTGCCTAGCACAGTTAGTGCTTAATAAATGTTTGCCAACAGACTGACTTTTTTAACTGTAAGCTCCATGTGGGCAGGAGCTATATTTCATTCTTCTTTGTACACTTAAGGAGATACACACTTTTTTGTTTTTAACAATAACAATAATAATGACAGGACAGAGAGTTAGCTTTTGAATCTGAAAGATCTGTGTTCAAGTCCTGCTCTGATAACACATAGGTAAGTCCTTTAACCTCTAAGTCCTCAGGCAACGCTCTAGGATTATAAATTATGGCTGAGTTGACTGACTATCTGAATCTGTGGCACCTCCTATGCTGATGAAATCTCAAGTCTAAATGCAAAAATCAATAACAATATTAATAATTATTATAAGTAGATATGCTACATATACATGTTAACAATTGAGTGAACCTGTGGTTATAATGTTAAAATTGATAATTAGATCTTGACTCAAAAAAAATCTAATTATTATTAATCAACCCACTTTTGGGATTAAAAGGGCAAAATGTATGAATTTTAATATCTTTTAGATAAAATATTATTCCTATTCTT
This sequence comes from Phascolarctos cinereus, assembly GCF_003287225.1. Taxonomy (NCBI): domain Eukaryota; kingdom Metazoa; phylum Chordata; class Mammalia; order Diprotodontia; family Phascolarctidae; genus Phascolarctos; species Phascolarctos cinereus. The sequence continues at coordinate 185,881,690 of NW_027555625.1, forward strand.
TTTCCCCTTAATATTTCTATCAGTTAAAAATATTAATACTTAGGGGGGCAGGTAGGTGGTGCAGCGGATAGAGCACCGGCCCCAGACTCAGGAGGACCTGAGTTCAAATGTGACCTCAGACACATAACACTCAGTAGCTATACGATTCTGGGCAAGTCACAACCCCAATTGCCTTACCAAAAAAAATTAATATTTAACTTCAAAAAAGGTTACTATCTCAAGAACATTGTGTTTCAAGTTGAGATAAGAAATAAATGACCTAAGGCCAAGCAAATTGTACAAAATCAAACATGTACATTCTGACTAAATTTCAAAATGTTACTTTCAACCACAAACATATATAGTAGAGAATGTCTACATTCCAAACATTCTTGTATTTATCATGCTAATGTCAGATAGCCAACAATGGGTATCAACATTAGGTCCACAATATTACTGATTAATTTCTTTAGAACTGTTTTTTTTCTCAACAGGCTTTTTAAAGTTAACATCAAGAGAAGCCTGGAAAAAAAAATCACCATAAGCACCTCTGAACTTCAGCTATACAAAGTGTGTGTGTGTGTGTGTGTGTGTGTGTGTGTGTGTGCGCGCGCGCGCGCACGCGCACATGCGTGTGTGTTTATGTGTATGTAACATACATATACAAATGTAACACATAATCTATATACACATACGTATACAAATATATACATACACACATATAGTAGTAATAGCTTATATTTATATGACATGTAAAAGGTTTGTAAGGTGCTTTACACACATTTCATTTGATCCTCACAATCCATTTTACGGATTAGGAAAGGGAAGCTCAGAGAAGTTCACTGATTTTCTCAGGCTCTTACGTCTGAGGTGGGATGCAAGCCCCTCTAATTTCATGCACTAATTGCTCTAATTTCAGCACTCTACCCAATATACCAGATTGCTTCATCTATGTATCCAGTTTTATGAATTTGATTTTTTTCTGGGAGATAGAGGTACTTATTTTTTTTTTAAAGAACCCTAAGGTTTCTTAGTACATGAAAGTTACAAAATTTAAAAATAAAGTAAGGCAATGCTAGATTTGAAAATAACCTAAGTTTTAATTCACATCTGCCATAGTTATCAATGACAATGTAATATGGTACAAAGAAATCAGTTCCATGGCCATCAGTTCCAAGGCATCCCCACAAGCTTGGATATTATAATAAAAATGAATGGCAGTGGTCCCCAAAGAACCAAGTAATAAATGGCAGATGGCCCAGTTCAATTTATTATCACTATTAGAAAAAGTACAAAGGTACAATTCATGCCTTATTGTCAGGGAGTTAACTCAATTTTCACATATGAAGGATAACAAGTTACCACTGTTCCTATTAACTTTTTAACTTTATAATATTACTTTAAAATTTTTATTGATTTCTTATATATAGTTTATTTGAAACTGCATGCAAACCTATGAGGAACTCAAATTTTAAGCATCTTCTTGCTCGCATGTCTGTAAGTGAACATTAAAGATTCTAGATGTACTACTTATATACTTACAACACATCACTGATACTTCAGGAAATAGTCTCACCCACCTACAAGGCTAGCTACTTAGTCTTAGTTCACTAGTTGTTAGGACCAAATTTGTTTCTGATACTGATGCATAGAGGCATACATATAACTTTCCATCTAATTAAACTGACCTTTTAAAATCAAGGTAAGTTAATTAATTAGACGTAGTCCAAATAACTGCAATCATAGATTTTTCGGGGGATCTTTTGAATATGGAACAACACAAAGCAATTACTGTATTGTGGTGGCATAGCTTCAGTAACTTTCAATGAGTAAAGATATTAAACAGAAGAATCTGAGGCCTCTAGAACCTTCATTGATCTTTGAGATTCTCCCACTTATTTATGAAAGATAGGTAATTCACCTACAGTTACATAACAAACATTTTATCAAATTCAACGTAATTGAAAACCCAACACTGTCATTGTATCATCTCCCTCAATCAGTTTTCTTTCTTTATTGTTTCTTTTTTGGTTTTGCTGTAGTATCTTTTAGAATGAATGTATTTGGAATATAGTCTTACCACTACTGCTATGTAACAGAGGCATTTACACATGGGATGAAATCCTAAGTATTACAAAGACAGTCACAATAAGCAATGGTGATAGAGAATAGGTATCTTACCTACAAACCAGGGTGGCTAATTTGTATTGTTAAGTTTAATAAACATAAATAGCAATTATTGTAAAGCATTTTTAAAAATCCCAATTAGTATCATTTTAAATTATCTCAAGCATTATGTAAACAAAGGATTAAAAAGATCATTTGGTCATCACAAATGCTAATCTTCAATCCTGGTTTCATGGTACCTCAAGTGTCACTAATTATCTCAAGAGGTTGTGAAATCATTAAATAATTTTTAAAACATTAAATCCCTTTGACCTAAAACACATCTTTAAAAGTTAAATTATTCTAATACTTTCTAGTACATCTAACTTTGAACAAAGTAGGCACACATAATAAATGTTTGGTGAATCAGAGTAAATCTTGCTGTATTTGTGTATCAAATATTTTCTCAATGATTTCTAATATAATCATTGGGAAATATGTTCCCAAGAAACTTTTTCTGCCCCAACTATAGTAAAAATCAGATCAAACTAACGATGACTTTAGGAATCAATCTGCCTTTGCCAATAGGCAATTTACAAGTTAAAATATTTTTTACAGTTTACTAGGGCAACAGCCCATTTATACTCAGAAATATAAGATAACAGACTTCAGAAAGAAGTTTCTATTTCCTTTATACTTTATTAAATGAATGCATTTGAAGTTGCTCTACAAGAACATAAGCTGAGATTAATCTAAATATATATATATTTATGTATATATGTGTGTGTATATATATTATTAAATATTTGAACAAGGACACATCACAAGTGCACCTACTAGACATTTAGAGGATGCTATGAAAAAAGATCTAACACATACTCACAACTATTTATTATTTTTAAAAAATTCTGAGTCCACTGGAAGTAGCTGGTCTCTAGCTATATCAGCTAGTGATTAATCAATGCTGGTAAACTGACTAAGCTGTCTCTCCTGTATATTTTCCTCTAATTTTAAAAACAAATGTTTCACTGATCCTTTCTCTTTTTTTAGATCACTGTCACTTCTCATCGACTCTCCTTCCCATTTTCTCTCACAAATCAATAAAAAGGCAAACCTTATAGCATATTTTGGAGTATTGATTTCAACTAGGCCTCAGATTTTGTCACCTACTCTTTTCACAAGAACCACAGTTTTTATATTCTAGAAATTGTTTTTATTAAATAAAGTTGTATTCATTTAACTAACCTAAAATGTAGCTGCTCATGATTTCCTGTTATGTTTCACCAATGGAATATCCCTTGTCAATATCCAATATCTCTTCTCAACCAGCATGTTTAGATTCCACTTGCCCTGATATGGCTTTTGCATTGTAGAAATTTTTCGATAGATGCATTCCTCATATTGATAGGCACCTAGTTTTTCTGGAAAGAAATCCAAATGTGAATCGAAAAAATGGATCTTGAGTGACATGTTATTCCCACATTTTCACTGGCTTTAAGATTAATGGCAATTTCTTGGTAGTTTTCTGACTTGTAGTTTTCCCAAAAAAAGTTTTTGTTCACTTTTTATGAGTTTCATGTAGCATCTTCCTCATTCACCTGCTTTCTAACAGGTTCATCTTGTATCACTTCTTTTGAGGATACATAAATATTACTTTAATTTTAGCCCCATTCAGACTTGGAAAGTTATTTTTTTTTTCAGAAAGAGGAAACCTATAACATTTCAATACATCATCTTGACTAATTTTTTCATTAAACCAAGTCTAATGCATAATATGGTGGCAAGAAAACTTTTTTTCATGTCTAACCAGTAGTGGGCTTACTACATTTTTGTTTCTTGGGGATCAGATCTTTCTTAAAGGCCTGTGGTGGTTTTTTTTTGTTTGTTTTGTTGTTAATGTTTATTTTTTCCTAATTCTGATGTTTGTTCACAAATAAAGTATCAGTAGTTGATATGCTCAAAATGTAATCCTAGCAAAAGAGCAATCACTTCCCGATGCTCACAGATATGCCAAGAATACTTCTTATGCTTAATGCTTAATGCTTCTTGGGAGGAGTTTCGTGGTTTGGACGTATTTTATTGCAGGAGACTTCACCATTTTATCCCAGAAGCTAACAGCTCAGTTTGATTGTTGAATAAATTAGGATTACAAAGTCTTTCAGGTCTGCTTGAGTTATAAATGAGGCTGAGGACAAAATGATGACTTCAAATGGAGATTATTACTTTTTTTTCCCCTCTGCCTTGACATGCTGAACCTCAGTAACGTAATTGGAATCATTGAGTACATCTTGATCCAAGTTTAAAATTTAAAAGTACAGGTAGTGCTTTTCACTATGTAATACAGGTCATACTCTGATAACATATTTGGATATTACACAGTATATTTAGACTAGGTGCGATCATTGATATATTTGTTTACTCTCCCTAAATCCTAAGAACCATAAATGGCTTGTGATGAGATCCATGCTTTCAACTAGTTAATACACTAATGTAAATGTTGACCTAAGTCTTATCCTGAGCACCTCTTTTATAGCCACAATAAAGTTCATATACTTTCTTAACTAGGAATAAAGTTTCATCTCTGGGCTTTAAAAGTTAGCTCACTGAACATATAACATAAACCATGCAAGTGACGGACACAATTTTAAGCCATCCTAAGAATTTAAGTAAAGCATGCCAACATCTACAAAGAACAAAAAACACTTTAAAAATTAGAATACGTTTAACAAATGCCACCCAGCAAACAACTGAAAGATAGTCTGCTATATACTGTGTTTCACTTAATAGGAATGAATATATTCATGATCCAGATTGTAAGCTAGGACTTCACACAGACTACAAAGAACAGGCCAACTAGTAACTTCTCATTTCCCTGCCCCTTCCCATCCCTCCACCTCTTTCAACCAAATCACACTTTATCATTGCTTTATAATGCATAATTTATTTCAAAATTGAAGTGGCACCCAAAAAGAGCAGGTGAGAGACATTCTATTTGTATTGTTAAAATGCATCATAAAAATATATATAAAAGACCAAGAAATTTCCAAGTGACAAAATGGATTCTGAACAGTGATTACAGGGCAAGAACTCTATGTGACTGACATAACGTGCATACTGCTCACCTCGTCTCTCTGACAGAATGTAAACTCTTTGAAGGCACTACATGTCTCACTTTATCTCTGTATCTCCAGTATCTAGCAGCAGCAGCATAGCTGACATTTATATAGCACTTACTATATTGCTAGGCCCTGTTCTAAACACTTTACAATTATTGTCTCATTTGAGCCTCACAATTGCCTTGGATGGTAGGTGCTATTATAATCCTCATTTTACAGTTGAGGAAACTGAAGCAAACATAAGTTAAGTGACTTGCCCAGGGTCAAACTGCTAGTAAGGTCTGAAGCCTGATTTGAACTCCCAGAGCACTATCCACTGTGCCACCTAGCAGCAGAGAGTACAGCCACAGTACACAGGTGTTTAATAAATGCTTACTGATTTACTGATTACAATTCATCTGCTAGATTGGTCACATAGTACCTTGTATCCTGAGGGGCTTCCTTCCCTTTGTGTGAATTTGTTACTTCCCCATTATCTTAGTAGGTATGTCTCATCTTTCTGTTCTCCGTGTTATAAACAGTATAGGGAGGTAGAAGGATGGGGGTTTTTAGTCTAATTACCTGTTGAGAACAACCAGGAGTTTTGCTTCAATTAGTAACGCTGACAAAGATGAGAGTGACTAAAGAGAACTGGTCCAAAACTAGGCCAATAACTCTGTTGTCCAAGTATACTTCAGAGCTTTCCATCTCCACTATCATGAAGGGGAAAAAACAAGCAAAGAAGTACTAGAGGAAAGAGCAAGTTTTGTCTCTGTTTGCTTTTTCTGTATGGGGACAAGTGGGAGAAGGAAGAAAGTACAGCATATACTGAAGGAAAACAAGTAGCGATAAGAAAATCTGAATTGGGAGAGAAGTATTGTATTAATAAGATATATAAGTGGAAGAGATTTAAGTGTATTAAACAAGCTGAGGTATGTAGCATATATAGTCAAGGAAAGTAAAAAAGTAATTTACTAAAAAAATTTGTGATTTTTTTTTCCTACCAACTATTTCCTGAGTTAACTAAATTTCTATTCTAGATAAATATTTGAAACATGATGAGGCTAAATCTAAAACAAACACCTTTTTGGCTAAATGTACAAAGAAATATTTTTAGGATTTCAAGGACCCATCATTTTAAATCAGAACATGTATTCCCCCTACTTATGTAGGCAGGTCACAATTCTTCTACATGGAATTTAGTGATAAAGAAAGTCTGTTTGCATTTTTGGAATCAGTATAAAAATGCATATAAAAACAAGATATTTCCATGTTTCCATTGCTCAATGAGTTGCTATGGCCAAAAAATATGCATTACCTAGTTGTCAGTCTAGCTAGTGATGAGCTAGTCCATCTCTGACAAGAAATACAATGTGAACCACCAGGAGGATACAGCATACCTTTCTAGCTTAACAGTACTGGAGTTAGTATTCCACCACCAGAGTCTTTAAAAAGTTCAGACTCAAATGTGCCACAAAATGAAGAAATTGAGTCAAATTTTGGTTAAATGATGAAAATAATAATGTTGACTTTTAATGGGACTTTAGTTGAAGTGATTGACTACAAACTTAGACAAATTAAAAAGAAAGGCCAAGGTACCACATAGAAATCAATTAGCAAAGACTAAAAGAAAAATTTAGGTTTTGTCAAATGATCTTGTGGAAAAAGGAAAGGAAAATGTAAATATTTTGAGGATGAGAAAATAAGAATATTCAAGAAAGTTTCACTATATTGTTGAATATGTTCACCTTTGACCATGTGTGTTGACCTTGCTCTATAGGAAGGGAAAAAAAAAACCTACTCATGCCAACAAATGTTTTTATATTACTCATGATGTCATTATTATATTTCTGGTACTCTTTCCAGAAAATAGCGATATCAGGTGACCTTATTTGATTCTTCATGCATTAGTGCTATGTATATAGAGTTCTGCCTCACAACTGAATTCAAGACCATATGATCAATGATCATCATAAAAAAAGAGTTTGCCAAATTATGAATAAGCTCCAAAAGCTTACTGGATACCATTATTAGCCTAAACAGTGTGGAGAAATAAGAAAAAGAAGAAAACCACTTTCCAAAGAAAAGGTTGTTACAAGGTTGTTACAAACATTTTTTCAGATTAAGAATCCATTTTAAACACTGGCATATCAAGTAATAAAAAGAAAAGGTAAGATATACAATTTAAAACACATAGAAAGGGAATTGGCAAAGATGAACATGAAGGGCCTTTCAAGTTATAACGTCCTTCTATAGGAAACAAATATTTTTGAAATTTCTCTTATGGGGAAGAATTTAAAGCAAAAGTGACATGAACCAAAGAAATGTGTGTTCTATTTCTCACTATGTAACTTAGTCTCAAGTTCTGTGCCCCAAATTTATCTTTGTTTAATGGATAAAAAACTATTTCATATCTGCTTCAAAAGTATCCTGTTACTACATTATGGATGATTTACATAACACTATTCATTCCATAATGATTCTCAAATTATTTACTTTATAATTCAGCTAGCTCTATCATCACTCTCCATCCAATTCAATTCAAAAAGCATTTATTAAATGCTTATTATGTACCAGGTACAGTGCTAGGCACTGAGGGTACTGGGGCTACTACTTATAAAAACTCACTGTCCTCAAAAGAAATTTTGGGGATAGGTAGGAATGTTGTCAGTTGGGTAACCAGGAAAGTCCTTGCGTAGGAGGTAGCACTTGGAGCTGCCTTAAAAGGAGGTGTGCCACCTAGCTGTCCCTGAGAACATCTCAAACACAAAAAAATGTTTCACTGAGGCCTCACTGTCCTCTAGGCTCTCAAATCCTATAATGAGGTCCCTTTTCTTTTACTCTTCAATAGCAAAGTACTTCAGATAGTTCCAGTACACAAACAGCATTAAACATAATGTATAACCATGTGTAAAAAATGGTTATATATTCTACTGAGTAGAATTGATCTTATTAAAGTGAATGCTGTTGGAAAAAAAGATACCTTTAAAACCCTAAAGTACTAGTTAGGTGCTCCAAGACTAGCTATTGTGGAAACAAGTAACTTATACTTTATAAGAGTAAGTTCCCCCCCCACCTTTTTACTGATATTTTCTACTATTAAAAATATAAAAAGCAGATACAAAGAACTGTTTGTGCATGTGGGTCTTTATCTACAACCCACTGTGGCAGCCTTCACTAATTTTGGTTATTTTCACCAACCTTTGCAAAAAGAAATGGGACATTAAGTAGAAGTTAAATCACATCTGCATTCAACACTTTCAGAAAAGCCTTGACAGAATTTGCAAGTTTGCAAAGAGATACGATGATGATGATATATTTTTATGAGTGGATCAAAAAGTGTTGCTTAGAATTAGGACTGTTGTCCTTTTCAAATTTTAGGTCTGGAGTTTGAGTTACTTTTAATTCCAAGGAAAGAAGGATCAGGTAGCTCCTGCTCGGTGATGACCTCTGTTTACAGCACTGAAGTCACATTAGAAAGGTGAGAGCTCTGTTTCCTCTCACCCTGTCCCTTTCTTTACAAAAGTAAGAAAGAGGCAACGAGAAAGGGGTCAGGTACGAAGAGTGGCTGAGCAGAAGCAGATATCTACCCCTTCTCCTCTCCTGACCCAGAGTCACAAAGAACTGGCTCTGTTAATTTAACTCTGCCCTAGCAAGTCCAAGTTTTATTCCACCTAAAAAAAATTTTTTTTTTAAAATTTTAATTGTTAATTCAAAGGAGAAAGAGGCTGGGAGGGGGAGAGAGGAGAATTTTTTTTTTATCATATAAACCTTTCTTTTGTACTCTTGTCTTAAGTAAATGTGGGAAATATACAATATCTTATACATAAAATCGTAGCCACTCAAAATATGCACTGTGGGTTTAGGGCAGAGGTGGAAGAATACATGAGTAACTAATAAGTCATATAAAAAACAGATCTCAGGGTAGAACTAGTTGTGACATCTCTTCTCAAGTACTAAAGCACTTCATCAGAGAAAGGAGACAGAGAGAAAGAAAGAGAGAGAGAGAGAGAGAGAAAGAGAGAGAGAGAGAGAGAGAGAGAGAGAGAGAGAGAGAGAGAGAGAGAGAGTGTATGTGTGTGTGTGTGTGTGTGTGTGTGTGTGTGTGTGTGTGTGTACACACAGAGATATTTAAAATCCTGGTATAACCTCTGTAACTGCTATAAGAACATCGGGCGTGTACAGTGAAGACAATTCAGAAACCTGATATTTCTAGATATGTGTAATAAAATCTTTATTAGCCTTTGTGTTTAAAGTTATATCATTGATTCTAAGTTTTTAACTTTAAAAAGATTATATAATTTGCTTTGATTTTTGAGTTGGAAAGACCCTATCACCTTGAGGTACAATAGCAGCAGAGAAGCATGTGGCATAGTGGACAGAGGGCTGGTTTGAGGGTCAGAAAGACCTAAGCACAGAAAGCTGGACGGGCTAGAGATACGAAGTGAATTGTGTGAGTTTGGGAAACAATGTACTTACGTAACTCTACAATTTGAAAAAGCACTTTTCTTGACTGTGATACATACTTGCTATAATAAACTGTCTATCACATACAAGTTGCCAATTTGCATTTGCTGGGGGAGTTCCTACAGCAGCACTTACCTATGCCAACCGACTCACAGGTCTAAACCAAAATAATCACAGGAGCTCATCAAGATGGATTTATAAATCATCTATGTCATTGACATAGAGAGGAAGGGCTGCCCACAGTGATGAAACCATGGATCTCTGAAGTGCTAAGCTCATACATTAGCAACAGCAGCGGCAGCGGCAGCAGCAACAAGCTGGCATTCGCAGAGAACGTTACAGTTTACAAACTGCTTTACATGCATAATCTTATCTGACCTTCACAACACACTTATGAGACAGGTAATCAAGAATGACTATTCCCATGTAGTTAGGCAGCACTGTCTTTTAAAAATATTGGCTCAGCCTAGCTAAAAGCAAGCCTCAATTAAATTCTTAATACTGAATCATATTTCCCAACTTTTTTCTACTTTTCCTTCTCTGCCTTCTCCTCTTTCTATTTAAATTACCGAGTATCAAAGTATAAGCTAATTTGGTCTGGATGATCTTGCTAAGAATTCTCTGCTTCATCCTTTGTAATAGATGTCAGTGCCTAAGCTGCAGGTATCTCTTCATGGTGGTCTTTTGGCTTATGCTAATCGTGAATGTTGAGGTAAACTGACCACATGTCTCATTCTTATTTCCTTTTTGAAAAATGATGAAATCAATGCCTTCAACTGACAGTCCAATGGGAAACTGAGTTATTCTTCCATTTTATTGCAACTTTATATTTTTTCATGTTCTTCAAAGCAAGAATTGTTTTTATTGAAATTTTATATTTTCTGGTTTTCTTCATAGCAAGAATGCTGTCATTGCTATGTTCAGTTCCTCAGACTGTTCACTGGACAAGGATCTCACATACAGAGTACCAACAGTCAAATTAATATTAAGTAACATAAAAGATGAATGACTCTTAGACCTCCTGCTCCCTTTTCCATTACTCTGCTACAATCTCCCAGAATGGGGGAGGGGGGGGCACCACACAGGGTACAGAGCTATTTTGTAATTGGTTGTTTCATGAGTTGCCATGACTAAAGAATTAATCACCTAGGGGTCAACCTAATGCTGACAAACCACTCTGTACTTAGTTATTAGACTGGTCCTTGGAAAATAGTCTATCTACAGAATATACTTGAAGTCTTTATAATTTGATGAAATCTGTCAGAGCTGAATCTGTATTATGATGGCATAGCCTTTGAGAAACCAGTTATTTCCTTCCTGAGATGACTGAAGTTGGACTTCTGTGGAGGTTTCAGAGTCAACAGCTGATTTAAGTTTGATTTGGACTTGTGGATAGCATTACCTTCTCATCTTTATCCTTCTAATTTAGTGTTGATTTTTACTTTTGCTCTAACTAGTTGAAGGTCTGACTGTACACAGATAGACTATTTCTGAAATGGTTCAATAATCAGTCATTTCCTCCCTGTTAAGGTACAGTTAGTCTGATTTTTTTATGGTAATATTTGATTCTTACTGTATCCAACACATGTGGACTCTATTTATAGATGGTATTCATGATAGATAGATGTGAAGCTTCTAAGCCTGTTGATTGCTTAATCCTGAAACATATTTTTTAACCTCTTTATTTTGCTGTATTCCCTTGAATCAGTGTCCTACCAATGAAACTACCAAAATATTACCTTATAAAGTTAGAAAAAATAACAACAAAATTTACCTGGAGGAACAAAAAGTCTAGAATTTCAAAGGAAATAATAAAAAACTGGGAAAGAAGAGGGATAGCAGCATCAGATCTCATAGTGCACTAAAAAGCAGTAACCATCAAAACAATTTCTTTCTGGTAATATAAAGGTTGATCAGTGGAACACATTAAATATATAATATATAGAAGCAAACAACACAGTAGCTTTGTGTTTGATAAACCTAAAGATCCCAACTATTGGGGCAAGAACTCAGTATTCAACAAAAATTGTTGGGAAACTTGAAAGCAGTCTGGTAGTAACTAGGCATAGATTAACATCTCACGCTGTATAATACAATAATCTGAAAATGGGTTCATTACTTGGATAGAAAAGATGACACTGTAAATTAGAGATGCAAAGAACAAACTACCCATCAGGTCTCTATATAGGGGAAAGTCCATGATCCAAATAAGAGATAGAGAGGATTATAAAAGAGAAAATGAGCAATTATATTTAAATTAAAAGGTTTTACACAAACAAAACCTATACAGCTAAAATCAGAAGCAGCCAAATTTTTCTTTAAAAAGCCTAAGTAGCAAGTTTCTCTGGTAAAGATCTCATTTTTAATATATATAAGGAATTGACTTAAATTCAAAAGAATAATTATATAAGAATAAGTTATTTTCCAATAGATTGAAAGATATGAATAGTACTTTTAAGAGAAAGAAATCCAAGCTATTAATAGCCATATAAAATTTTTCTAATACAATAATTAAATGAATGTAAATTAAAACAACTTTGAGATTATATCTCACACCTATCAGAATGGTAAAGTTGACAAAAAATGAAAATGACAAATGCTGGAAAGCTTGTGGGAAAACAGGTACATTAATGAGCAAATGATGGAACTACTAAGTCCAGTCATTCTGGAAAGCAATTGGGAACTATGCCCCCAATATTAAACTGTGCATACCCTTATACACAGTGATATGAATATTAGGTTTATACTTCAAAGACATCAAAGAAAGAGGAAAAGGATCCATATGAACAAAAATATTTATAGCAGTTCTTTCTGTGGTGACATTGAATTGGAAACTGAGGGGGGAACCATCAATTGAGGAATGGCTAAACAAGTTATAGTATATGAATAGAATGAAATACTACTGTGCTATGTAAAATGATAGGTGACAGTTTCTGAGAAATTGGGGAAGACTTGTATGAAACAATGTAGAGTGAAGTGAGCAGAACCAGAACAACTTATAAAATAACATTATTATAAAGACAAACAACTTTGAAAGACTTCAGAACTTTAGAACAACTCCAATTCCAGAATACTCATGATGAAATGTGATCATGTCCTGACATAAAGATGATGGACTCAGAGGACAGATTAAGAATTTTTTTTTAATATGGCCAAGATGGGAATTTGTTTAATTTGACTGTCATGTTTATAACAGGAGTTTTTATTTTTCGATGGGGAGGAGGAGAAGGTGGAAAAGGAGTGGCATTTCTTTTTCTTTTTTTGGCTAGGCAATGGGGTTAAGTGACTTGCCCAGGGTCACACATCTAGTAAGTAGCAAGTGTCTGAGACCACATTTGAACTCAGGTCCTCCTGACTCCAGGGCTGGTGCTCTATCCATTGCACCACTTAGCTCTCCCAGGAGTAGCATTTCAAGTGACTTTCAGTGATTTTAAAACATTTTTTTAATTAGAAAAAAAGAAAAAAGGCCAAAGGCTTATATACTAAGCTTCTCGCCTACAGGTCATGAATACTACCTTCAAGAAGAGTCAGAAGATGCACCAAACATAGTGAACACCTAACATCATACACCACACACATACACACACACACACACACACACACACACACACGACTATATCTTTAAAAATGAATGGCTTTTGCTGGGGTAGTAATTTCATAATCATCTATATGTAGTCAGAACATTAACCAATCAGAGGAAAGGTAAAATCAACACCAAATCAGAAGGACAAAAATGAGATGACACTTGGTGTAATTACAGACACAACCTCATCTATCTGAACAAATTATTGATGCCAAAAGAATGACAAATAGATGTAAGAAAATACAGTAGTTCTGAGTATCACCATATACTAAGGTGGCTAAACAAGTGCTGAAGGAAGGTAAAATAATTAGTTTAATGAATAGGACCAAAGAGTCCAGAAACCACTTCAGCCAACAAATAATGTCCTTACCAAGAAGAGAAATGTTACCAGTAGCTATGGACACCACTAGTTCAAGATATAAACTCATTTACAAAATTCTATGTAATAGATGGTGATTTGAAAATCATAAGTGCCTCACAAAGCAGTAGAAGGAAGCAAAGGGGAAAATGGGTCAACAACAATTTTGGCACAAGAGACAACTAAGTCAATTTTGTCCATGAGCATTCGATGCCAAGTTTAAAGATAAGGTAGCAAACGTATTTGAAAAACTGTACATACGAGATAGTGGAATGTTATAGGCAGTGGAGGGAAAGACAAATTTAAAGGTTGGTGACAGACTAAACTAATAAGCAGTCATCAAGAGGACATTTAAGGATGAAATTAAAAGAACAATAAACATGAAAAATGGAGACCTATAAAGACTTTTTTTTACAACAAACTCTTTTCACCATTGAGTAGAGTGATGCCACCACATTTGGGTCCTAATATGGCAGTCCCAATGTGCCACAGGACGAAGTATGGTTGACACCAAAGAAAACAAAGATGTAGAAAGGAGCTGCACTAGAACAAGTATATACAGAGGATTTTTGTACTAGAGGCCAGACAATTAGTACTGAGATCCAAAGGCATGCAAAACATCTGACATTTTTATCGAAAAGGACAACTGAGAGAATATAGAATTAATGAGTTACATGCCCACTTTAGCATCTTTATGAAATATTTCTAACAGTAATCAACACATACATATATTAAGGATATCTGTGCAGAAGCTATGAGAAAGAAGCAGGCTTTCTCAATATCTTATAGAATCCTACATCTTCACAACCACAAAATTGATGGAAAAATTGTAGAGAATAGAATTTTCTGAATTAATTATCTGACTGTAAATTATATATATTTGAATCATTAAGGAATTAAACAGTGTCTTAAAGGTACCCTTCCAATAAGATAGCTCCCATGCAAATGTTAAAATCATACAAAAAATGTAACTACAGTGATAAATTGGTTGATCATACTTTGGCTATTAATATTAATCAAAGAATAAAACAGGGAGACACATACTTGCAAGAGGTGTTAATCACCATTATGAAAAATATCTAGTACAGAGTCCAAATCAAAAAGGGGAAAAACAAGGTGAATCAAAAATTCAAATTGCCCAATTCAATTCAATTTCACAAATGTACTATTGCAAGCACCCAGACAGGTGACTTTTCAAGCTAATCCATTCACTTTTTTTGTTTTGTTTTTTTTTCTTGCTAAACAAATGTTTGATGATTGAACTCTCTTTCTACTCCAATCCAGCTTCCAATCACTCTTCAAAGTGCTATCCCTAAAGTGCAGCATTACTATGAAACCTCCCTACTCAATAAACTCCACTAGCTCCCTATTGCCTCCAGGATCAAATACAAAATCCTGTTTCATGTTCAAAGCTCTTCACAACCAAGTCCCCTCCCGCCTTTCCAGTCTTCTTTCACCTTACTCCCTACACTCTCTGATCCAGTGACACTGGCCTCCCCAGAAACAAGACACACTCATCTTGGCTCTGGGCATTTTCTCTGGCTGTCCCTAATGCCTGGAATTCTACCCTCCTTATTTCTTCCTAATGCCTTCTCCACCTTCAAGTCTCAAGTAAAATCCCTCTTAATACAACCACCTTCTCTTTCTTATTTACTTCCATCTATCCTCTATGTCGATTTTATACATATATATATGTATGTGTATATATACACACGCACATACACACCTATATATATCATAAACACACATCACACCCCTATATATCACACACACACAGTTGTGTGTATGATATATAGGTGTGTATGTTTATATACATATGTGTGTGTGTATATGTATATTTATTTATTGTTTTTTCCATTAGACTGTAAGCTACTTGAGGGCCTCTTTTTGTAACTCCAGTGCTTAACAAAGAGCTTGGTACACAGAAGGCACTTAATAAATGTTTACTGAATGACTGACCAGCCCTGAAACTCTGGTTCATTTGGCTGTTTCTTTATCTAAAAAATGAAGATGTAATACTAATAATACCAACTTCATAGTGTTATACTGGGGATGCTGCTTTGCATATGCTATAGAAGTGTGACTTTTTATTAAGCAACAAACATTCATTATTCATATTTTATAGAATTTAATACTAAAAGAGATCTTAGAGATAACCTAGTCCAACTCTATCCTCTGAGATTTTGGAGATAATGGAAGTGGGCTCAGAAAACTTCAGAGACTTGCCCAAAGTTATAAGCTGATGAGTGGCAGGAGTATGTGGATTGGCTTGATGAGTCAATATTGTAAGATCAGTAATAATAATACCAACTTCCATTTATATAGTGTTATAATATTATTTACTAAGCCCTCTACCTACAAGAACCTATATTATCTCTCCATTTTATGAATAATGCAATTGAGACCCAGAGAGATTAAATTATTTGTTCAAGGTCACAAAAATACCAGGCATCAACTAATTTAAAGAAAAGCAAGTCATAAAAACCACTGACTTCTGATGGTGAGTTAACTGTGTCATTATGGAACAGAAAGACAGAAATATATGAATATACTTCATAGTATTTGGTTTTGCATTTCTATGCAACTACTTTTCATGGTCAAATTCCCAGGAAAAATACTTTATACTCTTATTACCTCCACTTTCTCTCCTCCCACTCACTATTCACTTGCTAATAATCTGGATTCAGACATCATACCTCAACTGAAACAATTCTCTTTAAATTAAAATTACCTTCAGCTTTGCTGTTCTTCAGGCTTTTTTACCCTGCTGCTTTCCCAGCTGTTTCCAGGGGTCTTTAAGTTTTTGATGCTTCCAGGGTAGTGTGGTCTAGAGAGAGGTCTGGTCACTGTTCTGTTCTCTGGTCCTTATCCAGGAAGGGCTACAGTTCTCTTGCAACTGCAATCACTAGCACTCCTCTCTGCTGTGGAACTGCAACCTGGAACTAGGGCCCCTGCTTCCTTGTGACTGCAAGTGCTCCTGGGCCTGGGTATTATGTAATGGAGTTGCCAAACGGTGCCGAGTCCTATGCCCAGTGCCCACACAAGAGTCCCCTCTAATCTCTTTCTGAGCAGGTATTCAATGCTCTTAGTATCTCTGAGTGGCGAGGACTCTATTACTTTGTATTGGATGGAAGCTACAGAAGGAAAAAATCAAGCTGAATGCAGAACTAAAGGAGGGGCTTGCTGCTGTGTCTGACTCTTCATGACCCCATCTGAGGTTTTCTTGGCAAAGATACTGGAGTGGTTTGCCATTTCCTTCCCTAGCTTATTTTACAGATGAGGAAACTGAGGCAGTCAGGGTAAAGTGACTTGCCCAGGGTTACACAGCTAGTAAGTGTCTGAAGCCAGATTTGAACTCAGGAAGATGAGTCTTCCTGACCACAGGCCTGGCACTCAATCCACTGTGCCATCTAGCTTCCCTCAGATGAGGAGAGATTAGACCAAATAACATTTGAAAAATCATGACCTCAAACACACCAACACCACTGAAAGCTCTTATCTTATATGAATATTCTCCCTGGCAATGCAAGATGCTTGTGAAACATGAAGTCAGAATCTCAGTAGAATGAGTTTTAAGTAATCCAGATTTAAGGCATAAGGATGATTTCACAGTGTAACAAAAATAGCAGAACAAGAGAAGTCATGTGAAAAACAACAATAAGGACACGTATGACCAGAAAGTCACAATCATTTTTCAAGAATAACAGAGAGAATGACAGCTGGAGTACCACACTGATCCTCTAGCACTCTGAGAAGATCTTTCATGGAGAATTAATGAAAAAAACACAAGGACAGGAATTATATCGGATAAGAAGACATACAAGAGTGGCTATAATCTTTACTGATGGGTGTAATACCCACTTTGATAAAACCCCAGGCCCTGCAAAGTCACCAAAGAATCACTTTGATAACTTGCTTTTTTAATAAATGGACACCAACATTTATGTGATTAATCTCAAAAAGCAAGGAAGTTCGACATACATGTTAATTTATTCTCCTTGAAACCTACAGAGTATAAATTGTATAGTGCAAAGTACAATCCCATGTTTAAAGTCATTGCATATCTTCATCAGAAAGATGTTTTTAACAAAGTTAAAATGTATATTTCATGAATCTGTCATTTAAAAATTTTAAAATACTATATCAAAGCATAAATAAATAAAAAGCTATAACTTACATGCCATGATTGATGTTACATTCGTTGTTCTCTCTTTCAAGTTCCTGATTACAGGATTCACATCTTTTCCAGCCATCTTCTGTTTTAATCCAACTCCATCCAGGAGATCTCCAATCTTGACCCAAAAATGGCATATTTTTTTCCTATAAAAATGTTTCATTTATATAATAAAATATAAAAATATCTTCACATCTGCAATAGTTACATTAACCCTTTTTGGATACCATACTATATGGGCCCTAGAAACCAGAGATGGTAGAATGATGTTAGCTTAGTTCTCTCCTTGTATTGCTGCAGTAACCTTTTTTACTCCTTTTTTCATGTTTTTATTTTTATATTTTATTTTGTTGCATTTTAAATTCCAAACTGTCTCCCTCTCACCCTCCCCACGTACTCTCCTCCCCTGCAGTAGAGAAGGCCACTATTTCACACAGATTTATAAATATATGTAAAACCACACTATGCATTTATTAATCAACTCTTTCTCTGGAGGTAGATAGTATCTTCCTTCATAGGTCCATTGTAGTTAATTTGAGTATAATACTTAGAGTAACTTAGTCGTTCACAATTATTTTTCAAACAATACTGCTGTTATTGTATATAATGTTTTCACGGTTCTGCTTATTTCACTCTTCATTATTTCATGCTAATCTTCCTATTTTTCTAAAATCAACCAGCTCATCATTTCTTACAGCACTGTAGTATTACATCACAATCACATACCACAACTTGTTTAGCCATTTCCCAATTGATGAGCATCTCCTCAAATTCCAGTTCTTTGCCATCACAAAGAGGACTGCTATAAAGATTTCAGAATGTATAGTTTTTTTTCCTTTTTCCCTGATCACCTGGGGAAACAGGCCTAATAGTGGTATCACTGGGTCAAAGTTATACACAGTTTTATAATTCTTGGGCATAATTTCATATTGTAACAGCCTTCTAACTTTCCTCCCCTCAAGTCTCTCACCACTCCACTACATCCTCCACATGGCTGCCAATCACATAGCTGTGATTCTTCCTAAAGTGCAAGTCTGACCAGACTATTCCTCTACTCAGTAAACTTCAGTGGCTCCCTATTACCTCTTGAATCAAATATAATCCCTCTTTGGGATTTAAAACTCTTCACAACCAAGCCCATCAACTGCTAAAGCCATCTCCTTTTAGATTGGCTTTTACCTACTCTATATGTGCTGTATGTATCTTGTATAGTACAGGAGTGTACTACAGCCAGCTCAAACAACTTACAAGAGTCTGCTGATTGTTAAATTTTCAGTGAGTATTTACACCTTGGAAATCAGCAAATACTACAAATCAGGGCTTGATTTATTGTTGTTTACATTTTTATTGTTTTTATTTATTATTATTGATTGCCTAAACTTAAGAAAGTGTTAATAATGCAGATTAAACTTCAAGTGACATGCATTTCTCCCCCCTCCTCTATATGGTTGTTAACATCAGCATACCAAGTCATCCTCTCTCACTTCCCACTCCCATTATAAAGTAAGGTCTAGGAAGGTAGAGACTTTCAGTTCTTTTCTTGTGTGCCTGGCACAAAATAAGTGCTTACTAAATGCTTGTTGAGTTTCAACAATTCAATGTATAAGAGAGGAAAATGTCTGTATGGACTAGAATTTGAGAATTGGAAGGGACCTCAGTGACCATGTCATTCAGTCCATACAAGAAAGCAATCTCCACTATAACATTTTTAATAAATGGTTGTCTTGCTTCTGCTTGAAGACTGGTAAGAAAGGTAAACCCATCACCTATCTAGGCAGTCTATTCTAGCTTTAATTGTTAGGAAGTTTTGGACATGCTGAGTTTATGATGTTCACAGCACATAGTTCAAGATGTCTAACAGGCATTTGGAGATGCAAGACTGAAAGTGCAAAGACGTTAAAGATGGATAAGTAGATTTGAGAATCATCAGAACAGAGATGGTTGAATTCATGAGAGCTGATGTGATCACCAAGTATAGAGGAAGAAAAGAAGAAGGCCCAGGACAGATGCCTGTGGGATACTTGAAGTTAGTGGGTATGCCCTGGATGAAGACCAGCAAAGGAGACAGAGAAGAATCAGTCAAATAAGTAGGAGGAGAACCAGGAGATAGTAGTTTTCTGACAGCTCAAAAAAAGAGAGTATCAAGGAGATGAGAGTGATCAAGGGTGTCAGAGGCTGCAGAGATGGCAAGGAGAATAAAGGCTGAGACAACGTCATTGGATTTGACACTTAAAGAGAACACTAGTAACTTTGGAGGGCTGTTTCAATTGAATGATGAGGCTGGAAACTTGACTGTAGAGTTAAGAGAGTGAAAGGAGAAGAAGTGGAGGAACCTATTGTAGAAAGTCTTCTTAAGGAATTGAGTTACAAAAGGCAGAAAAGATATGGTGTAATAGCTAGCAGGGAGAAACATGGGCATGTTTGTAGATAGTAGAAAAGCAGCCAGGAGACAGGCAAAGATTGAAGATGAGTGGGGATGACAGAGGGGTTAATCTACTAGAGGAATTGGGATGGAATGGAATCACTTGTGTATGCAGAGCTTGCCTTTCCAAGGAGGGTCACTTCATATGAGACAGCAGTGAAAAAGGTGGCAGAAGGCATCTGAGTGATGTGAGATGAGAAGGTGAAAAGTGGAGTGAATGGCCTCAGTTTTTTCCAGTAAAGTATGAGGCAAGGTTCTCACCTGGGAAGGGGAGGGGAAAGTGAAGTCATGGAAGGTTTGAGGAAGGACAAAAAGGTTCAGTTTAGATGAGTGTGAGAATGAGATGTTTAGGAAGGTACAGATGGATTGCTTCATAGCCACGAGGGCCTAGTTGAAGTCACATAACATAAATTTGATATATTTCCACTCTATCTACGTGGTATGTATCATATTCCAATGACAAAATTACTTCTGTTTCTCTAAACACTGACCCTGACCCTTGTCTCTGTCATTCTGCTCATCCTCTGGGTCCTGGATTTCTTCACATTGAGTATACTTTCTTAATGAACAATGCCCCCACCACTTTTTACCTATCCTGTATCTTTTAGTATACTTGTGCAGTATCATTGTCTAGTCACACATTTCATCCCACCAAATCCATGATTCTTATGAAGGCACACCTGCCTCTTTGCCTATGACAGTGGGTTATTTATACTGACATTTGAGGCTGTGAATTTTATGACTGGCCCCTTCCTCAATTTTGTCTCCTGCTCTCAAGGAATTCATATCCTTACTGGAGGGGACAACCTATATATGACAGTTCAATTGCAGTGCAAATGAAAAGACCTGATGGACTTTAGGGCAAAATGGAAAAGGAGATAGATGGTAAGGTCCGTGAGTTCACTCAGTTACAGGAAGGACTTAAGTTGGTGACTCCCTGCTCATACAATTAGTATGAGAAATTATGCCCATGTGGTGAGGGTGGGGCCCTATCCACAACTACTAGAGTGTTGGGAATAAGTCCAAGGGTCATAGTAGATCAGACTCTGAGTTCTCTCTTGTAGGGTGGGTGAGCAGCCTTAGCACCTTGACAATAAAGAGAAAGGGAAGGGGAGTATTAGTAGGAAGGTTAGAAAGGGCTTCCCACAGAATCCAATCTGCTGGGTCCCCTGGCACACAGAGAGCTGAGGTGGAGGAGGGGAGAAACACACACTTGGATGTGAAAAATAATAGAAAATAAAGAGTGAATGATGACTCTGAAGTTATGAACCTGGGTGACTGGGAGGAGGAAAGTTAGGAGAAGGGATGGACTTAGGGGGAAAATAATACATAAATAAAAACCTCATTTTACCTTATTCCCTTAATTAAAGGCCTAGCTCCTTCAAGTGAAAGAGGTATGGATCTGACATTGCTCTCAACTGCCTAAGTATTAAGAACAAAACTGGAATATTCACAATTCAGTTTAATAAATATTTATAGTGACTACTATGTGCAAAGCACTATGATATAACGATTAAAAACCTGTTTTAGAAGTGAGACTATGAGAATTTTGTTATCTGGCACTTAAAAATGTATTAAATTAAAATTAATTTTGTCTCATACCTTTTGAGGCAACTGGAGAAATTCTGGTGTGACAGATGTAGGGTGTATTATATGTGTAAGTATCTAGTTGCTGAGTAAATATCTACTGCCTTTTCATGTAATAGCTTGTACAGTTACTTGTAATGAGGCTACTGCATATTTCATCACAAATGATGTCAGGTTAAATGTGGAAATGAGCTCTCATATCACTAAGAGGAAAACCACAGCTGGTATGGTACTAAGTAAAAGTGATGAGCTCTAGTATGAGTAGAAGAACTTGTCCATTTCAGAAGCATGGGTAGCAAAGAAATAGCTGATTCTTCAACCATATGACAGCATTTTCCTTCTCACTTGCTTTCCTCAAATCAATTTGAATCATAACAGAATTTAAAACCCGCATTATCATGGTACTTTGTAACACTTAAGATCTAAAGTTATGAACAATACAAATAATAATTGGCATTTATTATAATATTTGAAGGTTTACTAAGCACTTTCCTCAAAGCAATCCAATAGTGCAAATGCTGTTATTTTCATTTTACAGATGAGAAAAAGTAAGTCTGAAAGTGACTTCCCCAAAATTACACAATTTTTAAGTACTGGAGGCAGGATTTAAATCCCAGTCTACTGACTCAGCTACATTAAGCTGACATTGAAATGCCTTTTACAGTAAGATACAGAAAACATGATTCAAACAAAATGTAACTTTAATCCTCAAAAAAAACTTGCCGAACCCTTTATAATGCCTTGCCATCTCTTTCTCAGTTAAGTGGAAGGTAAGCAACTAAAATACTCTTTGAAAATCATTGAGCTAGTTATTAAATTGGTCTTCAAGATAATAAAAACTCTAAGTACAAGGTACGAGCTATAAATAGTTTAAATACAACAGCATAACAAACAGCATTGACAACTGATTGTAATGGCAAGGTTGTTTTCATGGCTAGTTAATGGATCTCCAAGAGAAGGATATATTTTTGATTGTTTATTATTTCTCACTATATATTTCAAAGGTACAGTCTTTATAGTCTTCTAATAAAATAGAATGGAACATAGGATGATAGATCTAGAGATGGAAAGAACATCAGAAGCTATGTAGTTCAACCCTTCTTTTTCAGATGAAGAAACTGAGGCCTAGAGAGGTTAAGTGATTTGTCCAAGGTCACATCATGCTTCATTCTTAAAAGGCTGAATCCATATCACATAGGGCATTTCTTCTATAAATTAATACAAATAATTTAGGATTATTCTATTTCCAGATTGTTTACATCAAGGCTGAGTTTCATTAAGGAAAGAAATAGAGAATGAACAGACTTTTTTAGTATTGAATAATCAAGGGCAGAGTGTTAAGAATAAAGTTAAAGAAAACAAAGGGAATAATCAGTGATACTACTTGAAAATAGAGAGAATCCAAAGGAAAATAAATAAAAATATGATATCAGGAGATGGATGCTCTTCTTGTTTAGGGCTTGTTTTAGAATTGCTCATAAAGGGAGGAAAGAGATCATGTCTTGGCCAGTGAGAAAGCCTCATGTTGGTTGAGTCAAGACACTTTTAGTCTTTACAAATGGGAGAAGGATGGTATAGTGTAAAGAAGACTAAACCTATGTCCCAGATCAAATATTTTTCTAGGATCTTATCAAGATCCAATATCTTGATGTGATCCCGTGATTGAATTTTAATTGGACAGAGAAAAGAGGCAGCATCTGATGGAGAAAGGTGGTTGGAATTACAGCTTAACAATAGGAAGAAGACAATCATCAGTGATAAGGAAAAAGGTAACAAAGTTATAAGATTCCATTTAATAAGAAGTGAGTTGGGGGAATACATGAAGGGGGAGAGTCCACTCAAAACAAGAAGCATACCAGGTACTGTGCTAAGCACTGGGATACTGAGCAAGGCAAAATCCAGTCTCTGCCCTCAAGATGCTTACCATCCAATGGGGGAGACAACATGCAAACAGCTACATTCAAACAAATATATACAGGATAAACTAGAAATAATCTCTGAGGGCAGATTATTAGCATGATTCTTAGTATGGAGAAGGCTTATTGCAAAAGATAGGATTTTTAGCTGACATCTGAAGGATGTTAGGGAGAACAGGCAACAAAGGAGACAGCAGTAAAGGTGTAAGGTAGGCAGCGAAGGCAGGCCAAACGGGGACAAGAGGAAGGGTAAAACAAGGAGAGGCCAGGAGAGGGGTGAGCACAGAAAGGAGGAAGAGGAGGAGGCCAAGGAGCACAAATGACGGGGAGAAGAGGTGTTAAAAAGAGCCCAGAAGAGGAGGAATGAAAAGGAGAGGGGGAAACAAAGAAAGGAGGGAGGATGGGAAACGGATGCAGGAGAAGGGAGGTTAGCAGAAGCAGTGGGGAGACAGGCACCAATGAGAACAGGAAGGGAAAAGACAGGGAAGGGAAGATGGAAGGAGAGAGCAGAGGATGGGAAAGGGACCGTGGAGGAGGGGAGGCAAGGAGAAAGGGAGGGAGTGCACAAGAATCAAATGAAGGGGAGGGTGGGAGAAGGAGGATGGAGATCACCGGAGAGGGAGCCAGGGAGCACAAAAGGAGGAGGAGATGGGGAGCCCGGCTGGAGGGGACTGCAGGATCACAGAGGTGGGGGCGGAGGATGGAGGGGACATGGGCAGAGGGAGAGCGGGCCTCGAAGGAGTCGGGGGCAGCCCGAGCGCAGAGGCGAGCCTGTCTCGGGGTGTCCTCCCCCTTACCTGGCTCCTGCCCCGATCCCGTAAAAGTGCCTCGCTCTGCAGCCCCAGGGAGCAGCGCTTGGCTATTGCCGGAAGTCACCAAATGTTCTCCGAACGCCGGAGGGGGGAGGCTCCACCCCCTCCCCGCAAGCTGATTGGCTGGTGCCGTCTCCGCGTGTCTATGTTGCTACCCTGGGCAGTAGATTCGGCGACGTCCTAGGACTCCATAGTTTGCGCATGCTCCTTAGGGGGCCTCCACGCCTCTGCTCCACCCCTCTCCCGCCCCACCCACTTAAAATTCTATAGAACAGGACTTGTGAATAGCTCTGCTCAGAGCCCTGAGACTGAAGTGGGCGGGGCTACGACGAGGGTGGGCGGAGCCATCGAGTTCAAGGTGCATCATGTTAGCCTTAGGCTGTCAGGTCTAAACAGGACTTTAGGGACTGAGGTTCTGAAGTATTTTTGTGTCATAGATCCCTTTGGTAACCTAGTAAAGCTTATGGAGCCTTTATCAGAATAATGTTTTTAATTACTTGAGATAAAATGTGTGATAACATAGGAATTCAATTATATTGAAATAATTACTAAGGTATTTGTAACAAATGTCAATCTCCAGGTTAAGAACCCCAATAGGCTAACCCCTTCATTTTTACAGAGGAAGAAACTGAAACAAGAATGGGAAAGCAATTGCCCAGAGTCACAAAGCTAGAGAATTATCAGTATCTGAATTTTAACCTGGGTCTTCTAACTCTACATTCAGCCCTTGTTCAGTCAGTGTCAGACACTGTATTATGTGCTAGGCTAGGGATAAAAAAAAAGAGGCAAAAAAGACAGTCTTTACCCTCAAGGACCTCATAATCAAATGGGAGCTAAGCAAACAAGTATGTACAGGCAAGTTACATATAGCATAAAGAGGAAGTAATTAAAAGGGAGGCATTAGAATTAAGAGGGATTAGGAAAGGCTTTCTGTAGAGTATGGGATTTTAATTGGCACTTAAGGGAAGCCAGGAAAGGTATTAGGTAGAGATGAAGAGGAAGAGCATTCTGGGCATAGGGGAGAGCCAGAGGAAATGAGCAGAGCCAAGAGAGGAAGGGTCTTTTTCAAGAAACATCCAGGAGGCCAGCATCATTGGATGGAATAGTATGAAACAGGGAGTAAGGTATTAGAAAACCAGACAGGTAAAAGGAATTAGGTTATGAAATGTTTTGAATGCCAAACAGAAAGTTTTGTTCAGACTTCATCCAGGTAGGGAAGCCCATTGTGTTCTACTCAGGTTTGAATGGGAATAAATTCTTTACTTAGATTGCTCAAAACTGGGGGTATGTTTGGAAGTAAATGACTTGATCAAAGTCACATCCCCCAGCCCCTCATTAGAATGGGTCCACCTTTCATTGTCATATTCATTTTCTTTTGTTACTTGTTAATCAGAATTGATTGCCACCCTCAGGAATACCCACCCTTCCAAGAGCATATAAACATAGGATGGATTCTATGAGGGGTTTTCAGCATTTGAGAGTGTCACTGACTCCTTTTATTAATTATTGCATGATTAATACAATGATTAATTACCCAGAAATTATGTCTCTTGCACTTTTTAACCATCACAAATTGGAGTGAAGACAGAATTGAGGCAAGCATACCCACTAGCAGGCTATTGCAGTAGTCCAGGTGTGCGGTATGAGGTGATGAGGACCCGTACCAGGGTAATGGCAGTGTCAGAAGACAGAAGTGAATTGAAAATGGGTACCTTGATTTGCTTGAACCCCACTGATGAGGATCACCCCCCCCCCAATTATCTAGGTAACTAGAAGAACTGTATGAAAGGACTGACTGTATTGGCTAGACGTACCAGTAATCCTTTGAGTAAACCCAGCTGGACATGCAGAAAATCAGCAACTCTGAATCCAATTAAGATTATGCCAGCTTTTAAGTAGATCCTGAGCCTTTTGTGGTTTATGAACCTTCAAGAGACATCCCTATCTTCAAAGACTTTCCTGACTGCAGGTTATGAGACTGGACATAGCCTGGTTTTTTTTTTAATTATTACTAATTTTGGTTAGGGGCCTCTCGAAATATCCTGTTTTTGGAGACATCTCATTAAGTCTTGAATTATGGGCTGCTTATCACCAAGGATGCCCTCTGACTTGTGTATCGAAGGCCCACAGCACTGACCCTGCATTCCTCATGCCTCCCTTCCCTTGGAGATAGGGTTCACTGATTCGTTCCTTTCTAAGCCCACCTTTCCCTCCAAATTCCTCACCTTCTTTTGCTTGAAAGGTAGATAAACTTTCTGGCTGTCCTGTTAAAAGCCTCTGACTCTAACTCTCTGATTCTGACTCTAACCCTAACCCTACCATGTACATGTTTTTTTCTTCCCTGCTTAATAAAAACCTTTCTTTAAGTTCACAGGCATCGTCTTCCTATGGTTTTCTTCTTTTTAAGGAAAAGGGGAACTTAAGTCACCAGAACTGGCCTTTGGGTTCTCCAAAGTGTGTCTTCCCCCTTGGGGGCATCTGCCTCAGTTTACAGGAATATATTCCAGAGATGTTGCAAAGGTGAAATCTGCAGGCCTTGGTGATAGATTGAATATGGTAGTGCAATAAAATGAAGAACTGAGGATGACGCCTGGGTTGAGAGCCTGAGGTTATTTAATGGCTCACACTCAACAGTAATACAGATAACGGAAAGGGAGAGGGTATGAGTTCAGTTTTGGACATGTTGAGTTTAAGATGTCTATTAGACATCTAGTTCAAGATGTCTGAAAGGCAGTTGGAGATGGTGAAATTGGAGGTCAGAAGACAGGTTAAGGCAGGATAGATGGATTTAAGAAATATTTGCATGGGGATTCTAATTGAATCCATAGGATCAGTTGAGATCACTAAGTAAAATAGTATAGAGGGAGATGAAATGAAGGCCCAGGGCAGACCTCCACGGGACACCTACAGTTAGCATGATTTGAAAGAGGATCCAGCAAAGGAGACTGAGAAGGAGTGGTCAAATAGACAGGAGAAGAACTGGGAAAGAATAGTACCTCAAAAACATAGAGAAAATAAAGTTATCAAAGAGAAGAGGGTGATCAACAGTGTCAAAAGCTTCAGAGAGGTCAAGGAGAGTGAGGATTGAGAAGAAGACATTGAATTTTCTTTCTATTAAAGCACACTCCCCTTCCTCCTTTCAGAGGAAATTAGAGTCAGTATGGGAACTGGAAGTAAAACTTAAACTAACTCTGGAAAACCCGAATTCCATATTAGGCTCAGATATAAACTATGTGACCTTGGATAAGGTGCTTCCCCATTGGAATCTAAGTTTTCTTACTTATAAAATAGGGGCAATATTGTAAAAATGAAATGGTTAGTTTTGGGGGTTTCTTAACATGGAATATTTTTATAAGTGTAGAAACATAATTGATTTCCTTTGTAATCCTATATATTTTATGCATTTAAAAGCATCAAACGAGGAAGTTTTGAAGGACTCTGTAAACCTCTGTAATACACAAATGCTATCTATTAATATCATTTTATTAAAGCTGAAGGCAAATGGAAGGACATTTGCAGAAAAAAAGTCTCAGTGGGAAGGGAAGGAGGGGAGAACTGATGCCACCACAAATGTATTTGAGGTATTTTATGACAATGGACAAAGTTGCAAAACTAACATTCGAATATAGGTCCTTTGACTTCACATCCAATGTTCTTTCCATTGTACCACAATACCTTCCTAATAATATACAACAACTCCTTCATTTTATAAGCTGAAGAGCCAATAAAGAGAAGTGCCAGAACTTGACCCCAGGTCTCTATTCACTGCTCTTTCTATATATCCTTACACTATTAGTTATTACTAATACATACACTATTGGTTATTACTAATAATCTCCCGCTGGGAAAAGGAAAATGACAAATGTTGGAAGTGATGTGGGACACTAATGCATCTCTGGTGAAGTTGTGCACTGATTCAACCATTCTGTAGAGCAATTTGGAATTCTGTACAAAGGGCTATAAAACCATGTAATGTCCTTTGACCAACCAATACCCCTACTAGGTCTGTATCCCAAAAAGATATAAAAAAACAAAAAGAAAAAGGACTTCTATGTACAAAAATATTCATAGCAACTCTTTTTAGTAGTGGCAAAGAATTAGAAATTGAGGGGATGTCTATCAATTGGGGAATGGTTGAACAAGTTGTTGTGTATGATTATATTGGAATACTATTGTGCTATAAGAAATGATGAACAGATAAATAATGACAAGCAAGATGATTTTAGAAAAACCTAGAAAGACTTACATGAACTGATGCAAAGTTAAATGAACAAAACCAGGAAAACATTGTACACAGTAACAGCATTATTGCATGACGAAGAATTGTGAATATCTTAGCTATTTTCAGCAATACAATGATCCAAGACAATCCCCAAAAGACTAATGATGGATGAAGCATACTATCTGCCTCTAAAGAAGGAACTGATATAATTTGAGTAGAAACTGAAGCATGCTGTTTTTCACTTTTTTTCATTCTTTTTCTTTTATTCAAGACTTCTTTTACAAAATGACTAATATGGAGATGTTTTACATGATTGAACATGTATAACCCATATCTGATTGCTTACCATTTCAGGGCATGGGGAGGGAAGGGATGGAGGGAGGGATAGAATTTGGAACTCAAAACTTAAAAAAAAGTTTAAAATTGTTTTTAAATTGTAATTGAGGGAAAATAAAATATATTAAAAAAGAATAAAAAAAAAGAAATGATGAGCAGGATGCTCTCAGAAAAATCAGTTATATAAACTGATGCAAAGTGAGATGAGTAGAACCAGAACATTGTGTATGGTAACAACAATATTATATGATGATGGATTGTAAATGACTTAGTTAACACAGTGATCCAAGACAATTCTGAAGGACTTATGATGAAAAATACTATCCACCTCCAAAGAAAGAACTGATGGATTCTGAATGGACATCAAAGCACACTTTTTCTTTACTTCATTTTTCTTGGAAATATGTTTTGCATGATTACTCATGTATAACCTATATCAACTTGCTTGCCTTCTCACTGAGGAGGGGAAAGAGAGGGAAAGAGAGAGAATTTTTAAAAAAAATGTTAAAAAATGGTTTTTGTGTGTAATTGGGGAAAAAATAATATATTAAATTTTAATAAAGTCTCCCACTGGGTACCTGTCTATCATGTGATACTGTTATTTCTGAAGGTCCTGCTTTCACTCATGCACACTGGCAAAAACACACTGAAGAGTAGGGCTCCAGTCAATTTACCTTTATCCAGTTACATACTGACTTCTCAAATTAGTCTTCACCTGAATGACTTCAATACTTCAAAGGATCTGTGATTTCATCAGTATATGCACTTCTTTCTACATCTCCTGGTGGTAACTGATTTATACTAGTTCAACTTCCTATCTCTACTCTGCCCCATTGCAAAGCATGCCATGCAATCATAGTATGCTTGCCAGGCAGATAGTTCAATTCTTCTGTCTTTTCTGGCATAGTGGAGGCTCTCCTGTCTTCCTGGCTATCGTGGAGGCTCTTGTTTCCCACATCTTCCATATTCCCATAATCTTGAGGTAGATACTGGTCTATATTTGCCCCCAAGGTGCTATCACAACTTAGTGCCTACTGATTGTCTCTGAATAAAAAGTCCAAGAAAGTGGTTTGCAGTTTCACACAATTACAGTCACAGAATCTCAGAATTCCAGGGGACTTCAGAAGTTGCATAGTCCAACTTAAGTCTACAAAAGAATTCTCCTAAAGTATCTCCAGTAAAAGACACCATGGCATAATAGATATCTGGCCTCAGGATCAGAAAGAACTAAGTTCAAGTCCTGCTGCTCATATGGACTGGCTGTGTGACTGTGGGCAAGTCATTTATCATCTCAGTGCCCCAGGCAAGACTAAAACTGCATAAATTGCAGAACATTTACAGAGAAAGTTTCCTACACCAATGAAATCACAGGTCCAGACTGAAAAAATAAATAAAGGGAAGAGGAGTGGGGAAGAAGGAAGTGCCTCTTTTGGATAGCTCTAATTGTTTGCAATTTTTTTTTTACCTGGAGAAAATGTGACATTGTGGAAAGAGTACAGGATTTGGAGTTAGAGGTCTGGTTTGAATCCCAGGTGGGCTACTTACTACCAGTGTAACCATGGGTGAGTTACTTAACCTTTCCAGGTCTCATTTTTTTCATTTGTAAAATAAGGGAGTTGAATTGGATGGCCTCTATGTTCCCTACCACTTCTAAATCTATGATCCTATGACCTTATACCCAGACAAAATATGCCTCTATGCAACTAAAATCCATTAGTCTTATTCCTAAAGACAAAGAGAACAAGTGTAATTCCTTTTCCACATGAAGTCCTTTGAAAACTGTTTATCATGTCCCTCACAATCTAGAGGTATCAAACTCTGCCTGTAAAATTCAAGAGTGAGGCCAGAACCAGATTAAAATGGGAAATACTTAACAAGATAAATAAAAATGCAATACAACATAGACGATGCTAATTTGTGGTTTTCTAAGTCAATAGTGGCCTGCAGGAATCTATTTCTATTTGAGTCTGACCTCACTGTTCTATACTGCATCTTCTGGATATCCCTAGTTCTTTCAACCAATTCTCTCTTATGCCATTATCTTGAGGTGCGTAAAAAAAATAAACATAGGCCATTATAGTCAGATGATATAATAGTATACTTAGAGAACCATAAAAATTCAAATAAAATTATTTTGAAATAACATCAGTAAAGTATCAAAACAAAATAAACCCAAAGAAATTATCAGCATTTCTAACTATTAAAGACAAACTCCAATAGTAAGAGATAGAAAAAAAAATTATTCAAAAGAATGGGAAAATGCACAAAAAGTATCCGTGATCTAAACTATCAAGGCACATTTAGGACCTTTATAATCACAACTACAACACATTCTTCACAGACATAAAGGAAGACAAATAATTGGAGATGCTGATGGTTGGGCAGTACCAACATAATAAAATACTTATAGATTTAGTTCCATAACAATCCAATTATGAAGTACTACTATATAGAACTAGACAAAATAATAACCAAATTCATCTGGAAGGACAAAAGGATAAGAATTACAAGGGTGATATTGTGGGGGGGGAGTCAGAATGAAGGAGACCTAACATTGTTATGCTATACTTATTATATTATGCTATGTATACTATGCTATGCTAAATAGCAAGTGTCATCAAAATTATTTTTAAAAGTGCTGATTATTTTAAGATAAATACTGACTAAAATATAAGTACTATCAAATTACTAATTTAAAAAATAGAAAAATTGATGAAAAGAACGGATTAGGAAAAAAAAGAGACCTAAAAGCAATTGAACATAGCAGCATAGAGTACTTCTAAGAGACTCCCTAGATAACAAAAACTACTTAGAAAACTGGAAAGCAGTCTGGCAAAAATTAGTCCTAGATAAACATCTCACTTCGCGTAACCACAATGAGTTCCAAATGGATCCATAACCCAAAAGATCAAATCAATTTTTAAAAAAATGATAAAATGATACCTTTCACAACAAAGGCTGGGATGGGAAGATTCTTCTTCTTTTTTTAATAAATTAATTTATTTTTAGTTTTCAACATTCACTTCCATAGCATTTTGAGTTCCAAATTTTCTCCCCATCTCACCCCTCCCCCACCCCAAGACAGCGTGCATTCTGAATACCCCTTCGCCTAATCTGCCCTCGCTTCTATCATCCCCTTTCTCTTATCCCCTTCTCCTTCTATTTTCCTGTAAAGTAAGATAGATTTCTATACCCCATTGCCTGTGTAATTTATTTCCCAGCTGCACATAAAAACAATTTTCAACATTCGTTCTTAAAACTTTGAGTTCCATATTCTCTCCCTTCCTTCCTCCCCACCCACTCTCCTTGAGAAGGCAAGTAATTCAATATAGGGTTATACATGTGTAGTCATGCAAAACACTTCCATAATTGTCATGTTGTGAAAGACTAACTATATTTCCCTCCTTCCTATCCTGCCTCCAGTTTATTCTTTTTGCTCCTTTGACCCTATCCCTCCTCAAAATTGTTTGCTTCTGATTATCCCCTCCCCCAATCTCCCCTCCCTTCTATCATCTGCCCCCCTTAAGTATCCCTTTCCCATACTTTCCTGCAGAGCAAGATAGATTTCCATACCCAGTTGAGTGTGTATGTTATTCCTCCCCTTAAGCCAAATCCAATGAAAGTAAGGTTCACTCATTCCCTCTCTTCCCCTCCACTGTAAAAGCTTTTTCTTGCCTCTTTTATGTGAGATAATTTACCCCATTCTGCCTCTCCCTTTCTCCTTCTCTCAGTACATTCCTCTCTTTAACACCTTAATTTTATTTTTAGATATCATCCCTTCATATTCAACTCACCCTGTGCCCTCTATGTATGTATGTATGTATGTATGTATACACATACACACACATATACACTCATATTCCCTCCAACTACTCTAATAATAAGAAAGATCTCATGAGTTACAAATATCATCTTTCCATGTAGGAATATAAAATTCAGTCAACTTTAATAAGTCCATTATGATTTTTCTTTCCTGTTTATCTTTTCATGCTTCTCTTGAGTCTTGTATTTGAAAGTAAAACTTTGCATTTAGCTCTGGCTTCTCAAGAATGCATTAAATTCCTCTACCTCACTGAATAGTATTTCCCCCCCCCCATTGATTACACTCAGTTTTGCTACTTGGTTTTAATCCTACCTCCTTTGACCTGCAGAATATCATATTCCAAGCTCTTATACCTTAATGTAGAAGCTGCTAAATCTTGTGTTATCCTAATTGTGTTTCTACAATATTTGAATTGTTTCTTTCTGGCTGCTTGCAATATTTTCTGCTTTACTTGAGAACTCTGAAATTTGGCTGTAATATTCCTTGGAGTTTTCCTTTTGGGATCTCTTTCAGGAGGTGATCAGTGGATTCTTTCAATTTCTATTTTACCCTTGGGTTCTAGAATATCAGGTAGTTTACCTTGATAATTTTTTGGAAGATGATGTCTAGGTTCTTTTTTTGATCATGGCTTTCTGGTAGTCCAATTATTTTTAAATTATCTCTCCTGGATCTATTTTCCAGGTCAGTTGTTTTTCCAATGAGATATTTCACAGTCTTTTATTTTATCTTATTCTTTTGGTCTTGTTTTATACTTTTCTTGATTTCTCACAGAATTATTAGCTTCCATTTTCTCCATTCTTATTTGTAAGGAATTATTTTCTTCAGTGAGCTTTTGGACCTCCTTTTCCATTTGGCCAATTCTGCTTTTTAAGGCCTTCTACTCCTCATTGGATTTTTGGACCTTTTTTGCCATTTGGGCTAGTCTATTTTTTAAGATGTTATTTTCTTCAGGATTTTTTTTGGGTCTCCTTTAGTAAGCTGTTGACTCGTTTTTCATGATTTTCTTGCATTACTCTCATTTCTCTTCCCAATTTTTCCTCTACTTCTTTTAACTGATTTTCAGAATCCTTTTTGAGCTCTTCCATGGCCTGAGACCAATTCATATTTTTCTTAGAGGCTTTGGATGTAGGAGCTTTGACTTTGTTGTCTTCTTCTGATTGTATATATTGATCTTCCTTGTCACCAAAGTAAGATTCTGTAGTCATGAGTTTTTTTCCCACTGTTTGCTCATTTCCCCAGACAATTACTAGACTTTTTAACTCTTTGTTAAGGTAGGGCTCTGCTTTCGGTGTGGAGGGCATACTATCCCAAGCTTCAGGGGTTTTGTGCAGCTGTTTTCGGAGATACTTCTAGGCACTTGTAAGTTTTCAGTTCTTCTAAGGTGGTGTGATCTAGAGAGAGGTGTTTACTCCTCTCCTGGCCTGTGCTTTGGTCTGCGAGTGACCACAAGCACTCTTTTCTGCCCTGGAACTGTGAGGAGGGTCTTCTCTCTTCTGCTGCCACAAGCTCTGCTATGCCATTGCTCCCCCTTGCCCCAGGACTGCAACCCAGATCCAAATATGGGCAAAGCAATAGAATCCTGCCTCAGTGCCAGCAAAGAGATCCTTGTAATCTTATTCTAATCGGTTGTTTGGTCTTATCACATGTCAGCTGAGATCTCTGGAAGCAGCTGCTGCCACTGCTGCCACCCTGGGGCTGTGCTACGGCTAGGGCTGGCCTGCGCTCCTCTCACCCAGGTCTGACAGATGTTTCCTACTGACCTTCTAAGTTGTCTTTGGAATTTGTGGGTTGAGAAGCCTGGAAACCACCACAGCTGCCAGTAATTCAGTCCCTTGAGGCCTGCTCTGGCCCACTGGGGACCCAGTCTGTGATGGAGCAACCTATGTTGGCCTATGCTTCTCTCCTAGCCTGGCCCAACAGGCATTTCCGGTCGACCATCCAGGTTGTCTTGGACTGGAAATTTGTTTCATGCTTTTTGTGGGTTCTGCTGCTCTAGAATTTGTTTTGAGTCATTTTTTTATGGGTATTTGGAGAAGTTTAGGGGAGAGCTCAAGCAAGTCATTGATTTTACTCCACCACCTTGGCTCTCCACTCAGTCCCATATCTGTTACATTTTAGGGTCCTGAAAGAACTGGTAGGCATGATAGCTGAGCCATTGTCAATGATCTTTGAAAGATCATGGAGAAATACTTCAGGCTTGGAGAAGGACAAATATCTTGATTTTCGTAAAAGAGAATGATATAAGGGGCAGCTAGGTGGTGCAGTGGATGGAGCACTGGCCCTGGATTTAGGAGGACCTGAGTTCAAATCTGACCTCAGACACATAACACTTACTAGCTATGTGACCCTGGGCAAGTCACTTAACCTCAGTGCCTAACCAAAAAAGAGAGAGAGAGAGAGAGAGAGAGAGAGAGAGAGAGAGAGAGAGAGAGAGAGAGAGAGAGAGAGAGAATGATATAGAATATGCAAATAACAGCCCATTGAACTTGACTTTGATGTCAACATCTTGTAATGATCTTTTTATGAGAGCAATGGTTAGTGAACATCTAGAAAAGAAAGTTGTGATCATAGTGTTGAAATGGCTCTGTCCAGAACAGGTCATCCCATATTCCCCTCATTTCCTTTTTGACAAGGTTATACATCAGGGACTGCTATAGTATGAGCAGGGCACTATTGGATTGTGACTGATGAGGGAGAACTTAATTTGTTAACAGTCATGGTGAACCAACCATACCAAGCTGGCTCTTCTCAACTATAGTGAACAGCAAACTCTGAAAATGTTTACAATACAGCTTTGCTTTTAAAAAGAAAACACAAAAGTACTTTTTATAATATAAACTTGATTTTGTTGAGGACTACCTCCCCCACCTCCACAATGAAGAGAACTAACAACTATTTTCTGTGTGTTCTTATTTTTTTGTGTGTGTGAAAAAGCAACTTTCAGAATATACCATGCTGTTTACACTTAGAATGTTTATAACAGCAGATGAGATGTTAGGAAATGTAGCTAACGCATTCTAAAAGTGAACCAACCAACACGACTATTTCATAATATGAATGTCTAATTACCAGTTATATTATTTCACTGTCCACTTTCAAATCCTACCTATATTTAAACTCTATATATGACTCAAAAGACCACTCAGGTGAAGGCCAGGTATGGTATTAGGAGTATAAATGGTATATTGAATAAATTCCTGTTCCTAAAAATAAATACTTGAGATTTATTCTTTAAAAACCCTGTCACCCAGAGTATAACATGTACTTGGACAGACAACCTATAGAACTTGTCCCTCAGTATGTATAGCTATGAAGACAGTAAAAATGAACAATGAGTCAGGTCCGTAATTGAACAAAACTGGAGAACTAGATGCCTTGCCTTTTGGAAATTATAAAGCATCTTTAATGACCCAAAGTTTCCCATGAAAGCAATGTTCATATTTTTAAAATAAAATATTCTACTGCTGTAGGAAAATGAAACATAGAATACAGCAGTTTTGGAAGAAGGCAATGGACAGGTATATTGTGAGGATGAGCAGGTTGCAACATTTGACCAGTGAGAAACTCCAATGATGAGCAGAAGCACAAAATGCCATCATAGAACTTTAAAATCAGTGAAGATGGACTAGTATGGCAAGGGATAGGGATGAGAAGTAGAGAGCTAGAATATGCCATTAGCACCTATAAAATGTCAGGAGAAAGTAAGAAAGGCCTCCAGCTAGTTGGGTGCATTGCCTGAAGCCGATTAATAGAAGGACATGGACAAGAGGTGCATAGGATGGGTAGGCATTCATAGGTTCCCAAAGTAGGTGATACAGCCCCCTGTGGGACACTAGAACAATCTAGGCAATAGTAGCCTCGGGTGCAATGGGGGGGGCATTGAATAAAAATAAGAGTTAACCTAACCTAATCCCAGTGGGGCATTGAGTAATTTTTTTAAAGGGGGCAGTAGGCCAAATAAGTTTGGGAACCTCTGGGAGATGGTTTCTGATCTGTGTGGTTGGAGGTAACTCCCATTACCAATGAAAATTGCTGATCCATTAGATTGTTTGATTATATATGGACATGTCTCCCAATTAGAGTGTAAACTCTTTGAGGACAGGGATTGTTTTACTTTTGCCTTTGTATCCCCAGCACATGGCATGGTGCTTGTCACTTATGACTTATGACTTGATAGAAAAAATAGCAGAATGCAAAATAAATGCAACAAAAAAACCATCAGCTTTTCTATACAGTACTAACAAAAGCCAGGAAGAAATAGGAAATTTTATACATAGTATTATAAAAATACTTTTTATAGATATAAATGAAGATGAATAGAGAGCTATTTGGGGCTTATGAATGGGTTGAGTCAGTATAATGAAAATGATACTACCTAAATTAATTTACAGATATAGTACAATGCCAATCAAATTTCCAAGTGGATACTCTACAGAAACAGACAAAATGATAACAAAACTCATTTGAAGAAAGGTCTAGAAGGAAATAATGAGAAAAAATATGGCTGTAGGGAGCATTATCAGTCTTTAAGCAGTAATACAAAGCAGTATCACTAAAACTATTTCAGAATGAGGTCTAAAAAAGAAGCTCCTTTCAATGATCTCTCCATTTTTTGAAGGATTAAATTAGCATTAAGATAAGACAACAATTTATTAATTGCTATTCTTTTTTTTTTTTAATTTGGTTAGGCAATAGGGTTAAGTGACTTACCTGGGGTCACACAAAAGTGCCGGATTTGAACTCAGGTCCTCCTGTATCCAGGCTGGTGCTCTATCCACTGCACCACCTAGCCACTCCTAATTTCTATTCTTCTGGCAAAAACTGGCCCCCAGAAGATTTCTAGATAACTGTACTCTCCTATCACTAATATCATCCTTCCATCCGGTTTGTGATCTATTTCCTCCTTCTGTCCAGGTGGTTTATAGATTATTCCCATGAAACCATCACTTTTGTTTCTCCCTCTAATAATATTTCTCCAAAAGTTGGAAATCATGCTTCCTCCTTTGGTTCTCATATTTTTCTCACATAAATACATTTTCTTAATATACAATGCTACTTTTCCTCCCCCTGCTTTTCTCTTTTGATCTGTCAAGAGAGTGATTATCATTGCCCCCCCCCCCCAAAAAAAGCAAAAGTATTGTAGGCTATGTTTTGAGAGGCAGAGGTACCAGACTAAGGTGATAAGTTTCTTCACCCCTAGCAAAATAGACTGGGTCACATTGAGACCTTTTCTCAGCGAAGGGCAGGGGTGGGAAGACATTGGCAGAAATAACCAAAGTAACTAGTGAATTCATAGCTATGATCACTAAACAAAAGAAATTATAACAACTTGAGTATCCATTCTCATCTGGTTTAATCTCAATTTTTATATAGATTAATGAGAATTTCTTCCCTTAGATCAGCACGTTTGTAAAAAACAACAACACTCTTGAATAGTCTTGTGTGTGTGTGTGTGTGTGTGAAATAATTGAGGTTAAGTGTCTTGCTATTTTTTTCTTTTGTTGTATTTTGTTTCCTCTTTCTGGTGGTTCCTCCTATTAGTTCTAATTCTTACTTACAACATCATTAATGTGAAAATATGTTTAATAAGAATGTATATGTATAGCCTATATTAGATTGCACGCTATCTTAGGAAGGGAGGGAGGGAGGAAAGGGGAGAAAAATTTAAAACTCAAAGTTTTTGTTTGTTGATAAATCAAAATAAATTAATAAAAAAGAAAAAAATATAAGGGAGAAATAATCATTTATCTCACAACCAATCTACCCTTCTCAGTCTCTTAAGGCAAAAGTACCCCAGGACTCTCCAAACCAGAGTCTTCTTTGAGTTTAGAGTACAAAAGGTTTCAGCTTCAAGAGAGAAGATGTAAGAGGCCAATCACACTTCAGGTTGCTGAAGGAAAAGACTATAGGAACATGTGAAAGGAGCCGGCATTCACCTTTCAATAAATTATAGGTAGGTAAGCTTCCTGAGCATTATTTTTTTTTCTCTCTTTCCCTTGAATCTGGAAGTGATCCATTATACCTTGTCAGACCATACTTGCAGTTTAGGATTAACTTTTTATTGATCGATTTTGTTTTTATACAGCAGACAAACCCCTCAAAACTTAGAAAACAAACCATCTGCAAAGTACATTTCCTGAAAACAGTATATATATAATCTTATGCTTTGGTAGTTTAGTAATTATTTTAAAAAAGGAAGAATGTTTGCTTTAACTTTAATGAGTTAGTAGTGATGTGCAACATATTTCACCTGAGATGAATTTGGGGTTTTATTTGTTTGTTTGTTTGTTCTATTTAATTTGGTCTTCATTACATAGTTATTGTCATCGTGTATATTAAGTGCTTCACTTTGGGAAGTATATTACCAAACTAGAGTAGGTCCAGAAGGTGGAGACTCTGATGGTGTGATAACTAAAGACTATGCCACACAAGGATTAGATAAAGAAATTGGGGATGGTGTTTAGTGCAGTGTAGACAGAGAAGGGACACAATAACTGTCTCAATATATTGAAAGGCTGTTGTATGGAAGAGGAATGAAACCTGTTCAGCTTGACTTTAGAAGGCAGAGCTCGGAGTGATGGGTAGAAGCAAAAGAGAGCAGATTTAGGTCCACAGAAATGAAAACTTCCTAATCATTAAAGTTATCTAAAAGTGAATTGGACTGCTTCAGGAAGGAGTGGGCTCTTCTTCAACAGAGGTCTTCAAGTAAAGGCCAGATGAAGACTTGCCAGGTACGTTGTAGAACAGTGGTGTCAAACATATGACCCAAGGGCCCAGAATAAAATGTAATTGGAAAATATTTAATAAAATAAATAAAAATATAATATAGATAACATCACACTCTAAAACTGTCAACATGCAGCTTACAGGAATCCTTATGTTTGGATTATTGGCCCCATTTCTATTTGAGTTTAACATCACTGTTATGGAGAAAATTCTTGTTTAGGAATAGGTCGAACTAGATTTTGGCATCTGAGGTCCCTTTCAATTATGGCACTCTGTGATTCACTGAGAAAGTGTAGGTTGCAACAGTGATCCCATGAGTTTAACTGACAGAAATAACCCAAGACAGTTAACACAAAAAGTGAAATGCTTCACAAAAATCTTGCTAATGCTAGAAAAAGGAAGTCAGTGAGCTGGTCATCTTTATCACTTTCTACCACTGCATGTGTTGTGGTATGTCTAATCAGAAGTAACTGGAGCATCTGAGAGACAGGAAAACACTAGAGTTTGCATCAAGCACTTGCTGCAAAAGTAGCACTTAGCCAACATCCTGTTTTTTTTTCCAGACGGAGAAACTGGAGGCATGCTGTTCATACTATTAGGAGAGTGACCATTGTCCCTCTTGTGGTTAGCCTGGGCGCAGGGAGATAGGAGATTGAAGTCTGGATAAGCTAATTCAAGGGCAAAACAACATTTAGAGCAGAGGTTCCCAAACTTATTTGGCCCCCTTTAAAAAAATACTCAGCACCCCCCGGAAGTCTACTTTCTTTAACCCTTTAATGTTTCTTTTTAAAATTTGCATCATTTCAAAAAAATATAAAGTATATCTTTTTTTAAAATCACACATCTTAAATTTAATAATTTATTGTAAATTTGTGTTTTTTTTTCCTTCATTGAAATTTTGATGACACAATATTGGGTCATGTAACCGTATAGTATTGTATTATAATCATTATACACACATATTCCTGCCTATGCATGCTGGACTTCTCCACAATGTGCATGCCCACTTGCCAATACTTGCTTATGAAGACCTGTTGGCAGACTTGACCACTGATCGTTATAACTTGCATTTTGTGTGTTTATTTAGAAAATAATGTAATCACTACAACTTTAATTCTGTTACACAACAGATTAAGCATGTACCAATGGTTTTTCAAAAATTTATTCTCTTCCTTCTTTATGATTCCACTGCCCCCTTATTTTTATTCAATGCTCCCCAATTGCACCTGAGGCTATTACCACTCCCTTCCCCTCAATGTTTCAGCACCCTCTGGAGGTAGTATTGCCCACTTTGGGAACCTATGATTTAGAGCTTAACTTTGTTGTGTTAGGGATACCTTTGGCAGATTAGTGAAGCCTATGGACCCTTTCTCAGAATAATACTTTTCAATGCATAAAATAAAATGCATAGGATTACAAAGGAAAGGAATTATACTATAATGTAGTTCTCAATATATAATACCTACACACACATACACACATACACACACATACACAGAGTCACAATCCAAGTTCATGGACTCCAGGTAATAAATACCTGGTTTAGAGGAAGATCTGTTTTCTACTAAGATGTACTCAAAACTTGTATAAACACAATTGCAAAACATTTTATAAGAATAAAGATTAAATTGATGGAAGAATATTCATTGCTTATGGTTGGGCAAAACTGATATAATGAAGTTCTGATACTATCTAAATTTATAAAGATTGTGCAACTAAGGGGTTACTTTATAGAACTACACAAAATAATAATAAAATTCATTTGGAGGAACAAAAGGTCAAGCATCTCAAAAGAAATAATGGAAAAAAATAGGAATGCAGGAAGATTACCATTTCCAGATTTCTAACTATATTATAATGCCCTAATCATCAAAACTACTGGGTAATGCTTAAAGAATAGAAAGATCAGAAGAGCAGTGAAAAAGATTAAATAAGCAAAATCATGAAGATAAATGACATAAGCAGGGGTAGGTTTAAGGGAACATTAAAATTGCAGGATTTAACTAGAAATCAAATTAGTTCAGCAAAATTTTAATGATTTTTATTTATTTGGTAACACTGAAGTCCAATTTATATTCAAAATGGTTCTTAATGATCCAGATTAGTGTTTTATATTGTATAATGTAGTCCCTTATTCACTTTACAAGAACTTGGCAGGTATACTTGCCTTTAAAAGGAAACTGAAGAATCATATGCCACTGTGTAGAAATCTCTTTTCCCTAGACAACATGGTATAGGAAAGCACTCAAGATAATAGTGTGAGAAAACATGTTCAAATCACAGCTATCCTGCTTACTGCTTGTGTTGAAGTGGGAAAGTCCTTTCTCTTTTCTAGACTTCATCTATAAAATGAGTCAAACTAAGCTTCCTTTCAGCTCTAAATACTATGTATGTTTCTGTTTACATCCAGGAAATGTTATCCTTCTCCACTTCTACTCTTTAGAATCCCTTCTTTACTTCAAGGATCATCTCAAATACCACCTTCTCAATAAAGCCTGTACTGACTAGTGCCTTTTCCTCTCCACCCCGTAATTCTCTTTCTCTCTATCTGTCTGTCTGTCTCTCTCTCTGTCTCCATAAATACACACATGCACACTTACCTGATAAAGAATGTAAGCTCCTTCAGGACAGGGACTACTTCTAACTACAGCACCTAGCACAGTGCCTGGAACATAATAAATTCTTACCAAGGCTTGGTGATTGATCGATTGCCTTGCCACCCTAGCTTCTGACCCCTGTCTCTGGACTACCTGAGCACCTCTGATAGGGACACTGCTGTCAGGCTATAGTGGCTGGTTGGTTGTTTAACCTTAACTCCTACTTTAATAGGACATTAATTTGTGAATACTTTTTTGGGGGTTTTGTTTAATATAGCAGAATTATATGCCAGCAATATTTAGTTAGATGGGAAGTTCAGTGCTATCAGCACCTCTTTCTTGAGTAGACATTACAGACAGAACAATGAACTGGGCTGTAGAACTGAGTAGGAGGAAGAGAGACAGCTGGACTCTGTTTGAGAAATTGCATAGCATTTAAACTGCTGCTTGAAACAAAAACTCATCTTTTCAACATCATTCCCCAGGTGATATTGTATTGCTGTGCATCAAGAAACATTGCGATATCCCTAGAATCAAATCTGCAGGTGACTCAGAGGACAAATGGAAAGATATATGTGGGTATACATGGAATATCATATATTAACAGTGATGGCTTATGCAAAAGAAGTAGCAGGAAAGATATCAAGAAAATATATTATTAGTAAAGGAGGTGGGCAGATCGTGTAGCAAGAGCAAGAGGTAGCAGGTATCTAATGGCAGCCCCATCAGCAGTCTGCGTAGTTCATTATAGGCCCTATAAAGGGTGTCCAAATAGAAATGGGTCACCCCAAGCTCTTGACTCCCAACTGCTAGTATCATGGCCCCAATTGATCAAGAACCAACGGGGAATGTGTTGTGTCAGATATCCTATCACCTACTGATTGACTCAAAGGCTCTTCTTCAGGGGA
The DNA here is from genome assembly GCF_003287225.1 of Phascolarctos cinereus. NCBI lineage: Eukaryota > Metazoa > Chordata > Mammalia > Diprotodontia > Phascolarctidae > Phascolarctos > Phascolarctos cinereus. Next base: position 185,924,801 of record NW_027555625.1, read on the forward strand.
TGTATTTTTTATACTTTGGAAAGATGAGGGAATAAGTGGAAAAGTACTGATATGACTTGATTGTTATTAATTATTAATCCCCCCCCACGCCACACACACACACACACACACACACACACACACACACACACACTGTTTATTCTCACAGGATGGAGGAATAAAGTAAAGCCTGTGACTAGAAGGTGTGGGGGTTTTATCACTATTTCAATATGCAATCCTCCCTAGCTGGCCTTGTACAATGTACAATTAAAGAGGAGTCTGGATTTCAGGCCAGGTGATATATGCCTTCCCTGTCTGTGGTAGGAAAGCCAGGAACTGGGGGAAGCTGATTCCTGAGAAACAAACTTAAGTAGAAAAGCCATGCCTTAGACATGCAGTATATGACTATCACGTAGAAGCTAAATAGAGTCAATCCAGGATTTGGACCTATCAGGGTGATTCAATAATATAACTGTCACCCACCCCAGTGAGCAGAAGAGTGGTCTGACCCAATTTGTGCATAATAAAGTTGTAGAGGGACTAGAGGGGGAGTGACGCGTGAAGGATTGGAAGAGACAGACTTGGGAGGTGAGAAAACTAATTAGAAAATTATTGTAGTAATCTAGGTAGAAGGTAACAAGAGCCTTCAGTAGGGTAATAGCCATGGAAATGGGAGGAAGCGATAGATTTGAGAGAAGTTGCAGAACTGGAGTCAAAAAGTCTTGGTAAAAAGATACGAAATATGGCACAGAATCAGTTTTTGGCAGGCATTTGTGAAGGATATTGAAATTATGTTCAACTTATTAGAATAGTCATTGAAATGAAATACAGTGAAAAAATGAAGCAGGCCCTGGACTGGGGGTCAGATGACTTGGGTCTTGGTCCCAACCTTGCCACTAACTAGCTGTGTGACCTTGGGTAAATTCCATCGCCTCTCTGAGCCTCACATTCCTCATCTACAAAAGGAATGGAATTGGATTCAGTTTTTTTCAGCTCATTCTATGATTTATTTGTTTACTGTTTAGGCTCTGAGAGTATCACCATGGAAACCAAACCACCAAGTGTTGCCAGGGAGACAATTATCAATACTATGCCCTGACATTACTGTCATATCTGAAGTGACTTCAGGAGGCTGAACATGTTCCAAGTGGTTTGGAGGATGGTTGGTTAGTCTTAAAATTGTTATCTGGGATTAAAGAGCTACAGAGTACCCTGTGCTCTCTACTACTAGGGGTCTGAACCAGCTAAGGGTTTGAGATAGGGCTTATGGAAAGGAGGGGTTCAATTTTACCAAACTAATAAATATTTACTTTAAGCATAAAGACTATGTCAGGAGCTGTGGCTGATAACAAAAAGTTTAAAACCTGATTCCTGCCACAAAGTTGGACAAATATGATGTCATCATTACAGCTGACATTTACATAGGATCTTGAAGTTTGTAAATTGCTTTAACGTTCATTATCTCAATAACCCTGTGAAGTATTTACTACAGATGTTATTATCTCCTTTTATGGTTTAAAAAACTGAGTCTCAGAGAGGTTTGGCAATTTGCCCATGGTCACACTATTGTGTGAAAGGCAAGGTTTGAACCTGTCTCTCCAGACTCCAAGTCCTGTGCTTTTTTCATTATACTATATTGCCTCTCTCATGTGTATGTGACAAAAATGCCTGAAACTTGGGTGGTCATTATGCCTTTGACACTAGCTACCTGACCATGGGGGGCAAGTCGACCAACCTCTCTGAGACTTGTTTTCCTACCTCTAAAATGTGCAGAATATAATAATACTTTCAGTAATTGCTTCAAAATGGGGTCAGTGATGAAAGTATTGTGCAGACTTTCAAAACACTATGTTAATGTGAGTGGTTAGCATTATCTGATACTTGATAACAATACCATATGGAAGTAACTTCTCATGTAACAATAGAAATATATCATTATTCTTCCCTTATCCTTCAAGGGATTCATGATCTCATCATTGTTAACTCTCTACAACAAGGGAAGAAAAAGGGAAAGGAATTAGAATTAATTAAGCACCTACTGTATGCAAAGTACTGTGGGATCAACAGCCAGTAAATGTGTACAACAGTGCTGATTGCAACCAATCTAAACCTTTTATTCTGCATAATATATGCCCACATAAATTTTGTACAAACTAGAACCATCTTGATCTATTAAAATTGTGTGAACACCAGTATAGCACCCAGGCTATCTCTTTGTTACCTATTCATTTCCAACTCTGATACATTCTTCTACTTTGTGAGAACTGGCCTTGGTGAAACATCAATAACAAAGTTGTGTCAGTACTTTTCCATTTATCTTCTCTTCCCCCAGGTATAAAAATCCATCTTCTGAAGAAGAGTTTTGAGTCACTCAGTGGGTGGTAGTGGTTCATAATACTTTTCCAGTTAGGTTTTTTTTTTTTTGTCACTGGGGCCTCTAGTCCTCTCAGCAATTGGGATTTGGGAGTCTGAGGTGACCCACTGCTGTTTGGGCACCCAGTGTAGAGCCTGCAGTGAACTGTAATCACTGTTGATGGGGCTGCCATAAGACATCTGTTTATGCCTGCAACAAATCTTGCTTTATAACTTTAAGTATCTCACACATTCTCTATGTGAATTTCTTAATTTAAACCTAAGTACTTGTCTACCAGACTAATTTATCCTTCTATTCAGACTCCTTTGCCTTGCATTCAAGGCCCTCCATGGATTGATGCCATCCTTCTTTTCTGGCCTTCTCTCATCTCTCTTTGCTCCACACACATAATGACTACTTTTTCCCCTTTGAAAATACCATTTTCTCCCACTTCTGTATCTTTGCTCACTGTGGCTGCTCAATTCTTACTCCACTGTTAAAACAGCTCAAGTATCACTTACTTCATGAAGCTTTTCATGACCTCCAATGCCATTAATAACTTATACTCACATAGCACTCTGCATCTCTCAAGCATTTATCATGTAATCTTGTATTACATATTAAGAGCATATTTGCAAATCAAGCCTTGTCATCTAAAGACAAAAATCCATACCAAAAGAGAATTTTGATACAATAAAGTACTGGGACTGTTCCCCTCAGGAGACTTTGAAATCTGCTATTATCCTTTCTGTTTTGCAGATGGGGAGAGGGGCCCCCAATCTCCTTTTCCAATCAGACTTCTCATCTGGGTAGCTTTAAAACTAGGTCCAATTTTTCTCCTGTTCTTGATCATGGAGCCCATACTACTTTGCAGGATGACAGACTGTGAGAGATAGATCAGGGCAAAACTCCTATAGTCCTTTAGCAGAGGGAAAACTCAGATGAGTAGAGAGGATATGGAAAGAGGGAAGCTTGATGGGGCTGAAAAGCTCAGAAATCAGACCCCACACCAGAGAGGTCTGTACTCAGAGATATGTCAGGAAGTCTACCATTGAAGAAGGAAAGGGAAACAAGGATAACAGAGGAAGTACCATCAAAGACTAAAATTCCTAAGGGGATGAGGAAAGCAGACATACCAAAATAAGAGAAACCCAGTTAAAAAAACAGAGTATAATTATCTGTGTTTATGTCTTGTTTTGCTAGGCTATAAGATCCATTAGGGCAGGAACTCTGTCTATACTTTGTATCTTTTCCAAGTTCCTAGCACAATGTTCTGAATAGAGTAGGTCTTTTAATCCATGCTGGCTAAATAAGAGGAATGGATTAATTTAGACTTGAATATCTATGACTTTGTAGCTTTCAAATTGTTTTTCTACCTATACTGAGTCTCTGGCTAACATTTCTGACTCTGGGCTTGAAATGGGCTTTTCCATTTTCTAAATGAAAGAGTGGGGACTATTGAAAAGGAAATTATAAATAGCCATAACACCACATCCCTTTGTAAATGATATGACCTCTTCATGATAAAGAAAGATTTGCTTCTTCTTTGTTCACAGAATCACAGCATCTAATAGTTGGAAGTGAAGCAGAGGCCAGCTAGTCTAACCCATATCTGAAACAGAAAACCCTTTACACCAGAGGTGTCAAACATGCTACATGGTGAGAACACTTAAGGCGGCAGGACCAGATGAAAATGTAATTGGGACATTTTAAACAAAATAAATAAAAATACAGTAAAACACAGGAAATATTAATATGCGGTTTCCTATGTTAATAAGCCCCTGCAGGGATTCTTATATATGGGTTAGTAGCCCACATTTCTGTTTGAATTTAACACTACTGCTCTACACCATATTCAAGTCCAGCCTTTGATTAAAGATCTCAAGTGAGGGAGAATACAGTGCCTGCTGAGACAGCTCATTGCACATTTAGACTTCCCTTTTCTTTATTTCCTCAAGGTTTCATGTTTACATGGGAGCTTTCAAACATGTGACACAAATGGTTACAGTAGTTGTACTTTTTAAAAAATATTTTTTCCAATTACATGTAAAAAAAGGTTTTAACATTTGTTTTTTTAAATTTTGAGTTCTAAATTCTCTCTTTCTCTCTGTCTCTTTCTTCCCTCCCTCCTCATTGAGAAGTCAATTTGATATAGGTTCTATGTATGCAGTCTTGCAGAACATATTTCCGTATGAATCGTGTTGTAAAAGAAAACACAGACAAAAAAAGACAAAATAACTTAAAAAATAGTATGCTTCAATCTGTACTCAGCCCCCATCAATTCTTTCTCTGGAGGTGGATAGCATTTTTCATGAGTCCTATGTAATTGTCTTAGATCATTGTATTACTGAGAATAGCTGAGTCATTCACAATTGATCATCATACAACATTGCTGTTGCTGTGTACTGTATTCTCTTGGTTCTGTTCACTTCACTTTGCATATAAGTCTTTCTAGGTTTTTCGGAAAGCATTCTGTCCATCATTTCTTTTTGTAAAAATTTTTAAATTTTTTTTTTTTATTTTAGGCAATTGGGGTTAAGTGACTTGCCCAGGGTCATACAGCTAGTAAGTGTCAAACATTTGGTCTGAGGCCAAATTTGAACTCAGGTCCTCCTGACTTCAGGACCAGTGCTCTATACACTGCACCACCTAGCTGCCTCTGCCCATCATTTCTTATAGCACAATATTATTCCATCACAGTCATATACCACAGCTTGTTCAGCCATTCCCTAATTGTTGGGCATCCTCTCAATTTCCAATTCTTTGCCACCACAAAAAGAGTCGATGTAAATATTTTTGTATGTGTGGGTACTTTTCCCTTTTTGATTATCTCTTTGGAATACAGACCTTTGTCATAATTCCAAATTGCTCTCCAGAATGGCTGGAGCAGTTCACAGCTCCACCAACAGCACATTATCATCCCCATTTTATATATGAGGAAAACTGAGGCATAGAGAGGTCAAATCTTGGAGTCACAGAATCATAGAATCTCAGAGGTATAAAGTATTCATAGGCCATTCTTGTTCAGACTGTACTTGAACAAGAATTCCCTTCCCAACATATCTGCAAAGTGCTCCTTTAACTTTTGCTGCATTATATCTAGAGAAGAAGAAATGTGTATGCTCAAGGTCAAAGTTAGTAAGTGACAGAGCTTGGATTCAAACCAAAATGTTCTGACTTGCTGATCTGCCTGCTTCATGTTTCCTATCCTGAAGATACCAGGATGTACTAACAGAATTATGGCATACAACAGCTAGAAAATAATATTCCTCATTGATTAGACACTTCCTTTCAAAAATGCCTCAGAGTTTTTCTCCTAGAACTTCATCTTGGTAGAGGAGAGAGCAAAAAAGATCAAGGCATGTGTGACTAAGTTGACCATGGTGGTGAACTTCTATGGACAGAATTGAAAGACTTGCAAATCACTGTGAAAATGGGGGTAGGGTGAAGTCTTGAGCAGATTGATTTATAACAAAAGATTAGAGAAGCTAATTGAGCATAGCTTAGCTAAGTAACTACTTGGGAGGATGTGATAATCATCATTGGATATCTGAAGGGATTGATACCCCAATGATGGAGATCATTATTTTAGATTTGTACAGGGCAGTAATTAGAGCTAATGGGCTGAAATGAAGAAAAGTCCAGTGGATCCAAAGGCAAAAAAAACCTTCTTGAAAAATGAGTCTTTTCCAAGAGGTCTCCCAAGGAAAACACTTGAAGCATTGTTGCACTGTAATCAAACTCAGCAAGAATTTAGGGTATAAAGGAGGAATGGCAGTACATTTGTCACTCAGGTTTATACCAGAGGGCATCAATTATTATTAATTTTTTACTTAGACTGAATGTAAATGAATATAAACCTTGAATATTTGCCATTCAGAGGATCTCATTTATCTATGGATTGTACTTAATTCAAAGAGTTTTATTATATTAGTTCTACATCCTGATCTATTAAATAATTCAACAACCATTTATTAAGTACCTACTATGTGCAGGGTAGTGTGCAAGGCACTCTAGACACAAAATCAGGAATAAAAGAGTCCCTTGCCCTCAAGGAACTTACATTCTATTGGGCAATACAACATTTACACTTTTTTTTGTGGTGTTGTAGGGGTTAATCTGAACCAGTGGTTTCATCAATTCAAGGAATTCTTAGTGAATAAATTCCTTCTACAAGTACAGATTTGCAACAGTTATATAACTTTGAGTTTTCCAGAGTTTCTTGGGAGTCCTAAGAAGTTCAATGACATGTTAAGGGTGGCATAGCTAGTGTGTGTCAGAGGTAGGACTTGGACTCTGGTTTTCCTTACTACAAAGCCAGTCCTCCATCCACAATGCCACATTGATTCTCATGTACAAATAGATAAGTAAATACAAAGTATTTTCATATAATGAAGTAAAAAAAAATTACTTCATGAAGGAGACAACATTAATAGCTGAAAGGTATCAGCAAAGGTCTCTTCCTGGATCACTGCCTTGTCATGGTGGAGGGGCTTGTGTAGGTCAATGAAACTAAGAGCTATGCCATACAGGGTTACCTGAGACAGACACACCACAACAAAGAGTTCTGACAAAAGGTGATTCAGTGGAGAAGGAAATGATAAACCATTTCAGTATCCTTGCCACCCCATGGATAGTATTAAAGTGATAAAAGATATGAGACCAGAAGATGAGCCCCTTAAGTTGAAAGGTGTCCAACAGGCTACTGGAGGAGAGTGGAGGACAACTATAAGTATCTCCAGTAATAATAAAGGGGTTGGGTCAAAGCTGAAAGAAAGCTCAGTTGCAGATGGGTCTGGTGATGAAAGTTTGACACGTATGGCTTAAATAACATCCCTTATGAATATAAAGTGGAAGCGATAAATAGATTTAAGGGATTCGATCTGGTAGACAAAGTACCTGAAGAACTGTGGACAGAGGTTTGCAATATTGTACAGGAGACAGCAGCAACAACAACAACAACAACAAAAATATTCCAAAGAAAAAGAAGAGCAAGAAAGCAAAATGGCTATCTGATATGGCTTTACAAATAGCTAAAGAAAGAAGGAAAGCAAAAAGTAAATGAGAAATTGAAAGCTATATCCAACTGAATGCAGAATTCCAGAGAATAGCAAGGAGAGATAAGAAGGTTTTCTTAAATAAGCATTGCAAAGAAATAGAAGAAAACAATAGAATGGGAAAAATGGAATCTCTTCAAGAAAATTAGAGACATCAAGGGAATGTTTCATGTTAAAATGAGCATGATAAATGACAAAACAGTAGGGATTTAACAGAAGTAGAGAAGATTAAGAAGTGGCAAGAATACACAGAAGAACTATACAAGAAAGATTTTAACATCACCAATAATGCCCTCATGCACTCAATATGCCTGCAAATTTGGATAGCTCAACAGTGTCCACTGGATTGGAAAAGATAACAACGGCAATACCAAAGAATGTTCAAGTTACCAAACAATTGTGCTCATTTCACACTCTTAAGATCCACAAGCTAAATTTCAGTAATATGTGAACTGAGCATTACCAGAAAAGCAAAGCTGTTTTTTTGAAGAGACAGAGGAGCAAGAGACCAAATTACCAACATTCATTGTGTTATGGAAAAAGAAAAACATCTACTTCTGCTTTACACTAACTCCTTTGACCATGTGAATCACAACAAAATGTGGCAAGTCCTCAAAGACATGGGAGTACCAGATCATCCTACTTATATTCAGAGAAACCTGTATGTAGCCAAGAAGTAACAGTTAGAGCTGAACATGGAATACCTGATTGGCTTAAGATTAAAAAGGGAATATGACAAAGCTATATGCTGTTACCTCATTTATTTAACTTATATGCAGAGTACGTAATGTGAAATGCCAGGCTGCATTAATTAAAAGTTGGAATTAAGGTTCCCAGGAGAAATATCAACAATTTGAGACATGTAGATGATACCAGTCTGATGGCAGAAGGTGAAGAAGAAGTAAGAGGCCTCTTGATGAGGGTGAAAGAGAGTGTAAAAGCTAGCTTGTAGCTTAAAATAAAAAAAAAAAAAGAAAACTAAACCTTGGCAACTAGACCCATTGCTTCCTGGCAAATAGAGGGGAAAGAAATGGAAGCAGTGTCAGATTTTATATTCTTGGGCTCAAAGATCACTGTAGATAGTGATAACAGCCATGAAATTAAAAGATGCTTGCTCCTTGGAAGGAAAGCTATGACAAATCTGGACAGCATACTAAAAAGCAGAGACATTGCCTTGTCGATAAAAGTCTATATAGTCAAAGTTATGTTTTTTTACAGTCATAATGTATGGGAGAGTTGGGAAGCTGAGAGCCACAGAATTGACACTCTTGAATTGCGGTGCTGTAAGTCCCTCAGATGGCAAAGAGATCAAATCTTTAAATACTTAAAGAAATTAATTCAGGTTGTTCACTGGAAGGTCAAATAGTAAAGCTGAAGCTTAAATACTTTGGCCACATAATAAGAAGACAGAATTCATTGGAAAAGACCCTGGTGTTGGGAAAGATTGAAGGCAAAAGGAAAAGGGAATGGCAGAGGATGAGATTGATAGATAGTGTTACTGAATGACTGAACAACAACAATAATCAGGAAAAATTTCATGCAGGAAGTGGCATCTGGGTTGTGCTTTGCAGGAAGTGAGGGATTTTAGAAGGCAAAATTGATGAAGGGGGGTGTTATGGATGTGGGGTATCACCTACTCAAAGGAACAGAGACAGGAGATGGAAAATTATGGTGGGGAAAGAAAAAGCTCAGGCCAGTTTGACCAGGATGGAGAATGCATGTCAGTTTTATTGACAAAGAGCAGAAACCTATCGCTTGTCAATTAAAGATCATAGAGCCCTAGGTTCTCATATATTGACTTAAATTGACTCTTGTTATTATAAGCACTTAAAAATTTTTATTATTTATTTTTAACATTCTTTTCTTTTTAAATTTTGAGTTCTAAATTCTCTCTATCCCTTCCATCCTCTGCCTCAGCCACTGAGAATGCAATATGATGTTAATTATATATGTGAAAATATACAAGACATATTTCTACATTGATTATATTTTTAAAAAAAAACACTTCTGTCTCTGGAGGTGGATAGCAATTTTTCATCATAAGTCCTTTGGATTTGTCTTGGATTGTTGTTTTGATCAGAGTAGCCAAATCTTTCACATTGCTGTTACTGTGCACAGCGATCTGGTTCTTTTCACTTCATTTTGTATCAGTTTATAAATGTTTTGCCATGTTTTCTGAAACATCATCATACATTTTAAAGAGGTCTTTTGCCATATTATTACTATGAAAGAAGGATTACAAAGAGGCAAAAAGCAGTATGATGTGGTAGAGAGGGAATTGAATTTGACATCAGAAATTTGGGGCTTGAATTTTGGCTTGGAATACTTATCAACTATGTGACTTTGATTGTCAGTTCCCTTTCTGGGTCTCAGCCTCCTCATCTGTAAAGTTGTTAGATTAAGTGGACCCCAAGGTCCTTTCCAGATCTAAATCCAGTGATACCATGAGAGATTAGTTGATGAAGGTGAATAAGAACTAAGGAAATTCATCTCTATCATCTCATAAAATAACAACAATTTCAAAATTCAGTATTACAAGGGACTTTGACGCCTTTTCTGTGCTGGTAAAAAACTGGAAATGAAGATGCTGTCCAACAACTGAGGCATTGCTGAATAAGCTGTGGTAGACAAGTGTGATGAAGGAGTTTTGCTGTAAGAAGTGAAAAAAATAGAGGATTTCACGAAGCCATGGAAAGACTTATATGAACTGATGCAGAGGGAAGTAAGCAGAATTGAGAGAATGCTTTATAACATCAATCTTAACAAAATAAACAATTTTGAGGAATTTTATAAATTGCTGAAAAATGAAATGAACAGAACAAGAAGAATTTTACAGTAACAACATTGTAAAATCAAACAACACAGTAAAAACTGTGATCAATGCAATCACCTTTCATAATTCCAGAAGACTGATGATTAAACATGCTATCCATTATAGAGAGGGGATGGACTTACGGTGCAGACCAAAACACACACACATATGCATACATATATGTATGTATATATACAGTCACTGAGGGAATTTGTTTTGCTTGACTATGCATATTTATTACAAAGTTTTTGTTTTTATTTTTATTTTCAAAGGGTTGGGGAGAGAGAGAAAATAGATTTCTATTAATTTTTTAAAAAGTAGAAGGCAAGATTACAGATGTGAAATTATGTACTTTTAGATGAAGTCACTATATTATTAATTTTACTTAATTGTTTCACTTTATTGCAAGAGAGGTCTCATGAGGCAAGAGTGATTTGTAAATGTTTGTAATGTAATACTAAGACACATCAATAAAACTTTAAAAAAACACTAATAAAAGGAAAAAAAAGCCAGCTAATTCAATCAATGCCTGAAAAAATTTTTTTTCTATGACATATCCAACACATGGCTATCTAAGCTTGAAAAATTTCTAGTGGGGGAGGGGAACCATTACTCCCAGGGATTTCTTATTCCATTTTTAGATAGTTCTAATTATTACTAAGTTTTTCCTTTAATGAAACTTTAATCTTCCTTTCTGCAACTCCAACCCATTGCTTCTAGTTCTGCCCTCTAGGCTAAGAATGTCTAATTCTTCTCCAAGTACCAGCCCTTCAAAGCAGAAGTGATCATCTTTCCTGTTCCTCATCACAAGTCTCTTCTCAGTAACTCTCTCTTCCCCCATATAAAAACATGTGATGTTTTGGTTACAGTGCAGTTTTTGTCCAATGCAGAAATATACCTATCCCATCTGCAAACAGTCAGATGGACCTCATCCAAACATGATGAAGAGCATTTTATCTGCTCTTGGTATGCCTATCTCTGTGTGACAGACAGCCTGACCATGTGCAGACTAACAAACTGTGCAATGCTACGTCAAGACTGGTTGGTTGGTTGTTGTTGCTATCCTTTCTTTGGTCCTGCTTCTTAAATTTGTAAAATTTCAAATTTAAATTTGTTTTCCTTTCTTCTTTTGATAAATTATACTTTATTGTATAGAAAGTTCCCAAAATCTTAGTATAGTTAAAGCTATTACAGCTTAAAACTGCTCTAAGAACTTGGTATATATATATATATTTTTTCTGAGTGTTCCATGTAAAGAGAGGAGCAAACAATATCTATTCTGCCCAATCAGTAGCTATTTTGTCAGGTGATTATAGTGTAAAATCTTACGCCTAAGGATAACCGAGAAGGAACAAGATGGAGCAATTGAAAAACCATATAGGATCATTCAAAAACACAGGTTGAAAGAAGGCTAACATGAATGAAAATGTGAACTTTCCTGTGATGATTTAAAAGGCAAAGGAACTCAGAGGCAAGATACTACCTGGCCCCAAACTGAAACTCCAGTTTTTAGATTATTAGGAAAAACAACTAGTTAAGTTGGAAAGCATGCTGCTAGTCTTATGAATCAGAAAGCTCCAAGAGTCCACAAGAGAGGACAACTACTAAAAAAGTAAGCCTTGAGCATAGAAAAAATATACTTTCTATTGCTTTACATTGGTGCTGAACTAGTGAGCAACCTATAGTATCAGTTAGTGCCGTCAAAGTTTGAAAGGACAACTATAAAAAGAAAACATCGATTTAGAAACACAGCATTGTTTTTCCTGTAATTACTAACTAACTGCCTTCTTGGGTACAGTGAACAATAAGCCATCCCTTGGCCTCCTCCATTGCATTTGGCTGGGAGGATAACAGTCTTACAGCTAATGCCCACTTTCTCTCTGGCTAATACTACCTGCTAAATGACAAAATTAGCATAAAGGCAATAAACTCATCAACTTAGGCACATCAACTTAATCTATGTTCTGACAGAGCAAAAAATATTTTCCAATAGAGACATTATATATAGTGCTTGTGTTCTTATCCTAGTGAACAAAATATAATTTAACTTGTAATGCAATTAAACCAAACATTGTGGGAAGAGAATAAAAAGAGAATGAGGAAAGAAAAGGAGTAATACAAAAGAAGGGGAAAAAAGTGACTTGTAAACAGTAAGAACTTAATAAATGTTTATTGCATGAATGAAAGAGAAGAAAAAAGGATAAAAGGAAGAGAAAGAACAATAGGAGGAAGAAAAATGAAAGTAGTAAGTAGAGGAACAGTGTTAGGAAGACCACACACACCATGAATAGTAGATGAGTCATATGGAAGGGAGGGGACTAAATAAACAAAGTTAATTTTAGTTACATTATGGGTTAAAGATGCTTTTGTGGGTTAGCTAGGAACCTAACTACCATGTTCCCATGAGAAAATGTATTCCACATTCCAGACAACCAACATATAAACAAACTTTCGAAACATGGTGCATTTGTAAATTCCTGTGTTATAGCTGGCTCTTCCTGTTCTCTCTAGTCTTTGATAGATCAACAGAATCATAGATTTAGAGATGAAAGGGACTTTTTAAAAAAATCAAGTCACAGAATCATGGATTTTGAAAGTTGGAAGGGATCTTCCATCTCAATTTTAAAATGAAGAAACTGAAGATCAGAGTGTTTAAGTTGTCTAGGGTCAGATAGCTGGTAAAGGCACAGGACCTGTGTTGGCTCCCATTGAGAGCCGTGACTGATTGGATCCATTGTCCTGATTTAATCTTTTCTGGTTTGGAGACTAGGAAAGCTAAGAAATCCCTACCCTTACCTAGACAGGTGTCAGAATCATACTGTGAACAAGGTAGATGAATCATGCACCTGAGAGGCCCAGACATGAGAAACACTATTTAATGCAAAAGTAGGGTAAAATCAGGAGTCACAACAAGGTCTGAGGGGAGAGTACCTAATGAAAAGAAAATTTGGATGTTCAGGTGGCAATAGTCCTGTAAGTGACAAGCAGCAATGTGTTGGACTAGACTGAGAATTCTCTTAATTTGCTGTACTTGGTCTGTGATTTTCTTTTGAAATCTCTTTCAGGTAAAGAATTCTTGGTCTCATTGTTATCTGCCACATTACTGTCTATGTGGTGCCAGATAGTTCCTCTAATTTGTCCTCAGTGTTTCAGGATTATCCCATTTATTGGTACTTCATTAGTTTGGAAACATAGGTTTGTATAGCTACATCATAGTCATGCTTTGTGCTGGTATGTGTGTGTGTGTGTGTGTGTGTGTGTTTGTGTTTGAAGACTTGTTGCATATCATTGTGAGAGTGAGTTGGGGTTTTTATTGGTTCACTGTGTGTATAAAGATTTCAGTTTTTTTTTAAAGTATTGCCAAATGCACTTTTTCCTTTTCCCACTCTTGACTTCTTCTACCAATTCCTACACAATCAACAGTGAAGGGGCCCTCAAACTGTAAAACAAACAAACAAACAACAACCAAAAACTGAATCCAATTGCTTTTTGGAGAGCTCTGCTTAAGAATACCCTAGAAGAATGGCATGGACTTGTAGTCAAAAGATCAAAATCAAGTGTGATATTCTGACGCTTTCACACTTAGTATAAAGTGAAAGCATTTTCACCATTTTTCTCAATGGGTATTTCTCCTATAGAAATTCATGGTGAGAAATAAGACTTTTGGCTGTATCTTTGAGGGTCAAAATTTGACCAATCGACTCCTGAAAGAAACCCCCAAAAGAAAAGTCCCAGGAATATCATAAACAATATCCAGAGCTTCCACATCAAAGGAAAAAAAGAGTTCAAGTGTGGGAAACCAGACTCAGGATCACAAAAGTTCTACTTTAAGCAAGAGGAGGTCGTGGAATACAATATTCTAAGAGGTAAAAGACATGGGCTTATAACCAAGAGTAGCTTACTCTGCAAAGCTGAGTATAATTCTTCAGGGGAGTGGGAGGTGGGGTGTGGGGGTCAGAGGAGGAAATGGTCCTTTAATGGAATAGAGAATTTACAAGAATTTCTGATGGTAAGACCAGAGTTGATTAACTTTGAAATATAAACACATATTTTATGAAATATAAACATGTATTTTGCATCGAGACAAATCTAGAAAGGTAAATTTATTTGAACATTTGGAAGGGACTGTTAGTAACATAGCCCTATCATTCTAATTGGGAGAGAAGAAACAAATATCCCTTGATAAACTTAATGCTTCAAAAGAACATTGAGAGGGTTTAAAAAGAAAACAGAAGACCTGGAGTTGGATTGATTCTGTACTGAAGATTTTAAGGCAGAAAAGAAAATACAGGGCAAAAGAAATATACTAGTATAGATAGAGAAAAGGAAGAAGGGAGTAGGGCTTGCTCTTACAACTAAGGTGTGGGAGAAGAATGTGTAAGTATAGAGGAAAGGGTGGGGAAGGAGGACACCATATGAATCTCATTCTTAAATGCAGTAAAAAAAGGTGAGTTGACCATACACAGATACATGCGCATGCACACACACACACACACACACACACACACACACACACACACAAACTCTTAGATAAGACCATATTGGCTATTGAGTTTCTCTCTGTAGGTTTCTATTCCTCTTGTGATTTCAGAGGACTTAAAGGAACTGGGTTCTGGATACCCACATTGAATATATGTATTGGCTGGATTGGGAAGAAATCTCCAGAATTGAGTGAGCAGCTTTGGATGGGTCTGACTGAGTAATTTTGGCAGATACATCTCTTAATAGGCCAAATTGTTTAGCTCCAGATTATAATGGAGACAAAATATACTGGGCACATGCCAAAAGAGATAGGATTGAGGTCATGAAGGCAGATGGTACTGGAAAATACATATTTGTAGTAGACAAATCCACTCAAAATTTTTTTTCAGCTCATTTTGCTGGAAGACCACATTTCCTAGACTGATAGGCAGAAGCATGGATGTGAATGGAGGGCAGAGAATATTGCTGTTATTCGTCCTTCATTCTTAAAGACCAATGACAGCAAAAGAACTTTACCAGGGGCTTTACAAATATGATTTCACTTGGTCCTCACAACGACCCAGAGATATAAGTGTCTTATTCTCATTTTACAATTAAGGAAATTGAGGCAAAGGTTAGGTGACTTGCCCAAGCTCACACAGCTAGTTAGTGTCTGAGACCGGATTTTAGCTCAGGTCTTACTGATTCTAAGCCCAATGCTTTATCCATTGTGCCACTTAGCAAACAAAGTTCTGAAAGGAAAATAGAGCAGATGCCTGACCTTGTAGGTGTGAAAGCCAAAAATGTTTATCAAATTATTGGTTCTAAGATACATGCTAATGATAATAAGGGCTGCAGCCATCTCTTCCTCTTCAGATCTCAGGGCCTTTGTTGTGCCAGTCCCAATAGCTTTGAAATTATTAGTGAAATGGAGACTTATACTATTCTTGAAGCTTTCTTCTGGTTTTCAGGGAGAGTAGACATTAGGCAAGTCTTTTTGGAAACAACAGTATAGCAGATCTTACTTACTGATGCCAAAGAAACTTTTGCTTTAGACTTTGATGTGACAGATAGTCATTCTTAGTAGATTGCTTTTCTCTGGATACTATCAGTAGAGATTTTATCAATAGTAGCACATTTGAAGCATATATGGAGTTTGGCTTAGATCATACAGAAGGTATGGCTGTCAACTGGATAGGAAAGAATTTATACTGGACAGACTCTAGAACAACTTGTGATTAAGTATCAAAACTGATCAACAGCACCATCAAGTTCTGGAGTAAAAGGATCTAGATAGCTTTGGAATTCTGTCATTAGACTATGGTGAAAGGTTAATATTTTGGACTGAGTGAGGTGAAAAGTCCATGGGATGGACAAATGGCCTAACTATTGATTGTGTGAAAATTATTTTCTACTGGAAAGACCTGGATGCCAGTTTAACAGAGTAATATGCTAGGCTTGAACCATGAACTTTTAGCAAATGACTCACCTCATCCCTTTGGCATGACTTATTATCAGCATTATATCCATTGGGTAGATGCTAGTTGAAGGAATTGATCATACCAAAAAAACCAAACCAAAACAAAAAACCAAACCGAAAATAACCCCATCCCCAAACAAACAAAGAAACAAAAAATCAACCAGTGGCCAAAGCCGTATCATCAACTCTTGACTGGATTACTAAAACAGCTTCATATTTGGTCTCTCTACCTTAGATAACTTTCCATGCTAATCCATGTTCTTCATAGCTGTTAAAGTGATTTTCCTAAAGTGCAGGTCTATGTTACCCCTTATTCAGTAAATTCTAATGGCTCCCTATTGCCTGAAGGATCAAAATCCTGAAATAATTCAAGGTCATTTGGATTATGTAATGGATGTCAGGAGCCGAATGGAATGAGTGTGCTTCCAGCAGTGGGCACTGATTCAATCTCTGCTTGGCAATGCCAGTTGGTGATTTTATTTGTGGATATTCAGACCACTGAATACTGACAATAGGACTTACAGTACTCCTACCACTTTCCTTCACTTTAATAAAAAAGAATGCCTTTTGCCACATGATAGCTGATAAGCACTAGAGCCATAAAACAATTAAATCATCCTCTCTGTCTACAACTTGTGGAATGTCAGAGCCTTTGACTTTGACACCCACCCTACTTCAGACAAATAGCTTTATTGGGTTGACTCAGGACAAAACATTATCTGAAATAAATAGGAAGATGGCAACAAGGGCTTTCTCGTAGTTTTGGAGCTCAGTTCCTATTGAGAGCCTAGACATGTAGCCTTATGGTTTCAGCATTGACATTTATAGTTTTTACATCTATTAGACTTACAAGGCCACTAACGTCAATAACGTAACAAGGTTGGATGGGAGACCTGTTGGAGTGGTATTCAAACTTTGGCCAACTTTGAGCCATCGTGGTAAATATAAAGAAAGAGTATATGTACTTTAGCAATTGTAAAGAAAGATCTCAGAAGATTGAGAAGATGTCTTTGGATAGAACAGAAAGGTAGATCGTTTTTTTCAGTGGCTTAAGTGAACCTGTAGCTTTAGCCCTTGATAGGCATATCTTTGGCAACATGAAAGTAATGACCTCTTACATTCTGGTCATAGAGCTTTAGAAGATTCTGATATCTTGTCTAACCTATGGGACTGGCTGTGTTTAAAAATTAACTCTACTGGGATAGGTAGCAGGGAATGATTTGCAAAATCGATATGGCTGGTTGAAATGATGGACCAAAGGTCAGCCTCAGTGACATCTGTGCTGTGAAGGAGGCTAACATCATAGAATATAAATAGTCCTATGTTCTCAGGATAATGGTGATTTTTCACATATTTGCCTTGTGAAAAGGAGATGATAGAATCTAGGGCTGGTAGTGCATGCTTGTAATCCCTGCTGCCAAGGAGTCTGAGACTGAGAGATTATTTGACTTCAAAGAGCTCTGAGCTGCAGTAGGCTAGCTAATCAGTTGTCTTGAGCTAAACCCAGTACCAAAACAGTAGGCCCCTGCGACCCAGGAGTTCATCAGTTTACTTTAAGAAGGGATGAATCTGCCTAGGTTGGAAATAGAGCAGGTCAAAACCTCCCCTTAAATCAGTAATAGGATTGGCCCTATAAGTAGCCATTGTACTTCCAGCCTGGGTGGGACAGGGAGACCTCGACTCCAAAAACTAACAAAGAAAGAAATATGAAGATACTACCACAAGGTGCTATTGTCCAATGCATTTGATCTTACTTCAGGAGCAACCATTTTGTGGAGAGCCTCCAGTATGCTCTCCTCAGTAGTTTACTTGTTTCGCAAAGACTGGTTGCACCCCAGTGGTTTAGAAATGTGATAGATTCACTCAATGTGAAGAACACAGTGATGGGAGAAATTGTCTTATGTGTTTGGAATCCCAATTCCATGGTACTCTTCCATTGGACCAGCACCTTCCACACCATATCTGAGACTTGGACCTATAAACCTGAATCTTCATGAATTCATTCTTCAGTTCTTAGGGAAGTTAATTCACTCATCCATGGAATTCTGGCCCTAGGCCCCAATAATTGGCCTTAGCCCCCAATTTAATGGTGATGGAGCATGTACAAATTAGTCACTTAAGTGACTTTTTAAAGATTTTTATGCTTATAGATTTATTGATGTTTTCTATATACGTTACAAATATTTACATTTTACTCCCACTTCAATGGACGTCTCTTGTAACAAAATAAAACAGTAAAGAAAAACAAAAAATACAGTGACCATATCTGAAGGTTCCTGCAACATTTTGTATCTATATTCACTCCTACCTATTTTAAAAAAATAACAGAAATATATTTTCTCTCCATCCCATCTCCCACTCCATTGAGAAAAAAAGGAAAAAAAATTGTGTGTGTGTGTGTGTGTGTGTGTATGTGTGTGTATACACATCTTTCATTCAGCATCCTAAATTCATCACCTCTCTGTAATGAGTAGCATGTTTCAATATTGATCCTCTGGAGTAATGAAGGGTCATTGCATTTATCCTAGTTCTCACAGCTTTCAAAGTTGTTTGTACAGTGTTGTTATATAAATGTTCTGGTTCTTCCCATTTCAGTCTTTGTTAGTTTATAAAAATCTTTACAATTTTTAATTTTTATGATATGATGTTAGAGCATAAATTGTTCTTCTAGTTCTGCTCACTTCACTCTATGTAGGTTTATATGTTTTTTCAGTGTCTTTTTGAAATGATCTATTTTCTCGTTTCTTACAGCAAAGGAGTACTCCATGAAATGCACATGCCACAACTTATCTGGCCATTATTCCTTAGTTGTTGAAAATCCTCTTCCAGTTTCCAGTTTGGGGCACTACAAAAAGTGTCGCTATAAATATTTTTGTACAGAAAGGGCCTTTTTTTCTTTTTTTGATTTCTTTTAGGTATATGCCTAGTAGCGCTATAGATGGGCACATACTGTTTAGTAACTGTGTATATAATTCCAAATTGCCTTCCAGAATGGCACTCATTTATAGACCTACCAAGAGGGCATCAATGTGTCTGTTTTCTCACAGCAATTCTAACATTTATAGTTTTCCTTTAAAAAAACAAAAACCTTGAGACTCTGATGTATATGAAGTTGAATCTCAGAATTGTTTTAGTTTTCATTTCTTTGGTAGTGATTTGGAGCATTTTTTTCATATAGCTCTAAACAGTTTGGGTTTCTTCCCTTGAGAATTGTTTATTCATATTCTTAGACCATTTATAAATTGAGAAATGGCTCTTTTTCTTATAAATTTGAATCATTTCTTCATATATCTTGGAAATGAGACCTTAGAGAAACTTTTTGGAAAGATTTTCCCATTGTTTCCCTTTAAATCTTAGCTTTATGAGATTTGTTGTGCAAAAGTTTTAAAATTTTATGTAATCAAAATTATCCATCTTATCTTCTATTGTCCCCTTTATTTCCTGTTTGCTTATGAACTTCTATCTATAGATTCGATGGGTAATTTTTTCCATGTTTGTAATTTGTTAATGATGTGACTTTTTACATCCAGTTCTTGTATACATTTGGGGCTTATTTATGTATAAAGTGTGAGGTGTATAAATCTCATTTCTTCCATGGTACTGTCCAATTTTATATAGTTTTTGTCATATAGTGTATCCTTATCATAATAGCTGGGGGTCTTTGTGTTAACTGACTGGTAGGGTATTAGATAATTTGCTTCTTTTTATTGTATACCCAGTCTGTACCCATTGATCTCTTTGGTTCTTAACCATTACCAAAATGTTTTACTAAAAACTGTTTTGTAGTACAGTTTTAGACATAGTATTTCTAGTATTTAGATACAGTATTTCTAGGTATAGTATTTCCCCCCTTTTTTTGTGAGCGTGTATGAGGCAATGGGGTTAAGTGACTTCTCCAGGGTCACACAGCTAGTAAGTGTTATGTGTCTGAGGCTGGATTTGAGCCCAGGTCCTCCTGACTCCAGGGCCAGTGTTCCATCCACTGCTCCACCTAGCTTCCCCCAATATTTCCACTTTAATTCTGTTTCTTTTTCTTTTCATTGTTTTCTTGAAATAAAGGCACTTACTGGATAGAGTGTTGGGCTTGGAAATCAGGAAGAATTAAGCTGAAGTTCAACCATAGAAACTTGTAAGTTATTCAATTAACCTCCCTTAACCTCAGTTTTGTCATCTGTAAAATGGGAACCATACTATAATGCCTACCTACTATGGTGGTTGTGAGGATAAGATGAGATGATATTTGTAAAGTGCTTTGCAAACCTTAAAGCACTGTATAAATGGCAGCTATTATTGTTATTATCTTGAAATTCTTGACCTTTTTTCCCCCATTTGAATTGTTATTATTCTTCTAGTTCTATAAAATAATCCATTGGTAGTTTGATTATGACATTGAAAAAATAAATTAATTTAGATATTATTGTCATTTTTATTATAGTTTTATCCTACCCATGAGCAATGCATATTTTTCTAATTATTTATTTCTGTAAACAGTTGTTTGTAGGTATATTTATATAGTTCTTTTATATATCTTGTAAGGTAGACTCCCAAGCATTTTATACATTCGGTAATAATTTTAAATCGAATTTCTTTTTCTATCTCTTTTAGCTGGGTTTTATTTGGTATTGAATAGAAATTCTGATGATTTTTGGGATGCATTTTATTCCTGCAAATTCATTAATGTTATTAATTGGTTCAATTAAGTTCTTGGTTGACTCTTTAGAGTTCTTTAAGGGTTCATATCATCTGCAAAAAGTGATAGTTTTGTTTCTTCTTTACACGTGGGCTTTCCCCTCAATTTTCTTTTCCCAGTCCTGTTCATTTCCCTTCTTTCTGTGTTTTCTCTGACTGACTGTAGTGTGTTCATAGGCTCTATGTGTTAGCTCACTGTTTAGGCACATATTACCATTTGTCCTTCCTTTAGTACCAGGAATTGTGGACTGTGCAAGCATATTTGTTACACCCTCCGTGGAGGCCAATATGTGTGATTTTTTTTTAAAAAAAGCCAGTACATTTTTATTAGTAGTTTTTATTTTCTTATCATATATATTAGTGTGTGTGTGTGTACGTGTATATCTATATCTATATATTACTGTATTTCTTTCTCAAGCCCTTCTAAGAGAATCATCCCTTATAATAAAAAGAAGAAAAAAACCAGCAAAAAGAACCAACATAAAAAAATTGATGTTATATGCAGCATTCTACATCTATAGGCTCCCCACCCTTCTTACCAATATCCAATAATCTCAATCTAACCAATCACTAATAATCTCTTCTCTAGGGCCAACCGTTGTTATTATAATTTTATAACATTAAGTTTCAATATTTGTTGTTACTTCCATTTACATCATTGTAATCCCTGCATATATTGTTTTCCTGGTTCTTATTGCTGTACTTTACAGCAACTCATTTAAGTCTTCTCATGCCACTCTCTCTATATATCACATTAAAAAATTCTTGTTGCATAATACTATTCCATTACTTTCATGTACAACAATTTATTTAGCCATTACTTATTTGTGAGTATCTACTTTGTTTCCATTTCTTGCTACCACAAAACATGTTGCTATAAATGTTTTGTTATATATGGAAGCTTTCATTTTTTCCTTGGGGTACATCCCTAGCAGTGATTTCTCTAGGGGGAAGGGTATAGACATTTTAGTGTGTTTTACTTTTAGAAGTTGTGAAAGCTAAGTTTCTAGTATAATAGCTTTATTTGAGCAAGCCACTTCCCATTTTGATGATTTGCCTACTTACCTGTGAGCTAAAATTTTCCCAATAGAAACAACGTGAAAGGCAGCCTTGGCTTAGTAAATGGAATTTCTACTTTGAGAAAGATGTTAGTTCAAGTTTCACCTTTGACATATGCTGGCGTTATGATGCTGGGCGAGACACTTAACATCTCCATGCTTCAAGCAATTCAGTAAGACCATAAGCTGTAAAACTGTTGCCAATCTGCATTTGTAGAAGTTATTTCCATCCAAGGAGCTCCCTAGTCCAATGAAGTCTCAGCACTGGTCAAATTGATCAATATCTGTTTTAATCTTGGATGCTTAATAAAATAACATTCTTGTTTTCACAGAAAGGCTTGTGAGAGTGTGAGTTGCTGGATATAAATTGCCAAAATGCGTTGTTGCCAAAGCTTAAGGATTTCAATTTCATGAAACTCTTGGAATAAATGCAAAAGAATCACTGGCCATCAATGGAGGTTCACTAAGACTAGCTGCTCATTTACCATCTCTGCCTTTCTCTTGTGAATTACCTGCTGTCAATTCATTAGGTTCAATTCATTGATCAGTTTCTCATCAAAAGGCTTCTCTATCCTAAAGATCTTCTGTGTTTTTTTTTTGTTGTTGTGGTTGTTGGTCAGTCATTTTTAGTCATGTCTGACTCTTTATGTCCCCATTTTGGGGTTTTATTGGCAAAGATACTAGTTTGCCATTTTCTTCTCCAACTTATTTTATAGCTGAGGAACTCAGGCAAATAGGGTTAAGTGACTTGCCCAGGGTCACACACTAGCAAGTGTTTGAGGTCACATTTGAACTCATGAAAATGAATCTTCTTGATTCCAAGCCCACTGCTCTATCTACTGTACCATCTAGTTGCTCATTTAGATTTTGAAGTTGACTATATATTCTTTAACGTTGCTTTCTAGGTTCCTTCTGGTAGTATAATTTGCTACCATATTAATCAACAGGAGTGGGTCATGGTTTTTTGGTCTGATGAGTGTTGGAAGGTTCTCCATTATGTCCTGGATAAATGTCCTTGGGAGACAGCAGACCTCTCTTTTCATGGCATGTTACAAATGGCCTTTGGGTATCCGTGATCAGTAAGTCACCAATCTTTGCTATTTGTTTTATTCCTTCAATACTATATCAGCAATATGACATAGTTGAAAGATCGCCAGATTTCACAGAATCTCAGAATATGAGAATTGGAGGGGACCTCAGCAGTCACTTAGTAGTCATTTCCAGAAAAGAATCTGCACTGTTGCATACTTAGGTTGTCTTTCGATTTATTGTGGGGAAGCTCTATCTCTTGAGACAACCTGTTTTATTTTTGTAGAGCCCTATTAGTAATTAGTATTTTTTCCCTGGGAGGTGGAGTCAAGATGGTGGAGAAATGGCAGCAACTCTCCTGAGCTCTCCCCCGAACCCTTATAAACACCTTTAAATAAGGCCATAAAACAATTCCTGGAGTGGCAGAACCCACAATCATAACTGAAAAAAAATTTGAAGCAAGTTTCTCTGATAAAGGCCTCATTTCTCAACTACATAGAGAATTGACTCAAATTTATAAAAATAGGAACCATTCCCCAATTGATAAATCATCAAGAGATATGAATAGTTTTCAGATATAGTAATCATATGACCGGATGCGCTAAATTGTTATTGATTTGGAGGAATACAAATTGAAATAATTCTGAGGTACTATCTCATACCTATTAGATTGGCTAATAGGACAGAAAAAGAGAATGACAAATGTTGAAGGGGATGTGGGAAGAATGAGACATTAATGAACTGTTAGTGGAGTTGTGAGCTGATTCAGCCATTCTTTAGAGCAATTTGGAACTATACTCAAAGGGCTATAAAATTGTGTATAACCTTTGACCTAGCTGTGCCACTACTAGGTTTGTATCCAAAAAGAGATAAAAAACAGAAGGGAAAAGGGCCTATTATGTACAAAAAATATGTATAGCAGCTCCTTTCTGGTGGCTGAGAGTCAGAAATTAGGAGGAGGCCCATTAATTGGGAAATGGCTGAACAAATTGTGCTATGTGATTGTGATGATATATTATTATGCTATAAGAAATGATGAACAGGATGGTCTCAGAAAAATCTGTAAAGACTTAAATGAGCTGATACAAAATGAAATGTACTGTGTACAAAGTAACAGCAACATTGTGAGATGATCAGTTGTGAATGACTTAGCTATTCTCAACAATACAATAATCTAAGACAAGTCTGAAGGACTTATGATGAAAAATGCTATCCATATCCCTGGATAGGGAACTGATAGTGTCTGAATACAGATTGAAGAATATTTTTGTTTACTTGCTTTATTTTTCTTGAGGTTTTTTTTTTGGGGGGGGTCTGTATCTTTTCTTTCACAACATGATTAATATGGAAATATGTTTTGCATGACTACACATGTATAACCTATATAGAATTGCTTGCCTTGTCAATGAGGGGGGTAGGGAGAGAGGAAGAGAGAGAATTGGGACCTTAAAAGTTTTGAAAATGAATGCTAAACATTTCTTTTACGTGTAATTGGGTCTTGATGAAAGTGTGTGTGTGGTGGGGTAGGGGACTCCTACTCAATTAATCACAAAAGTCTCAAACATCATGACTGAAACAATCAATCAAAAGAAAACTAGGTGTATATAAGGCCTTAATTTGAAAGGATAATAGGAACTTTGGGTCACTGGATAAAGAGATGGCACGAAACAGGAACTATCTTTTGATTTACTAAATAGGATCAAGTTAGGCCTCTTGGGTTACATACAAAAACAGCAAGCTAGTTTGGAATCACTCAGTTGATTGGGAAAAGGAGGAAAGGAAATAAGCATTTATTAAGCACCTATTGTGTGTCAGGCACTACACTAAACTATATATCTATATATCTATAGATATATCTATAGATATATAGATATAAAATTTGATCCTCAAAACGCTTTGGGAGGTGGGCATTATTCTTATCCCTATTTTATAGTTGAGGAAATTGAGGCAAACAGATTTTGTGACTTTCCTAAAGTCCCACAGTTAGTATCTGAATCCAAATTTGAACTCAGGTCTTCCTGACTCTAGGCCTAACTATCTATCAAACCACCTAGTTATCTGATACTCCAAGAATATTAGTAGCCACCAGCCTTATTAATATGTATAGGAGTTGAGGAAGTAGCATCAGAGGGGGTGCTATGCTGATATTAGGCCTAAATACTCTCTAGTTTATCAATGTCCTTCTTAAACTGTGGTGCTCACAACGGAACCCTATATTCCAAATGAAATATTACTGCAGGATAGGGCATAGCAGAACTATCACCTAAGAAAAATGATTATTTTCTTATTTTATTAATAACCAATCTTATGCCCAAAGCATTTTTTTTTCTTTTTACTTCCTTGTGAAGGACAGGGCTGACAATGTGACATTCTCCCTTTCGGGTGGGACATTGCCCAAATGGGAAACCTTAGTTCTGAATAAAGGGTAAAGAGAATGTAATCTAGGTGAATTCTGCTCCATTGTTCTACTCTAATTGTAGTCTGTCCTTTCTTCTTGAGAGAACCATGATGTCAGGGAGGTGATACCATGACTTGCAAGTGAATTGGATTTAAGTGAGGAAACGCTGTGTAAAGTCAGCAGCCTCACTTCAAAGCTGCATTTCCCCAGCCTCTCATTAGAATAAGCCTACCTCTCATTATAATATCCCTCATTAATTATTAACCAATCAACTTATTTGTTTATTTGTTTATTTCTACCTGTCAGGGACAACCCCTTTTCCAAGGATATTTAAGCATTTAAAGGCCTCTGAGGTTGGTCTTCCGTTGCTAAGAAAAATCACTGACCCTCAGTTTATTGCTAGTCATAATTAATAAATTGATTATTAATTACGCAGAAATGCTATCTCAAAATTTTCGCTTGTTACACCTCCTTATTCCTGGATACTATGCTTCTCTTAATTCAACCCAAGATCGTGTTAGCATTTCTGTCTTCCATACTACACTGCTAACTCCTTTAGAATAAAGAGATCTCAGAACTGCTATTTCTTACTGGTGTGACTGTAAGCAAATCCCTTCTCCTCTCTCCCTCACCCTTTACATTTAAGCAGGTGACAAGTTCTTTGTCCGCAACATTGCTTACAAATGCCCACTCTTCAATTCTTACCTGTAGCATTGCAATAGCATCCTAATTAGTCTTCCTACTTCCTATTTCATTTCTCTTCTCTTCAAACCATCTCCCAGACAGTTGCCAAAAGTACGTGTCTGACCATGTCACTCCCTGTTTAAAAAGCTTCAGTGGCTCCCCTTTCCCTTTAGGACTGAATACAAATGCTTCTGTTTGTAATTTAAAGATCTTCGAAATGTGGCTCCAGCCTCCCTTTGTAGGCATACAATCATATTTTCCTCCCCTTCATACCTCCATGTTCCAGCCAATCTGTTCTACTGCTTCCTGTTTCTCAAACCCAGTATCCCATCTATTATCTTTGCACTTTTTCAAGGCTATTCCCCATGCTTCAGATGTATTCCTAACTCATGACAATTAATCAATCATTATGTATTAAGTATCTGCTATGTGCTAGGCACTGTGCTAAGCAGTAGGGATACAAAAAGAGGCAAAAGATAGTCTCTGTCCTCAAGGAGTTAACAGTCTAAGGCGGAGTTTACAATCTAATGTCAGTCTGTTAGAATGCCTGGTTTCCTTTAAAGCTTAGCGCAAGTGCTATCTTAAGCCTAAGGCTTTTCTTGGTCTTCTCAGATGCTATTGTGAGGGAAGTTAAATTGCATAGTGGATAGATTGTCAGCCTGGATTCAGGAAGACCTGAGTTCAAATGTAGCTGGGTGACCATGGGCAAGTCACCCTCTGTCTCAGTTTCCTCATTTGTAAAATGGGGGTAATAATAGCACTTGTCTTCCAGGGTTGTTGTGAGGATTAAATGTGATGATAATTGTAAAGCACTTAGCCTACACACCACATAGTAAGTGTTCTATAAATATTAGCTATTATTATTACTATTAGCGTATGCTGCCTTCCCTTACTAATCCTCAGAAAATTACTTTGTATATTGCTTGCATATTTTTGTACATACTTTAATACATTAATGGGAATTGATTGTTTTTATTCGTTTTTGTAGTCTCATTCCTCACTTCTCAAACAGGCACTAAAATTCATGGTTGATTCTTTGATTACAACACTTTGTTCCATAGTATGGCTGCTTAGATCTAAGTTTTTGTAAGGAGTGTAAGGCAACCTCAAGGATTGGCTATGTGAGTGAATAGAAGGGACCATTTGCAAAAGATATCAATAATAATAGTAGCAGTAGCTAGTATTTATCTATATATATCTATATATTCAAGATTTACAAATGATTTATAAATATTATCTCATTTTATCCTCACAATACCCTGGGAGGTAGGTGTTATTATTACCCCCATTTTACAGATGAGGAAACTGAGGCACACAAAGAGAAGTTGTGACTTGCTCATGGTAACACAGCTAGTAAATGTTTAGATTTGAAGTCAGGATTTCCTGACTCCAAGTCCACCATTCTATCCATTGTACCACCTACTTGCTTCCTGAGTAGCTCCCGTGATGTCATGGAGGTAGAACAAAGATTCATTGCCAGGTCAATCTTACTTTCTCAAATCAAGATAAGCTTTCATTTCCAAATCGTGTTTGAAGGCTGATACCATCTTACTACTACAATCCAATAAACCTCTATTCACTGAGTTCTTAAAACAGAAAAATGTCTATATTATCATTTATTTTTGATTTATTCATATGAAATTATAGGAATCATGGGATTTAGAGTCAGAAAATGTTTTAGACATTATCTAGTCTAACTCCTTTATCTTACCGTGGAGGAAACTGATGCCTAGGGACTTGATTCAGGTTACAAAGATTGGAAGTAGCAGAACCAGGATTCAAATGTATGTTCTCTGACTCCTTAGTGCACTTTCCCTTACATCATGTTGATTCCTCTTCATATTCCTAAAATACAGCTCTTACCATTTCACCAACTCTCCCTTTCTCTTCCTTCCCCTCTCAGTCTCCTCAGACTGCTTTACTAGTTAACCTTTAAGATGAAATCCAAAATCTTCAGTCTGACATTTAAAACCATCCATTATTTAACTCTCAGCTGCTTTTCCAGAGTATCCCATTCCCCTTAACCTGTTCTCTATTCTAGTCCAAACTGACACCTTCCTGCCTTTGTACAAACAGTGCCCCATATCTAGAATTTACTTCCTCTTTAAGTCTGCTTCTTAGTATCTCTAGGTGTCGCCTCTTTCATGAGACCATTCTTGATTCCCCCAGTTTTCAGAAGTCTTTCCATCTTGAAATTACACTGCATTACTTTGCATAAATTAACATGATTGATTAATTATTATCATGCATGCTGTATCATCTCAGTGGAATTCAAGGTCCTGGAAGCAAGGACTATTTTACCAGTGCCACCCACATAACAGTCAGTTAAATATTTGTTGAATTGAATTGAACTGATGCCAGAAGTTTCTTGAGACAATTCTAACTAACATATATTTAAGGTGAATTTCAGAAAAATATCTGAATATCTTAAATATATTCTATAAGCTGCTATATCTGAAAGATATTCAGATATAGCTGAAGGGCTACTTACTTTTGGTTTGCGTCTTACTGGTTTTTGCTAATGTTTACCTTTCATTATGCTGGTTAGTTTTCCTCCCATATACTCCATAAACTCGTAATTTTCACTTATGCAACTTAGAACTCATATAATCTGATAATCTAGCTTTGCTAAGTGTCTTGGTGGATACTATGCCTGATTTAGCACCAGGAAGTCCGGAGTTCAAATCCTCTTTCACACATTTAGTACCTGAATAACCCAGAGGAGTCCTTTAATTTCTCACCCTCAGTTTTCTCATCTATAAAATGGAAAGTAACCTCACCCTCTTTACCCAGGTGCTTTGAAAATCAAATAAGATAATCTATGTAAAGTGTTTTACAGATTTCAAAGTGCTATATAAATATTAGCTGTTATTATTATTATTTGCAGATGATGAAACAAGGTGTCAAAATGGTTAATTTTTGAGATGTTTTATACTGGTCTCATGAGAGGATGTTTGGGGTTCTAGGTCATTGTTTATTTATATGGTGGAAT
Organism: Phascolarctos cinereus; assembly: GCF_003287225.1. Lineage (NCBI taxonomy): Eukaryota > Metazoa > Chordata > Mammalia > Diprotodontia > Phascolarctidae > Phascolarctos > Phascolarctos cinereus. The sequence continues at coordinate 185,953,793 of NW_027555625.1, forward strand.
AGAAAGATTTCATGATTACAGAATCTGGGTTCAAATTCCATCTCACACTAGCTATCTGGGTGGTATTGAGCAAGTATTTAACTTTTCTGTGTCTCAGTTACTTTCCTTGTAAAATGAGAGGGTTGAACCAGATGACTTTTGAGGTTCCATCTAGATATAGATTCGTTATCCTACTTACTGAATTGACCCATAGTGTCTGCACTATCTTTCTTGCCTATTCCCACATGATTTAGAAATCTATTTCCTTGTCAAATACCAAGACAGTATAGAAAGATTTTTTGTCACTTTCAGGCTACTCATATTAGCTGTGGATTTCAAGTGAATCCAATACGTTCCTCTCCTTCCACTGTTTGTTGTAATAACAGTTCCCTAAACTGGCTATTTAAAGCTCTTAATTTACAAAAGCTGTTTAGACTTGCTTATCCACCTAAGGAGAAAAACACAAGTGTCTTTAAAAACAACAATAACAAAAAGCCGTTGTCAAACATCGAGGCGCAGCTCTGCTTCCCGGTGCTATGTAAACTAGGAAACATTTTAACAACCACGTTTGCCAAAAGGAGGCTCTATTCCACTCACCACAGGCAGTCTCTGAACATAAACCTCTCTGGAAATCCCACAGAGCTTCTTAGTAAAGAGAACTTCTTGTTTCGATCAGTTTTTCAGGCAAGTCAAGAAATGGGCCATTGATTTTTAACACTATGGCATGGAGACATAGACCACGGGAGAATGCTCAGTCTTATACCACACTAAGAGCTTGAGGTCTGGCACACCTTCTTAGCTCTCATGTGCAATGTCTTATCATTCTCATAATCATTCCTAAACACGGCTGTAACCAGGGTGGTGCTAAGCACTGACAATAATAGAACCACAGAATGTCAGAACTGGAAGAGACCTTAGAGCTCAATGAATGCAGGCCTGTCATTCTGTGGATGAGAAAATGGAGCATCAAAAAAATTAACTGACTTTCCCAAGGTCACATAGGTAGTTAGTGGCAGAGAGAGGAATAGAACACAGGTCTCTAGACTAGACTCCAGGGCCATGCTGCTCTGCTCCATGTCACTTTTTGGCTCAGAAAGCTCCAGTGGTTTCCCACTGCCTACTGGACAATGTCAAAAGTACTCACATTGAAGGCACTTTCTAAACTGACTTTATACTACTCATCTAACCTTGTATTTATGATAAAAAAAAGCCTTCAAGAATCACAGAAATCTAGAATTTGAAGGCGGTTAGTAGTTATTTAGTTTAACCTGTACTTGAACAGAATTTTTTCCTGTCAGTCCCGCCTTCCCTTTGGGATTATCTATAATTTATCAAGTTGACAAGTATTTACTAGGTACTTACTGTGGTCCAGGAATTGTGCTAAGTATAGCAGCTTAATTTACCACAGGGTAGGGCATTCATTTCCACCAATGAGAAGAGAGTCCCATAACAATGGGCTTTGGGACTAAGGTTATATTCAGGAGAAGGTAATCACCAGGAGTAAGAACTGATAAGGAGAAAATGTAGGGGGAGTCATGGGATTTCATTTAAGAAGAAGAAAATAGTAGAAATATATGAAGGAAGGAAGTTGAGTGAATTAAATGAGCATTTGTTAAGCACCAACTATGTGCTAGGCACTGTGCTAAGTGTTCCAGATACAAAGAAGGGCAAAAAAGAGTCCCTACTCTCTAATAAGGAATATGACATACAACTAGGTACAAATAAGATCCATATGAAATAAATTGAAAATAGTCTCCGAAAGAAGGCACTAGCATTAAGGAAGACTGGGAAAGGCTTCTTACAGAAGCTTTTTATGTCTTGTTTGTATATAATTATTTGCAAGTCACATCCGACATTAGATTGTGAGCTCTTTGAGAGAAGGGACTTTTTTTTTCTTTCTAGCTATCCCCAACACCCTGGTACACAGTAGGTGTTGAAATGATAACTGAAATGATTTGATTTACAACTGAGGGTGTGTTGGAGCCAGCTCATACTAGTTTGTGAGAGGCAATAGTTGAATCTTCAGTGTGAACTTGTGCAGCTTGGAAATTGGCAAATGCTATAAGCTAGAACTTAATTTATTGTTTTGTTGAGTGTCTAGACTTAAGAAAGTGATGGAGAAAATGTCAATAATGCATATTAAAATTAAAGTATTATATATATATATAAGAGAGAGGGATAGAAGAGAGATAGAGAGAGAGAGAGAGTTGGTTGTTAAACATTTACCAGCACATCCCTGCTTACAACACACCTGAAAAGTGATCATTGAGCTTTTGCTTGAAGATGTTCAATGTGGAGGACGTTCCTTGTCCAAGATGATTGTGTGTAGCAGAATTTAGATTCACATTCAAAAGTTCTTACTCTTAAATCTGTTGTTCTTTCCTCTATATTACAAGGCCTATTGTATTTCCTTATAAGATTATGGCATATAGAAAGCCTTTCCTTAAATACCTTTGATGAGCAGGAATTTGCTATGTCCAGAGGAGGAAACCCATTTGATTTTTCAATAGTTCTAATTATTTTTTAATTAACAAACTGTGATTTTATGCAGACCGTTGAACCTCTCTGGGCTCTTATTTAGCCAGATCGATTTCTTTACTTTCCTTCAAATATACTTGGAATGTCATTGTCCTTCACCTCCACCTCTTAGGGTCCTTCTATCCTTCAAGGTTCAGTTCAAGACCCACCTCCATCGCAAAGTCTTCCCTGACTTCTCGTCTTCATTGAATTTTCTCTTCACTGAACTCTGATGGCATTTATTATTTGTATCACTCCTACCGGCTTTTTATCATATACAATAAACTGTTTAGAACCTCAAGGGAAATCATGAAAAAAAAAGTGGGAATGAAGAGAACATAACATACCAGAGCACAAACTGTATATAACTGTATATTAAAGCATCAATTATCAACGCAATTAGTACAGGTTTATCTAATTAGATTAGATAAGCTAGACCTAGAAACAATCAAATATAGTAGTCCAGTGTTAGATAAACCAAAGGACAAAGATTTCTAGGTGAAGGACTCCCTATTACTAGAATATTTTTGTGTGGATATATTGTTTTCCCAATCAGATTGTTTGCTCTGGAACAGTAAGGACTATATTATACATTTCTTTTGTAATTATTTTATTGAATAGAACAGGGTTAAATGCAACAGATATTTATTACTGAAAACCTTTCCAGATCTCTCTAGTCATTACTCTTTTCCCATCCCTCAAATTATATATATATATATATACATATATATATGTATATATATATATGTATATATATATATATATGTATATGTATATATATATATATATATATATATATATATATATATATATATGTATACACTTTTATTGTATGTGTACTTATCTGTGTACATGCTATTTCCCCCCAGCAGAATGTAAGTTCCTCAGGAACCAGGATTTTTTCATTTTAATCTCTGTATCTCCAGTGCCTGGCACATAGTAGTTGCTCAATAAATGTTTGTTGAGTTGGGGGTACAATATTAAAAACCAAAAGTTTCCCTGCCTTAAAGAACCCACATTTTGTTGAAGTTAAATATGTGTGTTTTTGTGTGTGTGAGAGGGATCAGAGAAGGTGAATGCCAAATGAATTAAATTATTCAAACCAATTTCATAGATTTTTAAAGAATCCTTGGGCATAACTGCAAGAAATTTACCATCTTTACTTCTTGTTACTGCTTTTCATACAATAAAGCTTCCCCTAGAAGAAAATGCTCTCAATTTAGTTTGGAGAAAAACATGTTTGATAGAATTCACCTTAAAAAAAAAACCAACCCTGTGGTTTTATAGCCTGTGCTTGCGTGTGAATACGTGTGTGTATGTACATGTGTGTGTTTGTGTGTAAAATTGGGCAAGTGAATTTATTAATTGCACTTAGCTAGCCAGTTGGACTGATTGCTGTCTTGGTGTCACACAGACACAGCATTGCTTTCCTGATAAACACAAATTTCCATAGAAGACAAATGAAGAACTGAAAGCAGAGACAATTTATGTTGGATCTTCTGCATGATTTTCATTCGTTCTATCTAGAATTCTCTCAGGTTCTAGGAATGTGACCACACACTCATTGAACATTTATTAAATCGCTATGCTAAGAAAATGGGAAGATGCAAAGTTTAGATGTAGTCCCTGTCCCCATAGAGCTTATGGTTTAGTAGGAGAAATAAGGCATGAACACAGATAATTATAATAGCATTACATGATGAGCATAATTTTTTAAAAAATATAATCTGATCACTTTAATAAATTACATAGCCATTAAGTGAACTGTCAAATCCTGTGAATGAACTTAGGTGGTTGAAATTGAGGAGGGACTGCATGGGAATGGTGACTCAGGCCCTGGCCCCAATCTACATTTCTAGCTTTATTATATATTACTCAAATTTAAATACACCATGTCCATACAAAATGGCTTTCTTTTTGTTACTCGTACACAGCAATCCACCTCCTGTCTCTATAGCTTTGTATTGGTTGTCCTCCGTGACCGGAATGTATTTCCTTTTCACCACTGTCTTTTAAGATACCTGCTTTCCTTCAAGTCTCATCTCAGGTGCCATTTCCTACATGAAGCCTTTCTTGATCCCCTGGATGCTACTGTCATCATCACGTATAATATCTTTTTTTCCCATTTTGTATAAACCTATACAGCCACATTTTCTCTTGTGCCTAGATTGTAAGTTCTTCAAGGGCAGGACGATTTCATTTGTGACAATCTCACAAAGAAGAGATACTATGGGATATTTATGTGGATCCTGGAATCATCTACATAGTGATGGTTATTTAACCCAAGGGAGCTGGAGACATCACCAAGGGAAAGAGTAAAGAGGGAAAAGAGAAGGTGGCCTGGGATAGAACCTTGGGGGTATGTCCGCAGTTAGTGAATATAATATGTATAAAGATTCCTCAAAGGATGAGACAAGTAGAAGATATAACAGATGTTATGGTGGAATAAAAACTCCAAGTAATTACATCCAGACAGTGATTTGTTTAGCAAGACATACAGTTGCAGAAACAAATTGGGTCCCAGGCTTTTGGTAGAACAAGGACCCTGACCATTGGTTTCTACATTTATTACATAACTGAAGGGAATGGAAAAACAGGATTGTAGGTATTGAAACACCTGGTTTCTTATTGGGGGATTAAGAGACACTAAGGTGAGATGGTGGGTAGTCTTCAACTATTGTCTTGGCAACCAATTTTTTTTTCTTTTTGAGGACCACCCTCATTAACTTCACTAAGGTAAGAAAGGTTCATCACTAGTTTGGCTGCTTGGTGGTGAATTCTTTGGCTGTGGCAACTCATGGAACAGTAATAAACAAAGTGGCCTCAGTCCTATGCAACCATCTTCCAATCCAGAAGTGATAAGCAGAATGTAGGAGGGGGAGAAAGTACTAAGAATCACATACTTTTGGATCCGCTATGAACTTTAACTATTGGTAATTTAAATTCTTGATTTAATTCTTTAAATTATGACCAATGATTATACAATTGGTATCTGTATACATAGACATGTTAGAAGAACTGAATCATATCAACCTTGAAATTAAAATTGAAATTAAAAATAAAACCAGAGGACAAAAATTTGGCACAGTTCAATGGAAGAAAGACTCATAGATTCATTCAACTTTGTGAGGCAAATAAGGGAATTGGTAGAGTTCATTTTGTCATGCATCCAAAGGCAATAATAAACATCATTTGTTCGTCTCATATTGCAATGCTCATGATAAACATTTGCCAAAAGACCATCATGAAGATAATGAAATTTCGATGGGCGGAGCCAAGATGGCAGAGTGAAAGCAATGACTTGCTTGAGCTCTCCCCCAAACCCCTCCAAATACCCACAAAAAATGGCTCTAAACAAATTCTGAAGCAGAAGAACCCACAAAAAGACAGAGAGAAACAAATTTCCAGCCCAAGACAACCTGGATGATTGATCAGAAAGGTGTATCGCGCCGGCTGGGAGCGCAGCGCAGCACAGTGTGGGTGCGCAGGCCACAGCAAACCTGGAGCAGGCCTCAGAGGACTGAATCGCGGGCAGCTGTGGAGGTTTCCAGACTCCTCAACCCACGAATGCCAAAGACAACTTAGAAGGTCAGTGGGAAAAGTCTGTTTCTGTCGGTGGTCAGAGAGGAAGGCGGGGTCTCAGCTCAATTCCCCAAAAGCCTGGCCCTGGGGGGGCAGCTGCTTCCCGAGCTTCCAGCCCACAGACTGAGGGGGAATCCAGTGGCTGATCAGAGAGGAACTGGAGGGAATCTTTTTGCCAGTGCTGAGGCAGGAATCTCTTGCTTTGCCCATGTGTGGATCTGGGTCACAGTTCTGGGTGGCAGTGCTGGGGTGAGGAGGAGCGCTGGCATGGTGGAGCTTGTAGTGGCTGTGGAGAGAAACCCCTCCTCACAGTTACGGGACAGAAAGGAATACATGTGGTCACAGGCCAGGAAAGGAGTAAACATCTCGCCCCTTATCATACCACCTTGGTAGAACTGAAAATTTGCAGGTCCCTACAAGTATCTCTGAAAACAGCTACACAAACCCCTGAAGCTTGGGACAGTACACTCTCCACATTGGAAGCAGACTCTTACCTTAACAAGGAGTTTAAAACTCAAGTAATTGGCTGGGATCATGAGCAAGCAGCACAAAAAGAGTCAGACTATATCATCTTACTTTGGTGAAAAAGAAGATCAAAATATGCAACCAGAAGAAGACAACAAAATCAAAGCTTCTACATCCAAAGCCTCCAAGAAAAATATGAATCAGTCCCAGGCCTTGGAAGAGCTCAAAAGGGATTTTGAGAAGCAAGTAAGAGAAGTAGAGGAAAAACTGGAAAGAGAAATGAGAGTGATGCAAGAAAATCATGAAAAACAAGTTAACAGCTTGCTAAAGGAGACCCAAAAAAATACTGAAGAAAATAACACCTTAAAAAACAGCCAAACCCAAATGGCAAAAGAGGTCCAAAAAGCCAATGAGGAGAAAAATGCCCTAAAAAGAAAAACTGGACAAATGGGAAAGGAAGTCCAAAAGCTTACTGAAGAAAATACTTTCTTAAAAATTAGAATAGAGCAATTGGAAGACAGTGACTTTATGAGAAATCAAGACACTGTAAAACAAATCCAAAAGAATGAAAAATTAGAAAACAATGTGAAATATCTCATTGGAAAAACAACTGACCTGGAGAATAGACCCAGGAGAGAGAATTTAAAAAAAAAGCCATGATCAAAAAAAGAGCCTAGACATCATCTTTCAAGAAATTATCAAGGAAAACTGCCCTGATATTGTAGAACCAGAGGGCAAAATAGAAATTGAAAGAATCTACAGATCTCCTCCTGAAAGAGATCCCCAAAGGAAAACTCCTAGGAATATTGTAGCCAAATTCCAGAGTTCCCAGGTCAAGGAGAAAATATTACAAGCTGCCAGAAGGAAACAATTCAAGTACTGTGGAAACACAATCAGGATAACACAAGATTTAGCAGCTTCTACATTAAAGGACCACAGGGCATGGAATATAATATTCCGGAGGGCAAAGGAGATAGGATTACAACCAAGAATCACCTACCCAGCAAAACTGAGTATAATCCTTCAGGGGAAAAAATGGTCATTCAGTGAAATAGAGGACTTTCAAGCATTCCTGATGAAAAGACCAGAGCTAAACAGAAAATTTGACTTTCAAATACAGGACTCAAGTGGAACATGAAGAGGTAAACAGGAAAGAGAAATCATAAGAGACTTATTAAGATTGAACTGTTTACATTCCTGCATGGAAAGATGATATTTGTAACTCATGAGACCTTTGTCAGTATTAGGGTAGTTGAAGGAAAAAAATTGTATGTATTTATAGATAGATAGAGGGCACAGGGTGAGTTGAAGATTAAGGGGTCATATCTGGAGAATAAAATTAAGGGATGAGAGAGGATGATACTCGGAGAAGAAAGGGGAGGTAGAATGGGGTAAATTATCTCACAAAAAAAAACAGAAAAGAAAAGTCTCTCACAGTGGAGGGGAAACAGGGGAAGGTGAGAGGGAATGAGGGAATCTTATTCTCATAGGATTTGGCTTAAGGAGAGAATAACATACACATTCAATTGGGTATGGAAATCTGTCTTACCCTACAGGAAAATAGGGGGAGAAGGGGACAAGAGAGCAGGGGGGTGATAGAGAGGAGAGCAGATTGGGAAAGAGGGTAATCAGAAGCAAATACTTCTGAGGAGGGACAGGGTCAAAAGAAAGAATAGAATAAATGGGAGGGCAGGATAGGATTAAGGGAAATAGAGTTAGTTTTTCACAACATGTCTACTATGGATGTATTTTGCATAACTGCACATGTACAACCTATATTGAGTTGCTTGCCTTTTCAATGAGGTGGGTGGGGAGGGAGGAAGGGAGAAAATTTGGAACTCAAAGTTTTAAAAATACATGTTTAAAAAAATGTTTTCACATGCAACTGGGAAATAAGAAATACAGGAAATGGGGCACAGAAGACTGTCCTGCTCTACAGGAAAATAGAAGGGGAAGGGGATAAGAGAAGGGAAGGGGGAGAGATAGAAGAGAAGGCCGACTAGGGGAAGGGGTATTCAGAATACATGCCATCTTGGGGTGGGGGGAGGGGTGAGAAATTTGGAACTCAAAAACTTGTGGAACTGAATATTGAAAACTAAAAATAAATAAATTTTAAAAATAAAAAAAATCTGGTGAGGTATGTGATTGCAGGAGAGCAGCTGAACAGCAACCCAGGCTCACCGGACGCTAGGGGCCACACTGCACCTGCATCAGCACCTCGAAGTTACTTCGGATAGAAAAACAAAAAGATAATGAAATTTCATACATTATCATCTGTTCCAGAGGATGAGAGGAGAGGAAAATCTTATGAAGAACAAAATGAAAGATTTTCCAGGAAGATGGCAAAATGAGTCTGGCCAAAATAATAAGAAACGTGCCCATGAAGTAGAATAATAGAAATAAAGAGGGAAAAAAGTGAAATTCTCACATGGTAATCTGAAAATTAAGAAAAAAACCCCCGAACTATACTTTATTTCACATACTTTATATAGCCCCAGTCTCACCTTTGCCCTTCTATGGTATCATTATGGTTAATGACTACAATAGCTGCTGAATCAATGAAAGCTTGAAACTAGCTACAGGTATAGTAGATAATTAAATTGCTAATTAATTTATGGAAATATGAAATGGGGACAGGCACACCTGGTTCTTTGGGTATTCACCAGGGAAGACTACAATTGCAACGGAAGGTAAGACTGCAATAATGCTCTAGTAAGGCACTGAGGGTGTAGGGGTGAATGGTACAGAAAGAACAGAGACAAGTGGATAAAAGGGGGAGGGATACAGAGTCAGGTAGTGTGGGAATGGGGACAGTGTAGTGAAAGAAGCCAGGCAAGATGAGGAAAGGAATGAGTAGGCAGAAAGTCACTTACATAACCGTGGATCAAAGTTGGGAATACTTGAGCAACATGGACTTTTAGGAGATGGAAGAGCATTCAGGAGCAGGAGTTTGAGGCCTCATTTTCATGAGGTTTTAGTAGGGGACAGACTATTATCTGTGCCACCTTGGGGTTCGTTCATTAACATATCTGCATCATTTCAAAATTATCAGCAATACTTTAAAATTAAGTTCATGAGCATATCCACATCATCTCAAAGTTATCAGCATCATTTAGTATTCTGCTAGTCTCATTGAGGATATCCGGAGCTTATCTTAGGTTTACATATCATAGCACCTAAAACTTCTGACAGCAAAGCCTACATGACTTCTCCTGATTTAGCATATAGTCTCAGGATGTGATTTTAGTTAATATATCATATAGTTTGCAAATTATGTTCCTTTGATCCATTGGGACAGTCTTTAAGTGACTGTAAGAGGTTCCCCCCTTAATCTTTCTTCCTGTTGTTGTTACTTTATGCTGGCTACTTATAACTTACTTTCTATACTAACTAGAAGGGGGTGGTGGTCAGGCGGACCAGAACAAGATATAATTTTAATACAACACTATCAAGGATCCTTATAGACCACAGACCAGATTCCATTAAAGTGAGCAGTTTCTGGTACCCTCTCCTAGCTCAGCTCCTAGGCTATAGGCAACTCACTTAGTGGTGAATAATTTAACAGAAACTTGCAACTGATTTTGGAAGGGATAAATAGTCAAAAAAGGCCTTTGCTTGTCAATCCTAGAAAATTTCTTCTCATAACTATTTAGAGTCCTCCATTACTCAAAAAGGGAGAAATTCATCAGTAAAGTCAGGGGAGAAGGGAGTTTAATTAAAGTGGTGGGAAAAATGGTGAAAACACTGAAGAAATGACTGAAGGAAGGAAAATAGTTAATGTATTGAAGAAACACTATAGTGTAATAGAATCCCAAAATAAGACTCCAGAAGCAAATAATTTTGTAAACCCCGGAAAAGGCTGTGGTATATTCACAAATCGACCATTTGATCAATCAGCAAATACTGATTAGAGACCTACAATGTACCAGATATTGTGTTAAATACAGGGGACATAAGGCAAAACAGTCCCTGTCCTCAGAGAGCTTACGTTCTAAGGAGGAAGACCAGATGTATGTATATTAGCATGTAAGAAAGATGACAAACACATGTAATTGGAAAGAATATTATTTAAAAATTTTAAAAAAGAAACATACAAGGAAAACACAAAGTAACTGTGAGTGGGAAGATACTAGGTTGGGAGGATGAGAATTTTAAGTTTTTGGAAGACCTTGTCAAAGCATTGAAGGAAGAGATAAAAAAAGAAAAGCTTAGAGAAGAGGCTGGGAAAGCTCAGCAGAGCTATGGAAACCCTTAAAAAAAAAGGATGAAGGAAACAAAATTAAAAGATTCAATGTTATCAAAACATGTTGGAGCAAAGATAAGCTAGAAGAACTAATAAGATATCTACTATAAAAATAATTGATCTGTAAAACAGAGTAAGGAGTGATCATCTAAGAATCAGTGGCAGAAAATTATAATAAAATGACAAACCTGAATATCATATCTTAAGAAATCATAGAAGAGAATAATTGAAACCAGGAATCAAAATAAAGATTGGTTGAATCCAAAAGTCATTATCAAAGAGAAACCTCATCCGTAGCAGACATGTGATTACCAAAGTCCAGAGTTCCAAGGTCAAAGTGGTTAGAAAGAAGATGATATGACATAGAACAAGTCAGAACTACATGCCTTAACTCCAAACAAGGAAAGAAAAGATTAGAATGAGGTATATTAAGAAGTAAGGGAAATTAGTGTAAGGAAGTTAATCTTTGAGCAACCTTCCCTCTCAGAAAGGTCAGAATATAATCACAAGGTATAAATGAGATGTTAGACTAACTTTATACACACTGACCCATCTGTGAAGTATGAATAGCACTACGATTGAGTCAGAAGGGAATAAGTTAATTGGCTGAGCAAATTAGCTATGTCATTGGGTACCGGAAATAGATTAGCCCTGGAGAATAAGAGTGAGTCAAGGCTCAGGTATGCTTTGTGGAAGAAAATTCTGTGGGGGAAAAGGAAGGGATTTTTCTCTTCTCTCCCCCTCCTCATTAATCATCTAAGTTAGCAACTTGCCCTTAAGGAGACATACACAACAGTTCAAGGTTTCACTGGTTTGAGAGAGTCCAGGAGGGGGAAGACTGAGCAGAGACACACTCATTAGATATACATGGACATAAAAAGACAAATTGTCAAGGAAGGAGGTACCTTAAAAGAATAGGACTCTTGGAAGCAGAGAAAACAAGCTGACTGTGGAGAAAGGCAGATTCTGGGGGTTCATTTGAGTAACCCGTCAGAGATGCTGTACCCATGAGTTGCTGCACAAAGAAAATAAAGCTGTCTAGCCCCTACTATACCAGCAGCGAAAAGTTTCCTTTGCCAGAGATGTATCTTAAATGTATGCCTCACTACCATTGATGTACATATTTGTGGGAGAGTATGACTCAGGTTTTTTTTTTTTGGGGGGGGAATGACATTTAGTTAGTAGGTTGTTTTTTTTATTTTTTTCAGTGCCATTTTAGCAAAGCCTTTGGTAAGAGCTATTGACTGATTATGAATGGGAAGCACACCAGTAGGGTTTGGTGAGCTGTAGGATTAGGAATGCAGCACCACAAGCTAAATTCCCCAGAACTTGTGAAAATAGCACATTCTGGGGACTCAACAAGCAAGTTATGAGATAACCCCCAGAGGATACTTATCAAAAATATCATGTACCTATGACCCCCAAAAATCAACATCAATACCTATGTACTTATATGAATACTTTCCCATCTGTATACAATTTTTACAAGAACAGTGTCAAAAGCATATCAAGGTCATCCTTGATTAAGGTCTGAGAAGGAAATACACAGGCTCTTGCAAATAATATTCTATAGCAGACCACAATTTTGTGAATACGTAATTGACTAAAAGGTGGAGAGAACACAAGATTTCACCATGTCTATGACTTGTTGACTATTAAAACCCCCATTTAATTCAGAGCTTAGTATTAAAGATTTTGCTTCCATAGAAAGGCTCCCATGCATTTGTTAAAATCATACAATATTCCTTAAAAGGTGTAACAACAGAGATGACTTTGATAAAAGATGTAACAACAGAAACAATTGATTATTAAAATTATGTGAGGCATAAAACAAGGAGCGCAACCTCAACAAAGTTATTTGTCACTGTTATGCATGAAACTCAGGCCACAGAACAAATTGAATGGAGGATTCCCTAATATGTGATGACATCATGCAGACTGAATCAGGCTTTGGGACAGTGTTGAGTTTCCACATGAGATCTAGAAGCACTCAAAAGAATTTCTTTTAACATCCACATGGGAAAAACTAAGTGGTTGAAAGCTATCTATAGGCCAAACTATGACAATCAGTTCAACAGACAATCCATAGAGTTGTTCTATCAGGACATAAGTCTTCAATAAGTTATTCAGATAGACAATGAGTGGTACCTAGAGCTTAATAGAATTGTGATCTTAACTGCATCTGGGAAAGTATGCAGTGCTCTTAATAACTTTAGGCTTCTCCCTGAAACAAAGGGCTATCTTTTCAGTATAACTGTTCTGATGATGATGCTCCAGTTATTACTAGTCACATAATACAAAGTCTGAGGAATGAAATTGTGATTTGCCCAAAGCCCAGTGGAGAGGCACATGGTAGATATGAAAAGGCTGTGTCATACTGTCAGAATGTATAGGAAGCGAAGGCTTGGATTGGTTGCCACCTGGACCACTGAGATGCATTAAGGTTGAGACGCAGTGTATTATAATGAAGAAAGTGTTTGGCCTGGAGTTTAGAAGACCTGGCTCAAAATTTTAACTTAAATACTTAGGTTTTTTTTCTTTAATTTTTAATTTATTATTATTATTATTTTTACCATGGACAAGTCATTTAAGATTTCAGAATTTCTGTTTCCTCACTTACAAAATAGGGACAATAATACTCATAGCATCTATCTCAGAGGGTTGTTGTGAGTAAAGTAGTTTGCAAATTTTAAGTAATTATACCATTGTGAATGATTATGATGATGGCTAGAAATAAGATTCACTATACAATTCCTTTAAATACTAAGCTTCTTTAGTATATTTAAAATGTTTCGGCATACAGAAATTCTATTTAAATACAACTTTTTCAGAGCAATTATTCTGTAAAATGAGGTCCAGGTGTTCTGTAAAAATGTCAGAATTTATCATCTAATTCCTCCTCTTCTGTTCCAGTAATTTAAATCAGCAAATATTTCTTAAGAATCTCCTATGTGCAACATACTGTGCTAAGTGCTAAGGATACAAAGATAAAAATATACCATCCATGTCCTTGAAAAGCTTATGTTCTGTTTCTGGGAGGTAGAGTTTGGGGAGGGACAGTCGGGAGAGAAAAGATACAGAATGGACATGAATAAGTATGATTGAAAGAAGTCTGTTATGGGAGCAAAAAGAAAGTTATTGCCAAGTACTCTAGGAAAATTTGAGCAGAGAGAGGGTACTTTCAGGTGGGGACATCAGGAAAGCTTCATGAAGAAAAGTTAATGTCTGAACTGAGCCTTGAAGGAAGGATTTAGAATGGCAAACACCTCATTTCTACTTTATTGGTCTGCTGTTGATTTTTCCATCCTTGTCAATGTAATGATTAAGTGAAATTCTAGAATTTCACTGGTGTATTTTAAAATAAATAGCTCATTTTATGATGATATTAGTATTATTTCTCTTTAGGAAAGAGGGATTGGGATCATGAAATTTGAATAAAATAATGTTTTCTTTGAAAAATTAAGCAGCATTTCAAAAAGGTCATGGTGGGTGAGTGCTAGATGTAGATTGCCTACTGATTCTAAATTCCCTCCTTCCTCTAATTCACATGTGATGGAATTTTATTAAAAAGGAATACGGTTGGCCACAAAACAATTGGCAATGTTGGTTGAGCAACTGAACTGGATCCCCTGATGCTAGTTTGGATCCCTGATGTTGATACTGATGATGATTATGTTGGAAGGGGAAAATGCTAACACAGCTGCCAGCCTTGATTCTCACTCTGTTATTGCGAGGATTGAAAGAGTGGGTGATTGTGGTTTGGGCAACACTGGAGAACCTTGAATTTTAAAGAAATTAGAGCATGAGAAGAAACCAAAACCAGATCAAATTCTATATTCAAAGTAAGTAACAAGGAATAATAAATTCTTGTCAGCCTGCTTAACATTAAACAAATGGTGCAAACCGAATTTGGCATTTCCCCCCCTGAATTTCTTATATATAGCCTTCTACCTAAGAGTTACAATGAAATAATTTTTTTCCCTACTGAACTTTGTTATGCCATTGTAATTAAACGAATATTTTATTAATTGTTTACTTTGTACAGTGAGCACATGTATAAATATTTGTATACAAGATGTACAATGCCTGGTTTCAGGTAGTTTATAATCTAGTTAGTTGAATGTATGCTGCAAAATATCAAATTAGAAGCCTGTTATTCTTTCCTCCTATGAGGCTGGGGGACATTGAACATATGCGTTTCTTTGTATGTCTAGCACTTAGCACAATGCCTTGATAGCAATAGGGAGTTTGAAAGAGAGGAGGGTTTGGGGGGAAAAGGTAAAAACGTTTTGTTCTACAAATGTTGAATTCAAGATGCTAATGGAATATCTGGTGCAAGAACCTAAAACACAGTTTGTGATGGGGGACTGGAGCTCCGGAGAAAGATTGGGGCATGATATCATATATAGATCTGGGAATCTTTCGCATAGAGATGATACCTGAACTCATGGGAGCTGATGATTCATCATGTAAAATAGTACATGAAGAAAAGAGGGTCCATGACATAGTTTTAGGGGATACACATGGTAGGTATGATCTCTTCTCATCTAACCTTCTAGAAATGGAGAAGACTTTATGGAGGAGATGGCATTTGAGATAGGCCTTAAATATGAGTAATGATAATAATAATATTACATTTATAAAGTGCTCTAAGGTTTACAAAGTTCTTTACATTGATTATATCATGTGATCCTTGCAACACTCTTATGACATGGGTACTAATAATACCCTCATTTTATAGATGAAGACATTGAGTCTGAGGGAGGTTTCATGACTTGCCCAGGGTCACGCAGTTAGTATGTGCCTGAGGTGAGATTTAGAACCCGATCTTCATGATTCCAAGTCCAGAGCTCTGACTATACTATACTACCTGTCTGATATGGTGGGAGAGTTATAATAACCGCTGATATTCAGATGGTATTTTAAGGTTAACAAAGCATTTTGCACACACGATTGCTCTTGGTTCTTGCAATAGCCCTTTGCCATAGGTCCTATAAGGTATTATTATCCTCACTTTAGAGAGGAGGAAACTGAGGCTTCAAAAGTTAAGTGATTTACTCAGGGCCACACATTTTATAAGTGCCAGAGGATGAATTCAAACCCAGGTCTCTCTTGACTTTAAGTCTGACTCAACAGGTAGAAGTAGGGGAAAGAAAGCAAATTGTCTTTCATCTAGATGGTACAATGGATAGAGTGATGGATTTGGAGTCAGAAAGATGTGAATTTGAATCCTGCCTTGGGCTATGTGACCCTGGACAAGTCACTTAACCTCAGTCAGTCCTATTCTCTTCATATCTTAAATGGAGGTAAAAACACCACCTGCTTCTAATGGTTGTTGTAAGGATCCAATGAGAAAATTGGTATGTAAGTATACCATATACCATATATAAGGTATGTAAGGCACTTTGCAAACTTTAAAACACTGTATAGGTTATAGCTATTAATATTATTATTATTTTATATATCAATATTCAAAGAGAAGCAGCATGTTATAATAGATAAAAGGCCAGCCATGGAGTCAAAAAGTCCTGGGTCCACGTCCAGCCTCTGATATTTACTAGCTGTGGTCACCATGGACAATTAATCCAACCTCTCAGTACCCCAGGCTATAAATCTCTAGATAGATTGCTGATCTATATCAGTGAAAGAAGCTTATTCAAAGGGATTTCTCACACTAATGAAATCACATGATTAGCTTTTCCATCACTATTCCTTCTGAGGAAAAGAAAAATAGGACTCTGTACAAGAACTGTTATACCAATGGGGTCCCAGAAAAGGATATGGGGCACATGGAAATTTGTATGAATAAGTAATGGTAAATAACTAGGTAGGGGAGGAACTTTCAGCAGTGACCTAAGTTTTCAAGTCAGTGGTGAATGCCTTCCAATGAATCTACTCTATTATGTCCCTGACAGCCATTTTAGCTAGAAAAGTGCTTTGCAGGCTGGTATCTACTCTGCAACTTATTGTCTTACAGAATTGAATAAAGCATGTAGAGGTTAAATGGTATGACCAGGTTGGCATAGCCAATAGATTGCAGAAATGGTGCTTGGACCCATATCATCTTGTCTTCTGTCTCTTATATCATGCTGCTTCTCGTAGCTATAGCTAAAGTTAAACATAGATCTAGATGCAAGGTATGAACTAAAGCTATGATTTCACTGGTATAGGAAACTTCCAGGTAAGGAAACTCCCTTTACTAATGCAGATCTGCATTTTTGCTGCAATTTATAGTATCAGATAATTTCTTAGAACATTGAGAAGTTAAAGAACTTGCCTAGGATCACCAGGGGGGTATATGTCTTGAACCCACGCACCCCTGGTCTGTAGGCCAGCTCCCAGTGCACTACTCTAAGCTGCTCCTGTCTCTCTCTAGCTAGAGCTAGTCGTTGGAGAGCCAGATGAGACATCCCTTCTTTCCCAGGGAGCCTGAGATGTGGACTGTACTGTTACCAATTCACCAATGGCCATTTGAACTCAATTTAGTCACTGTTGGCACTCATGTAGGAGTCTTGTTTATTAGGAAAAAAGAATGACTTTTTGTAAACATGTTAATAGTCACTCAAAGAAGTAATTTTGTATTTTTGCTGAAGTAAAGTGATTGGTTGTTGTCCTTCATTCTCAAAGAGGACCAAAATGACATCACTGTGTTGGAGTCAGGGAACAGTGTGTCCCAGTGTGGCTGATCAGACCAATATGAGTTTGGAAGGCTCTACCACAGGCCGGTCACAAGTAGTCCACATAAACATTGAGAATGGAGATGTCCCTAAATTTGTGCATCTCATGTTTCTTTTGAGCTGCTGCAATTTTGCTTCGCACATAAAACACAGTGCCTTCTTTGATGAGGGCATGCCATACTGGGCAGTCCTTTGCCAGTGTTTCTGAGGTCACGCAATTGACTCCAGATTTCTTTAGAGTGTCCTTGTATTGCTTCTTCTGACCTCCCTGTGAGGGCTTGCTTTGTCTGAATTCACCATAAAATAGTCTTTAGGCAACAATACATTTGGCATTCAAACCACATGGCAGCCCTTCAGAGTTGCACTCTTGCATTAGAGTTTGAATGCTTGGCAGTTTAGCTCAAGAAAGACCTGTGACTAGTCCCTTATCTTGTCAGGTGATCTTCAGAATCTTGCTAACACAATTCAAATGGAAATGATTTAGTTTCATAGCCACACAGCAATGACGTCAGCACAAGGCCTCTGTAAACCTTGTTCAAAAGAAGTCTTCTCTTCTCTCCTATACTTTCCTTCAGAGCCTCCCAAACACTGAGTTAGCTCTGATAATGCATGTGTCAACCTCATCATCTACATGTACATCCCTGGAAGGTATACTGCTAAGATAAGTGAACTTATCTACGGTATTTAAAATTTCTACATTTGCTGTGACCAATTGTTCCACATACAGGATGGTGTGGCACTGCCTGGTAGAGAACTGCTGTTTTCTAGTGTTAACTATTAGGTTAAAATAAGCACAAACAGCAGAGAATCGATCTGCCCTTTATTGTATCTCAGCTTCCGAGGCTGTATTGAGTGCACAATCATCTGCCAACAACTAAAACAACAAAAATCATGCACCAAGTCTCCCTCCACTTTAGTCTTGGCTTGTGGTCTTTTCAAGTTAAATAATTTACCCTCAGTGGGATACTTGACCTTGATGCCATGTTCTTTCCCATCAAATGTGTCTGACAACATTGCTGAAAACATCATGCTAAAAAGCATGGGAGCAAGGACACAGCCTTGCTTTAGTCCATCGGTGACTAGGAAAGCATGAGAGCATTGTCCATTATTTAGAACCTGGGCAAGCATACTGTCATGAAATTAAATAAATAGTAATAGATCTATCTTTCACAAAGCTTATGTCACATAACTCCTCTATACCTTGGCTTCCTTATTTATAAAATGAGGGTGCAGTGGATAGAGTACTGGGCCTGTAATCAGGAAGTCCTGAATTCAGATCTTGCCTCAGACATTAGGGGTGTGACCCTAGGCAAGTCACTTAACTGTTTGCATCAGTTTCCTCATCTGTAAAATGAGCTGGAGAAGGAAATGGCAAACCACTCCAGTATCTTTGCCAAGAAAACCCCAAAAAGGGGTTATGAAGAATTGGACATGAGTGAAAACAACTAAACACCAATAATAGCGGAAAGATCACTCAATTTGACACCTTAAGACCTAGGATCTAGTACTGCTTCTTCCACTTCCTGTGTGACCTTGCTTAAGGTTTCAGTCAAACAATCAATGAATAAACATTTATTCAGTACCTACTATGTGCTTGGCCCAGTGTTAATTAAGCACTAGAGGTTTTCTCATCTTTTGGAAGAGAGCTTTGGATTGGATTAATCTGAAAGTCCCAAATGTAACCTCTACAGATCAATGATCCTGTGAGTGTAAGGTGAGAACAAAATACATAAAGCTCTCAAGCTCGCTGTGGTAACAGAGGACCTTTGAAGGGAGCCAAGGAAGCAACTCAGAATAATTTTGCATTTCATTGGAAAAGCATGAAGATAAGTGATTCTAATTAGAAACAAACAAACAAACAAATAAAAAAAGGAATGTCAAATAAGATAAGATACAGTATGTACAGCTAATTAGTTTAAAGGTTTTTTTTTTTTCAGTCAGCACCAGAAGATTATGATTCCTAACTCTCTAATCTCTGGATGTAATTAGAATTTTTTTCCCCTAGCAAGTCTTGGAGAAGTAATTTGCAGAAAATATCAAAAAACAAACTGAATAATTGAATCTTGTGTCTTTCTCTTTGCGAATTTTGGCCATTGGCTAGATCTAAACAATAGGGAGTTGTAAAGTTTGCAAGGCACTTTGTATACAGGATCTTATTCCATCCTCAACACTGCTCAGTTCAGTCAGTATTGTTATCTCCATTTTGCATTTGAGGAAACTGATGATCAGAAGGTTAAATGTAGCAAGTGCTGAGCTGATACGCAAATGCACATCTTCTTTACTTCAGGTCAAGCACCCATTCTCCTATTTCACACTGTCAAGTGGAAGGTGAATGATTTGGTTAGCTTTTTAGCTTGTTTTTTATTTTTCAAAATTTTTTCTGGTTGCTTTCTAGTATGGGAAACTGAGGGTTTGTTCCAATGACTGAACTCCCTGATGGAAAGACATCAGCTACCCAGACTGATGACTTATCATTGGGTCATCTTGGGATTTTAAATCAGAGAATCTTATCAAGAAATTTGAAGTGGGAAGGCCTTAATATAAAATGTAAACTAAAACCAAGTGTATAGAAATACTGAAAGAGAAAAAAAATCAATTCAAGTCTACCTCCACAATATCTCTTCCATCCTTCCTCTTTTCTCCACTCACATGGCATCTTATGTGGTTTAGGGTTCATCTGGTCTATTTCAGTAGGGCATTGCTATCCTTGCTTTCTGTATGCTCCCTTTCCAATCCATATTTTATATAGCTGTGTCACTCCCTGGCCCAAAAATCTTTACTTGTTCTCTATTATTTCTAGGATAAAATATCAACCCCTCCGCATGGCATTTAAAGCCCTTCACTGTCTGGCTGCTTTACCTTTACACACTTCATTTCACATTAATCTGCTCTGGCCAAACTGGTCTATTTGCTGCTCTTTAAACTTGGTAATCCATTTCCCATCACCCAGCCTTTGCACAGTCTTGCCCATTCCCGGAATGTACTCTTGCCTCACCTACACCCCTTAGGATCCTTAACTTTCCTCCAGGCTCAGTTCAGTTATCACCTCAGACAAGACAGCTATCTAGGGCACATAGTTGTTGTGATCATTTGGTATCTACTTATCTTTTTAAATAGTGACTCCTCAGTAAGATGTATGCTTCTTGCAGGCAGAGGTCATTTAAAATTTTTGAATCCCTAGTGTCCACTACAGTGCTTTGTACATAGTAGGGATTTAACAAATTTTTATTGAAGTTAAGTTGTTAGCTTTCACCTTCCCTCCTTTAGCCATGGCCTTAGCAGTCAGGGTAACCTGTCCATTTACTCTCAGCAACAGTAAGATGGTGGCTAATAGCTGGGGTGAAAATAGTAAGAACCTTTAGAAGAGGATAACTGACCAAATTACCAGTATCAACAATGAAAAGGATGAATTCATCACAATGAAGAGGAAACTGAAGCAATAATTAGGAGCTATTTCGCCCAACTGTATGTCAATAAATCTGACAATCTAAGTAAAATGGATGAATATTTACAAAAATATAAATTGCCCAGATTAACAGAAAGGGAAATAAAATATTTAAATAACCCCATTTTAGAAAAAGAAATTGAACAAGCAATCAATGAACTCCCAAGAAAAAATTTCCAGGGCCAGATGGATTTACAAGTGAATTCTACCAAATATTTAAAGAGCAATTAATTCCAATACTAAATAAACTGTTTGGAAGAATAGGCAGAGTCCTCCCAAATTCATTTTATGACACAAATATAGTGCTGAAACATAAATTAGGATGAGCCAAAACAGAGAAAGAAAATTGTAGACCAATTTCCCTAATGAATATTGATGCAAAAATTTTAAATAAAATATTATCAAAGAGATTATATCAAATTATTATGAGTGTAGTACACTATGACCAGGTGAGATTTATACCAGAAACACAAGACTGGTTCAATATTAGGAAAAGTATTAGAATAATTGACAATGTGAATAACAAAATTAACAGAAATCATAAGATTACAGCACCCATGAGAATAAAAGGAGGTTTCCTTAAAATACTAAATAGTATCTATCTAAAATCATCAACAAGCATTATATGTAATGGAGATAAGCTAGGAGCTTTTCCACTAAGATCAGAGTGAAGCAAGGATGACCGTTATTACCACTATTATTCAATACCGTACTAGAAATGTTAGCGATAGCGATGAGAAAAAAAGGAAATCAAAGAAATTAGAATAGGCAATGAAGAAACAAAACTATCACTCTTTGCAGATGATATGATGGTATACTCAGAGAATCCTATAGAATCAACTTAAAAACTACTTGAAATAATAAGCAACTTTAGCAAAGTTGCAGGATATAAGATAAACCCACATAAGTCATCAGCATTTCTATATGACCAACAAAGCCCAGCAGCAAGAGATAGAAAGAGAAATTCCATTTAAAATAACTGTAGACAATATAAAATATTTGGGAGTTTACCTGCCAAAACAAACCCAGGAACTATATGAACACAATTACAAAACACTTTTCACACAAAGTCAGATCTAAACAACAGGAAAAATATCAATTGCTCAAGGGTAGGCCAAGCTAATATAATAAAAATGACAATTCTACCTAAATTAATTTGTTTATTCAGTGCCATACCAATAAAACTACCAAAAATTATTTGATAGAGCTAGAAAAAAAATGAAATTCTTCTGAAAGAATAAAAGGTCAAGAATGTCAAGTAAATTAATGAAATAAATGCAAAGGAATGTAGACTAGCTATACCAGATTTCAAACTATATTATGAAGCAGCAATCATCAAAACTGTTTGGTACTGGCTGAGAAATTGAGTGGTGGATCAGTGGAATAGGTTAGGTACACAAGACACAGTAGTCAATGACTGTAGTAATCTGCTGTTTGATAAACCCAAAGACTGGCGTCTGGGAAAAGAATTCACTGTTTGACAAAAACTGCTGGGAAAACTGGAAAATAGTAGGCAGAAACCAGGCATATAGCAACATCTCACACTGTATACCAAGATAAAGTCAAAATAGGTACATGATTTAGATGTAAAGGGTGATACCATAAGCAAATTAGAGGAGCAAGGAATAGTCTTCCTATTAGATCTATGAAGAAGGGAAGAATTCATGACCAAACAAGAGAAAGAGAACATTATGAAATGCTAAATGGATAATTTTAGTTATATTAAATTAAAAAAGTTTTGCACAAACAAAATCAATGCAACCAAGATTAGAAGGAAAGCAGGAAGCTGGGAAATAATTTTTACACCCAATGTTTCTGATAAAGGCCTCATTTCTCAAATATATAGAGAGCTTAGTCAAATATATAAGAATACGAGTCAACCCCAATTGATAAATGGTCAAAGGATATGAACAGGCAGCTTTCAGATAAAGAAATTAAAGCTATCTATAGTCATGTGAAAAAAAATGCTCTAAATCACTATTGATTAGAGAAATGTAAATTAAAACAACTCTGAGGTGCCACCTCACACCTGTCAGACTGGTTAATATGACAGAAAAGGAAAATGATAAGTGTTGGAGAAGATATGGGAAAATTGGAACACTAATGCATTGCTGGTAAAGTTGTGAACTAAGCCAATCATTCTGGAGAGTAATATGGAACTGTGCCCAAAGGGCTATAAAATTGCGCATACCCCTTGATCCAGTAATACCAGTTCTAGGTCTGTATCCCAGAGAGATCATAAAAAAGGGGAAAGGATCCACATGTACAAATGTATTTATAGTAGTCCTTTTTTGTGGTGGTAAAGAATTGGAAATTGAGGGGTTGCCCCTCAGTTGGGGAATGGCTGAACAAATTCTGGTATATGAATGTAATGAAATACTATTGTGCTATAAGAAATGATGAGCAGATAGATTTCAGTAAAACTGGAAAGACTTACACGAACTGATGTTTAATGAAGTGAACAGAACCAGGAGAACATTGTACACAGTAACAGCAACACTGTGTGATGATCAACTATGATAGATTTAGTGCTTCTCAGCAAATACAATGATCCAGCACAATTTCAAAAGCGTCATGATGGAAAATGCTATCCACATCCAGAGAAAGAACTATGGAATCTGAATGCAGATCAAACATACTATTTACTCTTTTTTTCGGTTCTTTCTCATGGTTTTCCCTTTTGCTCTGATTCTTCTTTCATAACATGACTAATGCAGAAATATGTTTAACATGATTGTGTATATATAACCTATATCAGATCACATTATTCCCCTTTTCATACTTTTCATACCTTGCCATTCACGCTATTTTTCATCCATGACACATTTCTTATCACCATACCTTTGCACTGACTGTTCCCTATTCCTGAAATGCATTCCTTCACTTCTGCCTCTTAGAATTTCTTATGTCCTTTAAAACTCAGCTCAAGCACCACCTTTGTATGAGTCCATTCCTGATCCCCCAACTACTACTGCCCTATTCCCCAAATTTACCTTATATTTACCTTGTTATATACGGACCCACTATAGTCTCCCACAGTAGAATGTAAGTCCTCTTAGGGCAAGAACTGTTTCATTTTCGTTTTTATTTCCCCAGCACAGCGCCTAACATATAGTTGATAATAAATGCTTGTTGATTAAACTGTTACCTCCTGTATTCTAGACTTTCTGTCACCTGAGTTTGCATTAATTGGTCATGTAATAGTGTATAAATCAGCTTTCTCTGTTGTTGGCTTATGCCCTTCTAGACTGTGAATTCCTCTGGGGCAGGGACCACATCCCATGTAAATTAAGTTTCCCACATTACCCAACTCCTACATACAGTATATACCCCTACTAATTATGTATGGGTGACCATACAGTCATGAGATACTTTCCCTTTACACAATTTTAAATAAAACTGTGCCTGAAGAGTGCTCCATCTCTAAAAGTAGTTTAAGGTCAGCATGAGGGAAAAAAAAGTCATGGAGATCTGGCTGGTCAGCTGGCAAGGGAAACTTATACACTGTTACTGTTGACCACACAATGTCCAGTTCTTAAGTCACATGTGCAGCTCTATTAGCACAAATTGCTGGAATGTGACTATCTGGCTTTGACTTATTTGTGGATAAAAATCCATCTCCATTTTTGATCTTAAAGTAAGATTACATAGCAGTGCTTCTCTGAAAATGTACCTCCCCTGGCATCAGTTACATTATCTATAAAATGAGGGCCATGCTTCATGATTTTTCAGATGCCTTCCAGCTCTGACATTTTATCACACTACATACCCTTTCTATCCTCTCATGCTCATTTCCCCCTTCACCTCAAAGGAAAAAAAACCCCTAAATTTCTAAATACCTATTTAAAAGCCAATATTTCTCTATCTCCAAAACACACACATATACACAAGCACAATTTGACAAAACCCCCAGGGTCCTAAGCAAAAGTACCTTATGCTCATATATCTTAATCTGAATAAAGCTCAGAGTAGTGTCTCCCTGTAGAAAAGGTGAAATAATTGATTAAGAGTAACGCATATTGCTTTCACCACCACCCTTTTACTCTAAGTTCTTATATATCTTTTTTCTCACCACCTTCCTGAAGGCAAGAAGGGCATAGACTAAGAGTCTGAGGGAAAACAGAGACCTTGAGTGGAGGACATGTGTGTGTAGGAGAAGAGTTCCGCTCCTACATTCATCAGGGTTCAGTCTGGTTTGCAGCAAGGGCAACCTTTATTCATCCAAGGCCAACTGCATTTCTCCCCTCACATTTATTCATTTTATTTTTAATTTATGGGATAAAATAAGTATTTTTATAATGTAGTATGATAAAAAATGCTTGCACATAAAACTGCAAATCTATTATATACCACTTTTATTCCTTTTAAATATATAATAAAGATCTTAGAAAATGATCTTAGAAAAACATGGAAAGACTTGCATGAAATAATGAAGAGTGAAATGAGTGAACCAGGAGAACATTATATACAGTAACAACAATATTGTTTTAAGAATGACTTTGAGTGAACAAATCATTTTGACTATTATAAATATCCAAAATTAACTATAAAGGATATATGAAGAAAGATGGTATCTGCATCCAGAGAAAAAATTGATAAATAGAAATATGTATAGAATAATTTTATACACACACACGTATATATACATACACGTTATATATGTGTGTATACATATACATGTTATATATGTATACATATACACATATGTTATATATGTATATATACACACATATTTGCGTCTAATGGCAGCTATCTCTAGGGTGGGGGGGAGGGAATAAAAAAAGGAGAAAAAGAGAAAAAGAAAGAAATTTTCATAACTGCCTTTCATAATTAGAGCACCATGCTAAATGCCGGGGAAATACAGAAGTTTAGGGAACATAGGACCCTGCCTTCATGGAGCTTATAGTCTATCAGGAAGAATAAGACACAAAGCTAGATAATGGTACTTTAATTTTTCGATGGACTTATGTTTTCTTTGGCATGAATGTGCAGTCCCTCCTTTAGTGAAGATTGCAAACCATTTATGAGCTCTTATTTGTTTTTGTGACCCTTGAAACAGTTAACTATGCAGTATTACATCATAAGTGTACTAGAGATGTACAAATAAAGTCCTCTGTGAAGTCTGAAGTTATTATCAGTGGTTCAGGGAATAGGGATAAATATACCCTAGGAATGCACAACAAATAACAAGATTATGCTATTCAAAGTAAGTAGAATAAGATTATTCAGGGTACTACTGTTTGTGCTGAAGGGGTATCTTGAGCAAGGACAAGTCAGTCAGTCAATCAGTAAGCATTAAGTGTCTACTATGACATTTAAATTACTGTGTTAAAGAGGAAATAAAATACTTAACTCCATTTCAGAAAAAGAAATTGAATAAGCCACCAATGAACTCCCTAAGAAAAAATCTCCAGGGCCAGATGAATTTACAAGTGAATTCTATCAAACATTTAAAGAACAACTACTCCAATATTACATGAACTATTTGGGGAAATAGGTGATGGAGTCCTACCAAATTCCTTTTATGATACAAATTATGCTGTTACCTAAACTGGGAAGAGCCAAAACAGAGAAAGAAAATTATAGACCAATTTCCCTAATGAATATAGATGCAAAATTTAAATAAAATCTTAGCTAAAATACTACAGCAACTTATCTCAAGGATAATACCCTATGAACAGATAGGATTTATAGCAGGAATGCAGGGCTGGTTCAATATTAGGAAAACCGTCAGCATAATTGACCATATCAACAAAACTAACAGAAATCATGTGATTATCTCAATAGATGCAGAAAAAACATTTGACGAAATATAACACCTATTCCTATTAAAAACACTAGAGAAAGGGGCAGCTAGGTGGCACAGTGGATAGAGCACCAGCTCTGGAGTCAGGAGGACCTGAATTCAAATCTAGCCTCACACACTTGATACTTACTAGCAGTGTGACTCTGGGCAAATCACTTAACCCCAACTGCCTTACCAAGCAAACAAACAGAAAAACAGCCCACTAGAGAGCATAAGAATAAATGGAGTCTTCCTTAAAATGATAAGTAGCATTTATCTAAAACCATCAGCAATCATTATATGTAATGGGGATAAGCTAAATGCATTTCCAATAAGATTGGGGGTGAAACAAGGATGTCCATTATCACCACTGTTATTCAATATTGTACTAGAAATATTAGCTTTAACAATAAGAGTAGAAAAAGAAATTGAAAGAATTAGAATAGGTAAAGAAGAAACAAAGCTACCACTCTTTGCAGATGATATGATGGTATACTTAGACAATTCTAAAGAATCAAGTAAAAAATGCTTGAAATAAACAAATTTAGCAAAGTCGCAGGATATAAAACAAACCCATCAGCATTTCTATATATTATTAATAAAGCTCAATAGCTAGGGATAGAAAGAGAAATTCCATTTAAAGTTATTGTAGACATTATAAAATATTTGGGAGTCCACCTTCCAAAACAAACTCAGGGACTATATGAGCACAATAACAAAACACTTTTCACACAAATAAAGTCAGATCTAAATAACTGAAAAATATCAGTTGCTCATGGGTAAGTTGAGCTAATATAATAAAAAATGACAATTCTACTTAAATTAATTTACTTATTCAGTGTCATACTAATCAAACTACTAAAAATTATTTTATAGAGCTAGGAAAAACAATAACAAAATTCATCTGGAAGAACAGAACATTCAGAATATCAAGGGAATTAATGAAAAGAAATGTAGGGAAGGTGGCCTAGCTATACCAGATCTTAAATTGTATTATAAAGTAGCAATCATCAAAACTACTTGGTACTGACTAAGAAACAGAATAGTGGATCAGTGGAACAGATTAGGTATGCAAGACACAACAGTCAATGACTGTAGTAATCTACTATTTGATACATCCAAAGACTCCAGCTTCTGGGATAAAAACTCACTATTTAACAAAAACTGTTGGGAAAACTAGAAAATACTATGTCAGAAAGTAGGCATAGACCAACATCTTATACCTATACCAAGATAAAGTCGAAATGGGTACATGATTTAGATATAAAGACTGATACTATAAGCAAACTAGGAGAGCAAGGAATAGTTTACCTACCAGATCTAGGGAGAAGAGATTAATTCATGCCCAAACAAGAGATAGAAAACATTATGAAATGCAAAATGGATGACTTTGATTACATTAAATTGAAAAGCTTTTGCACAAAGCCAATACAACCAAGATTAGAAGGGAAGCAGAAAGTGGGGAAACAATTTTTATAGCCAGTGTTTCTGATAAAGGTCTCATTTCTCATATGAGGTACCACATCACACTTATCAGATTGGCTAACGTGACAAAACAGGAAATTTATAAATGTTGGAGAAGATGTGAGAAAATTGGAACACTAATGCATTGTTGGTGGAGTTGTGAATTGATCCAATCATTCTGGAGAGCAATTTGCAACTATGCTTAAAGGGCTATAAAATTGTGCATACCCTTTGACCCAGTAATACCACTCCTAGGTTTGTATCCCAGAGAGATCATAAAAATGGAAGAAGGACCCACACATACAAAAATATTTATAGCAGCTCTTTTTGTGGTGGCAAAGAACTGAAAATTGAAGGGATGCCCATCAATTGGGGAGTGGCTGAGCAAGCTGTGGTATACAAATGTAATGGAATACTATTTTTCCATAAGAAATGATGAGAAGGTGGACTTCAGAAAATCTGGAAAGACTTATATGAACTGATGCTGAGTGAAATGAGTGAAACCAGGAGAACATTGTACACAGTAATAGCCATATTGTGTGATGACTGACTTTGACAGACTTAGCTCTTCTCAGCAATGCAAGAATCTACGACAATTCCAAAAGACTCATGTTGGAAAATGCTATCCACATTCAGAGAAAGAACTTAGGAATCTGAATGCAGATGGAAGCATACCATTTGCTCTCGTTTTATTTTGTTGTTTTGTTTTGTTTCTTCTACTTTACATCATGACTAATGTGAAAAATATGCTTAATATGAATGTATAAGTAGAGCCTATATCAGATTGTGCACCGTCTTGGGGAGGGGGGAGGAGTAGAAGGGGAAGACAATTTAAAACTTAAAATCTTATGGAAATGAATGTTGAAAACTAAAATAAATAAATTCATTATAAAAATAAAAAGAAAAGAAAAAACTACCATATTAAGCACTGGGAATACAAAAAAGAGGTAAAAGACAAGTAAGATCTTAATAAGTGGAGAGAAGGGAAAGGCATTTCACGCAGAGGGGAAAATGTTAGTCATGAAGCTAGAACAGGATGTTAGAATGCTGTTCAAACACCAACTCTGCTTCCTACTTGCTGTGTGACGGACCAAATCACTTCTAATCTGAGTGTTTACTTTCCTTCTCTGTAAAATGAGGAGCCTGTGCTAGATTATGTCTAACTTCCGAAGATCAAAGAATTAGAGCTAGAAGGGACCTTAGAGGCCATTAAGTTCAACCCTGTAATTTGAACCGATGAGAAAATTGAGACTCAGAGAGGTTAAATGAACTCTATCTCCAGTTTATTCTACATTTATCTTATTTGTAGGTAGCTATTTACATGTTGGCTTCATGACTGGATTATGAGCTCCTTAAGAGAAGGGACTAATTTTGTCTTTTCATGTCCCCATTGTTTAAAACAGTGCCTGGTATTATAATTTTCTCCTGATTTTTGTTAGTTCTGTGTTAAAAAACAGATGACTTTTGCGTATTTATTTTGAATCCTCCTACATAACTGAAACTATCCTTTTGTTTCTTTGCTGATTCTTCTGAGTTTTCTAAGTAGTCCATAATGTTCTGTTATTTATTAAGTGCACATAGTAGGCACTTAATAAATACTTCTTGACTTATTTGGTGTCCCACAGCTAGTAAGGAAGCTTGGTAGCACAATGTCTAGAGAAATGGTTTTTGTGAGAGTAAGAAAGACTTATCTCAGATACTAGTTATGTGATTCTGCGGAAGTCATTTAACTTCTCTTGGCCTCAGTTTCCTTATCTATAAAATGGAGATAATAGATGGGATTTTACTGAGTCGACAAAGACATGGTAAGAACTGTGCTTTAGGAGAAACATTTTGGCAGTCACATGGAGGATGGATTGGAGAAGAGAGAGACTTGTGGCAGGCAGCCCAAAGTAAGAGATTTTCATAATAGTCTAGAAGAAGGCTGATGAGACCCTGAGCTAGGTGGTGGTTGTGTGAAGACAGAGAAGGAAACACATATGTATGGAGAAATGGAGGTAGAAATGACAAGATTTGGGGCAGCTAGGTGGAGCAATGGATGGAGCTCCTGTCTTGGAATCAGGAGGAGCTGAGTTCAAATCCCACTTGAGACACTTAACACTGACTAGCTGTGTGACCCTGGGCAAGTCATTTAACCCCAATGGCCTGAGGGGGGGAAGAAGAAATGACAAGATTTGGCACCTGATTGCATATGTATATTTAGGAGAGTAAGGAATTGAAGGTGACACTGTTGTGAAAACATTGGAAAGATGTTAAATCTCTCAACAATGTTAAGGAGGTTTAGAAGATGAATATCTCTGATTCAGATCATAGTTCATCCACACTTGTTCATCCTGTGTCACTCTTTCTGTCTCATCCAAAAGGAAAAAAAAAAAGTATAGCTCTTACTGGTCAAATGTCATCACTAGGCTGTTCACTCAAGCTTTAGATAGTCTTCTCCTTCCTACCTTCCTCAGCCTCCTCTGATTGGAGGGCTGGAGGGTAGACCACTAAACTCCTCCCCAAACCTTCCTTTATAGAAGGCAGAAATTGCCCTTTCAGCTCACTCCACTTTCCATCTGTAGCTCTGCTTGGTTTAAACTCCACCAAACAAGATGCCTTGGGCAAGATTACCACCAGCTGTCTCCCCACATTGTTGTTGAGTCTTTTAGTCATGTCAGATTCTTCATGACCTGTGACCCCATGGACCCTACTGTTCATGGAGTTTTCTTGACAAAGATACTGGAGTGGTTTGCTATTTCCTTCTCCAGTGGATTAAAGCCAAACAGAGGTTGTGACTTGCCAAGGGTCACACAAATAGTAAGCATCTAAGACTGAGCCACCTAGCTGCCTCTTTTCCAGCTTTCTTTTGTGTGTTGCCTTCCCCCATCAGATTGTAAGCTCCTTGAGGGCAGGGACTGTCTTTTTCTTATATGTATCCCTAAAGCCTAGCACAGTGCCTGCCGTAGTAGGTACTTAATAAATGTGCACTGAAGTGAATTGAGACCTTGAGTCAGTTATTTCCCCTCTCTGGTGCTCAGTTTCTAGCTAGATAAAGTGAGTCATTTAGATTAGATGTTACAGTGATGTAACAGGAGTGTTATCTTTGAAATGTAGACCCTGACTCTACCACTTGTTACCTGAGTGATGTGGCTTACCCATGTAATCTCTCTGGGTAAAATGAGAGACTTAGTGTGTAGATAAGTCTAGGGTACTTTCTATCTGCTAGTCTATAAATCTCAAGTTCTGTGTCTGTAGTATAATACTGTTATTTATATAGCTCTTTAAATTTTGCAAAGCACGTTACATATATCATCTCATTCAAACCTCACAATAACGTTATGAAGGAGGTGCCACAATTATTATCCACATTTTACAGCCAAAGAAACAGAAGCTTAGAGAGAAGTACAATAGGTGTTTAATAAATCCTTATTAAGTCAACTGACCTTCATCACACAATGAGCATATTTCCAAGTTAAGATTTCAACCTATGCCTTCTTAACCATAATTTTAATGCTCTATTCACTATGTCACACCATTTGGAACAGGCCTGCTAGAATGGCTTTATGAAATTTTAGTTTTCTTTTCTGTTATTTAAATTGTGGTTGGTTTTTCTCTGTTATCATGCACTTTCTCCAGACTATGATTGAATGAATACTGTTATTATTATTTTTAAATTTAGGTTATTATCTCAAAGGTATTTGTTTTTCTTCCTTTCTAGTTATCTCACAAAATATACTGGGCTTCTGACATTCCCAGTTATTAGAGAGGGTAACACCATCTTCCCAGTCCCTCAGGCTCACAACCTAGGAGTCATCCTGGACCCTTCACTGCCTTTCACCCCCATATCCAATCTGTTGCCAAGGTCTATTGATTTCATCTCTGCCATATCTCTCCAGTATGCCCACTTCTCTCTGACACTGCCACCACTCTGGAGTAGGCAGACAGACCCTCATCACTTCACACCTTGATTACTACAAAAGCCTGCTGATGAGTCTGTCTGCCTCAAGTCTCTCCCCACTCCAATCCATCCTTTATTCAGTCACCAAAATAGCTGGTCTGAGCATGTCACTCATCTACTCAGTAAATACCAATACCTCCCTATTGCCTCCAGGATCAACTATGAAATGTTCTTTTTGGCATTTAAAGCCTTTGTAATAACGTAGCCCCTTCCTACTGTTTCAGTCTTATACCTTATTCTGCAATGGGTACTCTGATCCAGTAACACTGGCCTCCTGGCTATTCCACTAACAAGACACTCCATTTCTTGACTTGGGCATTTTCTCTGGCCATCTTTCGTACCTGAAATGATCTCTCTCCTCAGCTCTACCCACTGGCTTCCCAACTAAAATCCCGTCTTTTACAATGTCTTCCCTCTCTGAGATCCCTCCCAGATTATAGAATTATAGATTATAATTATGGATTATAATCTATAATC
The DNA here is from genome assembly GCF_003287225.1 of Phascolarctos cinereus. Taxonomy (NCBI): domain Eukaryota; kingdom Metazoa; phylum Chordata; class Mammalia; order Diprotodontia; family Phascolarctidae; genus Phascolarctos; species Phascolarctos cinereus. The sequence continues at coordinate 185,986,367 of NW_027555625.1, forward strand.
CTCACATCCTTTTTTCAGTTCTTCTACACTTAGACCATTCTCAGTGAATGAATGGATGAAAAAAGCATTTATTAAGGGCCAATGACAAGATGGTTAGGGTAGATAGTGAGATGGGATATGAAGCATGGTGAGGTTTGGGGCTGGCTAGATATATTATGCTATAGGAATTTACATGTACTTATTGACAAATCAAGACAGCTCAGTCCTAGGGTGAGATTTCAAAACCTGAGTAGATTAACATCCTCTGGGACTTGGGACATGATTTCTCAAGGTTTGGTCCAGAAACATTCTGTTTAGATTTGAAGTGAGGAATCAGGAGAACCAATGGCAAGTTGGATTTGATTTGTGTGGAGAAGGAGGAACATGATGGAGGCAGGAAAGAATGGGAAGAATCTCCTTGCCAAAATTTCACATTGCATTTTTGCAGTTTTACTAAGAGGTTTTAGTCCAGAGGGTACTGATTTGTCTAGACCAGAATCATGATAGGAATTAAAGGTAATTTTCTGACCATAGCTCAGATTAGACTTGAAACAGTCCAAAATTAAGGGGAGGAGAATCAGTTCCAAAGATAGATTTAAATATGCCTTTTGGCTTTCCTAGCTAAATAGTAAGTAAAAAATGGCTGGGGTTTACATCACAAAAGAACAAAAATAAATAAAGTGTGGGTAGTGGGGAGAACCCTGGGGAAAACAGTCAATGGACAGAGTACAGCAGGTGGTAGCACAGAGCAACTCTGTTGATCTCTCTTGTAGCAATGGAGGCATGATATAGCAACAAAGGAATCCAACATGGGTAAACGGAGCCAGCCAATAGAGTATTGGGGCAGAGGGAACATAATCGCAGAGGACTCCAGCTCAGCAGGAATAACAGTTCACTTTTTCTGTTCCTTGATGTCTTTTCCCTCCTTTACTGGTGCAGTGACTTGTGGGAGAGTCTATCTTTGTATGTATTGAGGTGGTAGAATCTTTTTTGTCAAGCTATATCTTGCTATGCTATGTTTTTTGTTTTTGGTCTTTTGCTTCTCAACTACTATCTTGATTGGTAAAAGAAACACAGATGAGCTACAGGTAGGTTTGAATAGATGCTAACCCTCAACGGCAAGATCTCTTGAACGCATTATAGCTTTTAGGGGTTTCACAGGAAAACCAAAGCCAGTGATGCTATAGATGATTAGATAAAGAGTAGGGCACATAATTCTAATCTCAGGGAGTCAAACTGGCTCTGGGACTGAGAAGGTCAGGACACCCCGCAGCTCAATTTAAGTGTCTAGTGAAAGTGTAGAATTCAGCTGAAAAATGAAAGCTCCGAGGCTGAGGGAGCCAGGTTCCCTGGGTCACATTCCAAAGAACAAAATCAACAAGAACCAGGGCCGACGTCTGGGATTCCCAGTCTCCTGCTTCTTCCACTTTCATAAATAGATTATTTAACATTTCTCTTTGCATTTCCCAGAGAAATATTAATGACAGAAGAAACAAATCATCTGTGGGATTATTCAGTTGATCCTTCACGGCTTGAGTTATTCTGCAGAGGACTCAATCTTTTTCTTCAAACTACTTTAAAATCTCTCAAGTAATGGTGCTTTCGGTTGGTCCCTTCGGATGCTATTCCACAGTCCAATGTACCATGTTGTTAGGACGGGTCCTTTGGCATTCTGGACTTTCTGCCCTCCCTCCCCCTTCTTTTGTAATTTTTCTCCCTCCTTCCCAAACTTCTATTCTTTCAAGTCTGTAGGTTGTTTTTTCCTCCTCTGGCAATTTTAATCCCTCTGTTTCACAAATTTAGCTGTATTTATTCAGGAATTCCTATGACATAGCTCCTGTGGAATAAATTGACTGTAAGCTGTTGAAATGGGGAGGGAATGTCTAGTTTTCCTCCTGTATTCAGAATTGAATTTCACAGGGAAAAAATAGAGAAAATCTATATGAAACTGAGATTTGAAACAAGGCCTCAGCTGGCATCCTAAGGTACTCATTTGATAGTCTATTCAAACCAGCAATAATGATGTTGTGACGTCTAAAATAGATACAAAGGAATCTTTAGGTAGAAGGGCCTTAAAATGAGCTCAGCTTAGTCTTGTTAAATGGTACTACTCTCCAAGAGGAAATGGACACATGGCAATTAGTATAGCATCCTGAATCACAGATTCATAGGAAGATGAGGAGATACTTTGATATGTCTAATACATTAAGAAGAATAACAAAAACTAGAAAGAAGATTATTAAGTAAGTTACAGATTATGGCATGCTGTCTGAACACCTGTAACAGAGCGGGACAGAATGAAGAAAGTAACACACAGCTGGAAATTTATGTCAGTAAATGCTAACTGACTCTTCAGGATACATCTGGTAGAAACTGAGATGGACTGTTCACAGCCGGCTTCGTTACTCGCTCTTTTCTTTCATAGATTTCCTGATGGATGTATGCGACATCTGCTTATCTGCATGTTTTAATGGTTTGATTGCCAATTAATGGGAAGATCTTCTTAACCCCTGTGTGCAGCAGATCCCCACTGAAATTATAGGTGATTCGGAACACTACAAAATCTCTGCTGGTGAGCCCTTTACTGTTATCTCTAATTGGGGCTCCTATAGAATTTCTAAGTTTGATACTTGCCAATTAGCTCTTTGACATTAAGAATTGTAGGTACTGTAGAGTAGTCTACAGGGGTGGGGAACCTGGGGCCTCGAGGCCACATGTGGTCCTCTAGATCCTCAAGTGTGGCCCTTATTCTGTGAAATCTGGATTCAGTCAAAGGGCCATACTTGAGGACCTAGAGGACCACATGTGGCCTCGAGGCCCCAGTTTCCCCACCCCTGGGATAGAGTGATGAACTTGAAAAGTCCTTGTAATCTCAGGAACACCTCGAGCTCCAATCTCACTTCTGACACTTAGCTGTGCGACCATAAGCAAATCACCTAAATTCTCAGTGACCCAGGCAACTCTATGCCACTATAAGTTATAAGCTTCCAGCATAGGCAGGTTAATTCCTGGTCAAAAATTGAAGTAGTGCAGAGCTGTTGCATAACAGTGAATTTGCATATTTTTGTATAATCTCTTTCTTTTTTTTGTGAGGCAATTGGGGTCAAGTGACTTGCCCAGGGTCACATTGCTAGTAAGTGTCTAGTGTCTGAGGCCTGATTTGAACTCAGGTGGTCCTGACTTCAGGGCTGGTGCTCTATGCACTGAGCCACCCAGCTGCCCTGTTTGAGTTTTTGAGGCAATATTTGAATCCAAGTTTTTCTAACTACAAGTTTAGCAATCTGTCCACTATCCAGCATGCTTTTATAAGTGAGGTAATGAAACTGATTTTCTTATATGGCCTGTAAAAGCAAGGAAAGAGTGATCACAGTGGAGACACATTTAAACTTGTCATAGTTATAATTTCAAAGTTCATCAATCTTATGCCAGCAGTTGATTTGATGAATAGCTGATGTGACTAATAGTCCACTAAAACCTTTAAAACTTTTTTCATATGAAAGCCTTTTCAGTTCTGTGCTGTGCAGATGATTTTTTTGAGCCTAAGTCTAAGACTTAATTTACATTTATTCTAATTATATTGCATCTAATTAGACTTAGTTCATTGTTCCGTCTTATTTTTTAAATTTTTTTTATTCTTTAAGAAAGAAACAATTGGCATAAAGTTATTGGGGAGAGAGTTTATGGCTATGAATGTCAAGAGATATACTGACATCCTTGAATCAAACTTCATTGGAAAGAACATGTTTAAAGCACTTTACCTCTAGGCAATATAATCTTTCTAGAATTTTTAATAGTATTTTATTTTTACCCAATTGTACATCAAGACAATTTTTAGTTTTCAATTTGAGTTCCAGATTTTTCTCCCTCCCTCCCTCCCCTCCCTTCTTCCTAAAATATTGGCTACATCCTTTAAATTTTGGTATGTTGTGTCATTGTTGTCATTTTCTTTAATGAAATTATTGTTTGTTTCTATGATTTGTTCTTTGACTCATTTATTCTTTAAGATTAGGTTATTTAGTTTCCAATTAATTTTTAATCTATCTTTCCACTGCTCTTTGTTGAATGTAATTTTTATTGCATTATGATCCAAAAATAATACATTTAGTATTTCTGCCTTTTTACATCCAATTTTGAAGTTTTTATGCCCTAATACAGTCAATTTTTGTGTAGATGCCATGTGCTGTTGAGAAAAGGTATATTCCTTTCTGTTCCCATTCAGTTTTCTCCAAAGGTCTATCATATCTAATTTTTCTAATATTCTATGCACCTCCTTCATTTCTTTCTTGTTTACTTTTAGTTGGATTTATCAAGTTCTGAGAGGGGGTAGTTGAAATCCCCCACTAGTATGATTTTGCTGTCTATTTCTTCCTGTAACTCATTTAACTTCTCCTCTAAGAATCTGGATACTATACCACTTGATGCATATGTGTATTGATTAGTATTATTTGTATTAGTATTAGTATTATTAGTATCATTAGCACTGATGATACTTCATTGTGTATGGTGCCTTTTAGCAAAATGTAGTTTCCTTCCTTATCTCTTTTAATTAGATCTATTTTTGCTCTTGCTTTGTCTGAGATCAGGATTGCTACTCCTGCTTTTTTTTTTAATTTTAGCTGAAGCATAATAGATTCTGCTTCTGCCCCTTACCTTTACTCTGTATGTGTCTCTCTGCTTCAGGTGTGTTTCTTGTAAACATCATATTCTAGGATTCTGGTTTTTGATCCATTCTTCTATCCCTTTCCATTTTATAGGAGAGTTCATCCCGTTCACATTCACAATTATGATTACTGTATATTTCCCTTCATCTTACTTTTCCTCCAATTCTACTTTTTAAGGAGGTGTTTTCTTCAGTGGATTTTTGAATCTTCTTTTCCATTGGCCAGTTCTATTTTTTAGACAGTTGTTTTCTTTTTCCAAGCTGTTGACTCTTTTTTCATAATTCTCTTGCATCACTCATTTCTTTTCCCAATTTTTCTTCTACCTCTTTTATTTGATTTTTAAGCTCTTTTTTGAGCTGTTCCACAAGTTCTTTCTGGGCTTGAGACCACTTCTCATTTTTCTTTGGGGGCTTTGCCCATAGGTATTTTGACATTTTGTGTCTTGATCTTCACTGTCACCATAATAATTTTCTGTGGTCAGATTGTGTTTTTTTTGGGTTTTTTTTTTGCTCATCTTTTTTGGCTTTCCCCCTTACTTTAAATTTGAGCTCTGCTTCTATAGTGGAAAGGGTACTGTCTCAGGCTTCTTGTGCTAGGGGCTGCAGGCCCTGGCTGTTTATCTGGTGCTGTAGTGGTATTGCCCTGGGGCTCATGGGGAACCTTTGTGTCTGGTGCTGTGCTGAGGGGTTAGGGGGCGTCTGGCACTGCTGGAAGCCATAGGGGTCTGACAGCTTACCTGGTGCTAAACCGGGGTCCTGGTGCTGGTGTCTGGTGTGTGTTGAGGTCTTTGGTTTGTTCCTGTGTCAACCTATTTGCCTGCTGTTACAACACACATTACTATCCTGGAGCTAGTGCCTGCCTGTTTGCCTGGCTGTGCTGGGTTATGTGTGGGGTCCTAGCACTGATGTCTGCCTATTTTCTTAGGCCCTTGTGGGGCCCCAGCATTTGTATCTACCTGTTTGCCTGGGGCTATGCTGAAGCACGTGATGGTCCTGGTGTTGACATTTGCTTGCTCAGCTGCACTGGGGCTCAGGATCTTCTGCTGGTTTGCTGAGGTAGGGCTTGCTGCTAGGTTGCTGGGATGCTCTGTCCTGGACTTCACTCCCTTTTTAGCTGAGTGAGACAGACCTTTCCTGCCACCCTTCCATGTTTCTTGGGCTAAAAGATTGTTTCACTGTGTCTTTTTACCAGTTCTACTGTTCAACGATTTGTTTTGGGACATTATTGTAGGTTGTTTGGAGGTGAGTACGAGAGAGTCATTGGTGATTTACTGATTACTTCCCCATCTTGGCTCCCAGAAGTCTGTTCTATCTTATTAATATTATTTTTGGATCCTGAGCACATTGCCTAAAATGATATCTATCAATTCCTAGCTTCTTTCTGTTGGTAAATTTGGCAAACATACCATTTGTGACTTCATTTTAGTCAATAATCAAAAATATTAAACAGAATGAGGCCAATCATCTAAGTCAACACTATACCATTAAAGGTTATTTCTTTTGTCTGGTTGTTCAGTTTTCAATCTCCCCAATTGTACTCTCATGCACCCTATACCTCTCTATGTTATACACAAGGATTCAATGAGGCTCTTTGTGAAATCCTGAAATTTGGATATATTTTTTCTACAAATATTCCCATGTCTATCTGTCTACTTATCCTACCTAAAAGGAAATTGGAGCTAGACTTTTTTGACATGTTTTCGTGAAACCATGCTGGACTCTTCATGGTCACTTCTTCCTTTTTTAAAGTCTCACAAACCATTCTATTAAAATATGTTCTATAATTTTTTTTAGGAATTAAAATGAAATTGGCTGTCTTCCAATCTGCAGACCCATCTCCTCTTTTAAAAAATAACGGAGACATTTTCTGAGTTCTAGTCTTGTTTCATCCCTTCTGTTTTTCATGATCTTTCAAAGATCATTGCTATTAGCTCAGCAATCACACCTGCCGATTCTTCTTTGGGTTCTAGTTTGTCTGAACCTGGTAACTGGTCTCTTGTTATTGCCTCATTTATTTTGGGTCTAATTCCCCGTTACATTTTTTATTCTGTCCTACTGTACTTAAATGTCATTCTCCTTGTAAGAGAGAACAGAAGCAAAATATGAGGTGAGTAGTTTTGTCATCTCTTAGTTGTCCATTGTAATGATCTTATCCACTTTGAACAGAGGTTCTATTTTTTCTTTGATCTTCCTTTTGTGCCAACAAAGTAACTTCAAAAAAACAAAAAGTCTTTTATTTTGTTATGGAGCACACCTAATGGACAATAAGAATGTTTGTTGTCTGCATAAGAACCATAAACAACCTTGGTGTTATCTATCCTCTGTTCCTTACTTGCTTTCACTCTATATAAACAATCAGTTTCCAAATCTTATTGAGTCTACCTCCACCATATCTATTCTATATGTTCCCATTTGGTTTCCCTGCTTCTCCCCATTTCAATTCATTTTCCACAGTATTTCCAATGTGATTTTCCTTAAGTTTAGGTCTTTTGTTATGTAATTTCCTTATCCAATAGACTCCAGTGGTTCCCTATTGCCTCTATCAAATACAAACTATCCTATTTGACATTTAAAGCCCTTTGCAACCTGGCCTTCACCTACCTTTCCAGCTTCATTACTCTGTTTTACCTTATAGTCCAACCAAACTGGCCTTCTCCCTGTTTCTTAAACATTATACTCCACCTCCTGTCTCTGTAACGCAATGTTGGCTTTTTACTTCATTCTCTTTGAATTACTTGCTTCCTTCAAAACAAAGCTCTGTTGTCATCTCCTATGTGAAGCTTTTCTTGATTTCCCCAGGAGCTAGTATCTTCTTTTCCAAAACTATCCTTTATTTCTTTTGCATATATTCTTAATTCACTCATAGTATGCAGATGTTTTCTCCCTTGATAGAACACAGGCTCCTTGAAAGCAGAGGCTGTTTCATTTTTGTCCTTGAATCCCTAAGCACCTGGCACAGGGTCTGACACATGATAGGCTCTTAATAAATGCTTGTTGATTGATTGAACGATGAATAAGACATGGACTTGACCTCAAGTATGGTTTAGTAGAGGAGATGACACCAATACACCAATACCTATAATATAAGGTAGACTGCAGCATCTTAAAAAAGCATAAACTAAATCCTGAAGGCATTCAGAGAAACAACATGTCATTTCCATATGGGGGCAATATGAAAATAAATTTTAAAAGGAGGTAGCATCTGAGATGGTCCTTGAAAGATGAATTGTAGGATTTTTAGACAGCCTTAGAGGCAGAGAGATGACATTCTGGGTGGAAGGAATAGTGTGAACTGAAGTGTAGAGAAGCAAAAACATTAAGGACAACCAGTAGTACAATTTGCCTGAAGTTCTGGGTGACTGAAGGGAAATGATGGGAAATAATGCTGTAAAAGCAGGTTGAGGACAGTTTTTGAATGGTCTTGAATGTCAGACCATGGGGCTTAAATTTTATATAGTAGCCAATAAGGAGCCATTGCTGTTTTTTTCTGAGCTGGAGAATGACATTATCAGGGCTACACTCGAGGATGATTTATCTGATAGCAGTATGTACAATGGATGGATGTGGAGAAAAATTGTAGGCAGAGAGACAAGTCAGGAGGCTACTGCAATAATAGAGATAATGAGCGATCGAGAGGACAAAGTAAGTGAGAGACATTATGAAGGTAGAACCTAGTTAACAGAACCTGAGCCCGCAGAGAAAATCCTCCCAAAGAGACCTCCCACATTCTTAGTCACGATCAACTGTGGAACAGCGTGATGGCAGAATACCAGGAAACAGCATGGATCACCACCAGTCTAGGAGTCATACTGGTCTCTGCTGTTGCAGGTGGAATATCAGATCAGTACTGCTGAACATACCATACTGTGCTATTTATTTTCTTGATTTTATCACTTTACAGAAACATCAACAGAAGCATTTTGGAAAGTTACTCAAACTGAACATATGGGCAGTGATACCTCATTTATGAATTCCATTAGTGGAAAAGACATTGCTTCACTTGCTGACATGGTATTTGATTAAGTTTAATCATGTTAAGTTATTATCCCCAATTAGGCCACGTGAAGTCACCAATAAATGCTTTGCTGAATTAATTAGCAGATGTGAAAAGTCAACAGGGATCATTTAATCTTGTAATATCAGTCGTACAGACAAAATGAATGACAAAAATATGTATGAAAGTTGCAATACTGTGAGAAAAATATGCTGAATCTATTATTCCCCTCTCCTTACCTGCTACCCACTTGTATTTGATTTACTAAAAATTTTTAAAGGAGCTTTATTCTGCTTTGTGCACTGCCTATGAAATTAAATTGTTATGGACATCTGTGGATCTGAGTCTCCTCATCTGTAAAATGAGAGGATTAGATTTAACAGTTTTTAAATCTCTATGTCTCTCTAATGAGCTACATAGCTCTTCTTAGCTTTGGGATTTAGAGGTATCACTCCTCCTTTCTGGGTCTCAGTTTTCCTCTTTGTAAAATGAGGGGACTGAACTAGATCAGGGGTTCTTAAGCTGGGGTTCATGAATTTGTTTTTAATATTTCGATAGCTGTTTTTCTATATAATTGCTTTCCTTTGTAATCTTGTCTATTTTATTTTGTGTATTTGAAAACATTATCCTGGGTAGAGGTTCATAGGTTAAACCAGCCTGCCAATATCTAAGGTCCCTTCTAGCTTGGATAGTCAAATAGTCTGCAAATATTCCTGAAGTCCTACTCCTCCAAAGAGTGAGTAGAAACTGTGCAGAAGAGATGCTGCATTGGGAGGGGTAAGAATTAGGATTGGAGAAATGGGAAGATTGACTACTTTGGCTCCAGGTTCCATCCCCATTATAATAGCTGGTTTAGTACTGTGCAACAGGGCAAATAGGAATGCTACCAAGATTCAATAATTTGATGCTCACAGCAAGGGATATAAACCATCCTTTTGCAGTTTCCAAAATGATGAAAGAACACTGAATTTGGAGCCAAAGTTAAATTAAATTAAATTAATAAATTAATAAATTAAATTAGATTAAACCTGATTTCATGTCTGCCACCTGTGAACATGGGCAAGACATGTCTCTGCTCAGGTCCCAAGTCCACTGGACTATAAAATGAGGGAGTTGGACTGGATCATCTATAGGCTCGTAGATTTGGAAGAAGTTCATGTAGCTTTATTGTGGTTAACAGAACTCATTTTTTCCCCCTGTAGGCTCTTTCTACTTCTACTTGCTGTTTCTTTGAAGACTGAAAGGCCATCTGGTGGAAATCTCCTATTGAAGAAATGTTTCTGAGAAAATCACAGTGACTGTAGCTGCAGCTTTCTATATGGCAGCAGGAATTACCCACCAAAGGATCTGACAGGTTGAATTTTCCATAGAAAGGCTCTAGAAGTCATGGATACAGTGGTTGTATTACTACTTGTCATGCTGGGCTGAACTGCAGCAAGCAGTGGGAACCAACTACTTTGTAGGGCAGGGAAAAGAAGACTGGATTTAGACTATGCATATAGTAGGCTTGTGATCATGGGTAGATCACTTTATCTCTTTTTCTAATGAGGCTGTGAGTTCTTTTTAATTTTCTAGGCTGATTACACTTAATTCACTCCTCCCACTCCCTTCTCTCTGTCTCTCTGTCTGTCTCTCTGTCTCTCTTTCTCTCCCCTTCCTTTTCTCTCTTTCTCTTTGTTTGTCTCTGTCTTTCTCTCTCTTTCCTCAAGCCAGCCAAACTGGCCTGCTTGCTGTTCCCCATAGACATCGTCTCATCTCTCACCTCTGAGCCTTTGCACAGACTCTCCATGCCTAGAATTCTATCACACCTTATTTTTGTCTCTTGGAAGCTACCTCCCTTTAAAGGTCTGCTCAGGTGCTACATGCTTCAAGAAATCTTTCCTGACTCCCCCTGTAGTTAAACCCTCTTATCATATCTTATCATTGATATACATGTACATACATATGTATATATACATGCATATACACTCCTATGTATACACACATATGTATTTCTATTTATCTTTCTTCTACATTATTTACCTATTAACATGCTATCTCTTCCTAGAAGAATATTAGATCTTTGAGACTATCTCACAATTATATTTATATACCTATCTCCTAGACCAGTGCCTGAAACATAGTAGGCACTTAGTAAATACTTATTGATTTATTGATAGATTTACAGCTAGAAACATTAGAGATCACCTAGAGATCACAACACCTTCCCCCCTTTCATTTTACAGATGAGGAAGCTGAGTCCCAAAGTGATTAAGTGCCTTGCTTATGGTCATACAAGTAGTAAGTGACCCAAGTGTGATTTTAACCAGGATCTTTCTGACTCCAAGTCTCACATTTTATCCATTATACTAGTTATAGCAGATTGCCTTTCTTCTATAGAGGGAAGGCCAGGAAAAACAAAAAGTGTATGTGTGTATACACACACACACACACACACACACACACACACACGCATGCACATACATACACATATATATATGCATATATATATAGATAGAAATAGATATAGATATACGTATATATACACATATGCATATATGTATACATCTGTGTTTGTCTGTTCTGTTGTTGAGTCATTTCAGTCATGTTTGACTCTGTGACCCCATTTGGGATTTTCTTGGCAAAGATGTTAGAGTGGTTTGCCATTGATTTCCCTAGGGTCACGCAGCTAGTAAATATCTGAAGCCAAATTTGAACACAGGTCCTCCTGACTCCAGGCCTGGCTCTCTATCCACTCTGCCACCTAGCTGCACACATATGTATGTATATTTATATTTATATTTCTTTAAATATTTACTTGTGAGGAAACTGGGTTCTAGAGGAGTATGACTTCACCAAGGTCACATAATAAGTTAGTGGTAGGTAAGCTTAGTCAGGGCTCCATTTCTTTGAGGAAAGCATGATGGATATGGAGTCAGAGAACCTAATTATAAATGTTTGTTCTGATATTTACTACTTGAGTAGCCTTCAGTAAGTGATACCTTCTCTAGTCCTTGATTTGCAAAATATGAGGATCAGACTAGATGATCTGTAAGTTTCCTCCCAGCTTTAAATCAATCACCTCTCTGATCTCATATTTAATTAAGGATCAGAGGGATCCCTGTGATCCTTCTGTCTTTGCTGGCATAGATCAAACAAGTTCTTCCTTTATGTTACCAAAATGAGTAAGATAGTACAATTGATCTGTAGAATAAGAGAGTTAGTTGTTGCCAATATCCCTGAAGGGGGTATCAGCTTTTCTCTACCTCTGAGGCTGCTCAGCCTCAAAGCCAGAATGCTTCTAGTCTTTTTTTCTTCATTTCTCTTATTATTTTTCTGACCTACAATGGTACATATAGAGTCAAAGAGTGATAGAATTTAGATCTGGAAGGGTCCTTTGTGGTCAACCTAGTCCATAGATTTTATAGATTAGAAAATTTTAACCCCATAGAGATGGGATGCCTTGCTCTAGAGCACATGAGTAATAGGCGGCAGGTAGCAGGTAGCAGTAGTATGGTCAGAATTCAAACCCAGGGCTTTTGAAACCCAAATCCATTGCTTTTTCCACTAGCCTGGGTGGGTGTTTCTATATTGGTCCTCAAACTGGATTACTTTACAAGAGGGAGAGCAAAAGAGTCACTTGGAATGATTCTGCGGCCAAGTGGTAGGGCTCTGGCGAGGTTGGTTTCCTGGAGGTGGTTATCCTTGCAAGGGCATGTTGGTGCTTTCCTGTGTTGTGGGTGTCCATAAATAGATTTCTGCTTTGGGTCATATGGCAGGCTGCTGCAGGTCTTAAACCAAAGGACAGTGAAATAAGGAGGAGAGACAGCTGGAGGGCAGTGTAGTTCAATGGGAAGAGCACTGTGACATGTGGAATTAGAGAACTAGATTTGAATCCTGATTCTGCTACTTAAGTAGCTGTATAAACTTCTTCTTCTTCTTCTTCTTCTTCTTCTTCTTCTCTTCTTCTTCTTCTTCTTCTTCTTCTTCTTCTTCTTCTTCTGCTACTGCTGCTGCTGCTATTACTGCTACTACCACTACCACCACACCACCACCACCACTACCACCACCACCAGCACTTTGAAGTTCATCACCACTTTGAGGTTTATAAAGTGCTTTAAAAATATTATTTCATTTTATTCTCCTAATAATCTTGGAACATAATGCTATTGTTACTCTCATTTTACAGATGAAGAAACTATGGCTGTGAGAAGTTAAGAGACCTGGCCAGGATCACACTGCTAGTAAGTACCCAAGGCTGGATTGGAATTCAGGTATTCCACACTTCAAGTCCAATACCCTATCTATTGCCCCACCTAACTGCTGTTAAATGAGAAGCTTATTTATAATAGTCCTCATTGTGGTAACAAAAGCTGGATGTAAAATAGGTACCCACCAATGGTAGAATGACTGAAAAAATAATAACTATGTTATATTAATATAAGGGAAGGTAGGTGGCACAGTGGATAGAACACTGGCCTTGGAATCAGGAATAGTCTTCTTCATGAGTTCAAATGTGGTCTCAGACACTTACTAGCTGTGTGACCCTGGGCAGGTTACTTAACCCATTTTGTCTGTTTCTTCATCTGTACAATGAGTGGGGAGAAGAAAATGGCAAATGCCTCTAGCATATTTATCAAGAAAACCCCAAATCTGGTCACAAAGAGTTGGACGTGACTAAAACAATTAAACAACAAAATGAACATATTAATATAATGGATATTATTATGCAGGAAGGAATGACTAGTATAAGGAAAACAGAGAACTGTGGGAAGATTTGTACAAACTGAAATGCAGTGAAATAGGCAAAACCAAGAAAACACTGTGCATAATGGCTACAACAAGGCAAATGACAAAATTATTAAAAGGAAGTTGAACTTCAAGTAAATGGAAAAATTAGTGAAGGTCCTGGGGGAGAAATAACAAATTATACTTTCTCCCATGGCAAAGGGGTGGGACACTACAAGGAAAGACTATTATCTATGTTATCAGATAGGGTCTTTGTATTAGATGTTTTTTCCTAATTGTTTTTCTTAGCTACAGTGGAGGTTTAGTCTGCTGGAGGATGGAAAAAAAATAAGTGTGATATAAAGATGAGATGTGTTGATAAAGCATAGTAAAGATTAACTATGAGAAGTAGCACAGGGTAGTGGACAGTGACCTGCCTTGGAGTCAGGATGATCTAAGTTCAAGTCTGACCTCTGACATATAGTGTTTATGTGACCCTGAACAAGTTAACCGCAGCTCTGTATGACTATAAACTTAAGACCAGTTGCTGCCCTGCTTTGGTTGAGGTGGTTTATTTACCAGTGGGAGCTCTCTAAACTGATGAAATCACATATCCAGAACAGTCCATTGCCTAAATAAGATTTAAAAATAAATAAAGGGGTTCCTTAGACCAGTCATGACTAAATTCCCTTCCAGCTCTGGCAGTCTATGTCCCCATTATCTACATTCTCAATCCCATGTAGTCCTTGCCTGGTCCCTTGGGTATGTCTGTGTCAGAGGCTGCTGACTTTAGAGACTGAGTCACTTCTTGGAAGTGATACATTAAGGGCTCCCTTCATTGTCTGGGAGAGGTAATGGCCAGAGAGTGTGAGTTGAGAGCTGGAAAACAAGAGACAATGGTAGGTCGTAGTAGAAATATACTCTTTCAAGAAAAATGCTAGCTGATCTATATGGTCCCTTCCAACTCTAAATTCTCTGATTTTTATGGTCACTGATGGATTGAAAGCTGAATATTATGAGTCTCTTCCTTTGCCTTTTAAATCAACTGATATTCAGTGTCTGACAGTGAATCTTTCAGTAGCTGTAGAGAAGACTTCCTTTCTGAAGACTGATAGGTGGTGGTTAATGTGTTAAAAAAAATCTGAAAAGGTAAGAAGGTACCAGGTCATGAAGAACTTTAAATGCCGAACCGAGGACTTTATATTCATATTCTTAGAGGTGAGAGAGATCTACTGGAGTTTGTTGACTGGGGAGATGATACAGTCAGACCTATCCTTTAAGAAAATCACTTTGGTAGCTGAGTGGAGGATGAATTGGAGTGGGAAAAGACATGAAGCAGGGAGATTAATTAGACTGCTTTTGCAATTTTCCAGGTGAGAGGTGATGAACCTGAACTAGGGTGGTGGCCACATGAGTAGAAAGAGGGGGATCTATGGAAGATGTGAAGGGAGACTCTTTATGCCTTTGACTACATCCATGGACTATACTGATAAAATAATGCTTCTTAAGGTTTGAAAAGGTTTACTGGGAAAGATTGTGCTAGCCATTGCTATTAAGATACAGGATAAGAGATTATAGAATTGTGTGTAATGATGCAAACTGTGATTTGGTTGAAAAGGCCACTTCTTTTGTAAGCTTGCCATATGTTTCAGAATTACAAGTTGAAACCATACATATAAAAATGAGAGGATTAGACTTAATGATCCTCATGATTCTTTCCCAGTCCAATATTCTATTATTCTCTGTTTATAAGATCCAGTTCTGAGTTATTAGCTAACACTCAGGAAATAGCCCCATGAGTCACTGTAGACTGTTGTTCCCTGAAGGCATTAACCCAATGTACTGCAGATTTTATTTTTGAGGGCACATGTTTATGCATTTCATTAGGTAGGGGAGGGCATGTGCCAAATTCAAGAAGATTTGGGTTCAAATTCTGCCTCTGACACATGGCTGTATGACCTTGTCACTTAACCACTCAGTAATTCAGTTACAAATAAGTTGTTTATCTTCATCAGTGGAAGGAATTTCCGTATAGAGACTTTCCTACATACTAGTGAAATGACAAGTTTGCTTCTCACATAGCTCATGTATCTACATACATATTACAAAATCACTGTTTACAAGAAATGAACAAAACATTCTTCTCTTCTCTCGTAGACTCTTGGGTGAATCCACACTTGGAATATAATCGATCAATCAATGAATATTATGAGTGTTTCCAATGTATTATTGAAATACTGTTTTATAGCCTTTTCTTTCCTTTGGGGCATCTCTGGTATATGCCTCCCTCTCTTCTCTGGCACTGCCATCACCCTGGTGCAGGTGCTCATCACCTCACACCTGGACTATTGCCATATCCTGCTGGTTGTTTGGCCCACTGTAAGTGTCTCCTCAGTCTTGGTCCATTCTTCTCTCAGATGTCAAATTAATGTTTCTAATGCACAGATCTGCCCCTGATGCCCCGCACTTAAACTCCAGTGGTACCCTATCACCTCTAGGATCAAATGTGAAATCTCTTTAGCATTCAAAGACTTTCATAATCTGTCCCCTTCTTGCCTTTCCAGTTTTCTTATACCTTACCTCCTACCTGTCCCCGTCCCCCACCCCACCCCACCCCAAAACACATATTCTATCATCTAGTGACACTGGCCTCCTTGCTGCTCCTCAAACAAGACATTCCATCTCCAGATTTTGGGCATTTTCACTGACTGTCCCCCATGCTTGGAATATTCTCACTCTCCATCTCTACCTCCTTCAAATACCAGCTAAAATTCTATGCTCTACAAGAACTTTTCCTAGTCCCCCTTAATACTTCTATTGGCTTCCCTCTAATAAATATCTCTACTTTATTTTGTATATAGTTTATTTATACATAGTTGTTTTTATGTTGTCTCCTCCATCAGACTGTGAACTCCTTAAAAGCAGGGAATTTCTTTTTTGTTTTTCTTTGTATCCCCAGTTCAAGACACCTAGAACAGAATGGCCATTTAGTAAATGTTTGACTGTTGACTGACTATCTACTAGAATGTAAGATCCTGAGGGCTGGACCTGTTTTGTTTTTGTCTTTTTATCTCTACTAGTAGCATGTTTGGCACTAGTGAATACTTATTGAATTGAGAGAAGAAGACTGAAAGGGAATTGGACTAAGTGTATTATGTCATCAAAAAGATGGCTGGAGTACTCAGGAAGTCATTCACTGAGACCATTAGAACAAAGAGACTGCCTTTCAGCTAGAGGGCCCAATGAACAGGAAGAAAGTTTGTTCTGCTTCATGGGGAAAATACTTTTGGAACTCAATACCTCCAGTGTTCAGGATGAAGACAAAAGGATTCTACGGAGGTTGTAGATTTATAGAGATTTGTATTAAACTTATAGATATTGCAGCTAGGTGGTGCAGTGGATAGAGTACCGGCCCTGGAGTCAGGAGGACCTGAGTTCAAATCTGGCCTCAGATACATAACACTCACTAACTATGTGACTCTGGGCAAGTCACTTAACTCCACTGCCTAGCCAAAAAACAAAAACAAACAAAAACAAAGTGATAGATGTTAAACCCATAATAGGTTATGCAAAGAAATTGGTGCTCTCAGATTTTATAGGTTTGCAAATTAACTTAGTAATCATCTTGTTCAATCCCCTTATTTTACACAAGAATAAACTAAGACCTAGGGACATAGATTTGTCCAAGGTCACTCAGGTCATAGTGGAGTTGGAATTCAAAACCAAGTTTCTGAATTGAAATTCAGTGTTCTTTCTATTGATAAAAACTTCCTGCTTATTATACTCTTTTGGGCTAAGTTCAAAGGCTTCATTGTGTAATAGAAAGACTGTTGGATTTGGATTTAGATTCAGAGAACTCAGGATGGAATCTTGGCTCCCCTATATATTTGCTTTATGACCTTGGGTGAGTTATTCTTCTTCTCTGGGCTGCAGTTCCCTCAGCTGTAAAGTAAAGGGGACTGATCTCTAAGTTTCCTTCCTGTTCAAAATCTCATAAATTTAAGAAAAAGGAAGAATTTAGTTATTATTGGCGGTTAAAACAACAACCCCACATCCCAGTTTCGGTTTGCTTTGGACACTAGATGGCAACAGTGTACACTGGTTAATTTCGTCAGTCACTAGGTAAAGCGTTTAAAACTGGCTTCCAGAAGAGATATTGAACTACTTTTCTCCATTCATAATATTTAGAGCTTTCTCTTGACAAACTAGATATAATTAATTTTTTCCAATGTAAAGCACAATTGTTTCTTTGGCAGTTTATTCCATGAGAGAGATGATTTACCAACTAAAATGATTATATTCAGAAACTAGAATTATCTGAAAGACATAAAGTCTAAGCAGATAAATTGGAACCATTTTCTGCATTCGATATGAATAACAAATATTTTGTTGAGAAAAGAATCATATAATCAATTTTATGTAACTGTTATATCATTTCATAGACCTCAATTCAGTATCATTTTTCTGCTAGTAGCTTTGGCATTTATGAATACATATTAAGCTTTGTTTTGTTTGATAAATTTAAAACAATGAAGTCTACAACATTTTTGAGATCTATATGTATAAATGTAGAGCGATGCAAGTTTTTGTATGGAACCCTTATAACTGAATTCACAGTCTATTTTGTGTTTGTCTTTGTGTTGCTAGGGTGATATTTTGTACATAATAAGCACTTAGTAAATGCCTGTTCATAGATAGAATGATGATAGCTAGTATTTATATAGCATCTGTGATGTGCAAGGCACTGTGTTTAGCACTTTACAAATATTATCTCATTTGATCTACGTAACAATTCTGGGAGGTAGCAGAACCTACTATAATTATCTCCATTTTACAGTTGAGGGAACTGAGGCAAATCAAAACTGAGGTCAAGTGATGTGCTCAAGGTCACACAGCTAGTAATTGTCTAAGACCAGATTTGAATTCAGTTCTTCCTGACTTGGCCCAGTGTGCTATCCACTGTGCCACCTTACTGCCTGCTAATTTATTAAATTGAATTGAATTCAGTTTAGTTCAACTGAATTCAAATCAACAAACTTTTAAAAGTGCTTAATATGCTCAAGATGAGCCATAGGGAGGCAAATGGTGGGCATGAGCAGCTTCCAACACATAAATGAGAGATTACATAGGCAAAATAGTCATCAAAGGAACGCAGGGTTTAAAAGGAAGATGGTGCTGTCATTTAGCAAGAGTGAATTATAACAGTTGGGCAGCTCATGCTTCACTGCTCACCTCAGCACCTCAGCACCTTTAATTTCACTCAGCAGCTCAAAGAAGGCTGAGGTGCCCTCTTGATCTTTTGAACTTACAAGGTTGTAGGCTCCATGACACTGGCTGCAAAACCCCCAAAAGCATGGAGGCAAAGAGTCATCCAGAGTTGACTCAGGCCCTTTGGAAGGTGCCAATAGTATTTACTGGCTTACAGAGCCAATGGGAAAAAAGTCTCTTCCCAACCAAGGGATAAATAAACTGGAACCAGTTACAGAATGTCCATGTGTGCCCTGGTCTCTCCAAGCACTTCCCTCATGTCATCACAGTTCTCCCAGATGCAGCTCCCTAGCAAGTTCCACGTGGAGAAAGCATTTTAGCAAACTGATGGGAACATGCACTAGACCCCTGTTGCATATTGTGAGCTATTTGATAGCACCACGAGCAACCTAAATGCCCATACGGACAAAGACATATCTCTCAGATAGAGAAGATCATTCTTCTGAGAGATGAGGAGTTGAATTCAGTACAGTAGGTTAGCCAGTCAGCAAGAATTTACTGATGCCCTATGGGAGGCATAATAACAAACACTGACATTTTTACAACACTTACTGCAAAGGTTATACATAGTTTATCTTGTTTAATCTGATGACTCTGCCAGGTAGGCAGTGAAAGTGTTGTGATTTATATTTATATTTTACAGTTGAGGAAACTGAGGCTGTCTACATTTACATTTCTTTGTTTTTTCTTTCTTTTTGCAGTTGAGGAAACTGAGGAAAACAAATTGCTCAAGGTTATACTGCAATAAGTGGCCATCTGATCTCAAACCCTGTCCTTCTGACTCCAAATCCAGTGCTCATTTCACTTTATGAGATGCCACAGCAATGAAGAATGATGACTACTCTGCCTTGCTCATGAAGTTTTTGCATTTAACAAGATTTTTTAGAATGGCTGTATTAAATTGTAAAATCAAGAAAAATGAAACAAAGAAATTGAGCCAAAACATAGCTGCTTGTAAGATCCAGGCTGTGGAGGTTTTTCTTGCCAGGCCTGGGAAAACCATGTGACAAACACTAGAGTCATCCCTAGGCAGAATTTTGTAGTAGTCCAAGTTTGTCTTCATTGTCCCAGGACGTCCCCTCTATCTTCTTTCTAGCCCTTTTACCTTGTACTGTGTCAGGACCCCATGTGTGAGCCCCACTGTGGTATAGGGGGAAGAACATTGGCCTTGGAGACATACAATCTATGTTCAAATTTGGGTTCTAACAAATAATAGCTATGTGACCATGGGGAAGTCCCTTAGATTTGATGAGACTCAGTTTCCTCATATGTAAAAAGGGGATTGCCCTATTTACCTCACAGGATCGATGTGAGAAAAGTGCTTTGTAAACCCTAAGGCACTAAGGAGATGGAAGATATTATTAACCTTTGACAACTGTTTATTCCCTTTATAAGAAGGAAAGCATTGTTGACACATTCATGATTTAAAAGGACTTGCCTGAATGGAATTGAAAGTGCTATGGCACGTGAGTAGGGGAGACATTTTGTCGCAGGGGTGGTTGTAACCTCAGGTCTTGCCTAGTGTGTGTTCTCATTCTCCTACTTTTGCATATCCCCTTACAGAAATGCCTTCATTGATGGATTTAAGAATATCAAGGTTGACAAGAGTATTTATTTTTGGTAGAAGAATTATTGACAACATTGTTATCTAATGTCCCTTATATAAAAGACCTTCTTGAATTCAGCACCAGAAAAATATTTGCCTCTGCCCCATAACAATATGGGTGGGAAGGACTCAGCTGGGGCTCTGCATCCAGGATAAGTGGTAGTAATGAGAAGGAATTCAGCTAAGGCTATGTACTAAGTATAGTGGAGAGCATGCAGGATTTGGTTAGAGGACCTAGATTCAAATCTTGTCTATGCTGCTTATAACCTTAGGCAAGCCACATAACCACCTTGGGACTCTGTTTCTGCAACTATAAAATGAGAGAGTTTGGCTAAATAATCTCAAAGGTCACTTCCATCTATGATCTTGTCATCCAAGATGAATGTTAGCAATGAGGAAGAAGTCTCTTCAGGATATGCACAGAAGATGAGCATCAGTACCTCCATTTTGATCTAGCAAATACATTTAAGTCTTCAGTGTGGGTGTGCTCTTGTAAGGCTAGCGTGACTTTTGGGAATTTTTGGCTTGGGATATGAGAGAATGGGAAGGGCTCTGCATGGGCTAAAGCTGATTGGCTTTGGTAGTTAGGGCTTTTCTTCTCCTGTCATGGCCGGCCTTGAAGGCTAATATTCCAGGAGAATAGTCAGTCAGGAGTTCCTATGGCACATCTATGTTTTCCTAGGAGACTTTTGTGGACCACAGAAGTGGTTCTTCTTCAGAGCTGGGTTATAGAATATGTCCAAGATACAATTCAGGTACAGATGGTTTGTCATTTAGATTCAGTCTCAGAGATGCATAGTTGAGTCTTCATAACTGAGCTCAGTCACCCCATCCTGGGTGAGATTGATTAGCTGTGGGCATACTTATGATAGGTTATAATGCTCTACATAAATCCAGAGTTATTGTGAGGAAAGCACTTTGTACACCTTGAAAGTGTACAAGGTGGGACTAGATCATGAGGCCCAGTTCTTAGAGCAATCATAGATGTACATTTCCTGATGGGTTATGCAGATTATGTGTAAAATTCCTTGTTTGTTTTCAGTCATTGAGGCTGCTTCTGGCCATGAATGGCTCAAGTCCTTATTTTGTGGTGATGAAAAAGCCTTCTAATTGGTTTCAGAGCTGGAAGGACTGATGGTTTAGGAGACACAGGGGCAGAACTGAATTCACATGTAAGAGTATATATGTGTATACATAAACACACATATATATATATAGATATATACCTACCTATACACACATACATATACATGTATATATTCTTACATGCAAATAAATGTCTAAGTTTATATATACAATTGTGTATAATGGGCATGTATATATGTACTATATACAATGGGTATATATGTATATAACTATGTATAATGGGTATGTATATATAAATACGCATACACATAGATACATACATATATACATGCATAATATATACATACATAAATACATATATACATATATTTCTGTCCTCCTAACCCTCTTCCAATCCCTTTTGAACTTTTCTTCCCTGGCAGGAATTGAGGCAAGAAGTTCTGTGAGTCACCTGGTTGGGAAAGGGACAGTAGCTGCCTTATCTCCTCCACCTGGCTGCCATCTGTCCATGGACAAGGAACCAATCCAGTTGAGAAAGGGAGCAACTTGTTCATCATCCATGCCTCTGTTCAAAGAGAAGTTGGTGAGGCCTCCATGAAGGGAGATAAAGAACTCTCAGGACCAGGGGTCACAAAGTACTTCTTAGCACCACATGTTTTCTACATATATGTCTCTGCCTTTGTACCAACTACTTTAAACCGGAGCCCACTTTCCCCAGGAACTTTATATATACAAGGGGATCATACACCCCTGGTTTGGAAATGGTTGTTTTAGAACTACTCTTCTTGCGATACCTTCCAAATATTCTTCCAAATATCTCTTTGTAAAGCTAATTGATATCAACTAGTTGCTTTAGTATTTTGAGGAACAAAGTAGATGGGTGGTCATGATCAATAGTACTAGAAGCCACAACCCCTCAGGGCTATCTCTAGAACCAGAATCTTTAGGGAAATAGGTGGTGCAGTGGAAACAGCACCAGGCCTGAAGTCAGGAAGACCTTAGTTCAAATTTGGCCTCAGAAACTTACTGGCTGTGTGACCTTGGGCAAGTTACATAACTTCTGTTTACCTCAGTTTCCTCATCTATATAATGGGGATAATAACAGTACCTGCTTCCCAGGGTTATGGGGATCAAATGAGATCGTATTTGTAAAAAGCTTAGCTCTGTGCCTGCTACATAGTAAGTGCCATACAAGTGTTAGCTAATATTATTACTAGTCATTGCCCTCCCTGGGACCCAATTTACAAGTATGAGTCTCAAGAGTAAGCTCAGAAAAGGGTGTACTGATTATGCAGTAAGAAGACCTTAGTTCAAATTGTGATGCTGTGTCACCCTGAGACTTGAACTCTCTGGACCTCAATTTCCTCACCCATACAATGAAGCTATTAGATTAGGTAACCTTTAAGGACTTTTTTTCAGTCTAAATCCAAAATATGATGATTTTGGATGTTTCTTTTGTCGGATAATGAGAACCCAACATGTTTTCTTTTTTGCTGTAATTGCTACAAAGCTCAAAGCTAAATTCAGGGCCCAAATGCAGTAATTAACTCATTGTAGCTACCTGGTAACATTAATTCTGTTTCTCTTTATAATGAGCTTTCTTTCCGATCACTTTGAAATTTAAATTGTTCCTTTTTATATGGTGTTGATTTTGAAAGCTGTTTCAAAACTACTTTGTAAATCAGTGTGATTTGAAATCTAAAGAAATAAGCTATTGCATGCTAAAATTTTCTGGGGTCCCGCAGGGCAAGACTTTAGATAGACTTGAGTTAGAATGAAGAACTAGGGAGGGGGAGAAGGAAGATGTGTCTAATTATAGGATCATGAATGTAGAGTTGGAAGGGATCTTAGAATTCATTTACTGCAACTTCATTTCACAAATGAAGGAAACAAGGATCAGGGAAGTTAAGGGACTTGTCCAAGATCACACAGGTAGTAAAAATATTTTTTTTATTAATTTATTTTTAGTTTTCAGCATTCACTTCCATAAGCTTTTGAGTTTTAAATTTTCTCCCCTTCCCTCCCCCCATCCTTCCCCAAGATGATGTGCAATCTGATATAGGCTCTACACATATATTCCTATTAAACATATTTTATTTTCACATTAGTCATGTTGTAAAGAAGAATTAGAACCAATAGGAGGAACCACAAGAAAGAAGAAACAAAACAAAACAGAAGAGAAAAAAAAAGAGCAAATAATATGCTTTGATCTGCATTCAAACTCCGTAGTTCTTTTCTCTGAATGTGGATAGTATTTTTCATTATAAGACTCTTGGAGATATCTTAGATCCTTGCATTTCTGAGAAGGGCTAAGTCTATCAAAGTTAGTCATCGCACAACATGGCTGTTACTGTGTACAATGTTCTCCTGGTTCTTCTCACTTCACTCAGCATCAGTCCATACAAGTCTTTCCAGGTTTTTCTGAAGTTGCCCTGCTCATCATTTTTTATAGCATAATAGTATTCCATTACATTCATATACCACAGCTTGTTCAGCCATTCCCCAATTGATGGTCATCCCCTCAATTTCTAATTCTTTGCCATGATAGAAAGAGCTGTTATAAATATTTTTGTACATGTGGGTCCTTTTTCTATTTGTATGATCTGTTTGGGATACAGACCTAGAAGTGCTATTGCTGGGTCAAAGGGTATTCACATTTTTATAACCCTTTGGGCATAGTTCCAAATTGCTCTCCAAAATGGCTGGATCAGTTCACAACTCCACCAACAATGCATTAGTGTTCCTATTTTCCCACATCTTCTCCAACATTTATCATTTTCCTGTTTTGTCATGTTAGCCAACTTGATAGGTGTGATGTGGTACCTCAAATTTGTTTGATTTGCATTTCTCTAATCAATAGTGATTTTCACATGACTACAGATAGCTTTAATTTCTTCATCTGAAAACTGCCTGTTCATATCCTTTGACCTTTTATCAATTGGGGAATGACTTGTATTCTTATAAATTTGACTTTGTTCTCCATATATTTTAGAAATGAGGCTCTTATCAGAGAGACTGGTTATAAAAGCTCTTTCCCAGTTGCAGGTAGTAATGAGGAATTTGAACCTAGGTCTTCTGGTTCCAGGGCCAATGCTTCTTCCACTATAGTGTCTTTTGAAGGCAAAGACATATTCTTGCAAGCAAATTTAATTCAACAAACATGTATTAAGTGTCTACTGTATGCAAAACAATTAGCTAGACATTGTGGGAAATGTGAAACTTAAAGCACTGTCTCTACAGATTATAGTTTATTAGAGGAGTTAAACACATACAGTTATAATACAAAGTGCATGTAAGGGGCAGCTAGGTGGCGAAGTGCATAGAGCACAAGCCCTGGAGTCAGGAGGACCTGCATTCAAATCCATCTCAGAACAGACACTTGACACTAGTTGTGTGACCCTGGGCAAGTCACCTAACCCCAATTGCCTCACCAAAAACAAAACAAACCAACCAACCAACCAAATAAACAAACAAACAAACAAAGTGCATGTCAAGTGTATTAGAGAAGTGCAGGCAAAATGTTAGACAAGGTCGAGGGTGGGAGAGTGATGATGCCTGAGGCAGTGTGGTTTAATGGTAAGAGCCTGGAGAGACCTGAGTTCACACATCATCTGTGCCAATCACTATGTGACCTCGGGCAATCACTTAACCCTTCTGAGCTTTTACTGGAAAATAGATGTTAGGTGGCCCAGTGGATAGAGTGGCCAGGCCTGGAGTCAGGAGTACCTGAATTCAATTCTGACCTCAGGTGCCTATTAGCTATGTGACCCTGGGCAAGTCACTCCACCCTGTTTGCCTCAGTTTCCTCACCTGTAAAATGAGCTGAAGAAGGTAATGGCAAACCACTCTAGTATCTTTGCTAAGAAAACACCAAATGGGGTCATGAAGCATCAGGCCATGACTGAAATGATTTAACAACAACAACAACAACAACACTGAGTTGTTGACAGAGCCAAATGAGATGATTTATGTAAAGTACTTTGCAACCTCAAAGTGCTATATAAATACTAGCTATTATTTTCTATCCAAAGCATGAGAGGAGGCTTCATGGAGGAGGTGCTATGGTTCAAAAGCATATCATAAAACCATCTGTAAAGTGGACAGCTCTCTGTTGCATTTATTTTCACCTTCATGATCATTCTAGAAAGTTCCTGTACCATTAGAAAACTCCTGATGGTGTCAGTGGAACTTCTCATGGTTGAAAAAAATTCTGCTTGACTTTCACTTACAGGTGAATTTGGGGTGGCAAGATTGTTCTGCTTTTACCTCTGCTCAATTTCAGATCGGGCAGGAAATTCTTGCTCTATTTAACATGCACTGAGCTATTAATAATAGATCATATTCATGGTTGTTATGATGTGCTTCATCTACATTTATTTTTTCACTCAATACTAACAATTATCCTGTAAGGTAGATAGGAGGAGAACAATTATTTCCATTCCTTGGATCAGGAAAGTGAAGATCAGAGAGGTTTAGGAACTTGCCTGATTTCTAAGTAGCCTAGCAGGATTCCAATGAAGTTCTTTTGACTCCTAGTTCAGTGCTCTTTCAAACATATTATACTGGATATGGAGGAAAACATCCATGATGTTTCTAAAACTGGAATAACTCCTAACTTCCTATTTCTATCTATTCATTCAATTCTTCCTTTGATTCAAAATCTACTTCAAAACCTAGAATATAGGAATGAATGTGACTTTAGAGATTGACTAGTAAACAACCCTCCCACTTCATTATTTTACATATAAGCCAAGTGAGGCCCAAGGAGGTAAGGCAACTTATCCAAGTTTACATAAGTGATAAGGAATAGAAACAGGAGTTAAATTTCTGAATGCAAATTGTGATCTTGTGATCTTTCTACTGTATCACAATGTCTTGAATCTTCTTTCTTTGGACTTTCCTGACCATTCTAGTTTACACTGACAACTCTATTATTGAAAATCCTATAGCACTCATTATCAATAGACCATTGCTGAACACTTAGTTGACATTCAATAAATGCCTTGTGGCACTGAGCTGAACATCATTGATTATACAGATCTCTCTAGTAGTAGAATTCTTTGGAAATTTTTGCCAAAGTTAGAACAAATGGCTAAATGTCTTTCTTCACTAAGTCTATGCACCATCAATAAGAGGAGAACTAACTACTAATGTTTTCTTCCTTTCTAAGGAACCCTCTCCCTCTTTATGACACCAATCTATTGAACCAAGGGATAGTTCTGGTTCAAAAGTGCTGTCCTAAGTACTAATACTGTTCCAGAGCCATAGCTAGCAATGTTTGTGCTTGGGATAAATATAACTTAAACAGACCTTTTAAACCAACTTTAGGGCTGGGGGGAGGGTAACACTCTGGGATAACATCACTTGCCAATGGAGGAGAGACCCCTAAGACCAAATGCGTGGGGGAGACTGGACCCTGTGACTTTGCTATTGGAAATGCTGCCATTGAGGGAGGAGCTCACTTGGTGTGCTGAGCTTTTGGTAAGGGTCAAAAAAGGTGAGGAAGCACCCTATAAGGTAGCTTCCTAGTTTAACTAAGTATTTTTGCTGACTAGTTTCTACAATGAGGAAGGAGTAAAAATACTGTTAAATGTAATTCTGATGCATTTTAAGTATGTATACTACTTCAAAAATTATCCTTTAAAATTTGGGGCCTTCTGAATTTTGGTTCCCTAGTCTCCACACTCTATTCTAGCTGTAATTCTGATCTATCTTTATGCCTGCTGAGGGAGGATGGTGAGTATTACAGTCCACATAACTCCATGAGTGAAGGGCCTTTAAAATTTAGACCTTTTATGGTAGTGCCTAGTGTTTCAAAAGGCAGCCCCTAATTAAAATAATTTGACAAGTGGATCCATGCTACTTGGGTCTGAAGACCTAATTCAGACACATTGGTCATCAGACCTTGGTTTGGGCCTTTGGCCCAAGTTCTGATTCTTACTAGATATTGGTTTGACATCCTTCCTTCTGCCCCTCAAACTGATTAGAATTTACTTTATATGTACTTATAATTACTTTCATTGTGGTGAAAGTCAATGAGTCTAGTTGACAAGCATTATTAAGCACCTACTGTGTGCCAAAAACTGTAGGCAAGTCAACTTAGCTGAAGTAGCAAGTCACCGTGAGAAGAGATGGGAGGGGGCATGTGCCAGGCAGGTTAAACCACCACTAAACCTCGACCACCATTTCCCCTCAGACTTTGATGGTGACATTCCAGGATTCTGAACTCAAGAGCCTTGGGAATAAGGAAGGCTTCCATCACAGTGCCCACAGCCATCACCTCACCACAACCTCCAACCCCCTTGTGGAGAGGTTGCCTGGCAACTGCTCTTGCAGGTTCCACAGCCACAGCTACAGAAGAGCCAGGAAAAATTCTGATCACCAAAGTCTTTAGAACTGTCAAATATTTCAGCATCAGAAATTAATGCAGTTTTATCAGTAGAAAAATCACACTAAGGAAGAGGGCATGGAAACTTTCCATCTGACTTGCAGCTAAAGCCTTCCATATCCTATCTCCCCCATTAGAAAGTGAGCTCCTTGAGATCAGAGACTACCTTATTTTTCCATTTGTATCCCTAGCCCTTAGCACAGTGCTTTGCACATAGTAAGTATTTTAATAAATGAATTGCTTAATAAATGAATTCATTCATTCATTCTTTCATTCATGAATACATGCATGCATTCATTCAGTGTGCTGAATGCTGTCAATAAAAAGAAAGGCAAAATAGTCCTTGCCTTCAAGGAGTTCACTATCTAATATGGAAAACAACGAGGGAAACATCTATAACAGACAGGACAGATACAGGATAAATTGAAGATAGTCTCAAAATCAAGGCACTAGAATTAAGGGGGCTCAAAAAACTGTGAGGAAGGTAGGATTTTTTGCTAAGATTTGAAAGAAGCCAAAGAAACTAGGAGGAGAAGATGATGATGGGTACAGAGGAAATATGATTTGAATCCCAGCTCTGATATTCATTTGCTGTGTAACCCCAGGCATGGCTAGAAACCTTACTGAGCCTCAGTTTCCTTGTTTTTAAAATTGGGATAATAATTCAGGGGAAAGTCCTTTGTAAACCACAAAGCACTACATAAGTTTGAGCTCTTATTGTTGTTATAACATTCTGTTATTATTATTGTTATTATTATGTTCAGCCTTGTATAAGACATATTTGATATGTTTCATTGCCTTTTCTCCCCCATTTGATTACAAGTTTCTTGAGGGCAGAGATTACATTGTTTTTTATTTTTGTGTCTCTGACATGAAGTAGAGTGCCTTGTGGACAGTTAGAAGCTTAATAATATTTGTGCTGTTGTTGAATTAAATTGACTCAGTTGGCTTTCAAATTTCCTTCTGGATAAGGACTTCTCCCCGATGCCCCCCTCCTCGGTATCTCTCAGTGTGTTAAGCTGATCTTTTTGGGTCTTGTGCCTTTGCTTTCTCTTGGCTTAGATGAAACTTTCTTGCTCCCTGCATCACTCTATGTGAAAGCCTGACCTCTTGCACATTACTTTTTCCTAATCTTTTTCTGGCTCTCAACTACCCCCTAGTGGCTCTTTGGAGCACTACACTACTGGAGCACTAGACTGCCAGTTATTCCGTGGTGTGCTGGTAGAATGTGTTAGGAGTTTATAGGTTAAAAGAATTAGAAGGTACTTTAAAGATTACCAAGCATAAACCCTTCAATTTATGGATGAGGAAGTTGAGGACAGAGAGATGAAGTACTTGCCCAAGGTCCCACAAGAAGTGTGAGAGCTAGGGATCAGCCTGTTTTCTTAGTCTGAATGCTTTTTTCTGCTAGAATACAAGCTCCTTCAGGATAGGAACAATTTAATTTTTATTTTTGGATTCCCAACACCTAGAACTGCTTCTATTGAATGATAATGTATTGGGAGGAGTATTGCGTGTTGATTTTTTTTTTTTTGGCTAGGCAATGGGGTGACTTGCCCAGGGTCACAGAGCTAGTAAGTGTTATATGTCTGAGGCTGGATTTGAACTCAAGTCCTCCTGAATCCAGGACCAGTTCTCTACCCACTGCACCTCCTAGCTGCCCCCTGCATGTTGATTCTCATCAGCTTAGGGTGATAGCATGTGCTGTTAGCTTGTATAAGTGCTAGTAGCTGAATTTTAAGATTCAGTGAGAAGAGGGGCCTGGCAGTGCTAGTGCCCTTTGTGATGCTGAAGTATATCGACATGCCATTTGAGCCATGTCTAACATAGGCTGACACCTTCCATTTTAGCTCTGGACTTTTCCCTTTAGTAGTTCTGGTTGCTAGTGTTGGGTCTCTGAACTAAGCAAATATTCCACTTTTAATAACCACCACAAAAGCAGCCACGTTAATCCCCTTAAGCAAAGTGCTGGAAGACATATAAGGTAAAAAGTTGACCTTTAAGGACCTTGAAAACTTTTCTACCTTATTTTTAGCCTCCCCCCTCACTTTTGCTCTTGTGTCATCATTCAGTTTTTTGTTTCTGATGAAAAGATTTAAAAATTAGGAGCTGGGTACTACATTTCATTGAAAAAATTCTTTTTTGTTCTGATATTGGACCTTGGAACAATTTGCTTGGAATAAATTCCCTTTTCACTTCCAGTGCCTTTTTTTTTGAGGTCTGTTTTAATTTTAATGGTTTTATAGCTTCCAATGTTCAATGCTAATATGCTAATTTTCTTACTTGCATCTATCTTAATTTACTTCTGTGCCGTACTTCTGCATGAATGATTATGTTCTAACTAACAATGCCTCAAGACTTCACTGGCTTGGGGCAGCTAGGTGGTGCAGTGGATGGAGCACCGGCCCTGGAGTCAGGAGGACTTAGTTCAAATCCGGACTTAGACACACAATACCTCCTAGCTGTGTGTGACTCTAGGCAAGTCACTTAACCCCAATTGCCTCACTAAAAAAAAAAACACAAAAAACAAAAGACTTCACTGGCTTATAATGTTTTACTATACACAGTATCAGTTATTCAATTGGTGTGCTGCCAGTACAATATTCTGGTCTCTTTTAAGAGTTGGTATGACTTCCCAAAATACTCAATTTATCACCAGAGTTCTGCTGAGGCGCTGGAAAGCCTTCGGCTGCTATGTATAAGTTGTCCATCAAATTAGGGAGGTAGAGAGAAAAGAGCATTGGACTTGGAAGCAGGAAACTTGAATTCTAATTACATTCTGCTATTTACAACCTACGTGGCCTTAGATAAGTCACTTGATTTCTTGGTGCCAGTTCTCTTTTTTTGTAAAATGAAGGGGTTAAATCAGATGATCTGAAAGGTTCCTTTTGATTGTCATGCTATTTTCTATCTTTTAAGGTTTCCTCAAGCTCTGACATTCAGTGGCTCTACATTTCATAAGAATTTGAAACCCTCACAAATACCTTCTAATGGGCTAATGAGGTAAGTTACATGATACGGCATTTGACTTAGAATATTGAACTTAGAGTCAAGAAGATCTGAGTTCATAGCTGGCTTCAGACATTTACGAGATGCGAGGCCTTGGCCAAATCTCTTAACCTCTCAGCCTTAGTTTCCTCCCCTGAAAAACTGGGATAATACAAGCATCTATCTTACAGAGTTGTTATAAGGATTAAAATGAGCTGTTTGTAAAGCATTTTGAAAACCTTAAATCTTTATTCAAAAATGTCCCCAAACTCTTAGTGCAGTTTTAGTCTATTCTTAAAACTGAAGTAAGACTTTGGGGACATCCTGAATAAAGATTTAAGATTTTCAAAGTGCTTCAAGAATAGATTAAGAAGTTTTAAGAATGGATTAAACTGTGTTAAGACTTTGGGGATATCCTGTATAAATGCTATCTATCAGTATTTTGTTTATTCTACTTAGCACAAGGGAGAGGTAACTTTACATTTCTAGCTCAAAAATGATATGGTGTGCCACTAAAAAAAACCAAGTCGTTAATGGTGAAAGTGACATCATCAGTGCTGCTTACACTAATGATGTTTGTTCTGTTTGTTTTATTCTTCTCCTGGTGAATAGTGAAAGCCTTGGTATAGAATTGGGATCATACAAGGAGGAAGAAAGATCACATTGTTGATGAAAGAATGGATGTTGTATTCATTATCATGTTGTAATAACATGATAGAAGTGAGTGATGAATAATTGGGCCATAAAAGAGAAATTGCAAAATGGAGTCTGTGCCAACAATCAAAAAGCAGTATCTGCTGAGTAGTGTGGGTATGTATGGGATGCAAGAAGATTGCCTACCATTGAAAATGATGAGATGGGTGGCAGTATGAGAGCCATTAACAAGATGTATGGATGACATAAAATAACAAGCAGACAGTGATGAGCTTTTGGGTAAGGAACTGCTAAAGGTAGAAAAAGATGTTAAGCCCTTTTATGAGATACCTCAAAAACAACTAGATAGAAAAAGGAAAAGAGGAAAAAGTGAGATTAGTATTTTTACACAAAAGGATGAGTGAGTGTGTATATATACACATCTAGGACTGCTCTGCAGTTTTTTTCTAAATAGATTGGGCAAATCATTACAATGCCAAACAGATTTTCTTTGGCTGGAAAGACTTTTGAATGGTGGTATTATGCAGCATGGCACGATGAAGTTAGAGAAGCTGGGTTCAAATTTTGCCTCTGAGGCTTATTATCTATATGATCTTGAGCAAGTCACTTGACCTTCCTAAGCCTTAGTTTCCTCCTCTGTAGAATAAAGGAATGTGCATTTGTACACATGTATATATGCTTGCATATGTATATAAGTGTATATGTGTTTATATGTATCTTCATATATACATAGACATATTTGTATATACATACATACATACACATACACACACATACTAGGCACTAGGGATACAAGTAAAAGAA
Organism: Phascolarctos cinereus; assembly: GCF_003287225.1. Classification (NCBI taxonomy): domain Eukaryota; kingdom Metazoa; phylum Chordata; class Mammalia; order Diprotodontia; family Phascolarctidae; genus Phascolarctos; species Phascolarctos cinereus. The sequence continues at coordinate 186,018,501 of NW_027555625.1, forward strand.
CAAAGAAACCTCTATTCTCAATGAGTTCTAATGGAGAAGAAAAGTACATATACAAATATTGACAGTATAAATATATAATTAATACATACATGTAAACAGATATAAAGTATTTAAATGTAATGTAGTTTGAGAGAGAAAGCACTGGCAGTAGATGGTGTGTGTGCGTACATGGGTGTGTGTGTGTGTGTGTGTGAGAGAGAGAGAGAGAGAGAGAGAGAGAGAGAGAGAGAGAGAGAGATCAGGAAAGGCTTCACACAGAAATTGATGCCTGAGCTGCATGTTAAAAGTAATAGAAACAAGAAGGAGACTAGTTTGGCTGGATCACAGAATGAGAAGGGACAATAATGTTCAGTGAGACTGAAAAGATAGGTTGGGGCTACATTGGACTTTAGAAGCTATAGGGAAGGGAAGGGAATGGAATAAGCATTTATATGGCACCTACTATATGCCAGGAATTTATAAATATTATCTCATTTGATCCTCACAACAACTCTATGAAGTAGGTAGGTGTTATTATTATCTCCATTTTACAGTTGAGGAAATAGAGGCAAACAGAGATTAAATGCCTTGCCTGGGGTCATATAGCTAGTAAGCAAATAAGGCTGGATTTAAACTCAGGTCTTCTTGGCTTCAGGCCCAGGGCTTTATCCACTGGCCACCAGTTGTCTTTGGCACCTAGACAAAGGAGTTTGTATTTTATCCAAAAGGCAATAGGAAACTGCTGGAGTTGGTTGAGTAAGTGACATGATCAGATCTACAGTTAAGGAAAAAGGCAGCAATGTGTAGGATAAGCTGGAGTGGTGAGAGACTTGAAGCAAGGGGACCAATTAGGAAGCTGTTGCAATAATTAAGGTGAGAAGTGAGGATGGTCTGAGCTAAGGTGGCAGCTGTGTGAGTGGAGAGAAAGGGTCTGATGTAAGAGATCTTGTGAAGGTAGAAAGGGGGTGTATATCAGGGGATCAAGGAGAGTAAAGTGCCCAGGATAACACTTAGATCATGAACCTGACACACTGAAGGGTAGTGATGCCTTCAACAGAAAAGAAGCTTGAAAGAGGCAAGGATTAGGAAGACAGATAATGAAATCAGTCTTAGATAAATTGCGTTTAAGATGTCTCTGGGGCATCTAGTTTGAAATGTCCAATAGACAATTGATGATCTGGGACTGAAGTTCAGGAGAGGGGCTGGATAAATAGCTATGGGAGCTATCTTCATAGAAAGGATAGTTAAACACATAGAGCTAATGAGGTTACCAAAGAAGAATGTCTAGAGGGAGAAGAGAAGAGGGCCCGGGACAGAACCATGGGGAATGCCCAGCAAGGGAGACTGAGAAGGAGCAATCAGGCAGATAGAAAGTGAACTGGGAGGGAGTAGTGTAGGATGTAAATTGGCTGCCTAAGTACATCCATACCAAGTTTACAGGTGGTATATTTCTTATATGGGATATTGTGCTGGATTCTCTCAGATCATATTTTGTTCATTAGGATTGAGGTCTTTATCCTATTCCCTACCAAGTGATTAAAGGACAGGCCTTATGTCCTGGTAAATCAAAAGTATAATATCTAATAGAGTTGCAAAGTCAGACTGGTTGATGAAGATTTTGGCAGTTGCTAAGCATAATTTTCAGAAGGCCTGCTCCTTAGAAACTTGTCCTTTATCAATTTGCCAACTTGCTGAATTTAAACAGTGACTCATGTTTCATGCAAATTTCTTCTTGGAACATAATTACAGTGACATTGACTACACTGTGCATGGGATGTGACCTGCAATTTGAAAATAGAATTTCTTTCCAAGGTCAAAAAATCCAATCAATAGTTCATTTCTCCAAGAAGGAGGAAGGCTAAGAGTTGTCTCAGAAGCTCCTGGGGATTAAAGGAAGACAACATTCTCAAATTTGAACTGTAAATATACTTTTGTACTAACCCCAAACTATACATTTTTTGGAAACAGCACTAAGCATATTTAGTCCTCTGAAGAAAAAGTCATTGGGAATTAATTTCCTATAAGCATTATCAGTTTGATTAGATGGGTCAATTTCTGAAAGGAAGAGTACTAAAGGAGCTAACTATTGTGATTAGTAGCAGTACTTAGATTCCCTTTAAACCTTAAGGCATTGGTGTGGTGAATTGATGGCTGGCCTTGGAGTTAGAAAGACCAGTAACTATTCGAAAGTCACTTAATGTCTTAGTGCTCCAGGCAGCTCCCTAAAACCATAAATTACAGAGAAGTTGGTTATTGAATGGACTGATGCAATCATGTCTGGACCGAAAAACAAATTTATTACTTTATTTCATGAAATTTAAAATATTTTAGAGGCTGTTTAAAAAGTCTGTGGGGAAAACGTCACATAATTAAAGAAGGCTGGGTAGTTGGGTGGCACAGTGGATAGAGTACTGGGCCTGGAGTCAGGAATACCTGAATTGAAATCTGATCTCAGAAGCTTACTAGCTATGTGACCCTGGGTAAGTCACTTAACTCTGTTTGCCTCTGTTTTCTCATCTGCAAAATGAGTTGGAGAAGGAAATGGCAAAACCATTACAGTATCTTTGTCAAAAAGCAAACAAACCCCAAAACAATCAAATGGGGTTATGAAAAGTTAGACACAACTGAAACAACTGAACAACAACAACAAGGGATCTAATGTATTGAACTTTTCTGAAATTCTGTTGAGGCCCTTTATTTCTTTTGTGCATATCTTTTGCTTAGATTTTTTTATGTCATAAACGGGCACAAGGAGATTCTCCAATTATTATAATTTTCTATTTCTTACCATCATTTGATTAACTTTTCCTTTAATTACTTAAATACTATGTCATATTATACCTATATTAAATATTTTCTATTATGTAAGCTGCTTTTGAAGACAAGGTAAATTTTTCCACTTACATTTTTAACCATCTCTATTTTTATCATTGTCTTGTCTGAGATCATGATTGCCACTCTGACTTTTTTCAATTCACTTAAGGTATAATAAATTCTATTCCAACACTTTGTTTTAACTCTTCTTTCTTTTTTTTTCCAAGTGTGTTTTTTAATTCCATATTCTTAGATTTGACTCTCTCCTGGTTTTCCCCATATTTGTCTAACTATTCTTACTTATTTTCCTGCAATGGATTTTTATCATGTTATTCAGACTGACTTGAGTATTTCTTAAAGCTCTATGCTTGACTGTCTTCTCTTTTCCTTGTATAGCAGAGATTATTAACCTTTTCTTGTGTGACATGGACCCTTTTAGGCAGTCTGTTGAAGTCTATGAATTCCTTCTCAGAATGAATTTTTAAAAAATCATAATAGAAGGAAATGCTAAATTTTAGTCAGGGGTTAGTGAAATAAATATGTAATTTTCTCCCATCTAAATTCACAGACTCTCTGAAATCTATCCTTAAAGCCTAGGTTAAGAATCCCATACTCTATGCTATTTTGCTTGGTGATCTCATCAGTTCTATGAACTCTATTATCATTATCAATGTAGATGGTTCTTGGATCTATGTATCTACTTCTAACCTCTTTCCTGAACTCTAGTCCCATATCAACAGCTACCTATTAGATATTTTAAACTGGGTATCCCATAGGCATCTCAAATTCAACATGTCCAAAATAGAATTCTTTGTATTTTCTTTTTTTTTTTGAGCTATTTTTTTCTGCCTTTTTAAAAAAATTATTAAACATATGTTTTTAAAACTTTAGGTTTCAAATTTTCTCTCTTCCTCCCTCCCCACCCACGCTCATTGAAAAGGCAAGCAACTCAATATAGGTTGTACATGTGCAGTTATGCAAAACACTTCTACAGCAGACATGTTGTGAAAAGCTAACTCTATTTCCCTTAATTCTATTCTGCCCTCCCATTTATTCTATTCTTTCTTTTGACCCTGTTCCTCCTCAGAAGTATTTACTTCTAATTACACCCTTTTCCAATCTGCCCTCCTCTCTATCATCCCCCTGCTCTCTTGTCCCCTTCTCCCCTATTTTCTTGTAGGGTAAGACAATTTCCATACCCAACTGAATGTGTATGTTATTCCCTCCTTAAGCCAAATCCTATGAGAATAAGATTTACTCATTCCCTCTCACCTTCCCCTGCTTCCCTTCCACTGTAAGAGACTTTTCTTTTCTGTTTTTTATTTGTGAGATAATTTACCCCATTCTACCTCTCCCTTTCTTCTTCTCTGAGTATAATCTTCCTTCATCCCTTAATTTTATTCTCCAGATATGACCCCTTAATCTTCAACTCACCCTGTGCCTCTCTATCTCTCTCTCTCTCTCTCTCTCTCTCTCTCTCTCTCTCTCTCTATCTATCTACATACATTAATTTTTTTCCTCCAACTACCCTAATACTGACAAAGGTCTCATGAGTTATAAATATCATCTTTCCATGCAGGAATGTAAACAGTTCAATCTTAATAAGTCTGATGATTTCTCTTTCCTGTTTACCTCTTCATGTTCCACTTGAGTCTTATATTTGAAAGTCAAATTTTCTATTCAGCTCTGGTCTTTTCATCAGGAATGCTGGAAAGTCCTCTATTTCACTGAATGACCATTTTTTCCCCTGAAGGATTATACTCAGTTTTGCTGGGTAGGTGATTCTTGGTTGTAATCCTATCTCCTTTGCCCTCCGGAATATTATATTCCATGCCCTGCGGTCCTTTAATGTAGAAGCTGCTAAATCTTGTGTTATCCTGATTGTGTTTCCACAGTACTTGAATTGTTTCCTTCTGGCAGCTTGTAATATTTTCTCCTTGACCTGGGAACTCTGGAATTTGGCTACATATTCCTAGGAGTTTTCCTTTGGGGATCTCTTTCAGGAGGAGATCTGTGGATTCTTTCAATTTCTATTTTGCCCTCTGGTTCTAATATATCAGGGCAGTTTTCCTTGATAATTTCTTGAAAGATGATGTCTAGGCTCTTTTTTTATTCATGGCTTTTTTAAATTCTCTCTCCTGGATCTATTTTCCAGGTCAGTTGTTTTTCCAATGAGATATTTCACATTGTTTTCTAATTTTTCATTCTTTTGGATTTGTTTTACAGTGTCCTGATTTCTCATAAAGTGACTGTCTTCCAATTGCTCTATTCTAATTTTTAAGGAAGTATTTTCTTCAGTAAGCTTTTGGACTTCCTTTCCCATTTGTCCAGTTTTTCTTTTTTGGGCATTTTTCTCCTCATTGGCTTTTTGGACCTCTTTTGCCATTTGGGTTAGGCTGTTTTTTAAGGTGTTATTTTCTTCAGTATTTTTTTGGGTCTCCTTTAGCAAGCTGTTGACTTGTTTTTCATGATTTTCTTGTATCACTCTCATTTCTCTTTTCCAGTTTTTCCTCTACTTCTCTTACTTGCTTCTCAAAATGCCTTTTGAGCTCTTCTAAGGCCTGGGACTGATTCATATTTTTCTTGGAGGCTGGATTCCCCCTCAGTCTGTGGGTCAGAAGCTCAGGAAGCAGCTGCCCCCCCACCCCTCCGGGCCACGCTCTTGGGGAATGAAGCTGAAACCCAGTCTTCCTTCCTTTCTCAGCAGCGACAGAAATAGACTTTTCCCATTGACCTTCTAAGTTGTCTTTGGCATTAGTGGGTTGAGGAGTCTGGAAACCTCCACAGCTGCCCGAGATTCAGTCCTCTGATGCCTGCTCCAGGTTTGCTGCGGCCTGCCTGCCCACTCTGCACTGGGCTCCCAGCTGGGTGCGATACACCTTTCTTATCAATCATGCAGGTTGTCTTGGGCTGGAAATTTGTTTTACTTTGTCTTTTTGTGGGTTCTGCTGCTTCAGAATTTGTTTAGAGCCATTTTTTATGAGTATTTGGAGGGGTTTGGGGGAGAGCTCAAGCAAGTCACTGCTTTTACTCTGCTATCTTGGCTCTGCCCCCGAATTCTTTATATTTTCATCAACACAATCTCTTCTTCCCAAATTCCCTATTACTGCAGAAGGCAAGAACATCTTCCCAATCTTTGTGTCTTCTCTGAGACCTCATTCTTATTCCACCAATATCCAATCTGCTCATTTCTATTTTCAAAACATCTCTCCATAAATATGGCCATCATCCTAATTCAGTAACTTATCACTTTTTTCTTGGATCACAGCAATGGCCTTAGAAGTAGTGCCCCTGTATTATGTTTCTCCTCATGCCAATCCATCCTCCCATTAGTTGCCAGAATGATTTCCCTAAATTGTAGGGCTGACCATCTCACACCTTCCCAGTAAATAAATTTCAGTGTCTCCCTTTTACTTCCAGGATCAAATACAAAGTCCTTTGTTTGACAGTTAAAGCTCCCATTTTTCTTACATATACAAAGTTTGTATATAGTTGTTTGCATGCTGTTTCCCCCATTAGATTGTCAGGTCCTTGAGAACAGGATCTGTTTTTATTTTTCTTTTGTTTTTGTCTTTCTTTGTATCTCCAGTACTTAGCATAGTGCCACATAATAGATGATTATTAAATATTTGTTGACTTGAGCTGATTGTAGAATGTGGCCCTTCCTACTTTTTTTTTTCTTTTTGAGTTAGGCAGTGGGGTTAAGTGACTTGCCCAGGGTCACACGGCTAGTAAGTGTTATGTATCTGAGGCCAGATTTGAACTCAGGTCCATCCTGAATCCAGGGCCTGTGCTCTATCCACTGGGCCACCTAGCTGCCCCACCTTCCTACTTTTCTTACACTTCCTCTACTACGTAAACTCAGTGTTCTAGTGACAGTGTCCCATTGCACCTCCCACCCCTGTGCCTTTGCACTAACTTTCCCCCATACCTTTGACCTTCTCCTTCCTCACCTTGACCCTTTAGTTTTCTTGGCTTCCTTCAAGACTCTGCTCAAATTTCACTATCTTCAGGATGTCTTCTTTGGTCACCCAGATGCTAATGTTTTCCTCTTTGAGATGACATTCTATCTACTCTCTCTATATCTTTTCTTACCTACTTATATTGTGAAGGCATATAATGACCAGAAGGCCAGCCAGGAAGACTTGTGTTCATATCCCACCTCTGACACATACCTGATTTTGTGATCCCAAGTGAATCACTTAGCTTCTTAATGCTATAGGTAATTAAGATTATTAGTTTCAGAGAAGGCACAGATCTGCATTTGTAAAATAACTTTTACCCCCTGAGGGTTCTTTGTACTAATGAAATCACAGTCTTTAACCCCTCTCCTATAGATCTAGTTATTTATACATCTCCCCCAATAAAATGTGAGCTCCTTGAGATCAGAGACTGTTTTTTTATCTTGTATCTCAATCTTTGGTGCAGTGTCTAGATACAGGAGTGTGGAACTTGTGGCCTTGAGGCCACATGTGGCCTTCTAGGTCCTTGGGTGTGGTCTTTTGATGAGTTCAAGTTTTATAGAACAAATCGTTTTGTTAAGGAGACTTGTTCTGTGAAGTTTGGATTCAGTAAAAGGCCCCACTTGAGGACCTAGAGGGCCACATGTGGCTTGCAGGCTGTAGGTTTCCCACCCCTGGTAGAATATAGTAGTCACTTAATCAATGCTTTTGACTGACTCATCACTGGTTTTCTTTTCCCTTAAGTAATCCCTAGCTGGAAGTTGCCTCTATCTTCTACTATAGTCAAAGTAATGGAATCTCAGGAAAACAACCTCAAACTTCTTTTTGGAACACAATATTCTTTTCAGCTGTGGCATCTGGCTTTTGACAGAACTGCCAAGATTCCATATGTAGCATCACCTACTTTGAGTTTTTTCTAAGCAAAGGAGGCATATGAAAGCAACCATAAGGGGGAAAAAGAATCAGCAGCTTTGCAATAGATACTTTTCTGTCTTTTTGTTCATCTCCTAGAATCCTATATACCTACAAACCAGGACTCTGAGGTTCCTAATTCCACAGAATTAGGACTCCTTTCCTCTTCTTTTTCCTTGCTATGAATTATCATCACTCGAAATTCTGGATTATAATTAGGAGAGTCAATATGCTAAGGCCCTATGTATATTTATGGCTATGTAAGCAAATGTTATGAAATCTATAGCATATCCTGTCAGGTATGTTAGACTGAACAAGACAACCTTCTGGGCTAATTATTTCAGGACCTGACATGTTCTCTTATTTAAACACACACACACACACACACACACACACACACACACACACACACACACACACACACACACCCCAGTGTCTACATACATTTACCCCACGTAAATATAAAGAACATTGCTTTCTTTACCATTTAATAACCCTTTGGCCCTCTGATATAATGACTAGAATGTTTAACTTACATTCAGCAAGTTATTCAGTTGTTTCAGGTTTGTCCAACTCTCCATGACTTCATTTGGAATTTTCTTGGCAAAGATACTGGAGTGGTTTTGCCATTATTTTCTTCTCCAGCTCATTTTACAGATGAGGAAACTGAGGCAAAGAAGATTAAGTGACTTGGCCAGGGTTACATAGCTAGTAAGTGTCTGAGGCTAGATTTGAACTTAGGAAGATAAGTCTTCCCGACTTCAGGCCCAGAGCTCTATCCATTTCGCCACTTAGGTGCCCCAACAGTGAGGAAAACTTTGCCTCAAAACCTTTTTCCTGCTGTAGCTGTGGGCAGTCACTCTACCTCCCCGATCCTCAAGTTTCTTTATTTGAGGATTATAATGTACTATATCACAGGATTGCTGAGATTCAGATGAGGTGATATATATAAGTACTTTGCGAATTTCCAAGTGTTCTATGAATGCCTGCTACTCTTATTATGAAAATTTTAAGATCAAAGAGAATGTATAAAAAGGAAGATGAATATTTTCACTTACTGCATTCCTTCCCTCAAAATATTCCAATTTAACTGGAATTTGTGTTTCAAACAGATAACATTCTAGCAGATAATCAGTTGGTTAAGATATATAAGAGTTAGAAATGCCCTCACTTGTTTTAAATGACATCTATTCACAATATTAGATTGATAGATAGATAAAAGAGAATTTGTTGGACTCTCTCTTGTGTGACACCTTTCTTTTTTCTTTTGAGCTAGAACTTATCTTCATTAACCTCTTCAAATGAAATTTTATCCAATAAGCAGAATAATTTCCACTTCGGGGATGAATCTACATGGCAATTGTAGGGGTGATAGAAGTATGTCTAGAAGAAAAATAAGCACATAGTAGACATTAAATGCTTCTTGAATTCATGAAATTCCTTTCACCCCTAATGATCTTGGCTGAAAATTGGTGTAAGTGATAATAAATATTCATGATAATAAAGATTCACATTGCTGCCATGCATTGTGGTTTATAAAACCCTTTCCTCAAGACAACCTTGAGAGAAGGTAGCTAGTGCATATTTTATAGTCTGTTTTTATACGAGGAGGCTAAGGCTCTCTGGGGGAAGTGACTTGCCCAGGTTCATGCAGCTGTTAGAGACAAGATTTGAACCCAGGTTTAGTATTCTTTCTATTATACCAAAGTGTCTGTAATAATATTTAATGGCATATTAATCCCAGTGAGATATTCAAGGAAAAGGAGAGATATCAGAGTAGTTGTGGAAAGCTGATCTCTTATAGAATGTGTAGCTTTTATTGTTGGATTTAGATAGATATTCCTGTGGTTACTTTGGGTGTTGGGTGGGGAAGATTATTTACAAAGTAGAGAAATTTTTCATTTCTCATGGGTGTTTTGAAGCACTACAGCATGTCTGAATATGTAGTTCTTAGTGTTTAAGCCATCACTTATTTTTGTGCTTGAGATCTGAAGTTATTCTTATCTAGGCTTTTATCATCCCAGTGACATAATAGTTTTACCTCAGCTCTGAGATTTTCTGGCCACCCAGGTATGAATAGGTATCAGTTATTTGGTGGTGATGACTGAACTGTCTGGTCACTTCAGCAATATGTAAGACATCCAGTGATAACACAAATCAGAGCCCAGGACACTTAGCCTTTGTAAGGGAAAATAAACAGTTAAATTATAAAAGGTAACAAAACTAATTGAGAGTATAGGAAAAACTCCCATTAGGGCTTCAGTGCTTGGATGAATCTGTGATATTCTTTCCAACAGCGCTGATTACAACCCACCCATTCTTGCCTTGTGTGACTAGTTTTCATACTCTTGCCTAAATGCTACATGGGCATCCACCCAAAATACAGAGGCCTTCCTATAGTCCTTCGGACGTTGCATGGATCACACGGTTGTAGATTTAGGAGAGCTTAGAGATCATCTGGTCCAATTCCCTAATTTCACAGATGAGGAAACTGAGGCACAGAGAGGTTGTCTAATTTGCCTCAAGTCACACTTAAAGTAAGGCTCAGGTCTTCTGAATCCAAATTTAGGGCTCAGATACCAATAGAGTACCTGAGGTTATACCTTGCTGTTGCTACATGCCTGGCCTTCTTCTTATCAGGTCCCTTTTTTGGGGGGGAGTGAGGGACAGAGTTTGAATCTATGATTTCATTGGTATAGAGAACTTTCAGGGAAGAACGTCATTTACTAGCTCAGGTGGACACCTTCTCTGCAGCTTACAGTCTTGGTGAGTTGTCTGGGGGCACTGAGAGGTTAAGTTATTTGCCCATATTCCCAGAGCAGTATGTGTTAGAGGCAGGATTTCATTTCTGGTTCCCTGAGATTTGCTTTCCCCTCATAATGAATGAATGAGTGAATAAAAACATTTATTATTATGAAAAAGCAAATACAGTATTTGCCCAGCATTATGATAAGTGCTGGGGCCCTAACCTCGAGGAGATTACTGTCTATTAAACTAGACAACACAAGACAAAAGAACGGTAGCCAGGAAAGGGTGTTTTGGTCTGGGCAGTTCCAGGAACAGTGAGTGGAACATTAAGACAGTCCATTACTATGCCCTTTCTAGAATCTATTAACTCTGCCAAGTTGATTTGATTCCAATTCTTGAAGCAAGAGATAGAAAAGTGGGGTGGTGGTAGTGAAGGACGCAGGGTACAAGTGATAGTATGGAAAATGCCCAGAGTAAAGATGAGTACATGTGGTTCTAAGGAGTTTATAGGTTAGTGCCTCAGCTCCTTCCATGTTCTATGGAAGTCAGATTCACAAGTTAATTTAGAGATGATTAGTTGTTTTTAGAAACTGGCCTGGAAAAAATTCACTCAAACCCCAGAAATTACATCTTATCACTGGATCAAAGAAGGGACCTTGGCCATTGTACAGGCCAATCCTCTGATTTTACACAGGAGGAAAATGAGGCCCAGAGAGGTCATGTCACAAGAAGAAAGTCACACAGGTAGTAAATCTTAAAGGTAGGATTTGAACTCAGGTCTTCTGACTCTAGAACACTTTTCTCTTTTCACTGTAGCATGTAGGCACTGTTGCCCAGGGATAGTTATTATTCCTCATACTGAATCTTTACCTAATGCCTTAGATGTACTTTCTACCAATTAAAATAGTCCTCTTTGTTCAATCATAGACTTAGGGAGGATATGCACTTGTCAAAAGTGCTTGGTGCAGTGACTGGTACATTATAGGTGCTATATAAATACTTATTCTCTTCTCTTCTCTCCTCTTTCCTTTTTCCATATAAACATTTTTTAAAAATTATGATAGCATGTTGGGCATGCCCTAGACTTGCTCCTCTGCGTGGGCACTATAATGAGCCAAGAAATCGTTATTTCTTAGGGTCCCTACTAGACTTTCACTTTCATAGCCTCTGTCAAACTATTCTCTGTTTTTCACTAAAAAGTAGTCTCATATTCTAAATGGGTAAGAGTCCTTAAAGGTCCATGCACATGTTTTCCTTTCTCATTTATAATGTATAAACCATAGAATAACTTTTGATTTTATAAAAAAAGTAATAAAATTGAAAAAAAACTGGTTTTATGGCAGCAATACTATGTGGTGATATAAAGTTGGCAATGTTCCTACTGACAGTTTTCCAAATAGCTGCCCCACTTTCAGATTGCACTGTTCATATTATAGAATAGCAAAGTCACTCAATTTTGAATGTCAGAAAGTATGAAACCAAGCAAAATTTGCCATAGACTGTGCATCAGATATGATATGAGGTAGAATAGTTTCTTAGGCTATGTAAAGGGGGAAAACATCAATGATGGGTCAGATGTTCAACACTGTACTCTTTAGTTTAGAAGACCTATGTTTCCTCCATTGAAACCAGTCCAGGAATAAATATTTTGAGTTAGAAGGTATTTACTTTAATATTTTGATTGATCCCAAATTTCATCAATATGGACATTCTTTCCAGATCGCAACTCATCAATTCCTTCTCATCTTGGTTGATTCTTGTCTATATTCTTCCATAGATCTATAGAGAACTGTTTTTGTATAAATTCTGTGGTCTTGGGAAGTCCTGTTTTAGAAAGGCAGAATGGCATAGTGAACAGATTCCTGTACTTAGGGTCAAGCATATCTGTGTTCAAATCCTGCCTCTGATAATTTTTACATATGTGATGTTCGGCAAATCACTTAAACTCTCTGAGCTTTAATTTCCTCATTTGGAAAACGAGGATAACAGTATCTGCAGTATCTATTGCATGGGCTGTTCTGAGACTCCAACTCTAGAAGCACTAAACGTCAGTCCTTATTTTTTCTCATCTTTTAATCAATAAAAAGGTATTTATCACATGCTCATTCTGTGCCAAGCTCTGGGGTTACAAGACAAAGAAAGAATGGGTCCCTGCCCTCAAGAAGCCTACACTGATTAGAAATCCAGAAGGTGACTGTATCCATATTTTTCTTGGTAGACCCCATGAGTGGTGCTGATGTATGTATCATCCTTAATTCCTCACTCTCTCTCACCCCTCATATCCAGTCTGTTGCTAAGGCCTATTGTTTCACCTTTTCAATATCTCTCAAATATACTCCCTTCTCTCCTCTGCTATTGATCCCATTCTGTTGCAGGCTGTCATCAAATCGTGACAGGACTATTGCAAAGCCTGCCTCAAGTTTCTCCCCACTCTAATCCAGCCTCAAGTCCAGCCGTGTCACCCTTGTACTCAATTAACTCCAGGGGCTCCCTATTGCCTCTAGGATCAAATACAAAATCCCCTGGCATTCAAAGCCCTCCATAACCTTGCCCCCTCCTACCTTTCCAGTCTTTTTACACCTTATTCTCCTACATGTGCTCTTTGATCCAGTGACACTGGCCTCCTTATGGTTCTACAAAGAAGACACTCCATCTTTCCGACTGTTTTCCATGCCTGTAGTCTTCTCCTTCCTCATTCCTGCCTACTGCCTTTAAATCCCAACCAAAATCCCATCTTCTACAAGCCGCCTTTCCCAACTCCTCTTAATTCTATTCCTTCCTCTCTTAATTATTTATACACACACACACACACACACACACACACACACACACACACACATGGCTTGTTTGTATATATTTATTGTTTCTTTGTCTCCCCCTACCCCATTAGATTGTGAGTTCCTGGAGGACAGACATCATCTTTTGCCTCTTTTTGTATTCCCAGGCCTTAGCACAGTGCCTGGCACATATAGAGAACAGGTGCTTAATAAATGTTTATTGATTAATTGATTTGTACTGTAAATTGTACCTGTGGGAGTGGTTGGCCCACAACTTGGCACTGTTATCATCACTTAAATATACTAATTAGAAAAATAGTTGTCAACAATTGGGACAACTCTTTGGGGAGTTAGTGGTCTGGCATTTTCTGAGCTGCATGTTATATTTGTTTCAGGAGACTCTATGATTCAGGCCATAACAAGATCCTTGGTTCTTAAGAAAAATGGGGAATGAATAAACTGAAAAAAATAGATGTATTTGTCAAGTTACTAAGGATTTGCAAATGGGCAGAGAAAGAAATGTATACTATAATGAAATACATACTTTCTCTTTTTAAAAAATGTCTTGGCTGTAAGAAAAAATCACGAAGCCAAATTGAGTTATGATTATGTAAACAGTATCTATTTCAAACGCCCATGCTCCGGGGAAGTTGATTCAGGGTATTTCTACTGTAGCACTGTGTCTGTGGCTACTTCACTACCTCCTATTCATACTCAATGGTTAGGTGCCCAGATCATGTTGACTCCTACTCTCAGGTTTTTAGGGCTGGTGCTGTGAGGCTGTACTTCCAATATGCTCATAGTCTCCTACAAGTATGCTTCCTACTCATAATCAGCCAAATGATTCAACTTGCTTTGAGAAAAGGGATGAATTCAGACGTTATGCCAGCAACAGTTGGGATAAAACATTCTTCTCCTTACCCTTCCCCACCTTTCAACCCTAAGGAACACTTTCTCTGCAAACATACTTACAACATTTGTTGGAAGAGTGGTCAAGACTTAGTACAATGGTAATAAAGCACACTGTAGAAAACATATGACAAAGCAATAACTCACTACGCCTAGTGCTGGATGACTTTTGTCCCTTTGTAGAATCCTTCTGACTTTCTGGTTAAATGCAGCCCTTTGACTGTGACGGTTGGAGTCTTTCTATACATAGTCAATATTTCTCTTAGCCATAAGGGGTCTTTCCCCCAAAGCTGCTTTTCCTCACACCTCTTGGTATTAGAAGTCCTCTCTACGCATAGAGTCCTCATATTGCTCCAAGCAGAGGCATTGTTTCCTGCTGATTCCATTTCTCTGATCCCAGCTGGACACACTGCTCCTTGTCCAGTCTCTCCAATGATAATAGTCAATGGGGGTAAGACTGTCTCCTCCTTCTTCCCTCCCTCTCTCCCTAATTCTTCCTGAGAGTACTTCCCTTTCAGGGGTCTAGCTCTAACTCCTGACTAGAAGCCTTCAGTGCTTGGCCGCCTAAGGGCTGAAATTCCTTAAGCTATCTAAAGCCCATAGAAGTATAGTTAGCATAGTGTATTTGGTTAGCCAATTGCATTCTCTTTTTGTTTGTTTTTTGTTTTTTTGCTTTTTTGCTAGGCAATGGGATTAAGTGACTCGCCCAGCATCACACAGCTAGTAAGTGTCAAGTGTCTGCGGTCAGATTTGAACTCAGGTCTTCTGCCTCCAAGGCTGGAGCTCTATCCACTGCGCTACCTAGCTGCCCCTGCTGCTCTCTTTTTGATACAATAAAAGAGATTTGCACCTTAGCCATCCTAGGGCATAAACTCATCATATCGACATATTAAATTTTTCTTTGTGTTTTACAGCATTTTCTGATTTTACAAGGCAGCTAGGTGATGCAGTGCCAGGCCTGGAATCAGGAAGACTCATCTTTCTGAGTTTAAATCTGGCTTCAGACACTTACTAGCTGTGTGACCTGGGCAAGTCACTTAACCCTGTTTGCCTCTATTTCCTCATCTGTAAAATGAGCTGAAGAAGGAAATGGCAAACCACTTCAGGATCTTTACCAAGAAAACCCCAAATGATGTCACAAAGAGTCTGACATGCCTAAAAGCACCTAAACAACAACAACAGTGAGTTTTACAAAATGAGCTGGATTAGGAGAGGGGAATCACAATCTCCCTTTCTTACCCTGTACATACAAAAAAAACCTAACCAAACCCAGGTGGCATAAATATGCCCACTGCCTTTACTCTCTCATGTGTATTTCTCCGATTTCTTGACTTTTTGTTAACAAAAGCTCATTCCCATTTGAAGTATCTTTTGGTGAAAAGTACATTAGGCAAACTCTAGAGAAATTTCCTGCCATTTTCTAAGGACAATGAAACCCAAATATTAATTTCTAATTTATTTCATTTTTTATCTTTACATATCCTCAATGCTGAGTCCAGAGCTTTGAATATATAGTAGGTGCTTTACAATTTTTTTTTAACTGAATTGAATAGAATCTACACATAACCTAGGAGTCCACAATGCCTGTAGATGATGAGCCAAGGCTTCAGTATGGAGAAGGGCTCAGATCACTCTTAGGTTGAGCTCTTATCCCCAAATCTGGGCAACTGAACTTGGCTCCCAGCAACTCTCTAACCTAGAAATACAATGGCCATCCATTTCAGATGGAAATCTTATTAAAATAAAATAACAATTATATGGCATTCAATATTCCACAATTTGCAAATTAAAGTAAACTACAATCCCTCACTTCCCCCATACCACTTACTGGTGATCCACAATAAGTGTTACTTATGTTTTCTTACAGTCTCTGGATAAAGAAAGTTTTCATATTAATTCTTAGAGCCATAGAACTGAAAGGGGCCTTAGAAGTCATCAAATTCAGCCCCCTTGTCTTACAAATGAGGAAGCTGAAAGCCAAAGAAGTTAAATGACTGTCTTGTGATCTAGTATCAGAACTGCTATTTTGATAAATTCAATAACTGTGTGTAAGACACTGGGACAATCCTGAAAAAAAAGAAACAAAACACTGAAACAAGATCTGCATACAGAATTACAATCTACTGATGCTGAAGAGATAATTAATTTAGAGTTGGAAAGAACCAAGGAATATCATCTAGGTGAGTACCAGACAGATTAAATAATGTATACAAGTCAAATAGGCAGTAAATGGCTGAAATCTGAACCCCATTGCTCTGACTCCCAGTCTATTGCCTTGTCCATTGTAGTACAGTTACAAGGGCTGAAGTGATGGAACTCGACATACACTCAAATAAATATAATGCCAGGCAGAGTATAATATGGGCAAATGAGAGATCCAGGTAAAGTGCTCAAAATTTTTGATGAAGGCCAGCGGGGTGTGGGGTTTGAGGTGGGAATCAGGGAAGGTTTCATGGAGTAGATGGCATCTGAGTTGAGCACTGATGAAAAGAAGTAATTCAAATATTTAGATGATAAGGGAGTGTAAGGGCGATAGGCTGTGTGAAGGCAACGAGGTGGGAAAAGGCTAGAGGAAATTAGAGAACAACTAATGCTCCATTTGGACAACAGTAACACATAGTACATATCACGTAAAGCTAGGAAGGTATATTAGCAGTAGATTGTGGAGGACATTTTAAGCTGGTTATGAAGCTTGTATTCCATCCCATAGACAATAGGGAGCCACTAAAAGCTTTCATGTGTGTATACGTATAAATAAATGACCAAACATATATGTATGTTCATATATATATACACACACATTTATTTGTTTATTGATTCATTAATGTACTTGGTTCATTTTTTTTTATCTATTTATTCAGTCATTCATTTATCCATTTATTTATTCATTCATCTATCTGTCTACTTATTTAATTGTGTCAGAGTGGTAACACAGTCATTTCTATCCCTTAGAAAGATGATTATTTTGGCAACCATGTGAAAGATAGGAGAGAGGAGAAAGAATAAACAAATTTGAGAACTGGAAGGGACCTTATCTAGTCCAATCCTTCCATGAAAGGAATCCCCGGTTAAGCATTCTTGATAAATGGTCATCCGTTTTCTGCTTGAAGACCTCCAAGAAAATGTACTATACTATCTGTGGAGGCAGCACAATCTGCCTTTGGACAGCTCCAACTGTCAGGAAGTCACTGAGTACTCTTGACATTTTTAGTGGGGTGAGAGGAGGGAACCTGGAGGATTTTCCCTCATGATCTGGCCTTTGATTACAACTCTTCCAGCCAAGTTGGCATTGCATTAAAGTTCCAGAGGTGAGATTTCATCCTTTTGGCACTCAGTCCTTCTGTTTACTATATTAGTAAATGAGTCACACAACCACACATTTTACTCTCCTTATCAGAGCCTCATAGGTTTAGAAATGGAAGGGACTTTAGAGGCCTTGAAATCCAATCCTCTCATTTTATAGGTAAGGAAGCCAAGGCTTCCAGAGGCCAAATGACTTCTCTAGGGTCACTTAGCTAGGTGTCAGAGGCAGGATTTGAATCCAGGTCTTCCTGAGTCCAACTCCAGCACTGTTTCCACAATTTAATTCTGCCTCCCATCTCCTTTATGCTCACTTTTTACCCAGGACTATATGAAGACTGGGTTACATTAAGATCTGGAAGCAGGAAAACCGAGGTTCAAGTTTTCCCTCCAGTTATTATTATATGTTTGAATATGGATGTAACACAAACTCCACAAGTATCAGTTTCCTATAATAATGTCTGTTCTATTACATTGAATGGAGTAGCTAGGCAGTGCAGGTGATAGAATACCAGCCTGGAGTTAGCAAGATCTGAGTTCAAATCTAGCCTTAGATTCTTGTTAGCTACATTACCTGGGCAAGTCATTTAACCAGTTTGCCTCAGTTTTGTCATCTGTAAAATGGGGATAATGAATAGCACCCACCTCCCAGGGTTGTTGTTAGGATCAAACTGGATAATATTTGTAAAGTTTAGCACAGTACCTATTATATAGTAGGTGCTATTGTTATTACTATTTCCTAACTCACTGGAAAGCTGTGAGGCTCAAATGAAATAATATATGTAAAACACTTTGCTATACATGTCACATTTTATTACAGGGTGATGGACAGCTTGTCTCAAGCCTGGTGTCCTCTGTTTCTCTCAACAGTGTTAGACTTACCTTTCCCAAGGGAGGGACCATTGCCACTAGGTCAGGGCTTGACCAGTCATTCCAGTTGTCACTGCATTTATTCTCATTTAGCACTGGGCGGGGAAGTCAAAGCACCTAAGTCTCTCAGTGACAAATACTGGTCACCACCCCCATCCCAGAAGGAGCAGTTTTCTCTGCAGCTCCTAAAATGCGTATGCCCTGGGGGCCTGCCACTTCACCTCAGTCAACAGAGAGAGCTGGATGCCTGAATCCTTGCTTTAGCTAAGCAGGGCTACATTTAGAACATAACTCTTTGGAGACATATGCTCCAGATCTGGGTGACATGGATTAACCTTATTTGATTTGTTCTCCTGCCTCTGCCACTGACTTGCTGTGTGACCCTGGGCAAAGTGCTGACCACCATCTTAGAAGTGGAGAAACCAAGAGACAGGTGAATCAATAATTCTTGTCACACATTTCACAGGGATCTTAGAAAGATACAGGTTATATAAGATGCGACAATTGTTCACTGAATGGTTCTGTGCTTCACAAGTACAAAGAAGGCTTTATGACATTCTCACATTTTTGGTGGGTTGTTAACAAATCAGTATTTGTGTAAGTGAAATATCTCAGCAATCTAAATAGAACAGCAACCTAAATTGGGAGACTAGAAGCTACTATTGGTTTATTTGTTTTTCTTTCTTTCTTTCTTTCTTTTTTCATAACAAAACAACAGGAAGCTACTTCTGCCAGTGACCTGTGTGAGCTCCTAAACATTCCCCTGTCCTCTGAAAAACCCAAAAACCCAAAAAACCTGCTAACTCCCAAAACCAAACCTAGACAAAACAACAAAATACACTAGTCAAATCAACATGCATTTATAAAGTACTTAGTATGTGTCAAACACTATACTAAGTTTATGGGGTGCAAAGACAGGGAAAAACATAATCTCTGGCCTCAAGAAGCCATGTGAAAAGGAGACACAAAGTACCAGGTACATATAGGATATACAGAGAAAATTAAAGGTCTGAGAGGGGATGGCATTAGCATTTGGGAGGCAGGAAAAGAGCCTTCTGGTGTAGGGAGATTTTAGCTGAGTCTTGAAGGAAAACATAGAAACTAAGATATGGAGGTAAGGGGTAAAGTGTTCTAACTGTGGGGAGGACGGTTGTGCAAAGGCAGGAGAAGGCAGATAGCATGTAATGTTTGAAAATCTGCAAGTAGGCCATTGTAGTTGGACTATAGAGTACATGAAGGATAGTAAACTGGAAAGGTAAAAGGTCCTCCAGTTATCATCACTAGCAGACCTCCAGAACTATAGACTGGCTTTCACCAAGAAATGTGAGAAGATAAAGGCGACTGATGCTGAAACAGGGATCTGTTTCCATTTTCCTTGCTCTCAGTTCTGGGTATCATTTTACCTGCTCATTGATTTCTCTCAACTCAGTTCAACAGCAATTAAAAAAAAATTGTAAATTGTTGCCTATTATTGAAGTTCTGAGCTCACAGAGACCAGATTTAGTCTTAGAGGCTTCTTAATAGTTATCTGTTTGGCAAACATCCCTTGCCAAGAATTTAATGAATTTGACTGGTCAGAAGGTCTTTGATGGATACAAGTTCAGAAGATACTCTATTTTTTTTTTTACTTTATAAAGTAGATAAGATTACATAAAACACATTTTGAGCACTTACTGTGTGCCAGACACAGTGCTAAGCTCTGGGAATAAAAATATCAACAAAAGTAAAGACAGACCCTTATTGTAGAAGTGCTTCCATTGTTAAGAAGGAAGACACATAGAAGGGAGCTGGGGTTGAGGGGAATCCAATACCAGAAAAAGGGCTGACAACTAGGTTTCAAACTAAGTTTAAAAGATTGGGTCACACTAAGTTATCTCTTTATGAGGTAACTAATTAGTCAGTTGAAAGAATCAGATAGGAAATAATGGTGATAGCATAGCTTTTAAAAGTCAGTTTACCAAGTCCAGGAAATGGACTGGAAGAGGAACCCAGATCCTCATGGGGTAACAGAAGAAGTATGGAGCTAGAGAAAGGAAAACTGTAATAAGCCATATGGCACTGAGAATGAAAAAAAAATACAGACAGGGACAACTGCCAAATAGAAACCTGCTGAGGCAGATGAGGTATGAGGTATATTCAGTCAGAAGCCATATGCTGAATTTATACTCCACTAGCCTCTTATACCCCCACTCTCCAAACCCTTAGGACTTCAAGACTCCAAGATAGTAATCCTATATGTCTTTTTTTTCCCCTTGAACTCTTTCTTAGGAGTCAGCCTGAAGCCTTTTCCTCTAGGCAATGAGGGTGGATGGAGAGAGGCAGAGTTTCTTCCTTACTTTTCTTGGTTTTAGATATTTACTTTGTCTTTATAAAAAAAGTGGTGACCACTGGCATTTGCTAGTTGAGTGTACTTATTGGTAATACATTTGGGAGGAAATAACTGTGTGTATCAACTGACACTGACCAATAAATAGCACAAAAGAAGAGATAAAAATTTACCCAGCACTATGATGTTTTGCCAGAATTACTGTCTCTGGCTGGGGGTTTGGTACTGATAAGAAAATAAAGAGAATTATAGGTCTTTTAGTATTTTTTCCCTGAGCAAAGAATGGGTATTTATACCAAGGTAATGAATCTATAATAGGGTAAAGGGCAAAAAGGAGCATTTGAACAACCCTAATCACCATATCATCCCTTTAACACTGGTATATCTATCACAATTCTAAATTGTTTTTTAAGATGTTTGGATAATTTATAGCTCTACCAATAGGTTATTTATGTCTCTACCTTTCCACAATCTCTCTAACATTGACTATTTTCCATTTTTGTCATCTTTGTCAATTTGCTGGACATAAAGTGAGAGCTCAGAGTAGTTCTGTTGTCTATTTCACTTATTATTAGTGATTCATATGATTAATAGTTTGAAATTCTTTTGAGACTGATTTGTTCATGCTTTGACCACTTATCCCTTGGGCTTTTGGTCATATATTTCAGTCAATCAATACACGTTTATTAAATGCCTACTACGTGCCAGGCACTGTGCTAAGTTCTGGGGGTACAAAGAAAGGAAAATGATACTCTCTTATTGAGGAGCTCACAGTATAATAGGGGAGACAACATGCAAATTACTATGTACAAACAAGCTACATAAAGGGTAATATTTGCTTTAGTTTCCTCTCTATCTTAGATATCAGATACTTGATGTTAAGGATTTTTTTTGATAGATAAAATGTGGAAGACAAAACAGAGAGCATGAACAGTTAATAGAATTTAACCCAAGAAATAAAGGGAAAACCATCTATTTTTTTTTTCTGGTGCACTGAAGAACAATGATTAAATTTGCTAAGTTCAAACTGAAAAAATGTGGGCTCCTCAGGTGTTTGCCAGAAGATAGAGAGCAATGGAAAATAAATTAATCTTTTTAGATGACTCACATGCACATAAAAAAATTAATAGTTTCATGTGGTATCTATCCATACCACAAAACATTCAGAAAATTCGTAGACATGGTTTTTAGACAAACAGCTGCTTTATCTAATCAGGATTTAGCAACCTAGAGGCACAACTGAAATTACATATGCTTATGGGTTTCTGCTGACTATACCACTGTGTAGACAGCCAATACAGCTTTGTTTGAATACTGTGGTCAGAATGTTTTTCAGAGCTGTCTCAGTTTCATAAAAATCACAGGATCACAGAAATAGAAGGAATCTCAGAGGCCATGTAATCTAAGCTATAACTTGATCCTCTTTGCAACATTTTTAATAAGTGGCCATTCAGCCTCCATTTGAAGACCTTTAGTAATGGACAAATCACTACTTGCCAAGGCAATCTATTCTACTTTTAGTTAACTTTAATTGTTCAGAAAAATGTCAAGCCTTAAACTGATTCTCTGTAACTTTTTCCAACTCCAGCTACTTTTCCCTTCTGGACCTAGGAACAACCAGTTTAATTCCATGTGACTCATCTTCAAATACTTCAAGTATTAGAAGACTCTTATGGAGAGCACCCTATAGGTTGATGTTGACCAATTAATGAGCTATTCTTTGGGTCCAGTCATTCTACTAGCTTCTAATTCACCTGTCTGTGATATCATCTAGCAATTATTTTTCTACCTTGTCTGCAGAAATAGCATGAAAGACATTAAATGTTTTATAGAAATCTAGGTAAACCATGTGTATCGCATTCCTCAGATCTGATAACTTAGTAACCCTTTCAAAAATGGGTTTGGCATGACTAACTTGAAAAATGAAACTCTCCTGGCTCTTACTGGTCACCACTTCCCTTTCTAGATGTTCAACAGAGTATCCTGTTAATAATATGCTCTAGAGTTCTGCCAGGAAAAGAATTCGAACTTAAAGACTTAATAGTTTAAAAACTCTACTTTCTTCCATTTTTTGAAAGTCAAGATGACACTTACCCTTCTTCTGACCTGTGGTACTTCTCCTATTCACTATAGTATTTCAAAGACCACTGATAAGGTCTCAGTAATCACATTAACCAATTTCTTCTGTACCTGGCATGTCCTTTGTCTGAACCTGGTGACTTGAATTCGTTGAAAGCAGCTGAGTATACTCTTTTTCTTCAAATTTTTAAATTTTAGAATAAAACAAGCATTTCCATGACATAGTACAATAAAAAAAAGATAATTACACATGAAACTGCAAATTTACTATATACAATTTGCTATTCCTTTCAAATATACAAAAGAAATTATTATGCAAATTTCTTTTTTTTTTCTTTTCTCCTACCCCCACCTCACATCCTAGAGATGGCTACCATTAGCCACAAATAAGTGTATATGTAAAATTATTCTATACATACTTTTATTTAACAGTTCTTTCTCTGGATGCAGATAGTGTCTTTTGTTATGTGTCCTTTATAGTTAAATTGAATATTTATAATAGACTATATATAACAAAATAACTTATTTGCTCAAAGTCATTCTTAAAACAATATTGCTGTTACTGTATACAATGTTCTGATTCTACTCACTTTGTTCCTCACTATTTCAACATTTCTGTGTTCTTCTAAAACCATTGAGCTCATCATTTTTTTATAGCATAATAGTATTTCATCACAATCATATACCTCAACTTGTTCAGCTATTCCATAATTGATGGGCATCCCTGCAATTTCCAGTTCTTTGCCATTACAAAGAGAGCTGCTATAAACATTTTAGAACATATGGATTTTTTCCCTAATCATCTTTGGAAATAGATCAAGTATGGTATTGCTGGGTCAAAGGGTATAGGTAGTTTAATAACTCTTTGAGTATAATTCCAGATTGCTCTCCCAAATGGTCGGATCAGTTCACAATTTCATCAACAATGAATTAGTGTTGCAGTTTTTCCACATCCCCTCCAACATTTGCCATTTTACCCTTCTATCATTTTAGCCAATATGATATGTGTAAAATGATATCTCAAGGTTGTTTTAATTTGCTTTTCTCTAATCAATAATGATTTAGAACATTTTTAATTTGACTATAAATTGTTTTGATTTCTTCATTGGAAAATTGCCTGTTCATATCCTTTAACCATTTATTAATTGGGGAATGACTTGTATTCTTATAGATTTGACAAAGTTCTTCACATATTTGAGATATGAGACTTTTATATGAAAAACTATCTATAGAATTCCTCTCTCCTCAATTTTATGCCTTTTTTTTCTGACCTTGGCTACATTTGTTTTACTTGTATAAAACCTTTTAATTTAATGTAATCAAAATTATACATTTTATACCTAATTTTGCTCTCTATCTCTTGTTGATTCATAAATTATTCGCCTATCTGTAAGTCTGATAAGCAATATGTTCCATGTTCTTCAAATTTTTTTTGTAAATCTCTCTTTATATCTAGGTCACATATCCATTTTGACCATATTTTGGTAAGTGATGTAAGCCATTGGTCTATGCCCAGTGTCTGCCACACTACTTCCCATTTTTCCTAATAATTTTTATCAAATAATGAATTCTTATCCCAAAATCTTAAATCTTTACACTGCTCAAATATAAGATTATGTTTATCTGTTGCTGTGAACTGTGTGTCTACTCTCTCCACTGAGCTACCTTTCTATTTCTTAGCCAGTACCAGATAGTTTTTTATACTGCTTTATAATATAGTTTATCCCAAAAGCTGCTTATTTGGGAAAGGTCTTTTAATTACCTTTTCCCAATTAAAAGCTGTCTAGGAGAGGAAAAGACCACACTCCGCAGTGAGCTACATTGTTGTAGTCCATTACTTACTTTGTGGCCAACAGTCAGGTGCAAAAAAAAAAATATATATATATATATATATATATATGTATATATGTATATACATATATATGTGTATATATATATAGTTTAAAATATGGTACTGCTAAACCTCCTCCTTTAAATTTTTTTTCACTATTTCCTTTGATATTCTTGACTTTCTGTTTTTCCAAATGAATTTTATTGTTATATTCTCTGATTCAACATATAAATTAGTTTGGGTAAAATTGTAATTTTTATTATATTGGCCTTGCCTACCCATGAACAATTAATATTTCTCCAATTATTTAAATCTAATTTTATTTGTATAAAAAGATTTTTATAATTTTGGTTATATAGTTCCTGGGTTTGTTTTGGCAGGTATAATCCCAGGTATTTTATACTGTCTAAAGTTATTTTAAATGGGACATTTTTTTTTACTATCTCTTCTTGCAGAGTTTTATTTGTGACATATAGGAATGCTGATGATTTATGTGGATTTATTTTAAATTCTGCTACTTTGCTAAAATTATTAATTGTTTCAACTAATTTTTTAATTGAGTCTTTAGGATTTTCCAAGTATATCATATCATCTGCAAAAAGAGATAGTTTTATTACCTCATTCCCTTTTTCTGATTCCTTATATTTCTTTTTCTTCTCTTATTGCTATTGCTAGGATTTCCAACACAATATTGAATAATATTAGTGACAGTGGGCTTCCTTGTTTTCATACCTCATCTTACTGGTAAGTCTTCTAGTTCATACCCATTACAAATAGTGCTACAAATAGAGCTATTAGATAAATGCTTTTTAAAAAAATCAATTTAAGGAAAAATCCATTTATATCAATACTTTCAAGTGTTTTTTTTAAATAAAAATGAGTGTTGAACTTTATCCAAAGCTTTTTCTATTGATATAATCTATTGACATAATCATATGATATTGACATATACCTATTGACATAATCATATGATTTAAAACAATCTTTTATTGATATGATTATGTTAATACTTTTCCTTATGCTTAATCATCCCTGCATTACTAGTATAAATCCCACTTGACCACAATGCATAATCTTTGTAATATATTATTGTAATCTTTTAGCTAACATTTTATTTAGGATTTTTGCATTCATATTCATGAATGAAATTGGTCTGTAGTTTTCTTTTTCTGTTTTTGTGCTTCCAGGTTTAGGTATCAGCATCATATTTCTTTCATAAAAGGAATTTGGTGGGACCTCTTCTTTATCTGTTATTCCAAATAATTTATTGAGTATTGAAATTAGTTGATCTTTAAATGCTTGATTGAGTAGTTCTATCTTCTCTGACATCTGTTATTGTCTTATCAACTCAGAGCAGCCGTTCTAACCATCTTGTCATCCTTGATTTAGTATTTTTTTTAAAGTCTTTACTATCATTCTTAGCATTTATGACTAATCCTCTGCTCATGCTGAACTTTAGCATACTTGTCACAGTCCTACAGGACCATTGAAGTCTTTTGTATTCATCCTCAGTTACCGTGCATGGTTTCATTCTCTCCCTATAGGAAGACAGTTGATCTTTCTATTGTCCATGTCACATCAACAAGTGATTGCTTGGATAACTCCCAGCATGGGGTCATTAACCATGATTACTTGTCTATACTTTTGACCCTTAATCTATGTTTTCTTTTGAGATTGTAGCTGAAGAGTCACTTCATTATTCCTAGGAATACAGGAAGATGCTTCTTCTTCAGAGTCCTGCTTCCAAGTGGAAAGCCTTATCATAGTTACTTATCTTGGATTATCCAGTTGTCCTTCATTTACTGTTCTGTGTCAAACTATCTTCCATCATCTTGACACGTTAGGATTCCTTTTGACCTCTTCAGATCCGTTCCTCTTTATTTTTTGCTATCAAGTGCTTTTTTGTCAATATTTTAAGAAAGGTTTCATTCTTTTAGGTAACTTGAAGTATAAAGAAGCTTCTTCAAACCCTTTCATTTTCTCTTCTAGACAAACTTGAACTTTATGCATATGTATAAGTTGCTTGGCAATAGCAGAGAGATAAGTCTTTTGCAATTTCAGCAGGAACTGAAAAGTTCCTTGGCCTTCCATACTTGCTAGTAGCAAGATTCTTAGTCCTCAGTCATATAGCTTTCTTTTTGGCAGCTCTTATTGGTATAAAGTGTTTTTTGTAGCCCATGTAGGCTATGGGTGTCCATCTGGGTTTTTTTTAGTTGTGATTCCTAGAGAGAGGTAAATAGACACCCCTGAAGTCTCCTCCAGCATCCAGAAAAACAAAGATCTCTCCTTTCCCAAGCTCTTGCCAACTCTGCCTGTCACATAGGCACAGAACAAGGAGTTACTGTCTCTATGTCAAAAGGGAGAATCTTTTGCAAATGGCTAGCTTGAACCTTAGGTTTGAAACTCTTCTAGTAAGCAAGGTGGCAGAATGCTTATTTATCTGACTTCCAGGCTCCTATGGAATCTTCTCATTATTTATAGCAAGCTTCCTGTCTTTTCTCCAGAAGACACTATCTGTTGAACTACCTTTGGTTGGCAATTAGCAGCTTTTGTTAAAGCTTAATGGAAACAGAAGCTGAACAAGAATTAGGTTTTGGTTTCTACTTAAGTCTACTAAAGTCCAATTATCAGCCACTTTGTATCCTTCCTACCCATTCTATCTTCTCAGCCCATCAAAAGTACTAACTGACTAGCTACCACCAACACAGAGAAGAAGGCAGGGTTCTTGCTCCCAAGCATTCTATTTGGGGAGGTAGGAGTGTATACAAGAAATAGAGACAAAGAAATAAAGCAGTATGGTGTGGTGGAAAAAGTTCTGGAGGAGGAATGAGAAGACCTGGTTTTGAAACCCAGCTCTCCCATTTAGCACCTGTGATCCTGGGACCCAGGGACTTGTTTCTGGACTAATTTCCTCCTCTCCAAAAGGAAGATTTTTGTGGTAGATGATCTTTAAGGTCTCCTCTAGTCCATCACATTCTGTGATGAATAAACTTAAGCCCTCTTTATTGCTCAATTTGCCAGTGAGTAATAGATAACAAGATCATTCTTTCTTACTCCATAATATAATGAGCTTCCCTTACAATTGCTCCAGGTGCAGTCAATGCCCATAAACAAATTACATTTATTTTTAGTGAATGCATTTCATTATTATTTGGAATGATCTCTTGGGACCTTTTAAAAGCAAATAGTTAGTTATGGAGATAAATTGTATTCTTTTGAACAAGGATGTGCTGGAAGCAATTGGAAAAAGCTTTATGATTTCTAGCTGTTCTCAAATCAAGTTAAGTCAATATGCATATATTAAGCACCTATTATGCACTAGGCATTGCAATAAACACTAGAGATGCAAAGAAATGCAAAAAAAAAAAAGCCAAACCTATCCCTTTTTTCAACAAGCTCATAATTTAATGGGAGAGGCACCATGCAAACAATTTAAGCAATAATGTGCAAATAAGATGCAGCCAGGATAAATTGGAGATAATTTTAGAGAGAAGACACTAGTATTAAAGGTATCAGAAAAGACTTCTTGAAGGAGGTATTTTATTTGGAACCTGAAGGAAGCAAAAAAAGCTAGAAAGTAGATGAAGGAACGAGTTCTAAGGCATGGGGGGACAGCCAATGAAAATGTATTGGAAGATTGATTGCAATGTTCAAGGATCACAAAATAAGAGGTGGGAGGAAGATGTAGGAAGACTGGCAAGGTAAGAAGGGATTCAGATTTTGACTTTGAAAGCCAAACAGGGTTTTTGAATGAGTAGGAGGGTGACATGGTAGACTTCTATTTTTTGAAGATCAACTTAATAGCTGAATGGAGGATGGCTTGGAGTGGGGAACTGACAAAGGAAGATGAACTAGAAAACTACTGCCATTTTACAGGAATGAGGCCTGCACTAGGGTGTAGCAATCAGAAAAAAGAATGGGACACGTACAAGAGATACATGAAGGTAGAATTGACAGTACTTGGCAACTGATTGGGTAGGGGAGCAGTGAGAGAGAATAAGCAGTTTGGATGATGCCTAGTTTTGAGCTTGGGTGACTGAGAGGATAGTGGTAGCCTCTATAATAATAGGAAAGTCAAGAAGAGGGGAGGGTTTTGGAGGAAAGAAAGTGAGTTCAGTTTTGGACATACTGAGTTTAAGATATCTGTGGGACATCCAGTTCCAGATGTCCAATAAGTGGTGGGATAAGTAAGAATGGAGGTCAGGAAAGGGGCAAGGAGTGGATAAATAGATTTGAAAATCATCTGCATAGGGATCATGGTTGAATCTATGGGAGCTTGTGAGACCACCAAGCAAAATAGTATGGAGGGAGAAGAGGGCCCAAGTCAAAGGTTTGGGGACACTCATGTTATCATCTGGGTGAAGATTCAGTCAAGGAGAGTCAGGAGGCGTGTTCATACAGGTAGGAAGAGAACCAGGAGAGCAGTGTCACAGAAACCTAGAGAAGAGGGTGAATGACCATGTCAAAAAGTTCTCCTTACAGAAGAGCAAAGTACAAGAGGACTTTTTTTTCCTTGATAAGCTTATTGGTTAGCAATTGAATAACCTTAGCCTGTAATCTTTTCATATTTTTAATGCTATCAGGATTTGTCCTACTCAATAACTTATGAATTCTCTCAGGAAAACTCATGGCATTATGGGAAATGTACTAAAAAACTAGATTAAGAATCTATCACCAATTTTAATCAGAATTGGGTTGCATAATACATCCCCAAACACATATGATTTTAAGTTCAAAACTCTGTAGTTGGAAGATTAAAATTTAGAAAAATTAAATTTAAATTACTCCCACATATTTTTTAGCTAATGTTCAAAAATGTTGTTCATACACTTAGATGTTAATTACTGTCTATGTACCAGAGTAGGAATGTTCTCTTTGGGACAAAGAGAATAATTATCTACAAGTCTATTAAGAATAACTTGAGTATAACTGTGAGAACAGAATAAAATTACAAATGTTGTCTTGTAAAAAATTAAGTGGTAATTATTTCCAATCACATACATGGATCTTAGTAGGGTGATACCTTAACAGATTTATATAATGAGAGATGTGTTTTTAAATTCTGAAGTATTTGGTATTATTTATACATAATCCAGCGGTGGGCTGGAGATAGCTCATCCAGTTCATCAGAGCCAATAGTTACATTTTCAGCATATTTACACTTTGGACATTGGCAAATGTTACAAATCGGGCTTGAGTTTTTATTCTGTTGACTGTTTGTAGTCTAGACCAAAGAAAGTGATGGAGATAATGTTAATAATGCAGATTAAGCTTGAAGGTGGGTCAAAAATACATTTGTTTTTGGAGAGCCAATTATAAACATTTACCAGACATAATCTTATTTTGTAAAATGAGGGGATTGAAGTAGAGTTGCAAATTGAAATAGATCTGGAAAGGACTTTAGAAATCATTTAGTTTAATGCCCTATACCCCTCCTCCTCTAGATGTCACACAGGGAGATGGAGTACCAGACAGTTGAAATTTGCTCTGAATTTTTCTCAGAGCCACACAGCTAGTGAGAGGCAAAGCTAGATTGAACTTGTCTTCTTACTCCAAATTCAAAGCTCTTTCTGCTATACCACACTGCCTCTTCTCAAATCCCTTCTAGTTCTAAACATTCTATGAGATTTAAAAATTACTTTATTATTTGTTTGTTTACTTATTTATTACTAGAGCTGGGGTTATCACCTTTGGTTTCAATTATCCCCTCATTTCCCACCTGCCTGCACCATTTTGGACTTCTTTTGACTTCTCCCCCATGCTCCCAGGTAAATCTCACCATCCTGCAAGGTCCAATCAACCTCATCAGTATCTTCTGCCCCTCTAACTAGAGGGTGGATCCATGAACTCCTCAACCTCCATTGAGGAGGGGGCACCGGTTAGGCATCTCTTCGTTTCCCAGCAGGCTGTGCTGTCTTTGAACTTCTTTCACTTCACTACCATAACCCTTAGCCAGGTACCTTCCCCCTTCCCAATCCCAGCCTCATCTTTCAACTTTTTTTTCCTGTATTTTCTAGATTGTGAACTCTTCAAGGGAAGGGACTATCTTTTTTTTTTTAACTTTTATCCTCAGTGTTTAGTGGATGTCTGTCATTTAGTAAGTGCTTAATACATGCTTAATGACTATTGACTATCTGTTTCTGAATTACAGATCTGTATTACTAGCCATCACAATTCTTCACCACATTCCAGTTTTATATTTTCAACTATGTACAGGACAGATTTCACACTCCTATCCCCTGATAAAGACGCACCTTAATAGGGGTAGGGATGAGTAATGTTGGAGTTGGCAACACATTTTAGCTTCAAGTAAACCTGAGGATGCAGTCATTTTATATTACTCCCAAACATTGTCAACCGTGCTTAGAAACCCAGTTCAGTGTCAACTATACCATGAGTTATAGGAAATTAGGGTACGGGTGTGGGTGTGGGTGGGAGGTATGTTATGGGGAGAGATATACAAGTGAGTGGACATATCACTTGCTCTTCTGGCTGCCTTCCACAAGGTAAATGCACTGACACATCAAGTGATCCAAGGCCTGGGGGGTGTAAGATATACCTGTGATAGCCTATAAGTCTAACCACTCTTAATAACATTCTTCCTATAGGAAAACATGTACTTTGTTCCAAATAAATGACTCACAAATGTACTGTTGTAATGATGATCTGTTAACACATGTTCTTTTTGTGACCAAATCTACAAAGAAAAGTGTCCTTATTGCTTGTCCATCATCTGAGGTCTCTTCTAACTTTCACATTCTATGATTTTTTAATTTTTTAAAAAAATACTAATATTATTTTGGTGATCCTGTATGGTTACAAATCAAACAATAAATATTAAGCTCCTACTATGTGACACTAGGGATACAAAGACAAAAATGAAACAGTCCCCGGCAGCAAGAAATTTATATTTATTGGGGGAAACAATGTAAAAAATGTATGTAATTAAATGGAAAATATATCCAAATAGTGGGATTTCATGATCTCAAGAGAACTAAAATTACTGGAGACAAAAGGGCAACAATAAGTATAAGCAGACTGTATTTTCTACCCAAAGATGACCAGTAACATTCAATGCAATTCAAGCATTCAAGGCACTGTGTAAGGCCCTGGGGAGATGTATTGGAGAGGGAGATGTATTGGTCATGCAGCAAAAGCAAAGGATGGGAACAAGCATTTATTAAGTACCTACTGTATTTCAGGCACTATGCTAAGCATCTTACAAATTTCTCATTAGTTCCTCACAGCAAACCGGTGAGGTAGGTCCTATTATTATTCACATTTTACAGATGAGGAAACTGAGAAAAACAGAGGTTAGGTGACTTGCCCAAGGTCACACAGCTAGTAAGTGCCAGTAAGTATCTAATAAAGGCAGATTTGAACTCAGGTTTTCCTGACTCTGAGCCTAGAGCTCTATCTACACTCAGCTGCCTCAAAGATGCTATCCTGATGTCCATGAAATAGGAAAAGAATCAGAGGAAGGTATCCAGCACAGTAAGGATTTCTGAAGAAATATGAACAGGAATCATACAAGATGAGAAAGCATGGAGGGGTTTTGCTCTGAACTAGATGAGGAAGTACCCATATTAATGAAATAATTGCTTTAGGAAATATTGAAACCCTTGCTAAAAGTCCCAGCAAGGCATTCTGTAAGGAAGTTTGCCATATTCAGGTTGGATTTGGGATGGGGGAAAGAGGTAGGGCAGGAATTGACATCTTGATAAATCTCCCCTATTGAGTTTACACCCTTAGTCATTGGTATGACCATTTGATAGGCTCATAAATGAGAAAAACGTCCCTTTAATTGAATTGCCCTTTGTTCTGATTCTTGGGCAGCCTCTGTGATAAATCCAGAAAATGTTCTCATGCTTGTAATCACCCTCAGAGTTAAAGCCCTTATCATCCTATGCTGCATTATGCAAACAGGGTTACTTGGTTTCATTAAATGCTTCACATTTCTAAACATATCTCTGAGTGCAAACTGCTGACCGGGTAGTTTTAAACCTGGGATATCTTTAATCCACTTTTCTTCTACTTCTTGCCACTTGATGGGGTTTTGTAGGCCATTTTATTCTTTGCTCTTGTCCAGATTGATTTTGAAGTAGATATGCCAGTTATTGCTGAGGCTGGAAACCTTTTGTTTAATAATTCTGGCAGCCAGCAGAATACTGTTTTGTCGGATGCTGATGGACAACAAATCGAGTTCTAATCTCTATCAAACATGATTCTTGTTTCAAAAATGTGTCATGAAGAATATTCTTGATTTTTGCCAGCTTCCTAGTCATCAGCCTCACCAAATCTCTAAAGATACTACTACTTAGGAGATAGAATCTAGGCATGGGACCCTCTTTGACACTCTGAGCAAAGACTAAGTGTCAGGAAGAAAAAACTGTATGAAGTGGCAGGAACTTGGAGCCATGTAGGACCAGATATTTGGGGTTTGAAGGGATTTTAGAGGCCCTCTAGTCCAACATCTCCATTTTGTGGATGAGGAAACTGAGGCTCATGTAGCAATCAAGCACCAAAGGTTGAGATTTGACCCTGGTTCTTTGACTGAAGAGTTAATGCTCTCTCCACTATACCATACTGCGCCCAATTACTACCCATAAAACATCAAGTCAAGCCAAATGAGCGATTATTCCCTGAACCTGAAACCCCATCTCCTGGTTCTGTGCATTTGAACAAGCTGTCCACCTCTGCTTGGGATGTACTCCCTCCTTATCTCTGCCTTTCAGAAGCCTTGTCTCTCTTCAAGGTACAACCTAGGTGTCACTTCCTTTATGAAGCCCTCTCTGATTTCCCCCACTTGTTAGTAATCTGTGCCCTTCCGTATTTATCTTATATTTGTGTACTTGCTATATCCTCTGTGCCACCTGTTCATCTCCCTCCCCCTACCTTAGCCACATATAGGAGGATATAAGCTCCTTTTAGGGAAGGCAGTATATGATTTTTGTCTGTATCTGTAGTATCTAGCACTAGGACTTAAACATAGTAGGTATGAATGTAAATTGAATCATATTGTGCTCTAAGGTGCCTTTCAGCTCAGTGATTCTCTAAGATTTCTGCATGATTCTATGTTCAGGGAATAGTAAATAGACCAATTTGGCTGGAAGGAAAATTCCTCTAGAGGATATATAAACAGTGGGAAAATAGCATTTTGCAAACTTGGTCAAACAGGTGACAGTCTTCCCATTTACTCACACACACAGACACACACACACACACACGCCTACACATACATGCACACTTAATCACACATCCTACAAATAGTGAAATGGCAAATTTCTCTGAAGATCCACTCAGTTTTAAGAAGCCTGGAAGCAGGAGGATGAAAATCTTCATTTCTTTTCTTCTGTGAAAGTCAAGATGTCACCATTTTATTTGTGCCAGTAGAGACCAGCCAGAGACAACAGGTCAGCCAGTCTATTCCTCGCCCTCCCAGATGACTCACTATTGGATCTATCCTGTCACTGCATGCCATCATAGAGGTGCACTTAATATTTTGAAGTCCCTAGGGAGGAACACGTCAGCACTTCCCCTACCTTTTTCTTTTCTTTTTTTTTTCCCTGAGCCTGAGCTGCTATAGCCAATGTCAATATCAATGACAGTGGAGACACTGACGTTGGCACTGGCACGGCCCATTACACTGGGCTGCCATGGCTCCTTATCCAGGCTCTGGCTCTCTGTGTGTGCTCTGGAGCAAATAAATCCCAAGAACTCAATTTCTTCCCTGAGACAGTGGAGACAATGTTACTCATGCTTCATAGGAAAGGATGAATAGTTGACGTGAACTACTTTAAAAGAAGATGAAAGATTTGGTGTAAATAGAAATGAATGGTTATGTATATATTTCTCTCTCTCTTTCCATTTACTCCTCTTTTTCTTATTCTTCTACCCCTCTCTCTTTTTCCTCTCCTTCTCCATGTGAGAGGGAAGTGGTGTGGCTTAGTGGATAAAGAGCTGGTCTCAGAATCAGGAAGACCCAGGGTAAAGTCTTGCCTCTGACATTATTCGACTCTGCCATGCAGGCCAAGTCTCTTAGCCTTTCCTCCTCCCTCCTCTACCTCTCTAACTCTCTGAGACTATTAAGTTGCAGAAAAGGTGATGACCATTCGTGGTAGTAGAAGCTCTCTACTAGGAGCTCCCTGAAACAATTACATCATAGATTCAGTTTGAAAAAATAAACAAAGCTTACTTTAATAGTAATATTGTTTTTTTTTAAATGAATTATCTATCTTTCTGTCTGTCTGTCTTTCTGTCTGTTGTTGTATTTGGCCTCACAGGCTCTGGTTAAAAGAAATACCTGGGTTCAGATTTCTAGAAAATCGTACTCAGGAAAATGATCCAATCATGAGTTTCATTGTTATGCAACCCAGCAAGCAGGCAAACAAAGCGTACACACTTATGGCAATATTATAAATAGACAGAGGTTTGTCCCCACATACAAAAAAACCTCACTCAAACTTGAGGGTGAAGGAGACATGTTAGGGAGAGAACACACTCAAACTTGGGATTCAGGTGGCAAGATTATCTATCTTAAAAAAGGACTTGGTTGAGAACTAATCGATGCCAGATGTAGGAGGGAATATTCTGAACTGGACCCAGATGTGGTGGAAAAGTTTTCATGGTCTCAAATCACTAACAAACTTTGGTGCAACTGGGGTAGGGTGAGTTTCTTTATTAGCACCACAAACTGGTAGGAGAGTCTAACATTAACTAAGGCACCAGAAGGAGAATGATTCTAGGTCTTTGTAGCAGGTCAAAAGTTCATCTCATCAAAAGTTTCAAGCCTTACCCACTTCACACAGAATTAATAGCGAGAAAGTACAGCTTTCCGTGTTATGTATACGTTTCTATGGACATTAGGATCACTTAGCCTAAGGGACTCCATGTTGGAGTCCTCTCTTTATAATATGACATCAAACTATACTCAAATAATAGCATCAGATATGACTGGGTGCTGGCTGTTGTCTCCAGCCTAGCTAAGTGCAGAAACTCATCCAAAAATGGCCACAAGGTGTATTTTTTAAATTTTTGCTGTAATAGATGCTGCCAAACGTTGGCTCCAGAGGCGTTCAAAGCAGAGGAGAAAATTTTCTTCTTTCCCTGTGGCTCCCCCACCTCTATCCTATGTGACTAAGCCATTCAACATTTTCTTTAAGTAATCAGGTGCCAACAGTAGCACAGCTGTCAAAGAGCCTCGAGACAATTGTGACAGGGTCTACAGAGCCATGAAAATAGATGGATATACTTGTATTAGTGGGAAGAGAAC
This sequence comes from Phascolarctos cinereus, assembly GCF_003287225.1. Lineage (NCBI taxonomy): Eukaryota > Metazoa > Chordata > Mammalia > Diprotodontia > Phascolarctidae > Phascolarctos > Phascolarctos cinereus. The sequence continues at coordinate 186,054,280 of NW_027555625.1, forward strand.
TGGATTTGGAGTCAGGGCACCTTGTTCAATTTTGTTGTTGTTGTCCAGTTGTTTCCCTGAATCTTATCTACTGAGCCACCTAGCTGCCCTGCCCCCTACTTTTTTGGGTTTGTTTTGGGAGGCAATGGTGACTTACCCAGGGTCACACAGCTAGTAAGTGTCTGAGGCCAGTTTTTAACTCAGGTCTTCCTGACTACAGGGCCAGTGCTCCATCCTCTGAGCCACCTAGCTGCTTCCCCCCACCTTTTTTAATTTAATTTTTTGGTCTAACTCTTTGTGACACCATTTGCTGTTTTCTTGACAAAGATACTGGAGTAGTTTGCCATTTCCTTCTCCAGTTCATTTTACAGATGAGGAAACTGAGGTAAACAGGGTTAAGTGACTTGCCCAAGGTCACACAAGCTAGTAAGTGTCTGATGCCAGATTAGAACTCAAGAAAATTAATCTTCCTGACTTGAGGCCCAGCACTCTATCTACTGCACCACTGAGGAGTCAATGGCCTATAGTTCAGTTTCTGCCTTTGCTTATTACTACCTGAGTGACTTACAGTAAGTCACCTCTTTTTTCTAAGACTGTTTTCTCATTTATCATATATGGAGGTTGGGCTAATGTGGAACAGTGGAATGAGTCCTAGATTTGGTGAGAGGACCTGGGGTCAAATTCTGGCTCTGTCATTTGCTACCTAGTGGTGTGACCTTGGTCAAGTCACTTCCCATTTTTAGACCTTGGTTTCTATCATTTATAAAATGTAAAGATTGCACTTCAGTTTTCTTCCAGCTCTAAATTCTATTCTGGTTATAATTCTCCCACTGTTTCTTAAAGACTTCCCATATGTGAACTTCTCCAGCCAAGTTGCTCTACTTAGCCTCCTTTTAAGTTAAACACTTAATTTTTGTCTGTAAATTTAAATTTCAGAGCAAAAAAACAATCCCAATTTAAGACTTTAATGTGAGGAAATCCACTGATTTTTCATTCTTATCTTGTATCACCTGGTACGTGTGTTTGCTGCCCAGAAGACTTAGTACTTTCTCATGCTTATTTTGGCTAACATAGCTGTGACTGAACGGGAAGTAGGTTGGCACAGCAGAAAGAGCATTGGTCTGGAGGTCAGGAGGGTGTGGGCTACAGTTCTGGCTCTATCCTTTACTTCTGGTGTGCCCTTGTACAAGTATGTCCCTCTCTGTGCCTCCATTTCTTTATTTGTAAAAGGGGGTACTAATACTTGCACTATCTGTTCCACAGGGTTGTTATGAGGAAAACACTTCATAAATCTGAAAGCCCTAGAGAAATGGGAAATCAGATTATCATTACTGTGCCCACCAGAGTTCTACTTTGGATACTCCACCATTTGGTGGAGGCAAACCTGGGGTCTCAGAGACTATGCCAGTGAAATGCAAGGGCTGGTAGGTATTACCATGCTGGAAAGGGAAGAATTTGACTATGACTGCGTGCTGGTTATTGTCTCCAGCCCAGCTAAGTTCAGAGGCTCATTCAAAAATTGGCTACAAGGTGCTAAATGTTTCAATTCCAGAGGCTCTTGAAGATTTTTTCACCACGCGACAGAGGGGTTTGCTACTTACAATTGCCAATGGATTGTTCCTTCGGATGAAATCACGCGACCTCAAAGATGTGTTAATGCTTAGTGCTTTAGAAAGGGATCCTGCCATGGTTACTTTGGCCTGATGCAAAGCAAAACTTGGTTTTTATAGTGTTTTTCATACTCAAATAATCACAAAGTGCTTATAAAGCCATGAGTCAGATGAACATTGAGGCAGAAATACCATGAGCTACCTCGCCACTTTGTGAACACAGAACTATTGCTCCCATGCAGCAGAAAGCTTACCATTAGCTTTCTCACTTGGGTCATTTGCTGGTGTATTGGAAAAAAATGCATTTAATAATCATCAGTGTTTTTCCCTTTAATATTTTATTCTGTCTAAAGAATCTTTATTTTGCCCCTTTTTCCTTCTTTTTATTGATTGATTTCCTTAATTTCCCTTCTATACCAATATGTAGAGTCACATTAACACAGGGTCTTAAAATTTACTGACAACATTCTGTTCCATTAAATTTGATTAAAATTAACAAGTATTTATGAAACATCAATTAAATGTCAGGCAAGGTACTAGGTGATAAGGATAAAAATTAAAAAAAAAAACCCTGAAACTATCCCTCCTCTTAAGGAGCTTATATATTATTGGATTTACAACAATCCGCAAAAGTAGAAAGTTCTAGTGTTATTTGTTTATTGGTGCTGGAGCTCTGATTTCAGTGGTACAGCAAACGCTAGTGTCCTAGGAAACTCCTTATACCAATGCAGATTGACATCTTCATTACAATTTTAGTCCTAGAGAGTTGCTTGTAGCACTGAGAAACTAAGTGATGCACCACTTAGCACCAGAAACTTTAACAGTAAACTTATGCTGAGTTGGAGAAGGAAATGACAAACCACTCCAATCTTTCCCAAGAAAACTTCAAATGATGTCACAAAGAGTCAGATATGACAGAAATGACTAAACAACAACAAAAATTGTGTCCAGAGTCACATAGTTGGGCTGTGTGTTTGGGGAGGATTTGAATCTGAGTCTTACTGACTAGGGGGCCAGATTTCCATCCATTATGCCGTAGTTCTCTCTAGTGTAACTAGACTAGGGTTAGGAAACCTGCAGCCTTGAGGCCACGTATGGCCCTCTAGGTCTTCAAGTACGGCCCTTTGACTGAATCCAAACTTCACAAAATAAATCCAAGGATTTGTTCTGTAAAACTTGGACCCAGTCAAAAAGTCGTACCCAAGAACTTAGAAGGCCACATGTTGCCTGAAGGCCGCGGGTTCCCCACCCCTGAACTAGACTTATTTTATAGAGGAGGAAACTGAGGCTCAAAGCTGATAAGTGACTTGTCCAGGCTGCAGAGTCAAATCAAGAAGTCAGCTAACTTTTATTAAGCACTCACTGTATGCCAGGTATTGTGCTCAGCACTGGGGATACAGACATGAACTTATATACCTATGGTAGAAGACAGTGCATAAAAGGAGGCTGAAGATAAGGGCAAGGTGTACTACCCATGCAGGGGCATGGTAGAGGAAGTGTGGAAAGTCAGAAGTAGAGCACGGAGAGTTGGCAAGTTATCAAGGTCAAGTCTCAGTTTCCTAACTTTAAGATCAGTAGTTCCATGGACTATGTCCTTTTATTCTCCTATGGTCTCTTCATTTACTTTTCTCTTCTATTTCTCCTCCTTTTTTTTAATCTTCTAGGTCATCCCATTACTTTGCTTAGTTGCTTGGCTTCTTGACGTGATCATTAGTGATACTTCAGTGTCTTAAGGGTCTGTGGTGTGGACAAGCTAACTAGACTTAGGATACTATTAGTATACTTTTTTTATGAGTTGCTTTGGCAAAACAATACACACACACACACTAACAACAAAATTTATCATGAGCTGTGATGATGAATTTTTTTCAAACTTTGCTAAGATGGCAGATACATAATCCATTGGTAGGACAGTATTTGAAGATTTATCATGTTGGCAGAGCTATAATTAGAAAAATTTTCATGTGGCACAAGAGGGAGAGGCTCACCTTGTGTTCATCCTGAGACCACTTTATATCTGCCCCACCTTGGAGAATGCGAGAAGGCCCTTGTCCAGGGAGTAAGAGTCCCCATGTACAAGACTAGCAATAGGGAAGTAGTTTAGGCATGGGAGGAAGGGAAAAGTGAACTGTCCATCAAACAGGTAGAAATATTCAAGATTATTGGTTGGATTTCCCAGGAATTATAGCCCAGAGAGACATTAATAAATCTTAGCCTGGAAGGGAAGGATTATTAAATACAGACAGATGGACAAACAGAGAATCAGAGAGACAGACAGAGAAAGACACACACAGAGAAAGAGAGAGAAACAGAGAGACAAAGACAGAGAGACTGAGAGACTGGGTCATTGAAGCAGCTTTGGCTGCCTGCTGCCTCTGCCTAGTTAACCCCCAAAAAGGCGTGGGAGTGGAAGAGAATGAAGTTCACTGAACAATGGCCTCCTTGAGAAGTCTATGAAACGTGGTAAAATGTTTTGATTTTCTCTTTCTGTCTCTGTTTCTCTGAAGATGGAAAAGATTTAATTCAAAATCTGCCTTCTTTAACCTATTCAAAAAATTTTTAATTTGTATAGTATTTTAAAAAATTGGATTAGTTTTAATACGAAATTATGAACAGTCATAACTTCTCTGAGGGTAGCAAGAGAAAGATCCAGTGAATGGCTTGTGGTATGCAGGGCTAAAATAGAAGTTTGAACCTCGGTCCATAATTAGTGTTTTTATTTTTTTTACCGTATTTAGGACTGAGGTGAATGAAAGAGAATCTTATAGTTTTGATACCAGAGGAAAATAACCCATGTGGAACTAAGTCTTCCATATTTTGCTTTCTTCTGGGCTAAAACTGTGAGTTTACTAGCAATAGAGGTCTGGTGAGGGAATCTATTAGTGCTAATGTTACTCCATATATGTTTAGTGGAGTAAGGGCTGTCACTATGAAATAGGTTTGTCTGGTGGGAGGATAATGGTATGAGTTGGGAAGAGTGGCTATGCCTGTACTCCAAAGGTGGGAGCCTGAGGAAAGACTGAATGCTTTTTCCTTTTAGCTAGGCCTTCTCATTTAAACCTTTAAGTCCTGACATCTAGCACCACCAAATGGGTTAGAAGAGCAAGAAAGCGAGGGAGCAGGGGGAATGATGGGAAAAGGGCAGATATGAAGGAGGCACACTTGTTGCTGCTAGAAGTAACACAGGGGAGGAAGGCCTAATGGATGTAGTCAGCAGCAAGGGAAGAATTACTCTCAAGAAAGTACTCTCAGCTCCCTCTAAATTGTTTCCCCCTTCATTAGGGCAAAACCTGATCTGACCCTTCCTGTTATGATTTGGCATAGGACCTAAGAGAATTCACATTTGTCTAGCAAAATTTTTGATTAGGGGAGGTCAGAAAGATGAGGCGGTACTTTAGTTAGAGGTGTTTCAAAACCTTCCACACTAATTTTTGTGTCCTTTCCAGTGGCTTTTTGGCATCTTATTAGTAAATATGGAATCTTATTGATTTTCACTAAATGAAGCTGCTTAGCTTAATCTGAACATCCTCTATGAATGTTTTGATTCCGCTTGAAGACTCCTTTCTTTGAATCTCACACAAACCTCTGCTCCCCACAAAACAAAGACATACACAAACAAACAATTGTACTGTTATGAGTAAGGAGACTTGTATTAGCTTTATTTCCTGCTAGTTGTGTGACTGAGCTAAACTCTCTTGGCCTGTTTCCTTTTATGTAAAATAAGGGGGTCTATAAATCCGATTCTTCCTATGTCTTTTCTTAAACACCTCTAGGGTATAGTAGCTGATGGAGGGAGGTAGAGAAAAAGGCACAACTAAACTGATATCTCTGGAATGGACTAGATGAGGCAGAGGAGATTGCTTTCCCTCCACTACTGTATGTCACCCATTCTCTGGAATGAAGAGGAGAACCAAAGTCAGTATTTATTTAAAAATTAAACTGTGGAATCATTTCTGACTCTGTCTTTCACTGACTTCAACTGCCCCTGGAGGCTTTCTTTGATTCTGTAGCTGGGCTGTCACATCTGTTGGTCAAGGCCAGTGTTATTAGTTCTGTTAAGTCAGTTAGTGGTGTGATATACCATTGTTCCCAAAGAATGTTCAGGTTTGAATTATAGTTAGTTTTCAACTTAGGAAAAGTTTCTTTCGTTAAATCTATAGGACTTTAAGGTTTATACAGTTCTTTTCTCACACACCAAAATAAGAAAAACAATATAAGTATTATTATTTTCATATTACTGGGGAGAGGACCAAAGCCCAGAAAAGGCCACACAACTTTTAAAAGAAGAGCCAGGATTTGAACCTTTATCTCCTAGTACCCTTTAAACTATACCATGCTGTATCAGCTGTTAGGTAGTTGTTGAATTTCGGATATATTTTCCCATAGAAACAAAGATGTAAATGGTGCTTTTCTTCAGGCTGGTCCACAAAAGATCTTATTAACACGCAATGAAATTAAAGTATCTGCCCTAAAGTTGCTTCCTGATGCCTCACTGAAAGAATGGAGGTAACCAGGGCTTCCCAATTCAATTAAAAAATACCTTTTTTTTTTTTTAGGCAATTGGGGTTAAGTGACTTGCCCAGGGTCACACAGCTACTAAATGTCAAATGTTTGGTCTGAGGCCATATTTGAACTTAGGTCCTCCTGACTTCAGAGCCAGTGCTCTATTCACTGTGCCACCTAGTTGCCCCTAATAAGTATTTGTTAAATACCTACTATATGTGAGACAACTATACTAGGTTCCCAGTGAATCAAACAGCAAGCATTTATTAAACTTTCGTTGTGTGCCATGGTAGGTACTGGGAATACAAAGAAAAAAATTAAAATGTTCCAGTTCTTAAAGAACTTACATTTTGTTGTATTTGTATACACAAAATCTATACAAGGTAGTGTGGTGAGAGAAGGGCAGTCATATCTGGAGGGTTCAGGGCAGCTTTCATGTATAAGGTGGCACTAAGGCAAGTTCAAAAGTAAACAAAAAATTCTAAGAGATAGAGATGAGGAGGGAGTGAATTTCAGGGATGGGAAATAGCACAAAGTCATGGAGATGGGAGATGGTGTATCATGCGTGAAGGACAGTAAGATGGCCGTTGGTTAGATAATTGTTGCTCTTCATCCTTCATTTTTGAAGAGGAACAATGAATCACAGGATGATGTCTCGACTTGGCATGAAATCGGATTTAAGTGAGGCAGAGTTTCACAAAGTCATCAGCCTCATTCTCTCTTCCAGACTTATCGAATTCCAGAGGCAAGATGAATGTTAAGTTGACTGGCAATGGCCTGGGATGCAGTGGATGACCTCGGTCTCTTCTATTTCTGACCAAGCTCTAAGCACCCCACAGTACTTGCTTCAGCTGCCTTCATTGCCATTGGAACAAATTGTCATCCACCTATTCCACTGGAGTGGGGTGGGGAGAGTCTTTACATTCTTGGGGTGGACATTCCCCTAACTCACAAACAGGTTTGTTAGATCATAAAGTGCAGAAAGAGGAGAATATAAAGCTGAAAAGGCAGGTCAGTTGTTAAGCACTTCAAATGCCAAGCAGAAGAATTTATATTTTATTCAAGAGACAATATGTTGTTACTGGAACTTACTGAATTGGGGACTGGCATGGTCTAAAACAAAATATATGAAAAATAGCTGTTGCATTCAAGCAGCTTATATTCTATTGGGTTTTAAAAAACATAAATAGTTAAATAAATATACAACAATAGAGGGGGGCATAAATTGGGAAATCTGGGAAGTTTTCTAGTAGGAGGTGACAGGAGCTGAGTCTTGAAAGAAATTATGGATTCTAAGAAGCAAAGGGGAAGTCAGAAGTGAGGAAGACCCTATTCTAGGCGTGGCTCACAATCCAAGTAAAGGTATGGAGATGGAATGTTGAGTTCTGCTAACAGTCAAACTAGTTTAGTTGAAACATAAGACTAGTATAGAGGAAGCAATAAGAAATAAATTTAGAAAGGTAAGGTAGGAAGTTTTGAATACCAGACTAAGGAGCTTGTATTTTATCCTAGAGAAAAAAGTGATTCCTGAAGGTTTTTTTTTTTTCTAGTGGAGGAGATAGTCATACCTATCCTTTAATATATATTGAGTTGCAGATGCCTATGGAATTTCCATTTTCTTTTCTTTCCTTTTTTTCACCGTGTGGAAATGATTACTTACCACCCTAGTAAAGGAAACGATGGATGATGAGTATCCTTCAAGAACCAATACAACTAAATTTGAAGAGAGTCGTTACAAGGCTGGCCACATGGTAATGTGCCTTTTGACCACAGCTGCTCTTGAAGATTATTTTCCAAGTCACAGAGTGTTGAAGTCTGTGCTGGTGCACAGAACACTTCCATGCATAAAGCTATCGATTCTTGAAGTATTGAAGAAGTTGCTGTCAGTCGTCAGAAATGAATATAATATAAAATCAAAAGGTATCAATACACATTTTTAAAGGAGTAGTTATAATAATAATAGTCCTGAGTTATTCTGACACCCTAAAACATTTTGAGTCTATAGCCCAGAAGCTCTTTAAGTCTTGTTACTGGTAGGGACTGGATTTGTTAGTTCTGAGAACTGGGCAGGGGTACTGGTGGGAAAAGCCTAAGGCAAAGAGGAAGGTAGAAGAGACATCATGGTTGCAGGAAGCCTCTATTGGCAAGGGAGTAAGATGATTTTCTTCTTTAATGGCGGGTCCTGTTCATAAGGCTTATGTCGCGTAAGCGAAAGATGGTATATGGTAGACATGGATATCATTGACTCTTTGGATTAAGACAATATTACTTCTTTTACTACTATTCAAAATAAGCAATTAGTGCTACTATAAGAGAGATCTACTCTTCTCTAAGAGGCATAGTGACAGTTGGCCTTTGCGGGAAGGCTTCACAAATTTTTAGTTGACAGGAAGCAGAAGGAGTGTGGTAAAGTGGCAGGATCATTGAACTTCTAATTATGAAAACTGGATTCTAGTCCTGGCTCTGTCTTTTCTAGCAATGTGACCTTGGGTAAGTTACTTTGCCTCTCTGGGACTCAGTTTCACTATTGTTAGAATGAGAGGATTGGATAAGAATAGGATTTAATACATTTTTTTAAATGTTATTGGCCCTTTTGGCAGCCTGGTAAAGTCTAAGTGTGTCATCTTGGAATAATGATTTTAAATATTAAAAAAGAAAAATATGTAAGATTATAAAGAAAACCAATTATGCTGAGCTACAATTATCAAAATATTAAAAAAAAAGCCCATTATGAATGTCTGGATGATCTGTGATGTAGCTTTAGGCACTCAGAATCTATGGTTTTGTATAAATAATTCCCACTTTTCTCCAAATGGAAAAGACTTGTGGGGAACTTAATTCTTCCCAATGAAAATCTCAGTTCATAGCAAATTTAACTCAATAAATATTTGAAGCTCATCCATTTATAATGCTACTTTGCTATAAGCATTTGATTTGTCTTGGCATATTCTTTAGCAACATAAGTGCATGTTGTTTAAATAATAATGAAATCAATGAGAATTTGAAAAGAAAATGCTATATTCTGAGAGAATACTAAAAAAAAAGAATAGAACAATATAGATCTTTGTAGCACTATGGGATGAGAAAAAAATGACACTAATTGGCTTTTGAATGAATGAGCCCTCACGAGTGTGGCTCCCAGGAGAAAACATGTTGACAGACACTAAGAAGAGGAATGGTATAGGAAATATTTGTAAAACATTTCATTCTATTTAGTTTAAAACTACAAGTATGATAGTATGATACTGACTATGATATGTTTTGTTTAACCTCTAATACACTATGGCTAAATATATTTGTTTGCCTCACATACTAGTGAAGAAGTACAAAATTAGTTAATTATCCTATTTTCTGTTTAATTCTGAAGGATGATTGTTATTTAAAGTAAACCTTTACCTATTTAAAGTAAATCCTCAATTTGGCTCCACAGACCTTGCCCTTTATAGCTTTTCCCTGGGATTTCTCTGGTGGCTGTCTCAAATATGCTGAAAATTGTAAAGGAGGGAGATTAGAGAGAAAAACTTAGTTAGGCAAGGCAGAGAAAGGGCACTGACTAGAGGAAAAAGGAGAGGTAGACCAAACGAAGAAGTGTGCCTTTCTCTTGGATAAGTCAATTAACCTCTCTAGGATACAGGATCAGGGGTGTGTGTGTGTGTGTGTGTGTGTGTGTGTGTGTGTGTGTGTGTGTGCCTAGATCCACTCAGCACAGTATCTGGCAAATGGGAGACACTTAATAAATGCTTATTGGTTGACTGGCTGATTGATGATGTCCATGTCCAGGGTGTATCTTACCAAATAAATCTCTTAGTTCTAGCCTTCCCCCTCTTTTGTAGACTCTTCTTCTGTCTCTCCCAGGTGTGTTTCATAAAATCACTTTTACCAAGCTCATTCCTTTAGAAAGCTCTTAATCAAAATGATAAAAGAAAGCATAGCCGTATTAGAGTCAAAGCACCTACTATGCACATGCCACACTACTGCATTCATCTAGTCCCCATTCCAATCCTTCCCTCTCCACCCCTCACTCCCAAGTTAGTAAAGAGGCATCAAACTTAGAAGCTCTCAGTAGCTACTAGCCAGATAGCCTTCTACTCATGGACAGGTGTAGACTTCTTTTTTAAAAATATTTTTTATATAAATTTATTTATTTTCAGTTTCCAGTATTGACTTCCACAAGATTTTGAGTTCCAAATTTTCTCCCCATCTCACCCCTCCCCCCACCCCAAGATGGCATGCATTCTGAATATCCCTTCCCTTAGTCTGTCCTCTCTTCTATCTCTTACCCCCTTCTCTTATCCCCTTCCCCTTCTATTTTCCTGTAGGTCAGGACAGACTTCTGTACTCCATTTCCTGAATTTCTTATTTCCCAGTAGCATGTGAAAACATATTTTTTAAACATGTGTTTTTAAAACTTTAGGTTTCAAATCTTCTCCCTTCCTCCCTCCCCACCCACCCTTATTGAAAAGGCAAGCAACTCAATATAGGTTATACATGTGCAGTTATGCAAAACACTTCCATAGTAGACATGTGAAAAACTAACTCTATTTCCCTTAATGCTATCCTGCCCTCCCATTTATTCTATTCTTTCTTTTGACCCTGCCCTCCTCAGAAGTATTTGCTTCTAATTACCCCCTTTCCCAATCTGCCTTCCTCTCTATCATCCCCCTGCTCTCTTGTCCCCTTCTCCCCCTATTTTCCTGTAGGGTAAGACAGATTTCCTTACCCAATGAATGTGTATGTCATTCCCTCCTTAAGCCAAATCCTATGAGAATAAGATTCACTCGTTCCCTCTCACCTTCCCCCATTTCCCCTCCACTGTAAGAGCATTTTCTTTTCTGTTTTTTTTGTGAGATAATTTACCCCATTCTACCTTTCCCTTTCTTTTTCTCTGAATATAATCCTCTCTCATCCCTTAATTTTATTCTCCAGATATGACGCCTTAATCTTCAACTCACCCTGTGCCCTATATCTATCTATCTATCTATCTATCTATCTATCTATCTATCTATCTATCTATCTATCTATCTATCTATCTATCTATCTACCTATCTATCTATCTATCTATCTATCTATCTATCTATCTATCTACCTACCTACCCATACGTACATATAATTTTTTTCCTCCAACTACCCTAATACTGACAAAGGTCTCATGAGTTGCAAATATCATCTTTCCAGGCAGGAATGTAAACAGTTCAACCTTAATAAGTCTGTTATGATTTCTCTTTCCTGTTTACCTCTTATGTTCCACTTGAGTCTCCTATTTGAAAGTCAATTTTCTATTCAGCTCTTGTCTTTTCATCAAGAATGCTTGAAAGTCCTCTATTTTACTGAATGACCATTTTTTCCCCCGAAGAATTATACTTAGTTTTGCTGGGTAGGTGATTCTTGGTTGTAATCCTATCTCCTTTGCCCTCTGGTCCTTTAATGTAGAAGCTGTTAAATCTTGTGTTATCCTGATTGTGTTTCCACAGTACTTGAATTGTTTCTTTCTGGCAGCTTGACCTGGGAACTCTGGAATTTGACTACAATATTCCTAGGAGTTTTCCTTTTGGGATCTCTTTCAGTAGGAGATAGATTGATTCTTTCAATTTCTATTTTACCCTCTGGTTCTACTATATCAGGGCAGTTTTCCTTGATAATTTCTTGAAAGATGATGTCTAGGCTCTTTTTTTGATCATGGCTTTCAGATAGTCCAATAATTTTTAAATTCTCTCTCCTGGATCTATTTTCCAGGGCAGTTGTTTTTCCAATGAGATATTTCACATTCTCTTCTATTTTTTCATTCTTTTGGATTTGTTTTGAAGTGTCTTGATTTCTCATAAAGTCAGTAGTCTCCAATTGCTCTATTCTAATTTTTAAGGAAGTATTTTCTTCAGTAATCTTTTGGACTTCCTTTTCCATTTGGCCAATTTTTCTTTTGAGGGCATTCTTCTCCTCATTGGCTTTTTGGACCTCTTTTGCCATTTGGGTTAGGCTATTTTTTAAGGTGTTATTTTCTTCAGTATTTTTTTGGTCTCCTTTAGCAAGCTGTTGACTTGTTTTTCATGATTTTCTTGCATCACTCTCATTTCTCTTCCCAGTTTTTCCTCTACTTGTCTTACTTGCTTCTCAAAATCCCTTTTGAGCTCTTCCAAGGCCTGGGACTGATTCATATTTTTCTTGGAGGCTTTGGATGTAGGAGCTCTGACTTTGTTGTCTTCTGGTTGTATATTTTGATCTTCTTTGTCACCAAAGTAAGATAATATAGTCTGACTCTTTTTGTGCTGCTTGCTCATGATCCTGGCCAATTACTTGAGTTTTAAACTCTTTGTTAAGGTAAGAGTCTGCTTCCAATGTGGAGAATGTACTGTCCCAAGCTTTGGGGGTTTATATAGCTGTTTTCAGAGATACTTGTAGGGACCTGCAAATTTTCAGTTCTTGCAGGGTGGTATGATAAGGGGCGAGGTGTTTACTCCTTTCCTGGCCTGTCCTGTGGTCTATTAGTGACCACAAGCACTCCTTTCTGTCCTGGAACTGTGAGGAAGGTTTCCTGTCCACAGCCACTACAAGCTCACCACACCAGCACTCTCCTCACCCCAGGACCCCTGTCCAGAACTGTGACCCAGATCCAAGCACGGGCAAAGCAAGAGATTCCTGCCTCAGCACCAGCAGAGAGATCCCTGCAATCCCCCTCTGATCGGCTACTTGATTCCCCCTCAGTCTGTGGGCTGGAAGCTTGGGAAGCAGCTGCCGTGTTCTCAGGGAACTGGATCTGAGACTCTGCCTTCCTCTCTCAGCACCGCAGAAACAGACTTTTCCTACTGACCTTCTAAGTTGTCTTTTGCATTCGTGGATTGAAGAGTCTGGAAACTGCCACAGCTGCCCGCAATTCAATCCTCTGAGGCCTGCTCTAGGTTCACTGAGGCCTGCGTGCCTATGCCCACCTGAGCTCCGCTCCCAGTGTGGTGCGATATACCTTTCTGATCAATCATCCAGGTTGTCTTGGGCTGGAAATTTGTTTCACTCTGTCTTTTTGTGGGTTCTGCTGCCTTAGAATTTGTTTAGAGTCATTTTTATAGGTATTTGGAGGGGTTTGGGGGAGAGCTCAAGCAAAGTTGCTGCTTTCACTTCACCATCTTGGCTCTGCCCCTCCAGGTGTAGGCTTCTTAGACTGTAATGATGAATACAGGATTTATTAGACACCCTGGTAACTGGAATTAGCCTCAATTTCACTTGGCTCCATGTGGTCCATCTTATTTGCTTGAGGTCATACGTATGCCTGAGTCTATACTTTTGTCCTTTTTATACTGGAGCAAAGTTTGTTAGTTTCCAACAAAGGGAGAGAGTGGTGCCTGGCTATTGAAATTCCTTTCAAGGCAAATGGAAAGAGAGGAGATAAGCTTGTTCTTAGCCACCTCTTTTTCCAGTGCCCAACCCCTGCTTCTCCCATCATCACCCAGGTACACTCATAAGTATTCTTTTCACTGCTGGGTGCCAACATGCCTGGTTGAAGTGAAATTATAGGTGTTTACTATTTCTAGTTTGTTTATTAACTTTACAAGGTGGTTTCAGAATGGATTTGTTTCTGTATTCCCTTTTGAACTTTGCCTCTGTGCATATATCTGGGTTTTGTTGCGATTCCTATTATCATTTATATAGTAGTAGTCAGTGTGAACATTGTTATTTTGTCCACTTCTTTTGTTGTGGATCATGTCGTATGTCTCCTCATATCATAGTATGATTAATTATGTTTACAGTTTCCAAAGAATTAAAAATGAATATCACACAGAGGGCAAAAGAAAGGTGCATGGTATACAGAAGCAAGGTACAACATGAAACAAATAAGGATTTTCAAACAAGAATAAAAGAATCATTACAGAATTTGTGATAGGAAAAGAAGACAGACTTGTCACAAGAAGAGGGTGATGGAAGACAGGTAGAGAGCCAGAGTGCTCTGCTGGTACCTTTATGATGTCAGGAGAAATTGAGGAAAGCCTTTAGGATTTGGAGTAGACACCTCATTGTTGAATTTTGTTATTTTCTCCTGTTCTTTCTCACACATTAATTTAATCTTCCTGCACTTTGTTATCCACATTGATGAGCCTTGTCTCAGGTTTATTACTGGGACCATTGCTAAGGTAAATTAATTATTTTTTTTCCTTCTGGTGACTGTCTCAGTTTGATTAAATGCATAATTATTCATCATGTTGGCACATTTTGTTTGTATGCTCAGTATTTTGAATGTCATTTTTCTTTTTTTTCCAGATTTTTCTTTTCTTTTTTGGTAAGCTTGCTTCTTGGATTTAAAAAAAATTATTTTATTTTATTTTTTACCTTCGGCATTTTTGTTGCTGCTGTTGAGAAGGGAGAAAGCGAGGATCTGGGGTCTCCTAAGAACACTTATTCTGCCATCTTGCTAGAAGTACCCCCCAAGTAGATAATTTGTAGATGAATGAATGTGGAGTTTGTGGACATTTCTATAAAAAAAGTTGAACATCAGGCCCTTGATCAAGAACATATACTACAATAGTGCTTCTATGGGAAAATCTGACTCAAGAAATAGTGAAAAAGAGAATGTGATTTGAAGCTTATGTTCTGGCCATATTGGAATACAGTACTAGCTGTTCCTTAAAATAGACATCCCATCTCTCATCTCCATTCATTCCAACAATGTTTACAAAGCATTCACTCTTCATTGCTGCCTTTCAGAATCATTATAGTCCTACAAGCCTCATCTTCAGGTTCACCTCTGTGAAACCATCCTTTATTTCCCTAGTTCACAGTGTTTTTGTTCTCCTAAAATGAACATACGTTATGTTTATCTGTTGCATTCCCTGAGGAGCATATATAAGCTCCCTGAGGACAAGGACTGTATTACTTTTGTTTTTGTATCCCCAGGACCTATCATACCCCCTTGAATATATTAGATGCTTTTTTTACCATCATACAACTGATTAAAAGATGTAGACGATACATGATCCCTCTGTGTTGATTGTTGAGCATAAATAAAAGCATTTGATTAAATAGAGCAAAATGCTGCCTTAGAGCTTTGCCTCCAAGAAGTTGTCTTCCATAAAAATGTCAAAATCAAACAATATTCTTTGAAAAGTATTAGATAACATTGTTCAATGTCTCTAAGATAGTTAAAACAAGTAACATTTATGCTCACCAAAGGTGTTCAGCACTGGCTTTGAGAATATCTAGTGTATAGACTAAGTCAGAGGAATTCCTTATAAAGTGTGAAGTCTTCCAGATTCTCCCATTTATACATGATATTGTGCTGATTACATCAAGCCAATGAAACATCACAAAGCCTCCTAAGCGAATCCAAAATTAGTCAAAAGACTTTGGTCTCACCATGCACACAAGTGAATGAATTATGCCAGTTGTCAGGCTATCACATGCACGTGGATTCCCACATATACAGATGTGTATGTGTATGTGTATGTGTATATACTGATATATCTTGGACAGACACTGAGCCCAGAATTGAACACAAGGGGAAAAGCAAACTGGTTTGACTTTGGGAAATTGCAAAGTTCTTTTAATGACACCAAGTTTCTCCTGAAACAGAGGTCTATCTGTTTAATTACCACATTCTACTGGTGATGTTATATGGATTTCCAGTCTAAAACATTCTACTTTTTGAAGAATTAAAGATGAGGATCACTCAAAGAGAAATGGAGAGTCACATAGTGGGCATGAGCAGGCTGCAGGACAAAGTAAAAAGGGAATTGAGAAATGATATAAAGGGTAAGATAGGAATTGATGTATGGGATATTATCAAAGGATTATAGGATTGAAAAGCAGAATATGTTCTGGACACATGGCAAGTGCATCCTATGTCCTGCCTCAACGTTCCACTAATATCCTTAGGATGTGAGGATAAAAGGAAGGCATTTTCATGGACCCACTGTGGTAAATTTGTGGGAGAACATAGCCAAAATTTGCCTAGAATGGGCAGGCATGGATATATTGTGATCTGCAACATTGGAAGGAATGCTTACATTGATGAACTTATAGACCCATCTGAGTGTGCAAGTAGCCTGTAAAATGTAAGCTCCTTGAAGACAGCAGCTATTTTATTTTTGCCATTGTATCTCCAGAGCTTATTCAGTGCTTTCTCAAGCACTGAATAGCCTCCAGAGACACAATAACAAAAACAAAATAGTTGGCAAAGATACTGGAGTGGTTAGCCATCTCCTTCTCATTTTATAGGTGAGGCAATTAAGGCAAAAACATTAAGTGACTTGCCCAGGATCACACAGCTAGTGAGTGTCTGAGGCCAGATTTGAACTCAAGAAGATGACTCTTCCTGATTCCAAGCCCACTGTTCTAACCGTTGTGCAAACTAACTGTCCCCTTTCTGTGTGCAAAAAACTTAATAGCCCCCAGAGATACAATGACAAAAACGAAATAGTTGCTGTCCTCAAGGAGCTTACATTTTATAGGCTACTTGCACACTTACATGGACCTGTAAGCTCACCAATGTAAGCATTCCTTCCAATTTTGTAGATCACAATATATCCATGCCTGCCCATCCTAGGAAACTTTCATGTATGTTCTCCCACAAATTTACCGCCATGAATCCATATGACATACTAAGTGCCTTCCTTGAGTTATCCTCACATCCTAAGGATATTAGTGACACATTCAGGCAGAACATAGGATGCACTTGTCATGTGTCCAGAGCATATTCTGTTTTTCAATCCTATAGTCCTTTGATAATAACCTACACATCAATTCCTATCTTACCCATTGCTGGAGAAGGAAATAGCAAACCATTCCAGTATCTTTGCCAAGAAAACCACAAAAGTGGTCACAAAGAGCCAGACATGACTGAAAAGATACAACAATATAAAAGTCCTTAATGATTTACTGATTGAACACAGGGAGAGTTTCCTCTCCGGCTTTGCTATCACTCTGAGTTTCCAAGGATTTCTTGATTCTAAAAATGTGAGTGCGTGCGTGCGTGCGTGTGTGTCCATGCACAAAGATTCTTGACTTGCTGAAATTTGTAAGACATTTGATGTCACACTTTATACAGACATCACAAAATTTAGAACTATTATGTGAAAGAAGAGATATCCTGAAAAGACTGAATTTGAATTCATGGAAAATCCCATCTTGCCTATGAGTTAGTTAACTGATGCAGAAATGATTTCTTTGGATTAGAAATAAACTTCGTCAAAAACAGCAGACCTGGATGAAAGTAGATTCATAATTTTTTTTGTTTTGTGAGCACATGTACATCAAAGATATTAACTTCAGAGCTAACCAGTCTCTGTCATAGAGGGTAAACCTTGACTGGGGATCAAGCCTTCCAGCTGTGTGGTGGGAAATTGAATAAAGCTTTGGGTTCTTACCCTCAGAGGTTATTTTCTGCTTCATGAGCCCTGACAAAAGCAACACTGCCTTTCTTAAATGTAATCCTAGAAAAACGGTACTGGGTCAGATAATTGGTCTAAGTGGTTCATTTTATTTTCTCTGGCACTGGTAAAAGGAGATTTTAGAAGCTACTTTGGACCTGTCAAAAAATCTAATGGCTATCCTAAGGAACTGGTATTAAGGAAGAGAGAGAGAGAGCAGCTGGAAAATTCAGGATGATTTTTACAGAGATTAAATTTATAAAATAAGCCTTTAAATGCTGTGTTTGTGGGGTGCAAATATGAACCCCAAAAGGTATAATAGCTGCTTTGAGGTCATTCCATTGGTTTGTAAAGCTACATTATATAGTGGATTAAGTGCTATATCTGGATTTACAAGACCTGGGTTCAAAACCTACCTCAGATACTTATTGCTTATATGATCTGGGCAAAGTCACTTAATCAATCATAAAGTATTTATTAAATGCCTACTATGTATCAACCACTGTGTGAGACAATGAGGACTGAAAAGACAAAAAACAAAACAAAACAAAACAAAACAAAACAGTACTCATTCCCAAGGAGCTGTCATTTTATTGGAAGGAAGGAAACAGGCTTTTATTAAGCACTTACTATATGCCAGGCCCACTGCTAAGTGCTTTACAAATATACTGTCATGGGGTCCTCACAATAACCCTTGGCAGTAGGTGCCATTATTATTCTTATTTTACAATTGAGGAAATGGAGGCAGACAGAGGTTAAGTG
Source organism: Phascolarctos cinereus (assembly GCF_003287225.1). NCBI lineage: Eukaryota > Metazoa > Chordata > Mammalia > Diprotodontia > Phascolarctidae > Phascolarctos > Phascolarctos cinereus. The sequence continues at coordinate 186,072,482 of NW_027555625.1, forward strand.
ACTTGTCCAGAGTTACACCGCTACTAAGTATTTGAGGCCAGGTTTGAACTTAGATACATAACATATATACAAAGTAAATGCAGATGCACCTTTTTTTCTGGGTTGGGGATCAAGAAAAGCTTCACATAGAAGGTATCATTAGAGCTGAATTTTAAAGGAAATTTGATACGGAGGCAAGGTAAAGGTACATTACAGGGATGGAAACAGTGGAAATGAGAGATAGAAGGCTGGTCTGACTGGACTATAGAGTGAAGGAAGGGGAGTAATGTAAGATAAGGTTGGAAAGGTAGGTTAGGGCTAGGTTATAAAGGGCATTCAAAGCTAAACCATGTAGCTTATATTTGACCCTAGAGACAAACGTAAGCCATTGGAGTTTATTGAGTAGGGGAGTTAGAGGGTCAGAACTGCACTTTAGGAAAATCATTTTGGCATCTATATGAGAGTTAAATTGGAGAGAGGAGAGGATTGAGTCAGGGAGACCAATTTGGAGGTTATTGAAATAAGCTAGGCAAAAGGTTATGAGGATCTGAACTAGGTTGGTGGCTGCATGGGTAGAGATAAAGGAAAGGTTGCAAAAGGTACTGTGGAAGTAGAAATGATAATATTTGTCACCTTATTAGCTATGTGGGGTAAGGGAGATTGAGAGGTCAAATAGAATTCTGAGGTTATGAATCTAAGTCAATGGAAGGATGAAAGGTGTCCAGGACAGAAACAGGAAAGTTTGGAGTAGAAAAGGGATTGGGAGGGAAGATAATGAGTTCAGTTTTACACCTGTTGAGTTTGAGATGCCTACCAGACATCCAATTAGTGATGTAAGACTGGAGCTCAGGAGAAAAACTAAAGCTAGATACATAGATTTGTGAGTCATCTGCAAAGAGATAATAATTAAATCTATGGGAGTTTATGAGGTCACTAAAGGAAAGAATAGATGGAGAGAATAGATGAGTGCCTAGGACAGAAATTTAGAGAATAGTTGAGGTTGACTGCTTAGAGCCTCAGTTTTCTTATTAATAAAATGAGAAGGAATGATGGTATTCACTCTACTTACACTACAGGGTTGTTTCAAAGAAAGCATTTTTCAGTCTTTAAAATGATATATGAATATGAGTTATTATAAAACTTCATTTGTACAATCTGTTACCCAATAAGATGAGTAATTGCACAAGCAGGTGAACCACTGTAGTGTTGTACTGATGCTCATGAAATATTGAAGGAACAGAGCATATGATCTAGAGTATATAGGTCTAGCTGGTTCCTGTAGGAGTTTTTAGAAAGATAAATGAAAGGTGGGGTTAAGTAAGTTGATTAAATCACCTCACCCCAGTCAGGGTACTTTTGTCAGATAAGAATACTCCTCAATTGAATCAATCAGTCAGAGATATGTGTGGCTGTGTCAGGCTGTGAAGGTGGCCAGGCTAGATGTCACATTCAACCAAGACATTTCAGTATGTGC